>NW_027273871.1:2272500-2990000 GCF_046630095.1 Trachinotus anak
GATGCACTGGGTCATGTTAGTGAACTTTCACTCTACTACGCTCCTCATCACATTCTCAAAAAGGGAGAGGCTGGATGCCAAATGTGCAGCCAGAGATTCTGCGTGTTTGTTTATTTGGATTGTACTATTAGGCTGACTTGATTGGTTCATTATTGCCTTCATGACAGGGTTATCAATGAGTAAGGCTTACTTTGGTATTGAGTAAAAACTATTGTGTTAGATGTCCAACTGAAAATGTCTTTTTTTCATCAACACATTGCTTAAGTGCTTTAGTTTGCATCTTTAATCTTATTTATTTGTGCTATAAATCCATAAATAACATCATCACACACTTGTTCTTGAAGTCTATCATTATTTGAAAATGTATTGTCTTTTAATGCTTGTTTATTTTCTATAATGGGATTTTCCTGCCAAATTCAAGTCCAACGTTGACTAAATGATTTCACATCTGAAAGATGTTGCATTTGATGGGATGATAGGTTTACTCTGAAGTGACAAAAATGTTGCAAATTCATATGCACAAGAAAGTTTTGTCAATAATTTGTAACCTCAAATTATTCTATCAATTCATTACAATAGTGATCTTCTTGCATGATGCTTGTGCAGACATTGGCAGTTGTCTTATAGATAATATACAGTCTTTCTTGCTGAAATGCAGTCATCTCAACTACAGAGCAAACACCCCCATACTCTTAATATGTGAACAGGAGAACATTCTTAGAAATTTGTGATCTTCATTTGAATATGCATAAAATACTTATTTACTGTTAATCCGAAGTCTGTCTGACCGATGGTGGCTGTCATTTTTGCAGAATAACTAAATCCTGTTCAGCCAGATTGGCGATTTGGACACGGATGAATTATGCGGTTTGTTAGCTTGCAACTGGCAGTGGCTGACACAGTGTTAGTGGTTGTGCCAATGCAAACTCTAGCTCTCTGTACTGACAAGGTTTTGGGTTCACTTGCACCACCTGATTAACATCAGATTGTGCAAGTTTTGAGCCATTTCCTGTTAGTATTAATATATGTATATATAAAATAGTCATATAATAGTGGAGCAATAATGGAGAGGCAGAGGTTGGAGTTCACTTCTCAAACCACTTGATTTATTCTAGCAACACAAATGTACAGCACTGCATGCTTAACTAGACAAAACTAGACAGAGCACCTCAGTAGCCTTCAACAACACCAAAGAGACACACACACACACACACACACAGTGGGCCAGCCCTCACCCCCATGTCTCCACCAATCACCAACACACACTGATTTTCACCCTGCCATATAGATGATTGGCAGCCAGATGGGAGACTATAGTCTGACTCCGCTAAACAGAACTTGAACTGTATGGGGTTGCTACAATAATATAGTTTATTTCTTGTATGCTAATTACAAAATCTGTGTATTATTAAGATTACTGCATATATATTAAACTATATAAATTTAGTAGCCTATAAAACATGCTGCATGTAACAGAGTCCGGAGTATTTCAATCTGATGGGGTCTGATGTGTTTGTGTGCACCTTTGACCACTAGATATCAGTGTTTGACAAAACCATGAGATGAAGTGCTGTGTGTGTGTGTGTGTGTGTGTGTGTGTGTGTGTGTGTGTGTGTGTGTGTGTGTGTGTGTGTGTGTGTGTGTGTGTGTGTGTGTGTGTGTGTGTGTGTGTGTGTGTGTGTGTGTGTGTGTGTGTGTGTGTGTGTGTGTGTGTGTGTGTGTGTGTGTGTGTGTGTGTGTGTGTGTGTGTGTGTGTGTGTGTGTGTGGCCCAAAAGTGTGTCAGTCATGCTGTGCAGCCAAATGTTGCTCAGACCCTCAGAACTTTAAATTTACACTGCAACAACATTAAAAACATCAGGAAGGATTTCAGGGAAAAGGTATAAAATGATAAGCTATTGAGGGGAAACATGAGAAGAAATTTAACGTCAGCTAAATGTTTCCAGGTTAAAGTCGATCTGAATGTAAATCTTGTGACAATTTTGAATGAGGCGTCATTATCTAGTATCTACAGTATCTACAAATTTCTCCACCCTTGGTTTTATAGTCAGTGAAGGACGTGAGACAAACCTGAATGTTTTGTTTGTTTGTTTTCTAAAAAGTATTACCAACTCATTTCTGTACTTTATTTCTTTTCTTTTGTATTTACTGTCGGCCTATATACTCACAATGTTTAGTAAATAGAATTTTATAGGTTCAGGTCTGTGTCTATCCATGACACAAGGTCTTTTGTTTTCAAAATAAAACTTTGATGATAACTGGCAGCATTAGATTATGACTAGATAATGATGCTACCTCACATTTGAATTTGTAAAACCAAAACAACACATGTTCGTCAGCGTGATTGACCGAAATTCATTCTGAATCCTCTACAAGCAAATAGTTCCCTCTTCCTCTAACACTACACACATCCACTGTGAACACACTCTCTGTCAAACCAGTTTGTCCTGTGGATTTAAATAGTCAGGTGGAGGACTGAAAGTCCAGGGGGGATTTTCAAAGGATCTGTTCAGCTCATCTCTGACATTTCAGCATGTTTAATACACTTATTGGAAAAAAGGCTTTGACTTGCTCGATCACATTGTAGTTTTTATTTAAACATAAATGTATTTGTCAGTAAATACCTGCTCAAATAAAATAAAATATAAAATCAAAAAGCAACATTTGAATCTTTACAGAAACTCCTGTTAACAAGGACAATTCTGCAGCTGATGCTTGTGTTTGCTTTTCAGGGATGTTTCGCTCATCAAATGAGCACATGAATTAAAAACTGTGATGCCATCAATTTAAACTAATGTAGGAAAGTTGGCTTAAACAACGCTCATAGCTCATGTTGCATTCAGGTTGCAGTATGTCCAACAGAAAAAGACAAGCTAGAAAATCTGAGGTAAAGGTCTTCATGCAGACGGATTCAACCTTTTTCACAGCATTTAAACAGTGATGGAGAAAAAAAAGTTACAAGTATAATTAACATTTAAAACTCAACACGTCAAAGTTCATGATTCAGGACGTTCATTTTAGAAAAATACAACAACTGTAAAATACTTCACTTGCACCCGGAGACTTTTTGTCTGTGTTTGGTTTGAAGTTCAGTTTTAGTGCACATCGCGTCTTAAAGCTGTAACATTTCCCTGCATATTGATGAATGTAGTCCAGGCCATCAACACAACATGATGGAGTATGAGGAGAATTATACTTCATCAACTACTTCATACAAAATAAGTAAACAACTACTTCTAAGTAACTTCTAGGACATTAAACTTCTCTATTGTATGTTTAAACATAAGTGCGTTGGTGTGTGTGTGTGTGCATGCGTGTGCGTGTGTGTGTGTCCATTATTATAGGTATGTTCTCGCTGGGTTTAAGGAGGCATCCTCATTGTCACTCCTCACTGATGAATCCTCTTCCATTTCTGCTTGTTTCAGCTGAGACTTTGTTGACGGCGCCTCACTCTGCTCAGATTTTGTCGACTCCGGTCTCTTCATCTGAGACTTTGTTGATGGTGCCCATGATCTTTCGGACTCCTGCACTGAGCCCTGCCCAGGCCTGTCCTCCCAGGGAGGCCTTGTGTACGGCTGAGACTGTGTGGACGCTCCCTCGTAGCTTTGAGTACGGGAGAACACTGCTCCCACAGGCTGGGGTTTGCGAGGAGGACCTGCCTGGCTGGACCCGTTGGAGGAGCGGACCACCAGGTAGCGGACAGAGGGGCTTTTGTCTGCATCATGGGCTTTGAGGGGGCACGCAGAGCTGATGAACAAACCCCCTCCCAGAATTAGCAGGATGGATGCTCCCCAGCCGATGTAGATACAGGCTCCAATCTCCCTCCGCTGGGCATCTACGGAGGCGCTGTAGAACTTCCTCACCACCGCTCCCGCCGCCCAGGATGTGGGAATCAAACACAGCAGCCCTGTGATAATCAGCACCACCCCTGCTGCTACAGCCACCTTGCCCTTAACCCCACCTCCTTCTCCGTCCAAGAAGCGAGTGCACTTCCCTCCAACGAAGGCCAGAATGAGGCCGATGCTGCCTGAAGTGATGGCGAGGACGGTGAGAGCCCTGGCGGCCTGCAGGTCAGCGGTGAGAGCGAGGAGGGACTCATATGGCTTACACGACATCTGCCCTGTGCTCTGGACCACGCAGGTCATCCAGATGCCCTCCCAGATGGTCTGGGAGGTGACGATGGTGCTGCCCACGAAGGCCGTGACCCTCCACATGGGCAGTATGCAGCTGATGATGACCCCTGCCCATCCCAGGAGGCACAGCGCGCTGGCCAGCATCTGCATCCCCATGGAGGCCATGGTGTAGCAGAGGCGGGAAGATCTCTGCAGCTGTTTGAGAAATCTTCACAGAGGCGCTCTGATGTGTTGATTCTTTTGTGTGGAGCTCCTTTTGCTTTCACTCCTGATCTCTCCGGGCACTCTTCTCTTCTTCTTGAATCTCTCTGGGAGCTTTTCTTTGTCAGTCTGTGATGTTGCAGTTTTCATACACCTCCATTTTTTTCCCCTCTTGCCACAGTTACAGTGTAAAGTATCTATCTCAGGAACACACAGCCCTTTCTGACAGTTCAGCTGTCTGTCCGGCCTCCAACAGCTTGTGCTTGACTCCAGGTGTGTCTCAGTTCAGCCTCAGTTCATTTGTTTACAGCATATTTTCCTATGACTCGGTCCCTCCCCCTTTGTATCTCCATCTGCTGTCCTCTCCTTCCCCCTCTCTCTCTCTCAGTCGCGTCTCTCTTTGCTTCTCTACCTGAGAGTGCTCTCTCTTTTACTGTCACCTGAGCGGCTGCCTGTGTGCTACTGGTCAGGTGTTGATGCGCCACACCTAGTCAATAGGGAGAAGCAAGGGGAGGAGGTTTAGAGAAGAAAGAGAAGGAGAGAGAGAGAGAGAGAGAGAGAGAGAGAGAGAGGTAACTGTGAAACTGTGACATCATCTATCTCTGCCCTCATTATCTTAGTCTGATAAGATTATTTTGGAAGCAATAAACAGTGGATAAAGCAGGAAGAAAGACAGGCCTCTGTGCATTAACATGTTTCTAACACACACTCTCATTAGGGGCTGAATTGTTGTCTTTGTTCTTTCATACACCATCTGCAGAAATGCTGGTTAAAAATGATTTTTGTTGAACGTAAGCCCGGTGCTCATTCTCAGTGTATCTGTTTGTGTTTACACATCTTCTCTGAATGCGCGTGTGCATGTGAACAATGTGTTAACGCAGGATGTATTTGTGAAACAAAAGGAGGGCAATGTGAAACACAATCTCCAGGGAGTAAAACCAGTTTCAATCTAGCAGAGTTTACGGTGCAGAAAAACCTGTTCCGCACATGCAAAACCCCTCCTCACACACTCACACAGACAAACACGCACACGTACACACACAGTCGTGTCTCCATTAATTCAGAGGACATTACACTGGCTCACAATCATTTTCTAGAGACTTAATCGGACCTTAACTGAAACTTCAACTTAAAATCAAATGATTTCCACTATGGGGACTTGTTCGCTGTCCCCATAATGTGACTGTGTAAACAGATTTAGGTCCCCACAACATGAGTAATACCTGGCCCACACACACGCACACACACACACACACACATACACATACACATACACATACACATACACACAACCAAACCTTTTAATCAGGCTCAAAATAATCTTTAATCTCGCTGTCCTTGTAAAGCTCGGAGGGACAGTTTTTGTGTTCATTCTTTTCTTTCCCACATTATAACAAACTCAGATTTTGGCATAATTATGTTCTGTATGTTTAAAGGACACAAGCAGTTTTAATTTATCCAATAAAAAAACGTCATTATCATAATTGAAAACACAAACACAAAGAGTCAGTTAAGCATGGCACTGTAATATATATATATGTCTTATATTTTTACATGAAGTCCCCCTCTTTATACACACAACTACACTATCATGTACTTGTACAGAGACCTGAGGACATAATTATTTGCCAACAGTTCTAACTTCTCCAATGAGGACATATTTTATATTATTCCAGCCTTTACATATGGGTCTCCAAAAGAGAAGTTAGCCTATAACTGTTAATAAATATATTAATAAAAAAATGTGTTATACACTGCTAATGAATGCCAAATAAGCAACATTTTATCTAAGTTAACAAATATTTTTATCTTCCTACCATCTCATTCTCCTATGTAAAAAAAAAGGATCAGATAAAAAGAGGAAATACTACATATACACAAACACAGTTATCATAGAGTTTCTTGGTTTATTTCTTTGGCGGGAAGAACACACTGTCACGCAGCCTGTTTGTGAGGATTCTTCCAGGTGAACTTGTAAAACCAGATTTTTCTCATTTGTCATCCCTGTAACTGTTCCTCTCTTTGAAAAAAAAAACAAAAAAACACAGCAACGTAATCTCAGATATATGCAGAGATGACCTACATCTTAGTGTCATGCTATAATACTCATAATAATAAAAAACAAACAGAATCAGTCACTCAATAAAAGTTAGTTTGATAGAGAAAGAGGATCCAAAGTATCAGGTTTAGACACGTAACAGTAACAGCAGACTTCACAAAAAAATACACTGTGTTTCATATACACACATTTTCTGAATCTCACACACGTCATAGAGAGTATGTGAGACTAATAAACAACATAAACCAGCTGAACATAAACAAAAAATACAAATATCTTTGTAAAATACAAAAAAACATTGTGTTTACATAGAGAATCAAAAAACTGCACATTTTTCACCATGTGTGACTCTTATGGAGGTTTTTAAAACTAAAACACATACTGTAAAAGTTTCTTTTCTTTTTATACAACATTACAGATAGTGTTCATCTTAATGGGACGAACAGAAGGTGAATGTTCCATCAAATTCTTTGTCTTATCTCTGTCCTGCTGACCATCTAAACGTAGGCCTTGCTGCTCTCCATGGAGCGAGCCTTGGAGTACTTCACATCATAGTCGTTCTCATCTCTGGGGGGACAGGAGCTGCAGAGGAGGCCCCCACCCAGGAGCAGCAGCCCAGCAGCGCCCCAGCCGATGTAGAGCGAGGCCCCCAGCTCCCTCCTCTGAGCGTTGGTCATGAGGGGGTTGTAGAAGTCACGAATGATGGTGTTGGCGGTCCAGCAGACGGGGATGAGCACCAAGAGGCCTGCGATGAGGAAGGTGATTCCAGCAGCGATGGCCACTTTGCTCTTTTGCCTTTCGTCCTCCACAAAGTTGGTGCACTTGCCCCCGACCACGCCCAGAAGGATCCCAAAGACCCCGACGATGATGGCGATTACCACGAGCGCTCTGGCAGCCTGCAGGTCCTGAGGTAAGGCCAGGAGAGAGTCGTAGACTTTGCACTGCATCTGGCCTGTACTCTGTGTCACACAGTTCATCCACAAACCTTCCCAGATCACCTGAGAGGTGACGATGTTGGCACCGATGAAGGCTGTAACTTTCCAGGTGGGGAGAGCGCAGATGACGATGCTCCCCAGAAATCCGATGAGGGCCAGGGCCATACCCAGAATCTGCCTTCCACTGGACACCATGCTGAAGCTCTGCCGATCTCTTCACAGAGGTAAGACTGTGCGTTGCTGAGAGTCGGAGTAATTTATGTGTGAGAGGAGACAAAGGAGCAGGTCTTGGTTTATATTGCCCACTCAGAGGGGAAGCCAACAGTGACTTGCTAATAGGTTTAGTTAGTCAGAGGAGGAGCTTTCTGCTGAGGCCTCTCAGCTGAAACTGGTTTGTGATGACATCTCACCTGACCAGTTGCTTCACAACGGCAGTGGAAAGGACAGACAGCAGAGTTTCAGAGAGTTTCCAACCTGAGTCCCTCCAGCTGTGATTTACCATTCATTGAGCTTTATGTCTATGAATTTGAATCACTTCTGAAATGCCTAAGCTCATCTTAAGAAATTGAAATTCTTACAGTATCACTGAAATATGTGAGAGTCATTCACAGTTAATATAAAAGTACAGGGTTCTTCACCATTTGGCAAAGATCCGTAGGTTTGAAAGGCAGATCACATGACATGAGTGATCACACTGCCAGTCGATACCAGTAACATTCAGGTAATGGCCTTTAAAAAATACCTATGTCCCTGCAGGGAAACTCCCTCTTGTCCTCCCCCTGCCAGTGGCAGGTCTGCTCAGCACCATCTGTGTCTGTGGGGTTTGTCAGTATTAACTGTTACTGAAGGACACAGTAGGTATTGGCTGAACAGGCACCTCTGTCCTGTTTGGGGGTTTTAAGTGGAATTAAAAGAGTGCACAGCCCTTCATAAATATTAGATCATATATAGGTCAATAATTCAAAGAAATGTTATACATTTGTTGTTTTTCACATATAACCCAACAAACTAAGCAGTTTGTGTTCTGTCAGCACAATTATCACATCAATATCAATTATATTTTACTTATTTTTAAGTAGTCAACGTTGTCAAAATCATCTTCCAACCGACAGGGTCGGGTGGAGCTCCACCACAGTTGTCTACACCTCCTCCAATGAGGGTGACAACGAAGCCCAGGAGGCCGGCGAGGATGGAGAGCAATGTGAGGTCTGTGCCAAAAAAAATTACCTTTTTTTATTAAAAGTAAAAGACATAAAAATGCAAGACTTCAAAAATTCAAAGTGGAAAGGAAGTGGAGAGCACATTAACACTTGTGCGGTTAATGTTCACCAGATCACCCTTGAATATAAAACTGAAAAAGGAACAAGACTAGAAGAATGTATTTCCTGTATGGTGAATATGTATCTTAGCTTAGCATAAAGACTGGAAATAGAGGGAAAGGATTAGCCTGGCTCTGAACCAGCACTTCTAAAACTCACTAATTAACACATCTTGCTTGACGTCTTATCCGTGTGTCAAATGTTCAATTATTAATCTAACATTATCTCACAACCAAAACATAGTCTTAGTTTACCTGAAAGTAACAGACCAGCTAAAAATCTTGCCCTGAGGAAATGAAAATGTGCCTATGTTTAGGATTATTCTAGAAAGGAAGTGGTTCATATGATGTGTTGTCTGCCCACAACAGAAACCCAAAGTGTTGATTCCTCATCCAGAGCTGCTGTGAACAGGGATTTTCACAGGATCAGGCTTCAAACATGAATGTGACTCATGGCTGCGACTCTTCACTCATGTTGCTTTATTTCAGAGAAAGCACCGGTAAAGCTGATGTAATCCAGGATAAGATAAGTGCTTTTAAAACAAACCAGACAGAAGACAAAGTTGGAGTTAGAATTACTTCAGACTGGATTAATCTCGAAGTGCAGAGGCAGCATTTAAAAAAAAAAAAATCAGTTTACGCAAATACGTTTTAGTCAGTGTCAGCATTCACATATTCCTCTATTTTAACATACCCCCCTCTACCTAAAACTGCGTGAGGCACCCATACAATGTAGCTGGAATTTAGCTTTTTCGAGGCCAAAGCACCGTCTTAAACATTTATCTACATAAAACCATGCACCCCCACACAAACAAGGAAACAGTGATTATGGTGGAAGGAAAATTTATTAGAATAATCAGTAACAACGTTAACATAAAAACAATTCCGGCCAGTTTCCTGCACCAAGAATGTGCAGACTGTAAAGTACTTGCAGGCATTTTAAACATAGGCTCCTCCGCTAGCTGCTGAGTGTGGGGCAGAGTATTTGACACTATCCTTACGCTGCTGGCACTGAAGAACGCTCCTGCAACCTCTTCTGATTGGCTTTTCAAAATGATCCAAACTGAAAACACCTGTGTTTCATTAAGTTGGTCCCATATTGTCAACCACACACCGGTAGATGCAGATTGAAATTTGAAATATGATGATTTCGTAGAGGACTTTAGATGAGATTGTTGCTGTCCACACGTCAAATGTTTTACTGTAAATACAAATACAAACTGCATCTCTTAATAAGTAGTAATTAATCAATTAAAAATATCTCCAATATACCGTAACATCTCATTTTATGTAAAAAAAAAAAAAAAAAAAAAAAGATAAAAAGAGGAAATACTACATATACACAAACACAGTTATCACTCAGTCTCTTGGTTTATGTAACTGTAACTGTTCCTCTCTTTGAAACAAAAAAAGACGACCTACATCTTAATGTCACGCTATAATACTCATAATAATAAAAAACAAACAGAATCAGTCACTCAATAAAAGTTAGTTTGATAGAGAAAGAGGATCCAAAGTATCAGGTTTAGACACGTAACAGTAACAGCAGACTTCACAAAAAAATACACTGTGTTTCATATACAGCAGTTTTTAACACACATTCTCTCAATCTCACACACGTCATAGAGAGTATGTGAGACTAATAAACAACATAAACCAGCAGAACATAAACAAAAAATACAAATATCGGTGTAAAATACAAAAAAACATTGTGTTTACATAGAGAATCAAAAAACTGCACATTTTTCACCATGTGTGCCTCATCATCATCTTAATGGGACGAACAGAAGGTGAATGTTCCATCAAATTCTTTGTCTTATCTCTGTCCTGCTGACCATCTAAACGTAGGCCTTGCTGCTCTCCATGGAGCGAGCCTTGGAGTACTTCACATCATAGTTGTTCTCATCTCTGGGGGGACAGGAGCTGCAGAGGAGGCCCCCACCCAGGAGCAGCAGCCCAGCGGCGCCCCAGCCGATGTAGAGCGAGGCCCCCAGCTCCCTCCTCTGAGCATTGATCAAGATGGGGTTGTGGAAGTCACGAGTGATGGTGTTGGCGGTCCAGCAGACGGGGATGAGCACCAAGAGGCCTGCGATGAGGAAGGTGATTCCAGCAGCGATGGCCACTTTGCTCTTTTGCCTTTCGTCCTCCAAGCAGTTGGTGCACTTGCCCCCGACCACGCCCAGAAGGATCCCAAAGACCCCGACGATGATGGCGATTACCACGAGCGCTCTGGCAGCCTGCAGGTCCTGAGATAAGGCCAGGAGAGAGTCGTAGACTTTGCACTGCATCTGGCCTGTACTCTGCATCACACAGTTCATCCACAAACCTTCCCAGGTCAGCTGAGAGGTGACGATGTTGGCACCGATGAAGGCTGTAACTTTCCACATGGGGACAGCGCAGATGAGGATGCTCCCCAGAAATCCGATGAGGGCCAGGGCCATACCCAGAATCTGCCTTCCACTGGACACCATGCTGAAGCTCTGCCGATCTCTTCACAGAGGTAAGACTGTGCGTTGCTGAGAGTCGGAGTAATTTATGTGTGAGAGGAGACAAAGGAGCAGGTCTTGGTTTATATTGCCCACTCAGAGGGGAAGCCAACAGTGACTTGCTAATAGGTTTAGTTAGTCAGAGGAGGAGCTTTCTGCTGAGGCCTCTCAGCTCTCAGACATATCACCTGACCAGTTGCTTCACAACAACAGTGGAAAGGACAGACAGCAGAGTTTCAGAGATGACCACAGAGCCCACTAGAAGAAGTAAAGCAGACAGACAAACTATGTTTCTTATTTCATGTGGTCAGTGTAATATATGTTTTTTATTATCTAGTTTCAGCTCATTGGAGCTGCAGAGAGGCCTGGATCCTCCTGGCACTGGTGACCCCCTCAACTTTTCTGATTTAATTCATTTTATGGTATTACTTCCATCGAGGAGGATATGATTTCACCTGTTTTGAAATAAGTAAAATTCTGAAGAAGTCGGCTACTTGTTTTCACATTTTAATTTACAAACTTGTTTGTTTTCCACTTTTCCACAACTGACACTGACAGAGTTAAGTAATATCAAACTTTATTGTTATTATTATATCAAATTTTATGATGTTGTGACAGTGTGGTTGTATTAACATTTAAGGAGAAAGGACCAGTGATCACACTTTCCTGTGTGCAGTCATTCTCAAAACAGTCCATCTGTACAGATTAGACTCTATCGTAATAATATTCACTTGGCAATGTTGTGGTTCTGCTGGGAACGTCACGCACCAGATTTGGTGTCATTCCCATGGATAAGCCCTTCCCGTTGTCCAGTGTCCCTGATCTGTTTGACAGATTACGGCCCAAAGTCCTCTGCTCAGATCCTGGTTGTGTCCCCGGAGGTTGATTATACAGCCTGGCCCCACTCTGAGCTGTGATCAGGGGGTTATAGTCATGCACTTGGGCTACGTGTTCTACCATCCTACTTGGCGTATGATCAAACATCCTCCAGCTGTTTGATCTCAGGACATCAGACCTCAGAGTGTCTGTACGGGATGAACTGTTGCTGAATTGAGCGCTGGTGCTGTACGGCATGTAGGTGTAGTAGGAAGGTTGGGATCTCTCCTTCTCGCAGCAGACGAAGCAGATCAGAGCTCCGCCGAGGAGGAGCAGCAGAGAGGAGGCCCAGCCTATGTAGATGGAGGAACCCACCTCCCTCTTCAGGGCGTCAGTCACAAAGGGGTCATTGTAGACTGAGATGGTGGCTCCTGCTGACCAGCTGACTGCAACCAGGCACAGGATGCCAGCGAGGACACACAGAGCTCCACCCAGCAGACACGCCTGGAAGAATAAAGGACATTTTGATGATATGTGCTTCATCAGAAATCTGTCAGGAGCTTTATTCACGTCTTACATGTATAGATAGACGGATAGCAGTGCCACAGCAGCCAAGATACACATGAATCACAGAATGACATAAACAATACACAAAGAGGTAAATAAGAAAATACAATGATGAAAAAACTAACTAAAGCTAAAATCTTAACTAGATACTAAAAAAAAAAAAAAAAAGGAACCATAAATATATACAGATCCAGTATCTGCACAGTTTTTGTGATTATACCATATTTAAAATTATTTCAATGGCCTAAGATTTGGTTTGTAGGAAAATGAATGAAACCATCACTGTGAAAGCTGTGGAAATCACTGTCAGTGTCTTTTTTGATACTCATACCTGGAGCCTACAAAGTCAGAAAATCCCACCCATAAAAGCTTTAATGTGACATTCTCACACATGTTAAAGGTTTTATACTCCATGTTTTGGGAAGATCCTTTTTCTGTTTCATCTTGTTTTGTTTTCCTTGTAATTGCTCAGTGCCAGTGAATACAGGATCTGACATTTGAAGACTGCAATTAACAACAGTCCACTTCATTTTATCATCTAAAGTAAAAGAAGTATGTGTTTTTGAATTTACATCAGTATCACTCAGAGTGGATCAGAAAAGGATTTGAATCATCTGTCTTCAGATAGAGATGTCGGGCTTATTACAAAAATGTTATTTTAGAATAAAACTCAGTGGCACGTTGCAGAAACTCAGAGCAGCTTGACTGAAAGCACAATGGACTCCACATATAGCACCACCCAGTGACTTACAATGTGCAAAACAGTCCAAATAGTGCAAAAGCTTTGATTTTCTGTAGAAATTTGAATGTCATTTAATCTTAACTTACTTAGTTTTGCAGTTACAAAATGTAAAAGTTTCTCTTCATGTCTCGGTTTTGATTTCACTGTGAGATTTACATCATTATTGTTTTTCCTCCTTCACTGAGAACGATTAGAGAGACTTGTTTTCAGTGTTTGCAAAGTCAAGTAAATTGAATTTAATTGAACTAAAATTGTAATTGCATGACTGATGTGAGCATTGCTTCGTCTGGTTTTAGGTTTTCTGTGTTTTGATGCTCTGTACCAAGGTTGGCAGGTGGCATCTGGAGGTTAATATCAACCTTTCCTTCACTTTCTTTGTTTTGAGGACAGTAAAATTTTAAGGACTCAAAGCTTAAACAAAATCCTTCCTGCAGTCTACACTATTACAGCGTTTACTTGCAAAGCACAAAACATCCAGTCCACACAACACGAGTACAACTCCGGCACCTTCTTTTTGGAGGAAGACGTGGACGGAGCCTCAACAGGGTCAGGTGCAGCTCCACTACAGTTGGCTACACCTCCTCCAATGAGGGTGACAACGAAGCCCAGGAGGCCGGCGAGGATGGAAAGCAATGTGAGGGCACGTCCAGCCTGGATGTCAGGGGTCATAGTGTTGGACGACGTGTGTCTCTTACACTGCATCTGACCTGTTGCCTGGAGGACGCAGTGTAACCACAGACCATCCCACACCTAAGACAGAAACAGAGGGAATCTTCACAGAGATTTCAAAGGATGAACGAGGTCTAAATTAAGTTTTGTTGCAGGGCAGGAGTTCTTCTTCTTGAGTTGAGAAGCTGTTTATATGGTCAATCATGCTCCGTGTTGATGCAGAAATCCAAATTCAGTTTAAAATCACTTTTAAAAATATTTTATTTTTTGATGCTGCATTTTCTGAGTCAAAGTGAAGAAACTGTCTATTTCAGTCTAATCCAGCATTAATGTGACTAACAAAAATTTACATAACTATCAGTCACTTTCACATCAACCTTCCCCACTTTACTGATTCTTACCCCTTAATTTTACAACAATGGAATGGAAATGCAAATCGAACATGTAGAAAGTGGGATGAATTTCTCTGTGATGTACTGCATATCTACTTACCGACTGTGCAGTCACAATATTTGCTCCCACAAAAGATGTGTCGCGCCACATCGGAAGTCCACATGCCAGACACACTCCTAAAACTCCCATCAGACCCAGCGCCAGACCCCCGATCTGCTTGCCCTGCCCTCCCATTTTAAAACATAAAGCAGCAACAAACAAGAAAATTCAACAGAAAATATCCACTGTGAAGCTAATTTTTTTTTGTATTCTCGGCAGATTTTCAGAGTAAAGAATAAGATTGCATTTCTCTTGTCTAGCTCCTGCTGAAACAGAGAGTGCTCTACCTCTTATCAGTTGTTATGTTTTTCTCTTAAGTCGTCAGATGACAAAGATCAACAGGGATGTTCAAACGTACAGCAGGAGGAGGCAGTTTGTGAGCAGTATTCAAATACCTCTGAGGTATTTGTCCAAATCCAAATCAAGTTTTTCAGGCTTTCAAACAAATTGAAATGGCCGATGGTTCTCAGAAGTAACACACTTTTCTCTCTGTGCCAAAAAAAAAAGACCTTTTTTTAATTAACAGGTAATTAACAGACACAAGAACGCAGGACTGCAAAAATTCAAAAATACAAATGTACAAAGTGAATTTATTTGTTTTTAAGATAAAAAGATACAAAGATGAATAGTTTTGTCCACTTTTCATGGTATAACACACCCAACAACTGGACAACATGTAGCACAGTTCATCAAAAAAAAAGACGACGACAGTGAACTGGGTCCTTACAGTTGTTTCCAGTACAATTTAACTTCCTTCATTAGAGTAATATAATAATATAATATTTTTTTCTATTTTTTGCTTTATTCTGTTTCAGTTTCCTGAAAAGCTGTCCTTGCACTGACCACACCGGCAGCTATTTTCATTTCAGGACTTTTATTAGTCTTTTAATAATGATTAAAAGTAATTATAATTTGTCTTATAGATACTAAAACACCTCACATAAACTCAGATTTCTCAGTTAACATCCTGCAGCATCACATTATTGGCAACTATTGGCTCATACTTCACATTTTTTAAAATTCTTCATTTAAAAACAAACCATAATCAACACTGGCTGTTATTATAGTAATTCTGTACTTTTAACATCTAGACATTAATACGTTTAATATTTTACACAGATTTGTTGTGAAATGTCAGTACAATGCAATTAAAGGCTGAAAAATTGCTTTAATCAAATAAAGTCCATCACTGTGAAGAGAGTACTGTGCATTTTCATCTACAGTATGTATTTAGTGGGTGGCATCGTGACGTCCGTTCTCTCTCTTCTTCTCTGCCTCAGCACCTGTACGTGCTACATAACACCCCTCCTCCAATGACGAGCAGAGCTCCAGACGCCCAGCCCACATATATGGAAGCCCCGAGCTCTCCCCTCCTCTCACTGGTGGGCAGTGGGTTGTAGAAACCTGTGATGATGCTGTGAGCTGACCAGCTGACAGGAATTATACACAGGAGCCCCGCTATTATGAACACCACGCCTCCGCCTAGGCCAATGTTGGCTTTGGTCAGCCAGTCGTCACGGAAGAAGTTGGTGCAGCGGGCCCCAACCACGGTGAGCCCGATGGCCACCACGCTGACAGCAATGGAGGCACAGATCAGAGCTCTGGAGGCCTGCAGGTCCTGTGGTAAAGCCAGAACCGAGTCATAGGCTTTACACTGCGACTGGCCCGTGCTCTGGATCACACAGTTCATCCACAAACCTTCCCAAAAGACCTGAGAGGTGATGATGTTTGCACCAACAAACGCTGTCACCTTCCACATGGGCAGCCCGCAGATCAGGATGGTGCCAAGAAAGCCGATGATTGCCAAACACAAACCAACAATCTGAGTTCGCATGTTTCCAAAAAAAAAAATTCCCAAAATTACCACCAAAATCCACTTTTGGGTGCAGTGGAGATCATTTTGATCACAAGCTCTCCCTCGGCTGTAAACGCTGCTGGTTGTGTTTTGCTGGCATACAGGTATGAGAAGGAAGAGTGGCGGGGAGGGGACTCTGCTAGTTTGCAGATCAGGTTTCCTGCTTGTCCTGATTCCTGCGCGCTGTGAATGTGCAGGTGGAGCAAGAAAAACAAAAGAGATCATGAATGAAAAACTGCTTTGTGACCCAAAACACACGGCTTTAATCCTACATTCTAACCATGTTCAGAAATGTAGAGGCAAGATTCGCACATAATCTGTTTAAATCTGACACATTACACAAGTGTTTCAACTTTCTAACAGTTTCTAAAAAACTACCTGTACAGAGCTTGGAAGAAAAAAAAAAAAAAAAAAAAAACACCTGAAAGAACACACAGAAAGGAAGTGTAGAGCATACAGAGCAACACCTGTTTGATTAATGTTCAGAGCACCCTTAATCATTCTGAAAAAGAAACAAAATAAGAATGTATTTCCTGTATGGTGAATATGTGTCTCAGCTTAGCATAAAGACTGGAAATAGAGGGAAAGGATTAGCCTGGCTCTGAACCATCTTGCATGTTTTATCCTTGTGTTCAACTACTCCATTAACTTAGTACCAAAACAGTTGGTTTTACTTGAAAGAATATGACCAGCTAAAAATCTTGCCCTAAAGAAATGAAAATGTGCCCATGTTTAGGATTATTCTAGAAAGGAAGTGGTTCATATGATGTGTTGTCTGCCCACAACAGAAACCCAAAATGTTGATTCCTCATCCAGAGCTGCTGTGAAAAGGGATTTTCACAGGATCAGGCTTCAAACATGAATGTGACTCATGGCTGCGACTCTTCACTCATGTTGCTTTATTTCAGAGAAAGCACCAGTAAAGCTGATGTAATCCAGGATAAGATAAGTGCTTTTAAAACAAACCAGACAGAAGACAAAGTTGGAGCTAGAATTACTTCAGACTGGATTAATCTCAAAGTGCAGAGGCAGCATTTAATAAAATTCAGTTTACGCAACTACATTTTAGTCAGTGTCAGCATTCACATATTCCTCTATTTTAACATATGCCATGAACCCCCCACTCCCGTTTCCCATTGTTTTGGCTCTGTTATGTAAAGCTGCCTTGTGAACACATTTAAATAAAAAACCACCACTTGGCCATTTCAGACAGGTTCTTGCTTTGTGCCAGTTCACTGGAAAACTTCAGCACTGTTGAAACATTGTTAATTAGCAAACACCTGTGTGTTCCCTGCTAAATCTGAATTATAGCTGGAATTCAGCTTTTTCCAGGCCAAACATCTACATAAAACCATGCACCCCCACACAAACAAGGAAACTGTGATTATAATGGAAGTTAAATTTATTAAAATCAGTAAAAGTTAACATAAAAAACAATTCTGTAAAGTACTTGCAGGCATTTTAAACATAGGCTCCTCCGCTAGCTGCCGAGCGTGGGGCAGAGTATTTGACAGAGTATCTACTATCCTTACGCTGCTGACACTGACAGCAGAGAAGTGCGCCCCCAATGAGCAGGAGTCCTGCTGATCCCCAGCCAATGAACAGCGACGCTCCCAGCTCCCTCCTCTGTGCGTCGATCACAACAGGGTTGTAGAAGCTCCTGATGACCTCGTTAGCAGACCAAGACACGGGGATCAAGCACAGGATGCCAGCGACGATGAAGAACACCCCTGCAACAACGGCTACCTTGCTCTTGGCCACCTCATCTTCAATGCAGTTGGTGCACTTTCCCCCTGCGACAGCGAGTAGGATTCCCATGAAGGCCATCAGGATGGAGATCACGATGAGGGCCCGGGCTGCCTGTAGGTCTCGGGGCAGAGCCAGCATGGAGTCGTACACCTTGCACTGCATCTGCCCAGTGCTCTGCTTCACACAGTTCATCCACAGGCCCTCCCAGAAGACCTGCGCTGTCACAATGTTGTTCCCAATGAAGGCAGACACCTTCCACATCGGCAGGGCGCAGATGATGATGTCTCCCAAAAAGCCAATGGATGCCAGGAAGATGCCAAAGATCTGAAGACCCGCAGACGCCATGGTTGTCTCACGTTACACAGAAGCAGTGCAACAGACCAGTAACAAAACAAACACAGTGGTTTCTCACCTGCACCTTTTATACCCACATGGTAGCCATGCTTTTTCCTGATTGGCTGTTCAAAATTATCCAAACTGGAAACGCCTGTGTTCATTAAGTTGGTCCCATATTGTCAACCAGACACTGGTAGATGCTCATTGAAAGTTGAAATATGATGATTTTGTAGAGGACTTTAGGTGAGATTGTTGCTGTCCAAGCCGTCAAAAGTTTTACTTTAAATACAAATAGTATCTCTTAACAAATGGTAATTAATCTATTTTAAAATATCTCCAATATACCAGTTCACATTCATATTTTATTTATTATTCTGAAATATTCTCAAATA
Source organism: Trachinotus anak (assembly GCF_046630095.1). Taxonomy (NCBI): domain Eukaryota; kingdom Metazoa; phylum Chordata; class Actinopteri; order Carangiformes; family Carangidae; genus Trachinotus; species Trachinotus anak. Next base: position 2,291,249 of record NW_027273871.1, read on the forward strand.
TTTAATAGCTTTCTTTACAAACTCTTTCTGTTTTTAAGTCTTCATGTGTTCTTTTTGTAATTTCTTATCATTTATTAATTTTTTTAATTACTTATTTTTATGTTAATTTGCTTAATCTGTCAAAAGCAGAAAATGAAATGTATTTAAACATGGTCTCAGCTAGCCTTCATCTCCACATATAATGTGACTTCTGAATTGGCTCCTTTGGAGCTCTGGCTTTCATCTGAACTGTTGGAAGAAATAAGACATGGAAGGATGTGTTTTCACATTTATTTTCCCAGCCTGCAGTGCAGCACCCCGCAACATGTGACAACAGCCGAGTATTTCCCTGTTTTACATTGTGAAGTGTCTGTGACGCACATGAGCCGAGGGTATTGATGATAATCGAGCTGACTGACTCCACCTGTGCTGATGAGCCCCTGAGCCCAGCTGAGCTGTTGGCTTGTTTTTTGACTCTTGTTGTTCTGAGTTGTTGTAAAAATGTGAAGGATATTCATAGATCTCTTAGATGATATTAGAATTTAAAATCCATATAGGAACATATTGGAGATTATATTGATGGCATTTTTTTTGACAAAATAAAAATAGCACTTAAGGTTTTAAACATTAAGCTTTGAATGAATGAGTTACATGATTCAATTTAAAAATAATAAATTCGGTCCTCTACCTTTTTACCCAACCTTTTTATCAGTACCAGAGCCCAGATAAATGTTAAAAGTTACTTTAAGCTAATTGTTTCACCTTTTTCACTTTTAACTATCAATTATAAACATGTATCCATTGGTTTTAGCTAACTGTTTTAAATCTTTATCCATTCTCTTTTTTTCTAAGTATTTGAAGTGCACAGGGAGAAGTGTCCTCTGCAGTCAGCCAACTGTTAGTTTACTGGTTATTGTGACTATTGTAAAGAACAACATTTTCAACATTATCTGCTTTTCTACTTTTTCTTCTCCACAGTCTTTCCACATATCCACTGTCAGCTGGAAAACTCTGGAAATCACTGCTCTATCGTCTGAAAAGATTTTATTAATCCAGCGTTGTTTGCAAAGCACTTTGAAGTTAGTGTTTCACAGTATATCTTCCTACTCCATAAAAGTAGATTTTCACGTTTGACTTTTCACAACTTTTGGATACATAAGCTTTTGTCTGTAGCACACTGTAAAAGCTTCTTTTCTTTCCCAGAGCTCTGCTGGGGCACTAGAGGGCCTCTTTGTAGGACAGAAACACTGCTGAACTCCAAGGCAGCTTGATGGATGTTTATATCTGAGCAAGGGAGCCAAAGCCCACCCAGAGGAGGGGGGCTGCTCAGGGGCATCTGTGGGTCATATAAAACTTCCCAACAGAGGAAGAGCTTTTAGTTGGCAGCGCAGTGAAGAACTGAAATACAGAGATCAACACACAGGAACACCAGCAAACAGCAATGGCATCTTTAGGGCTGCAGATTCTGGGCGTCGGGCTGGCGGTGCTTGGATGGATAGGAAACATACTGATCTGTATGCTGCCGCTGTGGAAGGTGTCTGCTTTCATTGGGAACAACATCGTGGTGGCTCAGACCATCTGGGAAGGACTGTGGATGACCTGTGTGGTGCAGAGCACGGGCCAGATGCAGTGCAAGGTCTACGACTCCCTGCTGGCCCTGCCTCCGGACCTCCAAGCGGCCCGAGCCATGGTGGTCATCGCCATCCTGTTCTCTCTGTTCGGTCTGCTGCTCTCCGTGGTTGGAGGGAAATGCACCACCTGCATTGGGGACAAAGCAGCAAAAGCCAGAGTGGCCATCTCGGCAGGTGTTTTCTTCATCCTGAGCGGGGCTCTGTGTCTGGTGACCGTCTCTCTGCCTGCTAATACTATCATAAAGGATTTCTACAACCCCTTGGTCCCTGATGCTCAGAGGAGAGAGCTGGGTGCGTGTTTGTACGTGGGCTGGGGAGCATCAGGACTGTTGCTGATTGGTGGTGCTCTTCTGTGCTGTCAGTGCCCGTCGGGAAGAGACCGTTATAATGGACCGAAGTACTCGCCACCTAAATCCACAACCCCTGGGAAGGAATTTGTCTGAGCTGGAAGCTCCTTTTGAAATGTGCCTGACTTGAAATAAAGTACAAACCTGTTGCTTATCCAAGTGTGATTTGCAATTTGACTAATTTCTTTTAACTAACACACTGTTGCCTTTTGTTTCTGAGATACAAGAGACCCTAAGGTATGTCCCATAATAGATTAATGCATCATTGAGTTAGGACTGGATTTTTCATCAGCCATTGTTTTGTGTTATAATTTCAATATTGATTCAGACTCTGCTGGTGTTTCTATTGTCTTTTTCGCAACATAAGCACTTCAGAAAGACTCATGTGTTCGCCATGTAAAATTTACTTTTCATTCTGTTCTGTTCTTCATTCTGTTTTCATTCATGCAATAAACTGTATTTTTTTGTCAGCAGCGTTTTTAATATGCCTGATCTGGTGGAATATAACAAACAACAAACAACAAAGATTTTATATATGAAACACATCATGTAAAAATGATGCACTGTTACAGATTAAATTAACAGCAAGTTCTAAGCCCCTAGAGGTAGATCTGATTTGTGATACTCGGCTGTATAAATGAGTTGACTTCACTACACAAAATTGTTAAATTTAGCTTCACCTCGACCAGCTAAAATATTTAAATGTAACTTGCATCAGTACAAATAATTCACCTTTGTAATATATTTAATACTGGCAGCAGGCATTCTGCATAATGAGTACTTACATTTGATACTGTTCTCTGTACTTTTACCAACAAATACGCTACATTTTTGCATTGTAGTATTGTTACTTTTACCAGAGCAGAAGATGTGCCCGGCCTAATCTCAGTTTAGTGGCCAAAGTGGAAAACAGACACAATGGTGGAAAAATTACAGCAGCGTATTGTTTTACTTGTCGGGCTGGTTTCAGTTGGAAATGTCTGTAAACAAAAAGAAACCCATTAAAGAGGTTTAGGATATATCATCCTGACAAGACTTGGCAGATGTGCTCTCACTGGGCAAAGTGTAAATATCCATTCTTTGCAGATATAAAACAGTTCCTTAGCAACGTGAATCCTAGCATACACAGCGCACTGTTGTCTCTGGCAGTGACGTCCATTTTACTGAAGACAGAAACTGTAGATTACTGTCTTAATACAAGGGCATTTGATTACAACATGGCAAACATCTCAACCAGATACATTAAATTCCCAGGAGTCTACTCCCCTGAATTCCTGAGTCTTATCATGAGTGGTTCGTGAGAAGTACAGTTTCAGCTTTGTGCAGGTGCAGAGTGAACATGAGAAAGAAAGGCGTCACGAAGCGTGTGAACAAAGACACTTTATTTCTGACATTTCAAAGACAATTGGAAGTCCAGCAGTGATCATTTTGTCATTATAGAGTTGAATAAAAAATGTTTTGAAATCACAAATAATTTCAAGTGTACATTCTCCAATATAATGATTATAATCAAAAAGAGTGTTTTAAAAATTCTGCATTAATATTTGGTTTTCACAACTTCTCCAGGCAGCAACCTGTACTAGAGATAGAGTCTTTTGATAAAGAACATGTCTGTATACATTTCATCAGTCTTCTTTTATTATTCTTATTAGGTATTTCATCCATAATTAGAATTACAGCAGGTGAGATAATGGCAATTGACAGCATATGTCAGCTTTTGACAGGGACATACTTCTTCTGAAAAGTTTAAGCCACCGTACAACCATTCAATCATCAAGTCTGTTTGTTGTCATTACATGTAGTTCAATGTTCTAAAAAAATTAAATGACATGTAAAAAATCATTCAAATTCAGAAACTGAGGGGAGGAATAGTTTCTAATAAACAATATACACAGTGAAATGTAATGTAGTTTTTTTTCTCTCACTTTCTTCAGCTTTAGCAATAACATTTTTCAGTACATAGCCGATCCTTTGGTGCGTCATTTGTTGGAAAATTCACTGAAAATCTCAAGACACCCTTTTGCAGCTGCTACAGTCCAAACACTCACACATAGTTCACATTTGAAGATGCGGTTCTTGCAGGGGCGAACTTGGCAGGTATGTAGGGTCTCCCGTCTTTTGGGGGGCAGTTGTTGCAGAGCAGGCCTCCTCCTAGCAGCAGCAGCCCAGCAGAGCCCCAGCCGATATAAAGTGCGGCCCCGAGCTCCCTCCTCTGAGCCGCGATCAACAGGGGGTTATAAAAGTCCCTGATCACTGCATGAGCTGACCACGACACCGGGATCATGATTAGCAACCCAGCTATTATGAAGATGACGCCCGACACAATGCAGGCTTTGGCTTTGGCCGTCTCATCCTCCATGCAGTTTGTGCACTTTCCTCCAACCACAGCCATGAGGATGCCGAACACCCCAACGACCACTGAGATGACCACCATGGCCCTGGCAGCCTGCAGGTCTTGCGGCAGGGCCAGCATGGAGTCGTAGACCTTGCACTGCATCTGGCCTGTGCTCTGCACCACGCAGTTTATCCACAAGCCTTCCCAGATGGTCTGGGCAGTGACAATGTTCGCCCCGACGAAAGCAGTGACTCTCCACATGGGCAGAGCACAGGTGATGATGGTGCCCAGCCAGCCGATGAAGGCCAGCAGTATACCCATGATCTGGAGCCCTTGAGAAGCCATAGTTATGCAACTGCAGCCAGAAGTCGACTAGAAGTAAGAACTGGTTGCTGTTTCAGAAATGTCCCACGTCTTGAAAATGATGATTAAACTCAAATCGAAGAGGGCTCTGTCGGTTGTGGGGTCTCATGTACGCCACTCTCACAACTCCTTGAGCAAGTGTCCGCTGTGCTCTGATACTCTAAGGTCCTACTGTGAGAAGATAACGTGCTTCATGTTGTGGTTCAAACTTTCTGGGTGGAGTTTTTGTGCTCCAAAAAACAAAAGGGGGAAGGCTGAGACCTGATATCCACAACCCCTGTTTTCTCTCCCGTCATTGTTCCCACACAAAGAAGCTTTGTTACCTCAAGCAAGGCTTCGAGACCGGGAACAAAGGCTCCAGATCACTCCTGTCCTAACACACACACACAGACACACACAGACCCACTTACACAGGTTAAGCCTCGAGCAAACAAAAACTAGTTTGGGTCAGTGCATTCAGCTCAAACTGATGACGGAAATGGATTTTTGGGAAATAAACCCAACATGAAAAAGTGAATTAACCCTTGAATTGAATTTTCATTTGCATTACAATTAAAACGTATCACCTTGTATGTTTATTTTTGTGTTATAAGGGACCATAAATGGATTCAAGTTATATTATATAAGAAAATCTCATAGTAAAAGATCACAACAAAGGGAAGTGAATATTTCCTAGCGTTTCAATATTTGCTGTTCACTTGAAAATGTGTCCTGTGAGTCCATATAAAGTGCAAATACCTTTGCCTGTAGGCTCACAGTTTGGACAAAGAGCAGCCACCGTGCCTTTTTTTCTGCCGCACCTAAACCTGATCTACAAGAAAGTCAGACAATAGATGTTTCTCGAACGGCGCAATGGTGACAATCCTTGTTTTGAAGGCAATGGCAGTGATGAATGGACATCGTAGAATTAATATTAAAAAAGGTAAATACAGATTAGTTTAATGTAAAACTTCCAATAAAATGTAGATTTGTCCCACTTTAAGACCACTAAAGGAATTATATTGTGTGAAAATAAAAAGCACAAGTTATCTCAGGTTTGTAAACAAATATTTATTTACAGTATGACCATCCCGTCGTGAATCTCATACACATGGTTCGTAAAAACAATCCACATAGACATGGCAAAAAGAGAGGATTTTCAAAATAAGACTGAGGTTAAAGAATATGTATACAAACAAGAAAAGACTTTGAAATCACTAACGGCCATATTAACAGCCATACACATACAAGTAACTGTGTTAACATATTGATTTGAATTTCTTCTTTGGGTGTGGTTTCTGTCCTCCTATTCATTTCTTTCAAACACTCTCATGAGGAGTAACTTTTTGATCCAATAACATCCTGAGTTATGAACACTCACACCCCAGCAGCACCAGTGCATTTGTCCCAGTAAACAGTGCTTTGTTGAAGCCATATGCTGATCTCTCTAGGTCTGTTTCACACGTAGTCTTTCCCGGATGCTGGTGCTGAGGCCTCAGACCTGGGAGCGTGGTACTTTACAGTGTACGAATCTTCCTCCTTTTTGGGGCAGTTGCAGCAGAGCATCCCCCCTCCGATCAGCATCAAAGCAGCTGCCCCCCACCCGATGTAAAGCGCAGCACCCAGTTCTCTCTTCTGGGCGTTGACTGTCAGTGGGCTGTAGAAGTTTCGGATGACGGTGTGGGCCGACCAGCAGACAGGGATTAGGCAGAGGACACCAGCTACAATGAATGTGACCCCAGATGCAATGCCCACCTTGGCCTTGGATGATGGATCCGTCACACAGTTGGTGCATTTCCCCCCGGCTACAGACAGCAGGATAGCCATGATGCCCACCACGATGGAGATGATGGTCAGGGCCCTGGCAGCCTGGAGGTCAGAGCTGAGGGCCAGCATGGAGTCGTAGACCTTACACTGCATCTGGCCTGTGCTCTGGACCACGCAGTTCATCCAGATACCTTCCCATATGGTCTGCGAGGTGATGATGTTGCTGCCAATAAAAGCACTGACCTTCCACATGGGAATGGCACACACGATGATGGCACCAATCCAGCCCAGGGTCCCCAGAGCTGCGCCCAGTATTTGAAACCCAGCAGACACCATGGCGGACAGTGGATTTGTTCCTTTTTTTTGTTTCCTTCAGCTGAAACTGCTTTGTGCAGTCGTTCCTTCTTTGCAGTGACGTTAGCCTGTGGGTTGTCTGTCTCTGTCTGTGGATCTGTTGGTCAGGTGACTTTTGCTGAATGGGAGAGGACTCAGAGGAGAGCAGGTACATATGGTGGAGGAGGAGGAGGAGGAGCGGCTGTGTAGGAAAATATCTCGGCATCATCAGTCCCTGCCGTTGAGGTCCACCCCCAAACTCCACAAACCCATAACCTGTTTACCCTCCCCCAACCACCCTGCTTTACTAAGTTTAACAAAAGAAAACATGTCAAACTGCTTTGCATGTAGAACTACATGCACGACAAAACACACAATTTCAACACAACACATAATATAAGCATCTTGTTAAAGTAAAGTGTATGGTACCAGAATTTTTTTTTTTTTTTTACATCTCCCCTCTTCATTTCCCCTCCTCCAGTTTCACCTTTAGCAGTTGGGGGTGGAGTCATGACCTGGGTGACTCAGTCTGTTTTCAATGACAAAACCGTCAGACTGACCAAATATGGGCTTGTGCTCAGTGATGTTTCTTTATTACACCTTCAGAAACTATGATTGACATGCCGCTGGACTCAAAATAGATGTCAGTACTTTCCAAACTCACCTTTGTATATTAAGTAGTTTGGACAAATATATTTTGAGGAAAATGTGACTGTCAATGTTACTGCGAGACAGGTGGCTGAGATGGATGTTGAGATTTAGGTGACAAAAGCAGTTTGGTTAAAGTTAGGGAAAGATCAACACTTCTATTAAACGTGAAACTAGTAATCAGGCTTTAGTTGCTATGGGCAGATGCGTGACTTAAAGTCTGGATATTGTGCAAAAACATATTGAAAATACATTGTTGGTGTTTACACAGTTTACAGATTTGGTCTACATGATCTTTTTGCAACTTTCCATCTACATTCAATAAAAACATTTCCTCATCCTGTGGACAAATAAAATGAAATCACATTTCTCTCAAATGTTTTTGTTGTTGAAAATTTGTTGTTGTGAATTCTTGGTTACTCTCCGTGTAGCTGCATTACAGCTGCTCTATTCAGTTCTATGTGTAGCTGCACACAGACTGTGTCCTCTCAATAATGTGGTTTCAGGGTAATAGCCTATATATTACATTTTTAAGAAAGGAAGTGACAGCTGTTCACCTTAAGTTTTCAATAAACTTCTGATAAACATAGAAATAAACACAATATTCCAGCCCCATCATAGTTGTGATGAGGCTGAAATATTCTCCTCAAATAAGATTAAAAGAAAAGTTGAGGCTACTGGTGAGGTAGTTCTTGAATACATGCAAAAAAAATTTATAAAATAAAATAAAATAAAAGATTGCTTTTGATCTGTTGTGCTCTGAACTACACTCACATTTCTCCTGCACTTTGTGTGCTGTCTCTCATTAGTTTGATTCACACACACAAAGCACAAAAAAATTAAAAAAACAGTTTGTTGAGGTTTTACTCACAGCCCTGTGGCCAGGAGTCGGCACTGTGTGTAAACCTGGAAAAAAAATCAACATGTTGCTTCAGATAACTGAAAAAAAAATCTACTTAAACTAACTGTGATTTATTGATTCTTAGTGACTTTCTCTGAGTCATTTACCAACAGTTTTCATCTCTAACAGCCTTCACATCAAAATGTGGATCACTGTGTCCAGTAGTTTTTACTGTGCAAAGGTAAAAACTAAACATAATATATAATTTAATTTATTTTCTTGCTTGTAGTTGTGTTGCAGGTCTGCAGTCTTCAGTTCTGTTGTCTACTAGTGTGTACACAGAGGTGGAAAAACCTGAGACCCATACTCAAAGGGTTTTAATAAGGAGACACACAACGTGCGAGCCATGTGACACGTGCTCTCATATGACTCATATGATCCACAAGAAATCACACACACCGACGTGATTCCTTGAAGTTACACTGACACTAGATAATCCATGATGATCCATGGTCTTCGGTCGGTTTGTTACTTTAAGAAACAGAATTATTTTTCTCACAGGAACAAACAGGACCTATTGACGTCTTGTGAACAAAACAGTGCGAAAGTGAAAACTGAAGGGACCATGTGAAATGAAGGCTGAGGTCATCTTTGAGAGGAGCTCTGTTATGTTCAGTCAGTGTGTGTGTTCTGTGAGTCGGACTAAAGGCCGATTGTAAGTGTGAACGAATAGGGGGGGTTTGCTCACGGGAAAGAGCTTGTGATTCACATTTATGTGAAATTGGTGTGGGTAGAACAGGGAAGGGCAACAAATAGGGGTCAGTGTAAGTCCAAGTGATATGATATACAACATATTTGACAGGTCTGGATTTTGTAACTTGTCAATGTTGTAACCCTGACATCAAAGATGTTTGACTCCTCTCCCTGCTATTCTCCGCTCTGCCCAAAGGGAGGCAGCAGCTTCTCTATTTTGTGTCATAACCTGTCCTGAATTTCCCTGGAGGGGCCACTGTGAGGATCATTTATGACTCACAGGAAGAAGAGACTGACTTATGGACCAGATTCAAAATTTAAAAGTAAACAATATATATATACTGTCATTGTAGTTTCATGCAGTTTAGTATGGACTTGTACATTTCATTAATCAGCTCCTGATGCAGCAATTCAACACACAACTTTCTATACACAAAGAGAAAGAAGAATGTCTGGGCAGTTCTGAAAGTGCAGCATCAAAGAGCCTTTAACGGCAGTTTTTAATGTGCCCATAAATCTCTAAGCAGCCGTTAAATCCAGGCTCTTTCAGAAGACTCATTACTTAGTAACTGAGAGATCTGTTATACAGCGGTGTCACCACTGACCAGTGACCTAATAAAGGCTGCCAGTGGAAGTCCCCGTCTGTCATTTCAAATGAGCCTGTTTGAAATGAAAGGCTGGTGATTGTTTGAAAAATACAAACTGACGTAAAAGTGTGAGTCCGGTGCTTTAAAGCTGCCTCAATGTAAAACGACATAATCCAAACTTCTTTCGCATTATTTAAACATTGGGTGTAACATGTTTACGAGGCCTGTGGGAATCAGTTTCTATTACAGTACACTGTCACCACTATGACTGAAGGGGAGGTGTTGCAGTTTCTATGGCAGTTTTGCACACGTTTTCATGCTCGTCTACTGTGACCATTGTGTTACCTTTCAACACGCCAAATATTTACTCTTTTACAGACAAAAAAAAAATCAAATGAAAATATGGAGTTTGAGAAAAACAACTGTGGTCCAGTCGTGTGAAAGTAATGGATTACTTAATCTTAAAACTGAGTAAAATTTTGTTGAAAAATGTTTCCCTATTATTAAAGTAGCCAGTGTTTTTGACATAAGTGTGATTGTTTAGAAATATTTGTGGGTTAAGTCCAGCGGTGGAAAAACAATTGCATTTCAAGTAAAAATAGCAATACCACACCATAAAAACACTCCCTCACGAGTAAAAGTAAAAGTAAAATTGTACATAATTAAAACAAAATGTTCTTCAAAAGTTCTCCTGTGTCAGTGTTACATTAATATATGACTGGATCATTATGATTGATGAATTGATATGTAAGTGGTATTTTTATGTCCTAGATGGTGCAAGCGGAGCTAATCTGTTATTCTACATAAATCAGTCAGTCTGAAGCTCGATCTGTTTACATTTATTTCACTTCTAACGTCTAGAAAAGATGTAAGATTAGGAACAAAATCATAGCGACTGATTTCTATATTGTTAAGTCAACATGTATAGTACTTGTACTTATATTTTTACAGTTTTGTAGTGAACACAGTATCAATACTCCTATTCTGGAAGGATATTTTAGTGTCCTACCTCTTGTATTTAGGTTACTATGATCATCTTGTTTGCAATAGTGACCCATCTTCTTTATCTGAATTACCCTTGGCAGTTAACCAAATAGATAAACCTGTTATTCATACAACATGCCCTCTGACATACCGTCTCCACACACCTAGATGGATTTGATGACGGATCTTTTGTGTGTTTTCTCATACAGGTGGAGAGGAGGAAGAGATCGCACTGGCACAAATCCATCAATGTACATGAACAAGGAAATGGACGATGTTGCTGAAACTTATTTGTCACAGATAGAGACATGTCACAGTGAAACTCCCCTAACTGTGCAGTCAGTGGAAACGTATTTGTGGAGTTCTTCCAGTATTTAAGAGAGAACTGCTTAGAAATGGTGATCATCTGGCTGCCTGGCTAGAATTAAAGTTTCATTATGTGAAAAATAAAAACAGTTTATATATGTATATAATGTAAAACCTGTGCACTTGTTGAGGCCATTTTCTTTCATATTTCAGTCTAATTGTATGGACTTTTTATTGGCTGTACTCTATTTGAGTGTCCCACATTATCTTTTTTCACTATTATAATAACTGCAGCGACATTGCTCCTTTTGCTTTATATTGATGGGTGTTTTTTTTTTTATTTTCGCTGCTGTTATAAGTAATTATTGAAGTCCTAAGGCTCTTACTAATCAATATTTTTGTATTAACATGGTGTGAAAAAGGTCTCTGTGGACGGACTGAGCCATCTATTGGAACACAGAGGACAAACAGAGCTGAAGGAAGTATATCAGACTTTAATTTGTCAGCTGCAGGTATAAGACTCCAAATGAAAGCTACCATTGCTGTGTTTAAATAAAGAGCTGTTTGCTTTTATATGCCTGTGTTCTCACTTTGTGCAGCTCTGGCTGTCAAGCTGAACCCGAACCATCAGATATCTCTTGTTTAAGAAAAGAAACAAAGAATCTAATTGTGTTGATAGTCAGATATGATTTAAGTTATTGGTAAATAGTTAGTTTCCTTCCTGCATACAAGATAATCTCAATGAATTGCCTTTAATCAGGCTTTATCTTATCGTGGTTACTGTTACCATTCTGTAGCAGACATGCTTGACTATAGCACTGAAGTTTGATAATGTGCACACGTATACACAATAAAAGTGTGTCAGATGCGGTAATGGCAGCTGGTACAGCAAACCAGACGACAGGAGTCACTCAGAGCTTTAGAGGAGCCAGTTTAGTTTATGTGAGGCAGGATTTAACAATACTGTGTCTGAGCTCAGTCTGTCCCAGTGCAAAACATTATATTCACTCTGCTCTGCCAGATAATAGCCCAGCATCACATTTCTTTCTTTCTTTTTGACCAGCAATGCTGTTGTTCTGGTTTTATATTTAACACTCCTGTGGAAACCAGCTAATCAAAGACAACCTCCTGGTAAGATGCTTAAAGTCTGGTGATATTCTCTATTTTTTTTTTCTACCATGTATTCTCTGTGTATCCACAGCCTGATCTAGATTGTTTATTTGAGCCATGGACCTCCACTGTGTCATCTTAAAACACTATTACAAGACATAACGTTGCACTAGGTGACATGTCCCTACATTATAATGAATATCATGTGAACAGTATGTGTGCCCGCCTTTTGAAGGTTAATTACTGGGCCTTTTTAAAGAAAAATTATACATCTGTAACCATTTTTCACCAGTGGGTTTGACGCTGTTTGCCACAGACATGGTGGAAAGGTCTGAGGACTGACAAACACATCTTCATGTTTCACTTTAGCTTCTATGTATTTATCACACTGTTGCTGCTGAAAAGTCCATTATACTTTGTTTCACAAATGCTCCAGAACATGAAAACAAAGACAGTGTTGAATCCAAACAAAAGAAGCAACATGTCTATAAAACATTTTTTAGCATTTCTAGTTTGCCATTAACTCAGATTTTACTATATGATTAACTTAAGACTGTGTGACCCAGTGGGCATGGCACATGGTCCTGCAATAAAAACTGTAACATCATGTTTCAATTGAGACAATAAAAACGTGACACATCACAACAAAATAGAAAATAGATTAACCCTGCTAGAATTTAATCTGGGCCAAATTCCTCTTTCTCCTCTCTCTCTCTGAAATACACTCCCTGTCTATGCAAACATACACACATGCACACTCATACACCGGATACACAAACACACACGCACACACACACACGCACACACACACACACACACACACACACACACACACACACATCTATCCATTACAGTCTCATATGGTCGCCTATCAACCACATTACAAGCTCTGCCCTGGCTACTCATTACCTACTGACAGCAATAAAGCAGACACACCCAGAGCTACCATGGGCAAAAGGTTAAACTATATAAATACCCTTCATTTGAAAAAGCTCACAATCGAGCATCAACACACCCAGGTGGTAAACGAGGCCATTGCCCAGGACTCACCTGATTGGCTTCGTTTGGCAAATGATGTCATGTCTTAGGAGGGCCTGACCACTTAGTAATAAAACAATAAGGGTCAACGTCTCCTTAAGAGCAGCAGAACAGAGGAAAATAACATTTGAGCGGACACGTACGCGCGGCAGAGAGTTTGTGGGGGAAGCAGCACACTGTGACAAATCAACACTTCACTGGATTCAGGAGCAGGTGCTTACCTTGACGAGGAGGCATACCTGGTGGAAAGAGGGGTCGACAAAGAGGAGCTTGAAGGAGCAAAACCAAGAAGGCCTTCAGGTATTTGTCGAGAAGTAAGAGAGGGGAAAGGGAAGCAAGGAAGACTGTGAGCAAGAGAACATTCAATAAAGAGGAACTGAGAGGAGAGAAAGTGCAAATAAAGGAGCTTTTGATCCACAGAGGAGACGTCTGTCTGGGTGCACAATGGTGTCTTTTGGACTTGAAGTGGTCGGTGTCACCCTGTCAGCGCTCGGCTGGGTGGTGAGTATAGTCAGCTGTGCTCTGCCAATGTGGAGGGTGTCCGCCTTCATTGGCGCCAACATCGTCACAGCTCAGGTGTACTGGGAAGGCCTGTGGATGAGCTGCGTGTTCCAGAGCACGGGGGAGATGCAGTGTAAGGTCTACAACTCTATGTTGGCTTTACCTCAGGACCTGCAGGCCGCCCGGGCGCTCACCGTCGTCTCCATTATCTTGGGCGTGGTGGCTCTCCTCATCTCCATGGTGGGAGCCAAGTGCACCAACTGCATCGATGACGAGGTCGTTAAAGCCAGGGTGATGGCTGCCTCTGGGGGGGCGTTCATCACGGCAGCCCTGACACAGCTGGTGCCTGTTTCCTGGTCAGCTCACACCATTGTGGTTGAGTTCTACAGTCCGATCGTCCTCTCTGGACAGAAGATGGAGATCGGGGCAGCGCTGTATCTGGGCTGGACCGCTTCAGCCTTGCTGCTGATTGGAGGGTCCATTCTCTGCTGCAGTTGTCCTCCACAGGAAGAGAAACCAGCAAGGTACAGCGTGCACCCCCAGAGTCGTGTAGCGTATTCTGCCGCTCCGAGGTCAGTGGCTCAGAGCTCCTACACCAGGAGGGACTATGTGTGAGGGACGAGGACAGGACCAAGGAGGGATAATTATTATTATTATAATATTTCCACATGTATCCTGCTTATTTGTACGCTTTCAGGAAATATGTGTAAAAATGTATCTAAATGATGATTACATTGGTTTCACTGGAGCCAAGCGCTCACCAGAAAAGGGTGAATATATCCAAACCAGATGTTTTTGGTTTTTGTGGATATTTAGGATCATAAATGTGTGTAGATATTTTTCTGACGAATGGATTTGGAAGCTCTCTGCAGTTGTTTGTTAATACTGTTAACATATAGCCATTGGTCCAAAGCAAGCAGAGGGACATCAGTATCAAATTTCGAAAAGCAAAAGGATTTTTGAGAATGCGATTATTGTCAGAGTTCAGTGAGGAGACTCTGTGCTTTCCCAGGAAAACTGATATTTTATATATTTATTTGTGCTCATAACATTTGGACCCATTGTGGATGTTCCTCATTGTACTGATCAGTGTGTGCATAAGAAGTAATAATAATGTCAACTACTGTAAAGCAAACAGAGACGCTCCTGTAACTGTAATGAGCTTTCAAATGGCTCCAGTTTCTGTTTGGCATTTGTTGTTTCTGTGGGAATCATTTTGTTCTTGAGCCGAGTCGCAGATATGAAACATTACACAGCTGAGCAAAATGGAGCTTGCTTTGGGCTCCAACGCATAGGCAAAATGGCGGAGTAAACTGTAAAAGGTTGAGGGAAGTTAAAAATCAACATTTGGATAGAGTGATATCTGAGTGATTTTATGTGTTTCATCATCTCTGTCACATTTCACAGCGTTTTGTGTTGCTGTGTTCTGACATTTTGTACAAAGTTTGAAACTTTCATGTTGCATGTCTTTTGTTGTATTAACAGTGTATGTGTTTGACTTTTATTAAAATGTCGTGACTTCATGAATGAAAATGTTGTCTGATCTACTGAAATGATTAAAATAACTTAGATAATAAGAAATGAATAGAGATTTTGACCATGAAAGGTTACGTGAGCCTAACTTATATAAGACGATCGGTAACGGTTTAAATGAGATAATCGTGATAAGGCTGAGGTTCCTCATGCTGTATGAATGAAAGGGGAGATTCAAAATGAGTCATTATAACATTTGAAAATGAACAACATCAAGACAACAAGCACAAATTGTTGAGAAAACTGAAATTTTACATGTATTTGTTGTTACATTCTTGGGTTTTTAAACTTAAAAAAACAGCATGAAAAAAAAACATTGCTGATCATGTTGTGCAGAAATCAGATGTAATGGAAAGGAAGGGAGGTCTCTTCTGTTTGGTGTCTTACTCAGTCTCTAAACCACAGATACCTGCTTTGTCCTGTTTTGAATAGTCAAATTTTCCTTCCGTGTTTTGACAGGTGAGTTCAGGTGACTAAACATGACCTAGTTCCTCTGAACAACAGGCAAAATTTATTTGTTTATTTATTTATTTGTTGATTATAAAAATCAGCAAGTTATTTGTTGAGTATAAAGATAACTAACATAAAATATAAACATAATGATAACAACATAACTAGTAACTCAAGTTATCAAATGGAAATATTCAAAATTAATTAAATTCAAAGGTATAATGATTGAGTTAATGTACTCAGTTACTTTTCACCACTTTCACAATGATAATAAATGACATGGTTAAATATGTAAAATATAATACTAGTATTAGTTTTAGTATTAACTTTTCTGTTAATGCCTCTGCCCTTGTGTTATACCAGCTGGTCAACACAGCGTGTAGTGGTACAGGTGAGCTACAGGTTGTTATTGCAGCAGAAATACATCAACTGATGTTGTTACATAAACACGACAAACTGATGAAAGACTGATGAAGATGCTGAATGACGGAGCCACAAATGGATCCTTCTGAGCCCTGGGGTTTGTTTGTGTGAGTTGATGTATTCAGAGCTTTTCTGCAACTGTGAGGATTGAAACCTATTGGTAACAAGTCATGAGCAGCCCCTTGAAATTTGACAAACATTTGTATCTTTGAGGTTGTAGAGTCCACTTGATACTGACAAAAAATGACATTAGAGGCAATCAGGTGTATTTCGGTACTAAAAAGACAGAAACTTTGGAAGATACCTTTCTTAATTTGTGTAACTTCTATGGCTGGAGACTTGTATTAGTTTCAGATAAATCTTTGCACAGAACGAGGGCCGGGACTCTGGGTTTCATCATTTCACTTACATTGTGGGCACATTAGGAGGGGATCTTTTAATGATCAGTATAAACAGGAAGAATGATTACAACCTGTTTCAATGCTCATATGAGCACTTGAAAAAAATGTCAACATGTTCTTTAATTCATATTCATTGCTACACAATCTAAAGAGAATATTTCCACAGTATTTCATGGCAAATTATTACAATTATGGTCCAGTTATTAAAAGTGTTATGGATAACACTCTACACTCTTTAGTTTCTTAACTATAAATTTAAGCCATTTTACAGTAAATTACAAGTATAGCTCTTACAGTTCCCTGAAAGTCAAACTGCACTTATCTAATTTTTTAGCATTTTGAAAACAAATGTTTTGGTATTTTATTTTGACATCTTTTCCTGAATGTTAGAGACAAATCCTAATTTTTAAAAAAGTTTCTAACTAATCTTCACTTCAAATAATGCCGCAAGGTTTCCTTCTGTCTTTATTCATGATTTCTTTACTCACATCTTCTAGCCTTCTTTTACATGGTATACTCATCCAGGAACTGTTTGGTTGGAGTAAAGAGTTACACCGATACTGAAAAGATCACTCTGTCTGTATGCTAAAGGTGTCTGAGAACCGATCTATTATGTTTTCTCTCTGCTCATATTTACTCTGGGTGCAGTTATTCCGGTTTCCAGCTGAGCTTTGGGATTGTTATCCCAACACCGAATCCCACTATTTAAGAAACCCATACAACTGGAACCAGGAAGTAACGAAAGATCAATAGTATCAGTGGGCCAGAGTGTGTGTTTGCACCACTGTGTGTGTGTGTTTATCGCTCTATGCTTACTCACAACAATGCTCACTAAGTAGCCAGAGGCTGAAGCTTCCCCTCTGCTGCACGTCAGCACTTATTTGTTACTCAGTTTATGTAAAGGAGAACTTCTCCTTCCCTCTCCAGTGAGAGAATCAGTGATTCTCCTGATCAGACCTCATCTGATGGCCTTGTTTAATTTGCACCACATCCAACACAACACAATTCCTGGGAGAAAACAAGTGAAGTGCTCTTTTGAAGTGTTGATTCTTCTTGGAAGTCAAGAGGCTGCCACATTACCAACCCCCACCAACCACACACACACACACACACACACACACACACACAAAGACACACCCTCCCTCCATCCCTCCTCACCCGTCCTTGTCTCCAGCTCCCCTCCTCCACTGTATATGCACAGGTGTGTATGAAGGCGGCCTGCTACTGACATCATCACCATGGGACTCCTCCTTGCTCCCCTGAGGTATAAAGGATCTCTTGTTTCTTGTTTGGCAGCATCTCTACATCGCGCCCTCTTACAGGTGCTCACACAGGCGCCTGAACAACAGAGCAGAGGATTCTTCACTGAGGAGCTTTGTTTTGTCGGACAATCCGGTTTTGTCGGGTCATCGCACAAAGAGCCAACATGTCGATGGGCATGGAGATTGTGGGCATTGCCCTTGGAGTCATTGGATTTATCATCACGATAGTGACGTGTGCCCTGCCGATGTGGAAGGTGTCAGCCTTCATCGGAGCCAACATCATCACCGCTCAGACCATCTGGGAGGGTTTGTGGATGAACTGTGTCACCCAGAGCACGGGCCAGATGCAGTGCAAGGTCTACGACTCACTGCTGGCGTTGCCTCAGGAGCTTCAGGCCTCCAGAGCAATGATCATCATCTCCATCATACTCGGGGTGCTCGGGGTCATGATCTCCATCGTCGGTGCCAAGTGCACAAACTGCATCGAAGACGAGCCATCCAAGGCCAAAGTGATGATCATCTCCGGAATCTTCTTCATCCTCGGTGGCCTTTTGGTCCTCATCCCCGTCTCCTGGACCGCCAGCGTCATCATCCAGGATTTCTACAACCCCCTCTTGATCAGCGCACAGAGGAGAGAGCTGGGGGCCTCCCTCTACATCGGCTGGGGAGCGGCTGCCCTTCTCCTGATTGGTGGGGCGATGCTGTGCAGCAGCTGCCCGCCAAAAGAGCAGAAGTACAAGCCGCCCCGGATGGCGTACTCCGCCCCACGCAGCACCAGTGCAGGCGGTGGGTACGACAGGAAAGACTATGTTTGAACAGCCCAGAAGTGTCTGACAGACTGATTTAGAAAGTAGGACACAATGAAAATGTTTGTTGAATGAGTGTTTGTATATGTGTGTGAGTGTGTGTGTGAGTAATCCCATGAAAAGACTCCGACATGAAGATGTATGTATAAATATTGATCTGTCTGCTCTGCTTTGGGTCGACATGTATATTCACATAATCTTTACACCTTTGCTCTGCTATAATCCAGCAGGTTGTGTCTTTAGGTTTCTAGTTTTCAGTGTATGAACATGAGAGTCTGTTTCCCAGTAAAGTCTAACTTTATTCTTTTTAAATGTTTAAGTGTGTCCCTCAGAGCACATGTTGTGCTTATACTCAAACCGATGTGGCATTATGTGAATTTGAAAACCACCTGCTCCTTGTGTGTGTGTGTGTGTGTGTGTGTGCGTGTGTGCGTGTGTGTGGCTCTGTCGTTATCCGGCGGGTGTCATGTTTCGGTGAAACTCTCTGTTAAGGCGCTGTCACATCTCTGACAATGACAAGGAAGAGGCAGCTCTCGTTTTACATGGATTTGGTTGTGTGATTGTTCACAGTGTGAGCGTGTGCGTGCATGGCTGTGTGTGCGTGTGTGTTTGTGTGTGTGTGTGTGTGTGTGTGTGTGCTTTGCATGTAATATTTGCTTAGGAGAGTTTCTGGTTAGACTGAAACTAAAGATGGATCCATGATATGGCCCCAGGTAACAGCTTTATCTTCACCCTCAGTTTCAGGATGCAGAGACTGTTTCAGTTGGCAGGTCTGACTTTTTGTGTGTGTGTTTATTTTACATTTCTGTGACATAATGTATTTGTAATGCATTCTAACACCATATTATTCCCATCTGTGTTTCAAAAAGACTTGTATTGTTTTGTCTTGATTTTAAACATTTTTATATCTTTTTCAATTATTTGAGATTTTAAACAACAACCTATTGTCCCCTGTAAGTGAAACAAAGACACTTGCAGGGTGTGTGTGTGTGTGTGTGTGTGTGTGTGTGTGAGAGAGAGAGAGAGACCCTGAGGGAACATGACTACAGCTGTTGTAGGATGTGTGTTTCCAGATCAGCAGGATGTGTTTTGTGTGCTCAAAATAAATATTTCACTAATCAATCTCCAAAAAAAAAAAAAAAAAAAATTGTGTTTAAATAATTTTTTTTACTTTCACTCAAACACTGTTCTGATTAAGAGCCATTAAATGTTTTATAGTAGTGACTGAATTCCAAATATGTTGAAGATTTCAATAAAAGTCATATTAAGAATAACGTGTATCTTTATTTCTTTACTGATGAACGACAGTTTAACCTACAAGAGGCACATCACAACACATGTGCTACTAAAACAAACGGGGATCAGTCCAAATCAAACACTTTAACACGCTGGGACAGGCTCTGGGAGTTTGGCTTCTTTGTTCAGCCAGTGTACAGGTGACTTAAATTCCTGTTTCAGTTTATCCAGAGCCATCCCATAATGCTCAGGTGCGGCTGGTGCTGTAGGCTTTGTAACAATGCAAAAGATGAAAGAATGTTTGACTGTCAGCTATGTTATGGAGAAAGGAAAGGAAAGTAGAGAGCGAGTCATCACTGCTGCTCCAGTGACATCATGACGTCAAGAGGAAGTTAATCAAAGAATCAAAAAGAGTTTCAGCCACACTTAAAAATTATTTTTAACTGACAAAAAACAGACAGAAACATGGCAACAATAAGTCCAGATACAATCTTTTCCATATTGGACTATAGTGATATTTTTTACATGCTCCACTATCTATATTTCAGCCACTCGCTGTTTTACGTGAAACAGTAGCTCTGTGAGATCCACACCAGGCGACGGCTTTAGGACAGTGACCCTCTCTGTCAATTAGACGACGTTCATGCTGTATATTTATAAAGGTCTTCACAAGCAGCTGCCTGTGTGCATCCTAGACTTCACCTCCTTCTGAAACTGGATCAACTGATTAGTTCGGAGTGAGTTAACTCAGGGGCTTTATGTATTTATTTATTCATTGCTGGTTAAACTATCTTTTCTTTTATTAATTGCTGGTTTGATACTGCACCCTGTTTTGTTCTTTCATAATTTTTTCCTTAACTTAAACTTCACACCATTACAGGTGTCTGTGTTTTAATGTTTGTCTTAGTGTTTGTGAACAACTGTCATTGGACTGTGTACGAACAAAGATTGAAAACAGCCGACTCAGTGTCTCCACATGTTTAATCAAATCAAAACCTGCTTCTGTTATAACTCTGTAACTGTTACTACTGTTAAAGCTCAATGCCAGTCTCTCCACACACACACACACACACACACACACACACACACTTAAACTTCATAACAAACACACCTCATCATGTCCACAAACACAAATGTATGTATCTAAACTGGCATGTTGACAGCCACAATAAAAAAGTCTACAATCAGTCTACAATCTCTCAGTAATGTTAGTCATGTTGTAAACACACTAGTGTAATGGGTCCCACTGTTATTTGTCTGTAAATAAAGGTCAGTCTGCCCATATCAGTGTTTATCCTTGGTAATCCTTAAAGAATTTTATCTCTTTCTCTTACATTGACTTTGTGTGCATCCCACACAGTGATCTTAAATACTTATTGGTCTTTTAAACTACATGTAAAAGTCATTGTGTTGAGAGCTGAACTATGATTTTTTCCAACAAGCTGCATGCAGAATATTTAACTGGTTTATTTCACTTTAGGTAGATAAAATGAGACTGAATGTGGATGTGGATATGGATGAGGAGCAGCTGGCAACACGTTGCACGTCTCACAAGAGATGTAAGATTAAACAAGGAAATAAACACTGAATATAAATGTGTCTCTCTCTTTCTCTCTCTCACACACACACACACACACACATACATCACTGTCAGTCAGTGGCAGGTATCAGTGATATAGGTCACAATCAAACATGTACGTGTCATCTAATTGCCTTCAGACGAGCAAGGAACAAGCGTCCGGTAGAGTTGCTCTCCATTTTGTACTTAATCTGCAATAAAAAACAGTTGCCATTGCTCCATCCCGGCTGCTTAACGTCTTCCTGATTCATGACCTGTGGTTATAAAAATGATTTGGTTTGTTGATATAAAGAGCAAAACTAGACAGAGAAAATAGAAATCAAATGTAAACCCTTCCATCCTTCTCCAATTTTACTTTTTTAAGCAAGAAGCAAGGGTTCTGATGGTTAACAGTCCAGCCAACGCCCCTGTTTTGAACCAGTAGGTCACTACATTTTACAGCCTTATCTGTAGGAAATAGTACTAAAGGTACTTTATCAGCCTTGAACTGCCCCTGCTCCACTCAGTGCTCACTGAGCAGTTCGCTGTCACCAGGTTTTACCAATAAGTCACACAGTCACACACCTCGCCATGTCCCTGTAATCTTAAAGGACCATGATCAAGGTGGGGGAGTGAGTGGAATTTGACCAATTCAATAGAAGAATCTCTGCCACAAATATAATAAAGTGTAACAGTAATATTTTTATAACACAAGACACTAATTGCTCAATAAAAAATCCAATTTCCTGTTCAGTTTTCCGAGTTAATTATTATAGTTTAATCTGAGCACATAAAATTGTCACTTTGCATGGTGAAACACTGTCAAGTATGAATATCATGTTTTGTTGTCAGTTCTCAGAATCACTGAGAAAGAACTTATTAACAGGCACTGACACAATCACATGGTGGAGAAAGGAATTATAGAGGAGACAGAGACGCATGTGTCTCCATCGGCGGTCCAGCTTCAGAAGCCTGAGACAAGCAAAATGTGAGAAAGTGGGAAGGAAAAGAGCACCATATTTGTTCATTTGAGGTTTGACTGGCACTCGTTTAATTACGTCATCCTGTTGATGACGATGTCGGCGTAACAGGATGACGTAATTCTTGGTTTAACTTGATGGACAGACTCTTTACATTTGAGTGGACGGAAACATGCGGCAATTTGCATTTTCTTTTCCCAGCTTTCTGTGAAGTCTGTTAGAGTTTGGAAGGAAACTTGACTTTTGATGGGCATTTTTCACAGATTAAACAGAACAACAAATCACCAAATCTAAACCATAAATCATTTTTTTTTTAAAACAATCATTAGTTGCAGTCGTATTTGTATGGCAGCATCTCAGTGGTGTTTCAAAACTGGCTAACACTTCGCACATCGCGGCAGGTGCGTAGGAGCAGGATGAATGGATCTGAAATAGCAATTGAAAAATCCTGCACACTGACTTGTAATAAACAATTCATTTGCAATGGTACGGTGCCTTCATCAGGCAAAATTGCCAGCATCTCGGTGGTAGCAGATATGGTAACACGATATCTTTTCAATATGGAGATTGGTACAGATTTTCAGTCTGTCCTGGAAGAGAGTCAGTGTTGCACTTGGTTGTTCAAATGAAAAGGGACAGAAGAAACTTGTGCAACAAATGAAAAATAGAGCCAGAGAGAGAAGTTCAAATCCTGGATCCTTGCTCAGCTCTGCACAGCTGGATAATCACAGTGTGACGCGGGTGTGAATGTCGGATCTCGGTTTCAGAGAGTTGGTCGGACACAGCTCCCCCACAGTCCAACGCCAAAAGGTGTTGGTGGGGGTTCTGAGGCCACTCTATGCATCCAGCACCTCGGAGGAAGTATGCTGGCCACTTAAAGGTGCCCTCATTCAGTGTTTTGCACCAAAATGGTTAGTGTGTATTCTTCACTTCCTTCTTCATAAAACATTTACAAAGTCAAGTTCTGGTTATATTTTATATTTTATTGTTTACATCCTCGTTGGCTAGCGTGCAGATGGGAGTTGGCATTCTGTCTGTGGCTATAGGCCAAGGCAACAAAAAGAACCATGCCTTGGGGAAAGATCATGGTTTGGTTACACAATGGTACATTGTCACCACAAGTGAATATTGTACCGCGAGATCAGATACCTTGGCAGAAAACATGAACTCATTGTTCAGTATCAATATATAAGCAACTTTCCAAAAGTGTAAATTAACAACACATCATCCTTATGTTAATATTAAGTGTAAACCGGCTACATTTTTAAATCCTAGTTGCATATAAACTTTCATTCATTCATTCAAACCTTTATTTGCACTGACGTTCGTTGAGGTTGCCCACATTTACGATGATGTCGATTGAGCAAACATTGTCAAAAATAAAGGTGTAATTTCTAGGACACAGGGTTGCTCAGTATGGTGTTCGCCAGTGTGCAGCTGATCTTGATACTCGTGAAAAAGACAAAGGAGAACTAGAGTATAAAATGTAAAAAAAAAAGGAACAGATCAAAAATTTTATGATAAGGCAGAACAGCGAACCAGTTTGAATGTCAGCTTCTCCTTCCAGCTGGAACACGTGAAGTTGACAGGTAGCAGATTTCTCACAAACAAGATGATGACCCAACAGCAAAGTCCAACGAGTTCCTGATAGAGACACTAGAAAGTCTGATCCCAGGTTATCACTGTTTTTTTTAACCTCATTGATTGATGGACTGTAAAGTTGTGTAAAGCAGATAAACTATCTGTTGCAAACACTTAAACATGCGTGTGTCAATAAGTATGTTTTAGACATATCAGAAGAGATGTGATTAGACAGCAGTACCACCACACAGGGTGCGAGATATGAGACAATTCAATAAGATGAGCAGAGAGCCAACAACACACAAGTTTTGTTTTTTCCGTTTTCATTTAATTGTCAAGAAGTTAACACCAAAATATTGTCTTAAGACTGTTGTTATAGTTTTGATTCTTGAAGTCTGATTGTTGATTGATTGAAGATGTTGACTGATGTTTCTGATCATGATGTGTTTGTTCAGACTGAAATTCAAAACTTCTAAATCCCAAATCTACAAATACACAAGAGGATTCATTATTTTTATGTAGCTTTTTGGATAGTAATACTTTCCAAATCCCCATATCTGTGTCTGTTTCGTGTTTGTGTCATAAATTAACCGTGAATCTTCTATTTTAACATGCAGATACAGGCCACCCTAAACATTTGGAAGGAGCATGTTTGGCTCTTGCTGTGGCCTGTCAGAGTCAAATCTCCAGAAATTCCATGAAAAACTTCTAAGTTAGAGTTCCCCACCTTGTAGGATACACAACATCAGAGCCAAAAACATGAACATGACCTGACCTTCCAGAGATAACAGAAAGTAAAATCATTTCTCAGGGTTTTGAATGCGCCCCACCACAGCGTTCTCCTGTGAGCAATCCAGATAAACGAGACGTCAGCGCTGTGATCGTAGACGTTGACAGCAGGGACTTGTAGTCTATCTGCAGTTTGAACTGATTTCTGTCAGGAAGTTGTTCTTGTGCACCGATGTCTGTTTTCTGACTTCTGACACCGTTTTCCCTGAGAGGAGAACATTCCTCTGCTCACCAACAGCGCTCTGATAAATCTGCAGCTTCTTATCAGGGAACTCTGAGCTGGGTTTCATGACTTAATGAGTCGTCAAATTATTTATATCTGTAAATACAGATAAATTTGAACTGTTGTGAAAAACTAAAATAGCGACTAATTAGAGGGAAATATTTTGGTATCACTATTTATGTTATAAGTGGATAAATAAATACTGTCTGACTCATCAGTTTCAATATTAGGATACTGACAATAAATCATATCTGAAAGCGATTTCCAGGAAAGTGCCTGACTTTTCTTTCTGTAAACACTTTTTTGTAAATGACACAGTCAAAGCGTCTTTGACTTATAAATGTGAAAAAGCTTATCGAAACAATAAAGACCAAGCTCCTGTTGTGAGAGACATTATTTGTGAAGAGCAGGATCTCAATATTCTACTTGTGTGCATCATAAAGTACAATGGAGTCTGGCTTTTATTAGACACATCAAAACATTTCTCTCCATTAATTATTATTAGGGCCCTTTTGAAACCTCTGAATACTAACTGTATCCCTCTGAATAAAAATGATGTATGGTGCGAAAAGGTTTATAAAGGTGACAAAGACACTAAAACTGTCACAGTGCACCAGTGAAGCAGAAGTTAAGGTCTCTTGCATTGTAAATAAGCAGAAGTTTGATTCATTTGAGTGGAAAAATGAACATTTTTGCCAGTGTTCAGCGTGAACATTTGTGCAGTTTGCCACCCACAGTAAATAACAGCATTTCCTCATTTTGTTAATAGAAAGAAAGAAAAATAATGAGGCTGGTATTTCTCAGCATTCATTTCTCAGCTTCTGTAATTCTGTGGTTTTCACTTTGGTCTAAAGCATTTTCAACGTTTCTGCCAGTGGAGGCAACACATCATGACCTAACACATTACACTGTCCACATATAGCACATCACAGAATAACAACACTGCAGTGACAACAGGCCATATGCTGAAAAATGCTTTGATTAATCACTCTATTAGAATAATATAATTTTATAATAAAGATTTCTGTCAACACCTCAGTTCAAAATAGACAAGATACAATGTAGGAAGACAACAGAAAGTTTGATTCCTTCATTTTACATTTTGCAGTCAAACATGTTCTTCCTTCATAGAATGAATGTTTCTCATTTGGTGAAAAACTACAGGGAAATAAAACATCACTATCTTGCATGCAAGTACAGTGTGTGTGTGTGTGTGTGTGTGTGTGTGTGTGCATGTGCAGTCACTTTGAAAAGATAAGGTTGAGAACAAAGCTGCGCTGTGCTCTGTGTAGCATGAAGACGTATTTAAGTGTCTCACTCAGCTTCATTACACAGTGCTTAGTGATGGGGGAGGGGGGGCAGGGTTGCAAAGTCTGTAAAATCTGTTCTGTTTTCAAGTCAGTGGAAGACTGATCGACTTTAAAACTGTCTCTGACGTATGTCTGTCTTGACAATGGTGGTTCCATAACTAGTCTTTTAATTCCTGATTGTTTTTGTCTCATTTGACCAATGTTTATTGAATCTCATGTTATTTTTTTCATGCTGGGGAGAATTTTATATAAACCAACTGGCCTCCTTCCTCACTTTAGTTTTAAATGCATATATAATGTTGTTTTGAATAGATATGGATATACTGTATGCAATTTGCTATATGATATTTTTAATTGAGTGAATACATTTGCTATTGTTGTGTAACTTGTTGCCAACACAATATCACCTGAAACTTCAATTATTTGAAGCGGCAAAATAAAGACTGTATATAAAATAACTCCACCAGTTAAGAGCAGCAGCAACGTTTGAAGAATATTGTTGAAAAAAGTAAATTACTGTCAGAAACATGGCTCTGGCAGTTTTTTATACTTGGTTTTAGGAAAACTGGAGGTGTAACACAACGTTCACCAGAATAAAAAATGCACCCTCCTCTGCCAGTTCCCTCTTCTTCTTTCAGTTGAGTCTGTACCATGTGCTCCCCTGGGCCTCTGTCTCATGCCATCACTATGGTGACAGTTCGCAGCATGCCTTATCCCAGCAGACATGTTGCCCATAGCAATGAATGTTTGGAGATGCATCAAGGGAGGCCAGGCTGTCCAGGCCCATAGGCTATACTGCGTTTGTTTTTCTGTTCCTGAATATGACAGGAGCCACAGACTTGAGAGCAAAAAAGAAAAGAAAACCAACCACACTCATCACAAACCAAAGTGATGGTGAGAAAGCAGAACAGGAAGGAGAAAGGGCTGAAACTGGATAACAAATAGACATATACTTTACAGCGATATGTATATAGTGCGGGATAAAGAGCACCTGTAAATACCTTGCTGAGATCCTTTGAGACTGTAAACTCAAGAGTCACTTAAGTGCTGTAAATATTGAGCCATACAGTACTGTGCTTTAGATACTGAAAGTAATGTGTAGAATAAATGACAAAAAGAATTCCATGAATTAATATTTATCAAATAACTTAATATAAAGTGTAGTAAACAGAAAAAAACCTAAATCAAATCAATATTTGTTGTCACCGCCTTTAAAATCTGCACCAGTTCTCCTCAGTACACTTGCGCACAGTTTTTCAAAATACCTGGCAGCTCCAAGCACCTTGGAAAACTTGCCACAGTTCCTCTGTGGATTAGATCTGTCTCAGTATCTTCTGTCTCTTTCTTCTATCTCTTAATGTAGTCCCAAACTGACTCTGTGATGTTGAGATCAGGGCTCTGTGGGGGCCAGACCATCTGTTGCCAGACTCCTTGTTCTTCTTAACATTTAAGATAGTTCTGTATGAGTCTTGCTGTGTGTTTGGGGTCGTTGTCATGCTGCAGAACTAATTTGGGACTAATCTGAAGCCTCCCTGATGGTACTGCATTATGGATAAGAATTTAAACATCAAAAGTGCCGGAAACTTTTGCGGAGTAGTTACTGAAATTGTATATGAATGTGAGTAGGATAAACAGAATAAACCAATCCATGCTAATAAAAGTTACTCGAGTAAGTATCAACACTTTACTTGACACTGACCGACGACTCTACTACTAATGAGCACAGAAAAGTAATAAATTACAACATGATAAAAATATTATATTAATACACAAATAAATAAATAAACTACAATTCACATTTGTGAACTATTATTCAAACTATAAATTGACAGTCAAAAACAATAGAAATTGCAGCAGCAGTTCCCAACTTAACACATGGTGTTTTAGCTTTTTCTGGGGTGAGGAGCAGACCAGTGAGGGAGACATCCACATATCAGCAGAATCACAGGTTTGACTCAAATGTTCCTACAAAATAATGAATGGTCAATTCATTCACAGAGAGCATCTTTAAGCAGTGCAGTAAGGAAATCATTTTGTTGGTGGTGAGCAGGTGTATCCCATGGTGCAGCACTATGGCGCCACCTAGTGGTTGAGCAGTGCATTAATGCAAAAAAAAAAAGTTTCAATCCATGGTCATGTGAAATCAAGAAAAAATCAACACAAACTAGGCAAAATAGTGTCATTTTCAATAAATATAACCTGTTCAAGAAAAGAAGCCTCAACATTTTAAGACTTTTACACGTCAATTCATTGTTACTCCTGTCAACTTATAAAAAAAATCTATAATTTACCATTAAATAAGGCAGGTTCTTCTCTCATACACTTGCAACCACTTCATGATACAAATGTATTTTAGTGGGTCTAAATTTACACCCTTAGACTGAAGCCAACATTGTAGGATCAAACCGAGTAGTACTGTAAAGTAAGTGCTGTACTTAAGTGCAATTTAAGGTACTTTCATTTTACTTAAGTGTTTCAATTTTCTGCTCTTGTATTTTTTTTTTGTACTCCACCACAGTTCAGAGGGAAACGTACTTTTAACTCCACTACATTTATCCTGTGACTTTATTTACTTGCTAATATTTTGCTGCCGTTTTGAATGCAGGGCTAAAGCTTGTACGAAAATGAACCACTTCCTTCACAACTGAAAATCACAGCAGAGACAGCCTAATTGTTTTTTGGGTTTTTTTATGTCCATGTGCTTCTTGGTTTCAATTGAGTCCAGGTATCTACTGGCGGACAGTGAAGCTGAGGGGAAGGTAATGTTTACTGCGCCTGACAGACCGAACTCAGGGAAAAGAACGCAAGTCGCTCTACGTCCTACGTCATGACGCACCGTCTCCATCAGCTGTTGACAGCTTGCAGCTCCCTTCAGTTCAATCTCGACCTCAGGGAAGCTGTGCATGCTCCCTCACCGAGTCTCTGTCGTTACTGTGGCCGTTTTTAAACGCACATGCTGTTTGTCGACCGCCCGGTAACGGAGCATATGCTGCCATGAGTGCTTTGTGTCGCCTGATCCAGAGAGGACTGCTGAGCGGCCGGCCGTCGTGTCGTCTATCCCCCGGACAGCAGCACGTCTGCGGGGTGGCTCCTCCGGTCCGGGCTGCGAGCTCATCCAGGTATCCCTGCTAGCTTCCCGGCTAACTGATGCCCTCTGTCCGCCTGAGCTGCGGCGCGGTGGGGGCGGTTCTGGGTTTAGGTGGCAGCCCAGTGTTTCTCTTTTAATGGCAGCCAGTCGATTTAACCGTTGAACATTTGTCGCCGAGTCGTGACTTTGCATCTTCACGAACCGTTAACTTTGCAGAGTTTCTATAAATGACATTCAGGCGTCTGGTTAGCAACACGGCGAGTCTCCAGTCGTTACATAAAGGACTTCATGTCAACGTTATGGGCTCTGTCTTGTTTAATGCAGCTAAATTAAGAGACCATAGCTTTGTGGAGATGTCTTATGGTATGCTACATGTATGCTAAATTATAGCATATTAGCACACTATGGCCGGATTAACCACCTGGGGGGGGGGGGGGGTAAATTTGTTGTTGGGCCCCTTTTTACCACCACAGGTCAGTATTTCCTTAGGCACCCAGAAACCAATCAACTGGCACTGAACTGATTAGCTAATTAGTCAGCACACTGGTAGGCAGGACATTTATTTTAGTCATCAATTATCAATCAATAATGTGCTCAAAT
Source organism: Trachinotus anak (assembly GCF_046630095.1). Taxonomy (NCBI): domain Eukaryota; kingdom Metazoa; phylum Chordata; class Actinopteri; order Carangiformes; family Carangidae; genus Trachinotus; species Trachinotus anak. The sequence goes on from NW_027273871.1 coordinate 2,320,991, forward strand.
TAAATTAGTACTTGGTGGATTTTTACCTGTAGTGTGGAAAACACTTCAGCCACAAGTCTGAACCAATTCTGAGTGAAGAGCTGTTGCAGTGATATTGGGATCCTAGTATGCTTGCAGAGATTCAATCAGGAGACTTGGTGTATAATTTGTCAAATAATGAGTCCAAGTACAGACCAACAAATTGTGCTTTTATACACCATTAATGAAGGTAAAGCTACAGTTCTTCTACTATGGAATAATATGACCTTGTCTTAAGATTTCTGTGTGTTTATTACTTGACACACAGAAGAAAAAAATATTAAAGCAATTGGATAAAGCACAACTTTACAACAAATTAGCTCAATATAATCTAAAACAATTAGGGTTTTAAAACTACAGGTTGACAGGCTCCGTCTTCTAGACCAGGTACACAAGTTGAAAGGTTGGAGGATCTGTCATAATAATAAGAAATAATAATAATAATAATAATATAATAATTTATTTGTATAGCACTTCCCAGTACAAATAACAATGTTTCACGAGTCAATAGTTAATATTCTACTTGAGTGGTGCAAATTTCTAATAAATTTATGATGAATCAAATTATGTAGGCAGAGACAGACACAAAGTTGCTCAACAGAAAATTAATAGACAATTATTCTGATAAATAATTCATTGCTTCAGTTATTTGTCAGTCAAATTATAGGATTTGCTACTTTTCATAGTCATACATTGCAGTTAATCCAAATGTCTTTGGATTTTGGACTGTTGATCAGACAAAACAACTAATGGATTAATCAATTAATAGATTGACAGTAAAATAAAACCTTGACAGCAGATTAATCTTTTAAGTCACTTATCAAGCAAATATGTCAAATATTCTCTCGTTCCAGCTTCTCAAACAAGTGAAATGTTATTATAAAACATTATATTAAATTTAAAAAAAGATTGTATTTGTTCCAGTATGTTCTCTAATGTTATACCAGCAGGTGGAAGCAAAATATTTCCAACCAAATATGTCTCAAATCACTGAGCGGTGCTGCCACTGTCTTCTTCTCTTTAAATAATGTCCCCTGATTTCCTGTTAATTTCAAATTAGGCTCCGCAAATTATTTTTCACTGTGCGCTGAAACAGTTCAATCATCGTTGTCCCTCCCTGAAACTTTCATCAGTTTGCACAGGCTTATTGCTGAGATTTATTAATGTTGCTGTCTAAAGTACTGACAGAAGACACAGCTGAAGAGATTCATACTAATCAGCATGGACGTTTTTTTTTTTTCCCACAGCCCAGTCAACTTGACCTATGATGTCTTTGATGGGAAAGGAGAGAGCACTCCCCTGGTGTTTCTTCATGGCCTTTTTGGCAGCAAATCTAACTTTCACTCAATAGCAAAGTCCTTGGTGCAGCGCACAGGCCGAAAGGTAATGCACTGATGAAGACATCACCCCTGTCCGTTGTTACAACACAAAACAATTCGTCTTTATGTGTTGGAGTTGGGTCTGAGCAGCCTGACACTGGCCCTCTGACAAAAGCAGGCATGGGAACGCACAATCAGCCAGTGTGTTGCCAGTTATTTGATACAAATCCTCAGCACTCCACTGTTGTAATTAATACTGATAGATAATCGTCTCTTTGGCTGAAACTCATCACCTCATGTGCACAATGCAGCCTTTGTTCGTGCTGTAAACAAAGTACTTTGCTGAGCTGGGGCCAGAAAAAATTATATAGCTGACATAAAAGTTTTTTTTTTTTTTTTTTTTGTATCTGCTCTGTTGCCTCTTTACCCCCCGTTCCAAGTGTCCTAACTGTCCTTTGACCAGTTAGGTGCTGACTGTAGATGCCCGTAACCATGGCAACAGCCCTCACAACTCGATGCTGACCTATGAAGCGATGGCCGGTGATTTGAAACACCTCTTGGCTCAGCTGCGCATCGAGAAGTGCGTCCTCATCGGCCACAGCATGGGAGGGAAAACGGCCATGACGACTGCTCTGACACAGGTTAGCAGCCGAGAAATGTCACCATGAATTTATCATGACGCGACAGTCCCCTCGCTGGATGTCACCTAACCTTTCTCGCCGTACATTTCCATCCTCTCTGAACTTAATAATCCTCCTCTGGTCTGCATGCCACACCCTGCCGGCCTGTTTCCATTTTGTCATTGGTTTTTCCTCACGACATCGTCTCGTTTCTCTCTTATCCCATCGACCTGACTCCGTTTGTAGCCTGGTTTAGTGGAGAGATTGGTGGTAGTGGACATCAGTCCTGCCCAGACCACCACACGCACGAACTTCCGTTATTACATCCAGGCCATGCAGGAGATGAAGATCTCCAGTGACATCCCACGTTCCACTGCCAGGCGGATGGCTGAGGATCAGCTGCGCAGTTTGGTCAAGGTCAGACCTGCTTTTTTATTTATTTTTTTTATTGCACACTATTCGGCGTTTGAAACAGGACAAGACAGCTGTTCTTCAATAAATTAAACCTTGGACGCAAGGTTCTTTTTTTTCACAAGGGCATCTTTGTTGTTGTTGTTTTTCAGGTGTGCACTTCAGTAACAAACAATGTATCTGATAGTAAACCTGCAGGGGCTGATGGGGGCAGCAGAAATAAGCTGTGAAGCTGTGAACATGGCACTGACAAATAATCACTCAGTAAAGTTGATAAGGCAAAACTTGTTAGCAAACAGTTGCCTACTTACCTCCAAATTCACTGAGTCATCATGTTTTCCACTTAATGAGTGTAAATATTTTCTCTCTTGTAGCTCTGTTTTTGGTCCCTACTGACTCCTGAGGGAAATATCTGATTATTTAGCTGCTAAATGCTCAGTTTTGTTCATCAGGTTGTCACTGACGGTGCCTGTTAGCTGTTTGATACTAAGCAGATCATGTAAATAAGTACGTTTTTAGAGCCTCTCCACTGAAGACAGCTGTGTGTCGTGCCAGAGGACAGTGAGAGTGAACCAAAACATTACATTTGCATACAAGTAGTCATGGAAACCATTTTGAATATAAAAACATTGATTGTGGCTGCTTTAAAGTCAAACTCATTAACGGTCCTTCCCTCTGTCAGGAGCACTCGGTGCGTCAGTTCCTGCTCACTAACCTGGTGGAGCAAAACGGACACTATGCTTGGAGGGTCAACTTGGAGGCCATCTCGGCACATCTTGATGACATCATGAGCTTCCCCAACTTTAACACTGTCTATGAGGGACCTACACTGTTTTTGGGTGGAGCCAGTTCTGCTTATATCAGGTATATAACCCCTCAGACAGACTGCTTATTTTTATAGAGACATATGTGTAGAATACTCACTGAAAATGTTACATATTGTAGAATTAATAGCCCAAATTTATTTGCAATGCTTGTTCCTATCGTGGTTTTTCAGAACAAAATCAGATTAAACACTTAACATTAGTAAACAGAGGGTTGTTATACCTCATCATGCCAGTTCTGAGGATCCATACCTTTGAGTCTTTCATTAACCTGAAATATAATTTATTCTGGATTGATATCTCCATGATCATAGCAACAAGATTCCACACACTGTTTTTTGGTCCCTTTTTTATTTACTGTTGCTATGCAACAGTTTGATCAGTCAGATCTTCAGGGACAAACAGCACTAACACAAATCACATCGTGTATATATGCATATCTCAGAGTGACAGCATTAAACAGGTCACCAAACAGGTAAGTCATTGGCTGTAGCCTCAGGCAATCATCTGTGTGTTTTAAGAAAACAATGAAGTGAGCATCAAACACAGGCGTCAACAGCTTGAGTGCAAAACAATATGACACAGTGTTAGACAGAACCTGCAGAAGGCAAAACAAAGACAATGAAAAATAAATGAAAAGAAAAAGTAGGTAAACAGAATTTGTTTAAATTAAATAAAAGTAGATTAAACTTACAAAAGTGAATATTAAGAAAGAAAGAAAGACAGAAAATACTATTACATAAAAATATTTAAAAAGTAAAGAGAAAAAAATGAGAGCACCCCATGAAGAATGGTTTGTATACATATGGGAGAAATTGAAAATACAAATTACCATGAATGTACCATTTATGTAGATCCGCCTCTTTTTTTTTTTTTTTTACCTGACATTCTCATTCCTCCCTCTCCCTGTCTTCACCCTGATCCAGCTCCGAGGATTACCCAGAAATCCAGAGGCTGTTCCCTAATGCCGACATCCAGTACATCCCAGACGCGAGCCACTGGATCCACGCAGACAAACCCTTAGATTTCATCAGCTCCATCATCTCCTTCCTTCAGTCTTAGCTGCCTCCTGTCCAGACCTCAGAACTTTTTTTTTATGCTCAGCACCTCTCAGCGTCCGCTCGTCGGAAACGAAGGTGAGAATTCAGCAGCTTCAGCAAGAGCAAGTGGAGTCATTAATGATGCTAATATTTGCAAACACCGGACCAAACTCACCATTTTACAACAGTCAGTTCTTACCTTTTAACAGTGTCAAATCTAGTGTAGTGTAGTGTAGTGTAGTGCAGACAAACTTTTCCTTTGTTTAGTCTCTCTGCCAGACAAGTAGTGTTACTAGATTGGCTGGCTGGTTTCTAGATGTGTTTTCATGGATTTTTAGATTAGTAGGTAACAATAGAAATATTTCAGATTTAACATAATGGGGCTGTTTTGGAGATGATATACTAATCCAAAGAAACTCTCATTTGCACAGTGCTTTCTTTATGTTGATACATTTATGCCAGTATAATAGAGACGTGGGTTTAGGCCAAGTACAATCTGGGACCGCTGAAATGGACCAGCAGTTGGACAGTTGGACGTAAAGGTTTTGACGTCACTGGAATGAAACACATACTGTATATCTGAGAGGCTCTTCTTAAAGAGAAAGGAAGAATGTGCAAAGCAAAAACAGTTTCTTTGCCAGGGGGAGTTTGGTATCATGTGTCAGGAGGCTCTCGCTCTGCAAAGAGGCTGTAATATAGACTTAATGTGTACAGATGGTTTGTTGTAGAAATTTGATAATAGAGATATATTCAGTATATTTGGTTTGGACTTTTTATTTTCCCATCCTCTCCTCTGTGTGTCTGCTGTATGTCAGAGATGAGGATTTTACAGGTCAGTTACAGGTCAGTTACTCAGTCAGAACTCGAGCTCATCAAGAGCGCTGGTTATATTTTTATGCCAACACAATCATTGATGAAAACCAAGCTGAAACGCTCCAAGTGCAGTATTGTCATCTGTTTCCTGAAGATCTCAGGTTACAATTGGATATGCTAGTCATTATACTCTTCTACTATTCTTCCGTCTGTCTGGCAACAAGCCGTGGTAACGTCGTCGTGTCTTTGTATTTGCTCGGTCCATTCAGTGTTTTGATGAAACATGTTTTACTGATTTATTATCTGTATCTCACTTATCTTTACAACTAAAGCGCAAGACTATATGGGTATTCTCTCAAATATATGCTGCAACAATGTACCTTGTTATCTAATTGTAATAGTGTTAACGTCATTTCTGTTTCCATGGGTTTGAACAGTACAGTCCAGTGGTGAAACTGCCATCTGTATGAATAAGCAGGGTGTTGTAAATTTGTATGTGCCTCTTTTATCGAGAGCTCCTTTTCCATTTCTGTAAAATTTGATTAAAAGATTAAAAAATGATTCTACAATAATAACTCACAGACTTTAGATTGGCAGCTGGGTTGCCAGTTCTGTGTGAATTTTCTCACAAGAAAGCTTAACACATGAGGGTGTATCCCTTCATGATGCCAGATGTTTACTACAATCAGTGTTCTGTGTTTGTTTGATGTGAATACGGAAGTCTAAAAGGCTTTAAATGATCAGAATTATGTTTTTATAAAGCTCCAGTTAGTGTAGAAGCACCCCTTCATCCCCCTCTACCATAGCACAGATTTGTCATTGTCGCACAATATTAATCGATTGTTGGGGGGAGTGCTGACATTTGAATGCAGGTCCTGTTTCAGCTTCTGTGGTGTTACAGTGGGACAAGAATATGTCAAAAGGGAGCCGTGTGTCAAAAGTATAGAAAAGTGAATTTATTCAGTAATATTGAAAAGTAGTTTGGAGACTGTAATCATCTGTTCAGGTTGTGTATTGTTTCTCTGTGAGCATGCCTTTTCTCTTGTCATCAGGTGTGACTTTGCTGTGCTATATACGTCTCAGTTTGTTCCCACAATGGTGGCGCTTATTTGAAATAATGGCATATATACATTTTAAATGTGTGCAGGATGCATATAGGAGTGGATTATATATTATTGAAAATGTACAAACTGATATTATACAATAAAATGGCAAAAATCTGCAACAAAGTTTGTTTCTTTTTTTTCTTTTGAATCTTGAAAATACAACAAGCAAAAGTGCAGGAAATAAAAGGATCAGAGGTGACATGGTGACAGTGTCTCACAAAATAAAGAGAAACGTAGACTTATATAGTCCAACACAGCAAGAGATTAGAAGCTCTTGTATGAGAATTTCATTTATTTACAACATGACGACAAATAATATTCAGGACATTAAGTGTAAAGAATTTAAGTGTTAACGGTATTAAACAAATACATGGCTCATTGATAATCAGTTGTATTTCATACATAAATTACAGGAGTTAAAGATCCAAAACATGTTCCTCCAAAAATTCTTGAAGTGACAACTGCTCCCCCCCAATGGAAAATCTAGAATCTATGAATATGCATAATAAATATTGTTTATTTCAGAAGTGTAACTGCTGAACACAAGAGTCGATGAAAACTCCGCTCTGTGGTGGCGCGTGTGTTTTTTTGCTCTGGAGCTTTCTAGATTTCACATCACACTTGTATGAGCTGCCAGTAAACTAGTGGTGTCATCACAAGAACCTGCTCAAACGTGCACGTCTTCAGCTCAGACTCAAAAAGTGAGGACAGAGAAACTTTCCCCTCCTTCAGCAGATGAATGTTAAAAAAAAAAAAAAAAGCCTTCAAGTCTCCATCTGCACCATTTTGCACCGTGAAGCTCAATCAAGTGACATTAAGTATTGACACATGTCTGACAGGAGGGAGACCAGACTCTTAGACATGAGAGCTGTGCATCAGAATCAAAGTACCGAGTGCAAAGTTATCACTGCTTCAATCGAGTGATACGACCTGGAAGCCGTTGTCGTCCCTACCCCACTCTGGATCCTGCCCCGCTGCATCGTCTCCTTGACGACTGCTCTTGCCCCGCCTCAGCTTGTCCCTCCAGGTGCGCTGGATGCTGGAAGAAGCAGGTGTGCTGGGAGTTGGAGCAGCAGAAACCGCAGTTTTGGAGATGAAGATCTGGTTTGAGTTGGTCGTGGGAGGGGTGGCTGCAGGCACAGGGAAATTGGACGGCCGCTGGATCGGCGGTCGGTTGGTTCTCCTCAGGATGCCCAGGCGGGAGGGCTTCTTTTGGGCCTGCTCCGCCTGCTGCTGAAATTGAAGCTGCTGTTGGAGCATGAGCTGAAAGTCCTCCTGTGGCAAGTAAAGGTAAACAAACAGGATGTCAGACCACAAGAAAAAATAATCATCAAACCTACAAAAGGTGATTAGTGATAGGAAAAGTGGGAAAAATGAGACAAATATGATGATGAACATTTTAAACCTATGAAAGTGGAAGTGGAGGTTTGTTCAATGTTGTTTCAGCCTTAATAAATATTTCAGCCTTCCATTGCAAGATGAATTTAAAACAAGGATTAAATTGTCACAAATGATGGGTTTACTGTGCAAAGTGCGTCATAAAGAGGACAACAAACCTGTCACTGTTTACAGGCTTCATTTTCCAACCCGCTAATAGGACCAATATGTCAGTTTTTATGAATAATGATGAAAATAGTGATTAAATGTTCTCATTTTAGTCTCCATTATAACAAAAAGTTTACAAAACGTTGTCCTTTATTATAATTCAAGTTTATAATTTGACTAATAGAGTGACTATATGAGACAGTTTTATGTTTGCCCCAAATTTGGAAATTACTAATTCCACTTCTTACATGTGTTTGGTAGCTATTCTGGAAATTATAATTCCACTAATGTATTAGGGTTTATATTAGATCTCAAATGCTTTATGCTTTGTCTCTTTTAGTTAGTAAGGGTGAAACATTTTGTGCCAACTCAGTACTATAATTTAAAATACTGAGGGGATTGCAGTTTTTAAAGGGGAAGGCTCATTAAATATATATAAATATATATATATATATATATATATATATAAAATTTATTTATTTATTTATTTATTTTTTAAGATTACAATCATGTCCTGAAAAAGAATAGAGAAGATATTTTAAAATCTGAATAATTTTTTGTCAATCAAAAAAAAAACAAACTGTGAGAATAGAATTTAAAGCGTCATTGCAGACTGGGATACTATAAACATAATACTTCTCTCTAGTTGAAATCAGTTTACGACTGAAGCAGACTCTGCTGCTCTCACCAGTAAACCTGCGAGGTGCAGTGTAGTTTCAGTTAAACTCTGCAGGGAGTCGGCCGTCACCAGCTGAACACGTGGGCCTGAGGCCAAGACACTGTGGCAGGAGACCAGCTGGCAGTAACTGTGTGCGCTGCAAGTGCTGAGCATAATGTGTGTGAATTTTAATTGTAGTTTGTGTTGTGTGTGTGTATGTGTGTTTTACAGCTGAACACATTCTGGGTTCTGAAAGTAACATGTACTTAACACTAATTAGGTGTGTGTGGTTCTCGTGTGTGTGGGTGTCCTAGTTTTCTAGATTCCACTGGCTGAGTCCCATATGTTCACATCTTCCCACCAACTCTAGTTTGCTCAGTGCGACACCATGTTTTCATGTGGCAGTTCACTCCTGCATTCATCTGGAGGCCACACCTCTGTCCCTCTCAGTTGATTCACTCTATCTCACTTCATCTCTGTTAAAGATTAAACTCCTCTCAGGTTTACCTTCCAGGCCTCGAGCTCCAGCGACATCTCCAGACGTTTCTGTACGGCCTCCAGCAGCTGGTTGTTCAGTGTCATCATGTCCGTCTTGCTCCGCAGCAGCTCGTCCTCCATCGCCTTCTTCCTGCACAGCGGAACAGAAAGAATGACACATTATAAGTCATGTCTTCAAGCTTCCTTTTTCTCCTTAAATCTTTATTCATCTGTTATTTGGAGGAGGTGAGTGTCACCATGTATGTGTGTGTGCACTCACTTCTCTATGGCCTCATCTCGGTCCCGCAGCGCCTGCTGCAGAATAGCACTGTCCTGTGCTGCTTTTCCTTTTCCAGATGTGAACTCCTGAATGGGCAGACATGCAGAGGAGGCAGGTTATGTTTTGTCACAACTTGTGTTAATCTCCACCTTTACCCTCGCTGACTTCATTCTCTCTTATCTGTTATTTATCAAAGATTCAAATCTAATCCCATTGTTACTCACACACAATGTGACTTTTCTAAACTAAACAGTAAATACCAGACAGACTCAGATCACTGATACTGTCACCTGTGAACCTGTCCGACCACATAGTTTAGCTTTAACACCAGGGTGGAGGAATATAGGGTCGTTTCAAGGTAACAATGAGGAAGATGCTTCATCAGGATACCTTTCATGTGAGCAATAACATCTACCCACAGCTGACAATATAAATTCCTTGTCGCCATGCCTAAACTCGATTAATTAGTCTTTTATCATTGTTGATTTAGGGCAGCTCCTTGTAGCAAGTTAACATAGTCAGATTTTGGATAGAAATTGTTAATGAAAACTCATCTAAATAATTAGCGACCCTCGTCACCTGGTCTGTTTGGGTCCACGAGTTATGTGCAAAGCAAACATTCCTCTGAGTTACCATGCCCACTGAAATCAATTCAAACTGAGATTGCAGGGAAACTGTGAGGAGCTTTATTTGAATGCATGTGGGTGTTGCCTTCACCTGTTTGGTGTGGCTGATTGCCAGTTCACGGGCCACACTCTGCAGCTGGGCCAGGGCCGCGTCCAGGCGGTTTTCCCCAGCGGAGGGTTCAGGTGTGCTGGACCCAGGATCTGTCAGCGGGTGCAGCAGCCGCAGGACAGACAGTACCTCCTCTGTGACCTGGGACAGAAATGAGCAGGAATAAATCATAATGATCCTGCAGGGTTGTGTGTCCTGGCACTGTGTGTGGGACCCTTACCCTCTCTCTGTGTTGGCTCCAGCCTGGTCCATCTCTGCTCTCCTGCAGTCTGTCCACCTGGGCCTTGAGCTTGATGCTTCGTCTCCGAGACAGCTCCACTTCTCTGCGCACTTCATTAAGCTGCACACAGTAAAAGTCACATCAGTACATTTTAACACTTTTTGCTGCGCAAATAATTGCAGGCCCGCACAAACAGAAAGCACCACCTCATGACATTTCACACAGTGTAAACAGAAACTGATAATCTAGATTGCTGGGTGAAACTGTGGAGGAGAGAGCCAGTCGTACCGGCTGAGCTGTTATTCAGCACACAAACACAAACACTGCAAATACGCACAGAATGAATATATTCATGGAAACACACTCTAAAACACACACACAGCTTTAAAGATAAAACACGAGGCACGAAACATTTTCCGCTCTGCATTTATCATCACAAATCAAGAGCTGTCATCATCAGGTGATAAAGTGTAGAATCATAAGGGATGTTCAGGTTTACTGAGCCTAGACGTCAGGACATGATCCTACCTCTTTATGCTGAAGGACAAGATTACTTTTATTGCATTTTTAATGTGTGAAATATTTCTGGATGACAATTGAGACTGTCTCCTCCCCGTATAACAGGTTTTATTGCTGTTTGACAAGACTGTTTCTGGCAGAACAGATTTCAATTGCACTGTAAAAAGATTCATTGAAATTACTGAATGATTTTTTTTTTTCCTAAGAAACCGTCAATCTCTCTCTCTCTCTCTCTTTCTCTGTCATTGTAAACGCAAGCAGAGTGTTATCTCACCGTTTCTGAGACATGTCCCAGTGTCCTGCGTCTATTGAGCGGCCTGCCGTTCTTCAGCAGGTCCGGCAAAGTCCCATTAATGTAGCTCCTCCGGTGGGAGGTTTCACCTTCATCGTCTAGGCAGACCGACACTGGGGAGTCCCTTGTCCCCTCTGTGGTCAGTTCACCTGGATTGTCTTTCTCCTCAGAGTGTGTGGAGCCACTGTCCTCGTCTGCGAGCTCCTCTTCACCCACATCTTTTAGATTCAACTCACTGATGAGGATCGAGTTGTTAATGGGCAGCAGATCAGCACAGTTTTCTTCCCCGAGGCCATCGCAGACCAAATCCTCCTGCTCCACCTCGTCCTCAGGTCCCTCTGGATCATCCGGCCCTGTTGTGGTCACAGAGACTTTGGGCTCTGGTTCTGCTGGGAGAACTGTCGGTCGGTAAGATGAAGAGCTGCTCCTGAGCGAGCCCATCTGTCTGTCCTCCAGTCGGTTCAGGGAGGAGTAGAGCTGTTCACTGGTGGTGAATCGAGGTCTCAGCCTCTCATTGAGGACCGAGAAAGGCTGAGCGTAGTCCATGATCCCGGGCAGAAACAGAGTCAATCAAACCACCTGGAGACACTGGAAGGCTGTGTACAAACATGGAAGATAAGCAAGAAGAAGACAGAGAGACAAGGGGGAGGGAGGATGACAAATTGAATGTCTCCAAACTTGTTTTTCCTGAACTGCCTGCGTCTTCACTGGGACACGACATGACATGATGTGATGTCACTGGAGGCTGTTGGCTTCACGTGGTCCGTCTGAGTTTTCTTCCTCCTTTTCAGTCGCTACACAAACACATGACGTGCAAACATACCAGAGCTGCTGGGAAACAAAGGAGGGCGGGCTTTTGATCTATTGACATGATCCAATTTTTCAGGTTTGACGTACGATGCCAGACTTAAACAGACAATTTACATTCAGAGTCAAAGGCAACTTGACTCTCAGCGCTGTAACTTATAAAAATAACTTATACAAAGTCAAAACCACACAACGAGTCTTCGATTTATTTTTGGAATTGAACCGTTCTGGGGAAAACACCAGATATAGTTTTTCCTCTTAGTTGAGTAATTTTTGGTGACAATCCTCCTACATACATGACAGGAGATGAGTCAGTGACACATAAACACATCCTGTTTTATAACTGAATACTTGCTGATGCCTGGTAGCTGGCTCAATACATCATTTGCAGGCAGATGGGATCTGACTTGAGTACAACAATGGAACCACACCACAATTATCAGATATTTTACCCTCAATTTAACAAAATGTTTCCTTCTCATTTCCCTGTTCCAGAGGGCCACAGTGTTCTGCCAGTTGCAAATCGTCATGTTACCTATAAAATTCTTCATGTCACGTTTTCACTTGGCTCTGCACACACTGTCTGTCTGCAGCAGGAAGTGATCACGGTTGCAGTGTGAAGGTTTTTTCCTTCTCCTCTCCATCTAAAAGCCATGTACCGAACTTTTTGTCCTGAAACCTTTGCACACACCCTTTTGCAGGAACTAGGTCACCAATCAGAGAGGGGCACTCACAGCACTTCACAGTAAAACTGTTGACTGCTGATTATTAACCTGTTCTCCTGTCACTCCTCCAATATTTTACATTTTATTCTCGGTCCAACCCAATCAAGGTGTGTACTGTTCCAGTGCCAATAGATCCCGTGCTGTTGTATTATTAGTCTTCAATGCAACAAACGTGTCAAAAAAAAATTAGTCTCATATTTAGCCTTCAAGACTTTTCTCTTAAAACTTACCTTTAAATTACCATACCATTACATTTTAGTTTTAATTGTTATATAACCCAAAACAATGTAAAACCAGTTGATTTATATTCAAAACAATTAATTCTCCTGTTTGTCTTATTTTATTCAAGCTTGTTTTTATCATTTATTTTATTTTACTGGTAAATCCTATTGAAATGTCTTTTTATATTGTCTTATTTGTCTTTTGTTAATGCATTTTATCTCTTTTTTAATGACTTAATTGCCTTGTTGTTTTACGAAACCTCGTCTTGTTTTATGAAAAAATAAAATTTTAATCACCCAAAGTTACTTAGAGGAAAAGTTTGATATTTTGAGTAATAAAGTTTATTTGTGCTCTTTCTGAGAATTAGATGAGAGGATCGATGACACGTTCGTGTCTTTTAGATAATATGAAGCTACAGCCTGGATGTAGCTGGTTAGTTTAGCTTAGCATGAAGACTAGAAACAGGGGCAAATAACTAGCCTGGTTCTGTCCCCTGGTAACCAGTACCTTTGAAGCTCATGGAGTAACACATTTTATTTCATTTGTTAAATCAGCGATTCACTCTTTTATGGGAGGTTACATGCAGGACAGATTTTTGGCTGGGAACAGTGACTCCCTGGGGTCTAGAAAAGCAACGGTGCAGCACATAAACCTGTGTATAATGAAGAAATGTAATGTTTACATTTTATTTTTTATTCAAACAAAAAATATATTTAGAGATGTTGGTAGTTGTATGTTGTTACGGTCAGACAGAGAGAACTGTGGGGCTGGTATAACAGAGATCCATAGTCTTCTGTTAATGTTCATTGCATCTATTTTTAATGTCCTACTGTTTGGTTGTGTTACAAGAACAAAACAGCCAGTTGTCTGTTGTTGCCATGTGAAAATATTTAACAATGAAAAAATGATTCAGTGTCACTATTAAATTTTACTTTTGCGTGGTGAGGTGGTTTCTTGTGGAAAGAAAGACAGCTCTTGACAGTTGATACTTAAACAAACCTCTGATAAAAGACTTTCTCTGTGGTGTTTCACAGACTCAGTCCAAACGACCCCTCGGCTGGCCACTCCCCATGAGAAAGTAAACAAAAAGACAAAGACAGGATTAGAGGAGCCTGTCACTAAACCAAAGGACCAATTTACTCTCCAGTCACATCAAGAGACAACAAAAAGACAGATCCCAGTATGTGGAAGGAACAACACCAGTGCTGACGGTCGCACACACAGTGTCCTATTTCTTCCATTCAGTGAAAACACACACTCTCTGTGTGTGTCTTCAGTCAAACCAGTAAAATTGTTCACATGGGATTTTCATTTTTTAGGATGTGCGCCTTTGTTATGAAAAACAGTAAAAGGGACTTTTTGGAAAATGATTTATTTATTGATGTTATGTATTAGTATGTTTGTGTTTATTTTTTATCAAATTCATAAAAAAATCTAAGCTCTCCACGGGAGAAATACAGTTTGTTCCTACACTCATGCCTTCCTGTTACCATCATCATTTATTAATAGTCAATCTTAGTCATTAAGATTTCATTGGTACCTTTTTTTTCAGCTTGAAAGTCGTAAGATCCATTACTAAAACCTGGTTGAAATGAACATTACTGTCCTTCATGTAATATTCTTGCTTGTCTGTAAACTTCCTGTTTGTTGCTACAGTTCTGTTTTGTCTTTTCTCTTCCCTTGTTTGTGTCCATTGTTGGCAGCACACCTGAATCCCAGGTTATCAGAGGCGGAGTCAGGAGTGTTTCCCATCCTGCAGGACCCACAATCATAACCATCAGTCAGTCAGGTCTGCTGCACAGTTGCTCTGTAGGGTCTGAAAATACTGTGGATTTTTTTTTTTTTAATTTAAAATCACCCACCTGGTTGTGACTCCAGCCTTATGATTGGCTGAACCGTCCACCGTGTCGATCCAGGAGCCTCCACGCAGCACATACATTGGCTGCACTCCAGGAAAGGGTGTGGATGTCCATTCCCATGTGTTTCCCATCATGTCATAAAGCCCTGCAGGAAGATTGAACATTATTCTTGTAATATTAAGACGCATGCAGCAAAAATACACCTTCACCATCTTTCACATTTTTTCCCTTTGACCTAATCAAATGTTTCTCAAAGCTAGAAGCGATCAGATTACTCTCTTTGGTTTTAATATGTTTCTGTAACATCTTCTTCAGATATCTGTGTTACAGTGCAGCACTTCAAATATTATATTTTTTATTTATCTAAGGGTCAGTTACCATAGTTGTTCTGAGGAGGAAATGCTGTGACAGGAGAAATGCCATGGTATCCATCCTCTGCAGTGTCTCCATCTGGAAATGATCCCTACAACATGCAGAAAAAACATCAGTTAGTTATTACGCAGCATGTTTTTTTTCTTTTCACATGCTTTTGTGTGAACATATATTGACATTATCTATTGGTGTTCACTGGGGGTGGGATTTGATATTGAATCTGAACCCAGTTCCAAACCTGCTTATCGAACCCGAAATATTTCAAATCCCTTCTTGAATCTTGTCTGAGTGGTTTGTTTGGGTGGGATTGAAGACATCTGTTCAACTGTTTTGTGTAACAACTCACTTTTTGAGAATCTTGATCCTTTCAATCAGGTCAACGACACAATTGGTAATTTTATCATGATTTAAGAACCAATTAGCAGACAAACATTGCACTAAGGAATTTGTTGGCCACGGATCTTAATGAATCTATTTATTTTACCAACTTGGACCCGGATTCAGAACTCACCCCTAATTCTGACTGCATCAGGGTCTATTTACAAACAACACATAATTGCGTTTGGATAGATAGGTCTTACATGACTTGATCAACCAAATTTGTATATTCAGCCAAAGAAAGTTGAATCATTTTCTGCAGACATGAGCGGTAAACTCACATCTCAGTGTTTTTGATATGTTTAAAATAATCATATCAGTGAATCCTAGTCAGAGCATCCTATAAGGACTATATACTGTGCTAATGCTAAGGCTATATGCATTACAGTAATAGTCTGACCTGCCATAGGTTGGTTCTGTTGGCCTGGAACTTGTTTCCCCACGGATAGGTCCGACCTGAAAAACAAGACAGTGAAGAGATAAAAGCACAGCAAATTATACACTGATTACTGAGCTAGGTGGTCATGAAAACTAGTTTCCCCTATTTCCTCTTTGACTCTTGAAGACACATCTCATGTGTATTTTATCTGAAACATGATACAAATCTCTATTATAACAGTGGCACATGCAGTGCAGGGGTCGAGATGGGAAAGGACCCCACTGTATATTCTGAGGTTTCAGTGTATAAACTGTTTACCTTGCAGCCCCCCACGTGCAGCCCACTCCCACTCCTCCTCTGTGGGCAGTCTCTTGCCCTTCCACTGGCAGAAGGCCTGAGCATCATTCCAGCTCACCTGAACCACTGGGAAGTCCAGGCGCTCACGAATGCCTGAACCTGGTCCTGCAGGCTGCACAGCAGAGAGTCAAAGGGGTGAAAGGCGGGCGATGGAGGCTTGATGGAAGGTTACAGAAAACGGTGGGAAAAAAACAGAAATCCAAGCCGAAATATAGAACCTCACCTGTCTCCAAAACACCCGCTCTATAGGCAACCACCAAGGAGCAGACTGGAGGAGAAACAATGAGGTAAAACGGAAAGTTATTCACAAGGTTCATGATTTAATAGTTTTGGAGGTTTATATGGCACAGGAGGTCTTCTTCACTTGCATGGTCAGCTCTTTCTCCTCATATTGATGGACAGCTTCACCCCCATCAGCTCTGAGGCACAAGCTGTTTTGTGCATGAACTAACATTGAAACGACAAAGAGCTGTGCAAGAAGCAGGTAGTAGCCAAGCGTTGAATTACTTTGGAACCCTTGCAATTTGGACGGTACGTGTTGAAAGGACAATTTCTCCCACACAATTATTTCAATAGTGATGTAACCTCTTCAAGTCAAAGCTGAGACTTGACATTTTAATGTAGTATCCATTATTTTATTCCAAATTGAATGTGCTGAAACACAGAGACTGAAGCACAAAAATGGGTCCAAATACCTAGATCTGGTCTATATTGCATATTGTGTATTACTTCCAGCCTTATCCTTTGATTACAACATAACGCATCCTTGTACCTCAATTTTCTGTGTGACTTTGCTCTTCAGCTCCTCAGGCACAAAGTCTTGAAACACAAAGCTCCAGCCAAAGGTCTCAGCTTCGGTTTTGTACTTCTGCGCTCTCACAAAGTCTCTGTGGAGAATGAAGGCAACGTCAGTGGCTTTTTTAAAAACCTATTCAACCTTTTATCCAACTTGTGATCCACCTCATTGTCAGGTTTAACGATTTATTACCTGAAGTCGGAATTCGTGACAGGATATTTGTCTATTTTGAAAGGCCCCAGTGTAACCTCCTTGGTGTGGGACTCTCCATCTCTCCCATCAGCTGCTCTGGTTCCCATTAACATCTTTCCTCCTGGTATATTCAGCATCTCCTCCGCTGTTTAGTCGGGGGAAAATTGTCCAGGTCAGGTCGATTAAACATCAATATAATTTTCTTTTCGGGTATGTTCAGAGGCGAAAAGCAGAGCTCTTACCTGCCACTGCCAGAAAAAACACAGCAGATATCCAGGACACGGTTTTAAAGTTCATTTTCGACGAGCTTGTTTGAGCTAACATTCAATTAGCTTCACGTAATTACACATAAAGTATAGGCAAAGTTTTAGAGACCGAGCAGCAGGACTCAATTTAACGCATACATTCTCCTCCTTTACTGGCGGACACATTTCACGGTCGCAACGGACATGGGTGCAACGACAACCGGGCTCCGGGTATAAACAGAAGGTTCCGCTTTACTTTTTAACTTCCCTGCACCAACGACAAAGAATTAAGTTGCAGCATATTAAAGCAAATAACCCTGTTTCTTGTTTTGATGGGATCGCCGAAATCTATGCTAATTTATGTCCATGGTACATTTGAGAAAAGAAAAGAATTTAATAACTGAAACTTTCCATGTCAGAGAAAACAAAGTTTCGCTGAATCTGATATTTTAGCAATGCGATTATGAGGGCGTGTTTTGCAGTATGAGAATATCCTGAATAAAAGATATATATATATATATATATATATATATATATATACATAGACGGATTTTTATAATTGATGCATTAGTCTGTGAGAATTACATTTGTAGCTGGTCGAGTTAAGGCTACGTTTAACATCCTCATCTACCTCCAGGGACTTTAATCTATACTATGAGCTTATTTTATTTGTGAGTTTTATATCTGTAACTTTATCTGCAAACTACATCATGCTTTTCAGTGGAGTAAATATTTTGCTCTGTAATATAGTTAAATATAAGTATTAGAAAACAGAAACACTTAGGCACCAAAAAGATTATACTACTGTATATGCACCTGTTCCATCCTTCCACTGGTTGTTACTGTTTTAGTCTAAGTGTGGTCCATTACATTCATGCATTCTGCCAAGCAGACAAGTATTTTTGATCCATTCACTCTTCACAGAAAAACAAACAACCAACTCTTTCAGGAGCCAAGAAAACCTTTAATGGGTAGAAACAAAACTGGGTGGCAGAGGTCAGTGCTTTTAACAAAATCTCATAAATAAACCAATCAGAAGGAAGCGTTGACAAATCCATGAAAAAAAAACATGACTAGCATAACAATGGTTTCAGACTGTGATGGATGCCCTGGTGTTTACAGCAGGCTGTCCATCAGACTGGGGTGCTTCAGAGTGCCAAGAGCGGGAACACGTTGACTGAACCATCAAGGTAAACAACTATCCCTGTGAGTATGATAACGGCTGCAGCTTCTTAACTTGACCTTTAACCTCTGAGAGAAGACATTCCAGCTCGCATGATCTCATCCACCAACAAAATGTTGCTGGCGATCACCGTGCTGTGAAGAAAAACAGACCCACATATTAATGAGGAGACGATAAATCAGGACAATTTAAAATATTCCACTGGTCTTGTGTAGTTTAGAAATGTATAATCTCACCATGAATGGAGAAGCTGTTTCTTGACGCTGTAATTGTCCCATACACCTGCATCTCCTGCCACCATGGGTTCCCCTGGAAAACAGGATTTAAAGGTTGTGAGAAAGAATCACACCTCAAATAAACCTGAGAACAGCTTAAAAATAAGATAACCATGATTCAAAGTACAAATATCCAGTCTTGGAGTTAATGGACACAAGTCTCATATATTGTGTTGTTCCTTTGCGATATGAAGAGGGAGGTGAGGCTTCACTACAAACATTTTTGCTCTGCGGCTGTTGTGCTTTGGGATAATTCAGCCTTTTGCCAATTAACTTTGACATCTGTTTAAAAGTGAGTACGTGATGTATTTCAGATGTCTTGAAACAGTAAGATGAACATAATTGTCTATTTATGGTGTGCTGTGGGTCTGACCTGTGCTGAGGTCCACTCCAACGAGCTGACCAGACTCTTTGTACTCCATCTGCAGCTTCAGCACAGTCTCCTGTGGGTCAAGGCCAGAGTTCTGGGCCAAAACCTACAAAGGAAGATGCATCATTAAATTAAATCAAATCAGCAGAGGTTGATTAAGTTTGAATACTAACAGACAACAAATCAATTTCACCGTTTTTTCCTGTCTAATGATAAACACGAGTAGGAGGACCAGGGATTATAATCAGCAGTACAATAGAGAAGCAAAATATAAAAGGTAAGGAAACAAAACCCTCACCTTGGGGATGACTAGGAGAGCATCTGCAAATGCTTGGACTCCCAGCTGGGCTCTGCCTTTAACATTGGGTTTGTGTTTTACCAGAGCGTCTGCCACAGCCACCTCAAACGCACCCGCGCCGGACACAACACTACCTGAAGAGACAAGGATGAAAAGAGGATGCTCAGAAAACACAAATACGACTGCCTCAGTGAGACGAGCACGGTGCGTTTCAACAAAAGTGGATCACTGATTAAAAGACACTTTGGGGGGGGTTGTTCTGATCAGCTGAATACATGTAGGAGAGACTGAAACTCTCCTAATGCAGAGGAAAAGACCAGAGTCGCTGTAGCACAGACATGGGAGACCAGGGAGAGCCATGACGTTAGCATCCTTGGGTGTTCGCTGTGCAAATGAGACCAACTGCATTTTACCAAAGGAAGAAGATAGAAACTTATCTTTACTTCAGATATTTTGTGATACAATCAGAATCAAGAGAAGCTGAATAAAGAAAAATAAGTGGAGCTAGTTTTCCCAAGAGGACACTTGTTATGTTGTTTATATACATGTTATTTATCCCTGTGACATTTGTATAGCAAAGTCTGAAAGGGCTTTACAGAATCACTTTAGACAGGAAAACCTTTCTTAATTATATTGAATTTTAAAAACTGCAATTGCCAAATATTAAGTCAATAAGCCAAACTTACAAACAAATTTAAGTTTCAGGTTCATTAGTCTCTTACCATCTTCTATGGCGTTCTTAACTGCCCGCAGACCATCTCTGACAGCATCTTTGATCTGTGTGAGGGTGTGTTTGTTGGGTCCCTTCACCAGCAGGGTAACCGAGCGAGGGTTCCCACACTTCTCGATGAATGTGTACTTCTCCTCTCCCTGCAAACACGAGTGGGGACATTAACAGCTCTGCCTCAACATCTTCAATATATAAAATCCACAAACAGACAGAGTGGGAGGGGGGGGGAATTGAAGAAGACATCAAGATAAATACTCACCAGCGTGTATTCATAAACCAACCCAGCATGTCCCAAACACTCAGGTGTGAGGTCATCAACTGAATTCATGGCAATGCCGCCGCAAGCGAGGGTGAGCCTGCCAGGGGGGGAAAAAAAAAACACTAAGTATAATTCAAAGCAGTTGTGGACAGCGTGTCCCCATCCTGATGTCAGGGCACAATGTGAAGGGCGCTCCCTTGTGGCTTAGCAAAATAAAACTACTAATGAAGTCAGCAAAGATGACAGTCTTCATATTGTTAAGAAGAGATAACCAGCAGCGTTATTTTTAAGTATGTCTCATCGCAGTCTAAAGAAAAACCAGTTTCCCAGCACACTTCTAACTATTAATTAGTCTATACTAAGTTGGTTTTGTGTAACATTTTTTATTCAAACATATTTATACTTTTAAAAATTTTATAAGCCATTTTTCCATCTTGTAAAGAATGTTGTAAATTCTGCTTCTAAACAGGTGCTCACCCCAAAAACGGAGCAACTGCAACATTTCCATTGTACAGAAAAGGCCACTTATACTTCTACAAGTGAAAATATCTTCATTACCTCTCCATGTTCCTCCTCTTTGCCCTGCGCAGGGCTACAATGCCTTCCTTGGCTAGGGCATCCAAGGAGAATGGGTCGATACCCTACGCAACAGAGAAATGACATCAAAGAGATCAAACTTCCCTTTAGGGAAACAAGTCGCTGTGCACTCATGTCAATTTCAGTGATGTAAATATTATTCTGATCCGCTGAATACATGCAGGAGAGGAATGGGCTCTCCTCATGCAGAGGTACAGATCAGATTTACTGTAGCACAGATAGAAAAGACCAGGGCGAGCCACATAAGCTTCCTTGGGTGTTCACTGTGCACTTAAAAGGATTGATCAGAAAATGCTTAGGATTCATAAATCAAGTGTGAAATGGGCCTGTAACTTGGTGAAGAGAATTACTGACAGAGTCTTTTAGAGGCAGAAACCTGATTTAAAACAGGTTTGATACATCAGACATTTGTGTTTACTTTTATCTAACTAATGTTTGTTGTATAGACTCAGTTATTGAGGCCAAACAAAGTCAAAAAGAAAACCGATTCAGAGAGGAGACTTCCATAGAGACAAACTCTCTTGGGATAATATTGTATCAATATCATCTAAAGGTTCATTAAGCAGAATTTCTAACATAGCATCAACTCAAATTAGCCAATGTAATGTGAACATGTTCCCAGAGCTGCTGATCCCTCTGAGAAGCAGAGTTAAAACAAACATCTACAAACCCAAACAAACTCTTTTTTTCTCCGAGTTAATCAACCAAACCAAACCAGTTCTTAAATGATTTTTTGATTCTAATGGGACACCTGTGTTGCTCCATCTCTGCTGGATGTGAAAAGGTAATTTGAGGCATTTCTTTTCTAACATTAGCCAAAAGAGCTTCATCAGCTCATTGCTGTGACCTCTAGAAAGCATTGTTTGTACATTATACAGATGTGACAACTGACTGTAAACATCTGCTATCCAGGGAACTCTGAATGTACGACTATGAACAGATCTTTGCTCTTTAAAAAAAAAATACCTCCAGCATATTGATTTTCTGCTCATTTCCTAAAATCCTTCACTGTTTTAAATGACTGGTTGTGTGATGCTTTTATCATCCTGCACAGTGGTTTTTTTGTACTTTAAATTGGTTGTTTTTTAATGCACACTTTGAAATTAAGCACTGTAAATGAGTTCATGTATGAATTGCTCCCAGTACAGAGGCACAGAACTACAGCGCAAGTTCCCTGCAGGTAAAACATTGATGCCACATTAATCATCTTCAAGCATACCTTCTGGTTAATGACGACAAAGCCCTTCTCCCCATTGGGACAGACTTTGTTCTTCAGGGCAATGATCTTCTGCACACGATCCTCAATGAACTTCCTTTCTGCAGCCACAAGCTTCTCCCTCTCCCCTGCGCTCTTGTAGAAGAAGCCAGAGTTGACCTCTGTCTTTTCATACTCCAAGGAGACATTGCAAGTCAGCACATAGGCATCCTCCACCCTCTTCTTCATGTCTGGATGTCGTGCACCATGGTCCAACACCAAACCTCTGATCAGCCTGAGAAAGAGAAACAAAGAAACTGATGCTGGGACCCCTGTGCACCACAATCAGTAACTATCAGTAGCAGGATGAATTGCCTCTTGCTCCAAGTCTTTCTTGAAACTCACTGTGTGTCGCAGTCGGTCTTATGCTTCATCTCCATGATTTCCACCATGTACAGGTCAGTGGGTTCATTGGGTTTAGCGATAGCCAGCACAGCATCTACTACAGCCTGCAGACAGACAAATCAGTTGTCATCTCACAGCACAATAATTAGAGGAAGTAATAATAATTAACTCAGTGCGGTAGGACCCTTTAAGATATGAAAGCTTCCAAATGCTCCTGTATGTTGAGCTCCATTCCCTCATGTCTTACCTCAGTGAGCAGATCTGCCAGCTCTGCGTGGACCTTGGTCCTGAGAGAAGTGCGTGCAACGTTGATGAGGGTCTCTCTGTCCATTTCCCGAGTCACCTTCACCTCCTCCAGAACAGCCAAGGCTTTCTCTTTTGCTGCCTCAAAGCCCTCAGCAATGATTCTTGGATGAAGACCCTGCAGCAAGAAACCAAGGGGAGTTATTGAAAGAAATGTATCCTGTTTGAAATAGTGAAAACTGACATGGAGTCTGAAAGGATTCACATACCGAATTAGGTTACTAAAAATTTGACTTTACAGTTTTACAGGCTTTCTCTTTTACCTCTGACACGTAGAGGTCAGCCTGCTTCAGCAGTTCACCGATGATGAGGACGTTAGAGGTTGTTCCGTCTCCTGTGATGTCATCCTGTGCTGTAGCGACCTTTGCAATCAGTGATGCTGTTGGGTGCTGAATTTGCTGAAAAGACAAAAAAAAAAAAAAAACAGTGTAAAAACATCAAAACCAAAGTTGTCATTACAATGGTTATGCAAAACCCCTTCACCATTCATAGAACAATAGAGCTGCAACTGATGATTATTTTCAATAATAATCTCAGCTGGTTGAGATGTGAATGTGAAAAAAAGTGAAAAAAAAATGTCAATGTAAGCATGTTTATAAAGCAAGACACTGAAGGACTGAGGGTGTGAGATTTAGTGTTGATCACTTTGACCAAGTTGTGGTTTTGCGTCCCATAAGGTGGCAAAACCATACGTTTGATACCTTTCTACAATAACAAAAGAAGCCATATTCCAAATAATAAATGATTTCCCGACATAAGCAGCAAACAAGAACTTTTCTAAATGTATACACATAAGACAGGCAAAACTGTGATTTCAGTGTTGCTATTAACTAATCAAGATTACAATCTCAAAGCAAATCTGTCCAGGTGTGTAAAGCCTGCTGTCAGTTTTGTCATGTGCAATATCCAAATAGCAGGAGCTGCAATTTTCTTCATAAAAAGATGAAATGTGTCACAATGCAGCACAAATGAAACATCGTGGTGCTACACAGATGCCCCCGAGCTACAAATCATATTCATCAGAAGTGAGGGATCATGCTTGTTTGGTACAACACCCAGCAAATTATTTACATCATCATCTTTTTCATTTTTATATATATATATATATATATATTTTTTTTTTTTCAATAAAAAAATAAATGCAAAAATGACCACTCCAACTGAAATAGTGTGATTTTCTGCACATGGTTCAGTCCTAAAATGTGCAAAGAAATAATTACACAGGTCTTGAATGCATCGCCACACAGATACATACAAAGGGTGTGGTCACAGTGTTAACAATGCATAAAAACGGGAGAATAAGCAGAATCGTTTTACAGCTTTGCACTTCCTTACCATCTCATGTAACAAGACGTTGCCATCTTTGGTCAGCTTAATGTCTCCTGCTCCAGACACCAGCCTGTGGAGCAAACAGGCGGGGAAGGGTTAGAGTTAACCGGGCAGAGCAGAGGCTGCTTCTCTGCAGACCCGCTGTCAGATCATAAAGTGATTGTCGACAGTTTGTCAGCAGAGGTTAAAGTTTTCAGTCAGACATGCCTTGTGCATAAATCAGTTTCCTGGGCTAACTGTCAGTAGCAGTTGTTAGCTGTGTGCTATTAGCTGATTGAACTTCCTGTAATATCCCACCTGGCGCTGATCAAATTAACTAACGTTGAGCAGTGATCAAGTCATAAATTCGCTTATCAATCACACTGATTAATGTTAAGCCACGGTAGCAGCAGCTAGCCGAGTCCTAGCCGAAACTCAAAGTGACGGTATTAGCGTTAGCATCATCTGCTAACCGGCTGCTACTCATGCTAACGTTAGCTCTGCGGTTGTCAAAGCGGATCATGACGATGACTGGGCAGGGCAACATGCGCCGGGAAAATCCGTTATCCGTTGAGCGACTGGAGGCCTCAGCTGGCAGAAAAATGTTATATAGTTTATTTGTTTTTTTGTGGTGGAGAATGATCAAGTAGCTAACGGGGGAGGCTTTCCGATTTTCAATTAAACACATAATGAAGTGGTGACGGAATGACTCAGAATGATTACGCCGTTGCCGGTGAGTTGAAGCTAACGTTAGCTGCTAACGAGCTAGCACAGAACACACGCTGCACAAAGGGCTTCGGCAGCACTCACATTTTCATGGTCCCCTTCGGTCCCAGGTTACTTCGCAGCACGTCCTGAAGCCCCCGGGCGGCACTGATGTTAACCGCCAGCGCGGCCTGGGCTCTGGCCACCTCTGCTTTTGGGTTCAGAGCTTTCACGGCAGCCATGGCGAAGTAAAAGTAAGAAGGTAGCGGCGGTCGGGAGTCCGCACTGCTCGGGCTCAGACGCTAGCGAAAGGGGAGTCTTTTTCCAGAAGGCTCCAACACGTGTTGTCGTGGTGCTTTTACGTGACTTGTCTGGGCTCGGAAAACTTAAAACTCCCTCTTCGCATCAGCGCTGCTTTTTATATTTGAGTGTTTTAAAAACAAGTTAGTTATGGTAGTTTTGCCCACTTATCAACATGGGGGCATTAGGGGTAGGTTACATTAGTGCTGGCTGTGGGTCATAACTCTGAACAATCAAATCAAAACAGGCATGAAACATATATTTTTAGATGTTTTACGCTATCTGAAGATTTCTGTGTCTCAGATGTCCATCCAGATAAAAGTCCATAAACCCGTTTATAAATGATAATAAAGAGGCTGCACATATAACTGCAGAACTTGCCTGAGAATCACTTTTTACAGTTTAATTTAGTATTAAGGTTATTTATGGATGGTTGACAATAAACACGACGGTACATGTCAAGCAGGTATTGTTAAGAGTGAATACTTTTCCAAAATGTAAACAAATATAGGGTGAAGAAAAATGGGTCTCCAGTTGTAGTTCACTGAATCTGTGGCAATATTATATTGTTTGTTTCTTGTGAACATTTCTATCTTTTCATATGAGTGAAGAGTGTTTGTCTTCTACTTTTTTTTTTTAGTCAAATCTGGTACCACTGATCCAGTTTTAAGTGACTGCTTCCAGTGTTGGAATTAGTAGGAGTAAGAGGCACTCATCTCCTCCAAACAGACATAAAAACAACATTTGTAAAAGTTCAGTGAGACTACGGTTTATATTATTATTAACAAAGGCACAGAAGTTATTATTTTATAAAAGTCAAAGAAACATGTGCACCATTTAAATTTCCCAGTTAGCTTGGAGTGTATGTCTTTCTTTTTTTATTAAATCTAGTTTTGGATAGAATAGATTCAAAACTCAAATGACCAAAGTGAGTCATTTGAGCAGTGGTAGAAAACAATAAAGTATATTTAGTCAAGTACTGGGCTCAAGTATAATTTCGGGGTACTTATACGCTTGAGTGTTTCCCTTTTATGAAACTTAATATCTGGACTGCTCTACATTTTAGAGGCAAATACTGCACTTTTTACTCTACTAGATTGACAGAGATATAGCTACTTTTCAAGTTTAGATTTACAAATATTATAAGTAAATTTTAATGTTAAAACATTTCCTTAAGTAAAAATTTGAATTCAGGACTTTTACTGTGGTATTGACCCCTTTACTTTAAATAAAAATTGAATTGAATTGAATTTACTTAAGTGATGGATGTAAAGACTGTCTCCACCTCTGCACCTCAATTTTTGTTTTGTAAATATTTCTAAATTATAACTAATAATGCATGAATAATGCACAATAATATCTTATTGTTATACAAGTCACAAATATTTCCAGGACTTTCACTAGGTCCTAGAGAGGAAAAGTATTGTTAAGTACAGTCATTTGCTTGAAAAGAAAAAAGGAGGGGGGTTAAGGGTTTGTTCAGATTTCCGACATACACTGAAGGCGGCATCAGTCACACCCCAGACAAGCGCTGATTGGCCAAATTACGTCACATTTCTGATATGGAAATATTGCAGTCTGTTTATAACAGGAAGTTTTTTTTAA
Organism: Trachinotus anak; assembly: GCF_046630095.1. NCBI lineage: Eukaryota > Metazoa > Chordata > Actinopteri > Carangiformes > Carangidae > Trachinotus > Trachinotus anak. The sequence continues at coordinate 2,347,733 of NW_027273871.1, forward strand.
CTCAGAAAATCTCTGCCACCATAAAGAGTTGTGAGTGCTCTGTTGGGTTTTTGCTTCTTGGTGTGTTCACTGTGTGATGATTCTCCCTGTAGACTCCAAAACCTGGTCACCAACCGGGCAAAACGGGTTGACTCCATATATGTGGTTCTACATCATTTGATTCATCTTGAAATTGTTTGAAATGCTAGTGAAGAGTTTCTTTTTTTCTTCTTGTCAAATCCAAGTTAAAACATTCAAATAGCTTTTGCTGTTTGACTAACAGTGGGACATGAGCAATTTTAGAAGCTGGTGGCAGTGAGTTTTGGCATTTTTGCTTTAAAAATTACTCAAAATGAATAATCTATTGTCAAAAGCTGTTAAATTAATTCAATGTTAATCAACTACTCGTGTCTGCTGGTTACTGGGTGCCTGGAGTAACCTGACATGTAAAGCAAGGGCCATCAGTTTTGCCCCAGGGCCCAAAGGGGACTAATCCAGCCATGACTGTGTCTGATGTGAGGAAGTGAGCTGTAGTTTTGAATGATATGCTCCTGGATGTGAACTCAAAATGAAGAAACAGGATCAAGAAGTTTAACAAGCTGAAAGCTTATGTCACAGCATACAACACAGAATGTACTCTCTTACTATAATTTCACACAATACACGGATGAATAAAAGACTCTTAGACTCTTTACATTTTCATCAGAAGTTTACTTCAATATGTACAACTAATTTTATTAAAGCACTGCATTTCACATTTACCACACTGAGATATTACTCCTCTCCTGTCCACCTCTTTATTATCATAAGATAAATTAGAATACCCCACTTCATTTACAGATACAGCTTTGACCATATCTCTGGCTTGGTCAATAAGCCCACCATGTATATCTACGATCTGACCATTAAAAATAAACATTAATCTCAGCACACAATCACCTGCTTGGCCTTAATTCATTGCTTGATATAGGGAACCAGCCAAATCAGTCAGTGCACAGACGTTTGTACTGTAGATACTGATTAGTTCTGCTGAAGTCAAAAAACATTTTCTAATCATTTCAATCACCATCTCTACAGCTGAAAGAGCAAGTGTCATGAAAATTCAAGTTAGAAAAGAATCTGGAGATTTAGTCAGTTTAATAGAGGGGACAAAAATGGGGGGGGGGGGGGGGGGGGGGCGGCTCCTGAGTCAGCGCAGCTTCACCCCAACATCTGGACACTAGATTCTTGTAATGAGCAGAAATTAAAAGACTGCTCTCTAAATTAAAGTCAAACCTCCGGTTCTGACCAGTGTGTTTGTGAACTCCAGCTTTTGTAAATCTTCATGACAGTGTCATTACGAATCTTTTGATCCGTCCAGCTGATTTTGAAATTACTGGTGCACACAACAATCAGCTGGCTGGATCAAAGCCATGTAAACATAAAGTGGTATTTAGTGGAGGAGCGGATACCTGGTGAACTTTTACTGAATATAAAGCTAGAGTCGGACTGAGGTCCCACAACACGGGCCCCTATCTCTGACAATCAGCTTCACTGTCAATTATAGAACACTGATTTGTAAACAGCACACTCCTCTTTGTAAAAATGACCATCCCTGGAATATTTAAAGAGGCGTATTCAATTTATGAATATATGGGCACAGTGTTTTTGTTGTGAGATACTCAAGGCAGTTACTTTTGCTTGATTTGTAGTGCAACAGGGCTCACAAGTTTTCTTTTGAAACACATTTTTATGAAAGACATATTCAGCCCCTGTGACCAGCACTAGAACCGCTAAATGTTTGAGTCATTTCTCTTCCTGGTATCTCAACACTCAGACACTGATAAAAGTTTTTTTTTTTTTTTTTTAGATCATCATAAAAAAACACGAGATGATTCTTTTCAAAACTGACCCTTTCAATGAAAGAGACAGTGAAGAGGAGGAGTGTATCAAATTATATTTTGTCTACACACAGTGCATTAACGGATCAGTAACACAGTAACTGCTGTAACAGATACAGTTTTGGTGATAATCAATTTAACCTCGTCATCTGAAATAAGACATTCTAGGCCCACACAGAAAAGGGGAGTAAAGACACAAAGAAAAAAGGGAAACAAAAACTAAAAATGTGTTGAAGTCATGCCAACGTCCGTGGCAGTGCACACTCTGATGGTTGGTTACGCTCTCTACAGATCAGTGTGATAGTTGCAGTGGCTGCTGAGAGGTTCTCTAGGTGTCTGCAGCTACTTCAAGGGCGAAGTCTTCATGGGAATCATTATTCTGGATTCCATGTGCTGAATGAGAGGGACTGTGGGGTGAAGAGGAAACAACACTCTTAGCAACAGGTTTCTTTGTCGTGCTGTATGTTCCCATGGACACAAGAGAACAGGTTGCTGGGAGGAATCAGGTGAGAGAATCGCAACAAAGAAAAAGTTTACATGCGCTGTTGTAACCTGGACAAACAGACAACCTATGTGATTTTCCACCTGTATTATCTTATTTAATTTGGTTGATATTTCATGAATTTGTTGGAGTGTTTTTTACATTATAATCATACCAGAACACTATGTTTAGACGGCCTGAAGACTGGAGCATTTTAGTAATTGGTGAGAATGATGATTAATTAACTACTGATTCAATCCTACTGTCTTTATATTTTCTTATCATGTAGAAACAAATCATCCATCCATCCTTGATTGTCACTAATAAGATCTCCACAATTTCACACAATGTAATGCATAACTATGTGATTCAAGTTGTTGCACCTGCAACACAAAAACCTCAATAACATATTTTTATTAGTTTTAAATTACAATTTGTTCAGAATCATTCATTTGGATGAAAGAAATTTTTAAAGTGATAACATGTTTAGATCACATCATCATCGTGATATGATTCCACTCAAAGTTGATGTTTTATATTATCCAGTTTTGTCAGAAAGGTAAAGACAGAAGAGGCAAGTTACCTGTGTAATAAACAACTTCATCCCAGCCTTCACGCTGCCAGGCTGCATTTCTGGTGTCTTCTCTGGACTGAAGGTCTTTGTAAGCTAAATAAATAAATAAATAAATAAATAAATATTAGGTTTCAATTTCAACGCAAATTCACAAATCATATCTACAGTCTTCAATCTATAGCTCAGCTCTTAAACTTTTTAAATGACATAGATTAATTCCATGATCTAAAAAGTGTGTTATATATTTCCTGAATAGTCACACCGATACTTGGTGGAGAAAATGGAGAGGGCGCATAAAAGATGCGGCTAGTACACTAATAAATTAGAAACATTTGTGTAATTATTTGCAAAACAGTGATGCCCTCATATTGCAGAACTGAACTGATACTACAGAGTTCATTAAACCTGGAAACACTGCTCACCCCATAAGTGATGAACCGTGTACAGGCTTCCTATCTGTGAGAAAAAGCCTCCCACTGCCTCATGATTCTGCTGGCGGATCTCAATAGCACGCGCCCTGCAGAGCAACAAAGAGTTGTGTTACATGAGAGAAAGAAAAAAAAACAATCAAAGCTTGTTACTGAGGAATTGCACTGATTAAATCACTACCATGAATTTGTAGGTTTTCATGTTCAAAAGATACAGATATTATCCCAATAATTTCTTTATAATCAGAACATCAAATTTTGATGTTATAACCTCTGAAATGTTTTAACCTCCCCAGCATGTTTGACTTTATTACACTAACAGGCAAATTTCATCATCATTAGGAATTTTATTAGATACGCACATATATTAAATCCCAGGTAAAAACAGGTCAATTATGCTTGCAATTTAAAAATTGTGTGTGATATTATCTGCTCATGCTTAGGAGTCATGCATAGATTTCATAGTCAGAAAGTACCGTTGACTCATATTCATCTGCTACAATCTGTAAAACCAATAAAGAAGTAGTGAGGAAATTTCTAAAGCTCATGATATCCTCAGACTAACTTTCAATATGAAGGCACTTTGATGACTTTCTCATAATACATGTGCAAAAACAAAAGAAAGAAAAGGAAAAAGATTTTAATAAGTTATGTCTTACCAGTAATTTCCCCACTCGATCATCGTCCCGGGCTGAGATAGGAAATTGAAGAGGGGAGAGATGTGGAAAGTAAGTTGTCGGTCTGTTCATGAGAGCAGCAGAGAGGAACATATATCTATGTATGATGGGAGGAAACTGATTAATGTGAAAGAGTCAGCGTTACCCTGAGTTGGTATGATCGGAGCTCATAGATGTTGGGTCCTGAACGAGGGACGGGTTCGTTCCAGAAACTGAATTCCAGCAGCAACTGGTTCCTACGAGACAGCAGCATCTTCCCTCTCTCTCTCCTGTAGTCCATAAACTCCTACAGCAATGACAAACGGTAACATGTTAAATCGGCTCAGCCCAGCAACTCTTGAATACATCTGTAAAAATATTACAGCTCTGGTCATATAGCAGGATAGATGAAGATGATAAAGTTAGCATCCAACTCCAACAAACAAAAATCATTTGTTATATAATGGGTTCAGTTTTGTTGGAATACATATGAATAAATTCTTCCATGAGCTCTTAAATAACCTGGGTTACTGTGAGTTAATTACCTAGAATCTATGTGAGAATGTATAAATTTAAACAGAATTTTTTACAAATGAATTTATCTCAATAATCTGCCTGTTTGCCATTAATAACAGCTTCATTTTAAATAGTTTGTGTCTGCTTTGATGAATAACATCAATGTGCGCAAGACACCTGATATAGTGTCAAATGTATTTGTGATTTACAAATATTGTATTCATTTTTTCTTCAACAATATTGTGTTCTTAAAATCAATTAAAGTGATACAATAATACAGTATGGATAAGGGGGGGCTGGATCCATTAACTGCACCTACCTTATTTACAGTACACACCTACTTTTCTCTAAATAACTTTTGAAGATAACTGCGCCAAATTTACAATCACACCAAATAGCTGAAAAATCACAGAACACAGGGAAACAGAAACTGGCTCGTAGGATCTCATTTGAAGGGTGCACTGTCAGAGAAGGTGAGCAACACGTCACCGTTAACACGCTGCCAGTTACTGGTCTAATCCGAGCACCTGTTACCTTATTCTGCCTGAGTTTGTTCATGACTTCGGTGAGAGCCGGGTATCCTCCCCGATATCTCCACAGGTGAACTAGAATAGAAGGAGCAGAAGAGCCAAAAATAATGCTCTCAAATATATCCTGGAGTGTCTGTATTTCTTTGGGTAAGATATTCTTTTAATTTAACAACTGTGGTTTAATTATTTATCTCTATAGACCACCTGTGATGCGGAGCTGGTGTAATGAGATTCACTGAATCAACCATGAATTTCTGGTCAGTTCCCATAAGGAAAATCTTGTAAAATGTGAAATGGCTGCTATATTTACATTTAGTAATTTATTAAAATGAAAATGAGACAATGAAAGTTCTTCCAATTATGTAATAAACATCAACTTTGCTACCACACGAGATCAGTTAAACCTGATCGGAACCAAACACCCCACCACAAAGCAGAGTCATAATAATAAAATACTGAAATCCAGTTGAAAAATCCACAACTGAATGAAGAAATCAGTTGCAAAAACTGTTAATTTCAGACATGACAGCCACCTCCATGTAAACAAAATCTCTCAGAGCAAAGTACTGCAAGTGGTGCACAAGTTTTACTCATGCAGCCTTTTGGATTAGCTTCACTGAGGCTAACATTAGAGGCAGATTACAGCTGAGAAAGGACAAATGTCACCATACAAACAAAATGGACAGCAGCCAGGAAAAGTGCAGCACAGTCACAGCTAAAATTAACTGCAATATCAAAGCTGTCAAAGTGCAGGTTTGTGTCACCGAGGAGGAAAGCAACTGCAATTTTCTTAGGAAATGTCAGAGAAAATGTCACAAATCAAAAAAGTTCTCTAAACCTCACTGTTTCCCAGCAGCAGCAGCAAACTACTGTATTTCTGTCAAGTAACATGCAAGGCTCGATGAAAAAATTAGATATATTTCCAAGGTGACTGATGTCTCATTGATTTGTGCAAGTGTTTCAATACAGTCCACTTTTGAAGCCTTACTCTGTCCATTATTTCTTCAAAAATCTGATTAATCTTTTAGTTTATAAAATGTCAGTCTCTAAATTGCTCTTCACGTTTGAGAGGAAATTTTTTGCTGCTTTCTGTTGATTGATTAATCACCTGCTCCTTTTAGCAGTTCTTTTTAATTAATGTTTTGTCTTTTGAAAAGGAAGTTAATGTTTCATTTAAACTACCCGGGGCTATCAGTCAGTTCACAAGCAGATGTATCACTTGCATGTATTTCAGAGTGCAGTTAATGTAACCTTGAGACATCTGCGCTCTCACCTGCCTGATCCTGCTCTCCGTACCATGTGTTCCAGGTGCCCACAAGCTCACAAGGGTATTCAGGGTCAGCATGGATGGAAGGCAAGACGTCCTCACTGAGGGTACAAATGCAACACACACACAAATGTGTAAAAAAATGCGAAACATCTGCAGTTTCCAAAACCAGAACCTTGATCGGTCAACTGAATGAAGTCAGTTAAGGACGACAGACTTACCAAAGTTCATTGTAAGCATCGAGGCATTCAGGCTTGACGTTGTGAACTGCAAAGAGACAACAAAACCTAAGTTGATCACACACCATAAGATTAGCTTAGGCAGAAAAGTTTTTCATTTTCAAATCCATCTTAAAATATTGACGAGCACATAGCGTTATCTTGGTCAGCGTACCGCCTGGTACTTCCAAGTCGTAAACAATACGTACACTGTATTTTGTACAGATTGTTGTCTTCTTTCTTGGCGAGCAGATGAGAGTGAGCATCTTTTCTTGGGTCGACCTTTCTAACAAACAGAGACTTGAACCAGCTGTCTTCACGAAACCCTGAAAGGCTCCTGTGGTGGAACAAAACACAAAAGTTGGATGCAACCAGCATTTCATCTGCTACACAATGAAGAAATAAAAGACAGGCCAACAGATGCAGCACACAATTATGGTGTGTGTTCTTTACTCGTGTTTCGTAATGAAAGATACGTTCCTTTGTTTTTCTTTACTACTCCTGCTCTTTGGCTCTGCAGTCCATGTCTGGCCTGCTCACTAACTACAGTGAGGCCACTCAAATTATTTCTGACAGTACGTGATCTGGTGGGAGCAAAACTAAAGTTTAAAAGCAAACTTAAAACATCTCTTTTTGCTAAAGCATATGATGAGCTACCACGTGTGAGGTTTTTCCTTATATCCTTTCCCCTTCTTTTCATGTTAATAGTGTAGAGCGAGACCAATTAATCCTCCAGAAAGGCCTGTTAGTTCATTACATTTCTATCCAAATTGGTGAACGGTTGGCCTATAATTAAGTCAGTGTGAAAATCAAAAGTTATGTTTGAGGTAGTCTAGAAACTGTTGATATGTTGGATGCAACATATTCATGGTATGCACTTAATGTAGAACACACACTTATTCAATGATAAGACTGAGATCAGAGGAAAATACACTAGGTGGCATTGTGCAGTAGTTAATAACCTCTGCAACAGAAAAGCCTACTTGGTACAAATACTTTTCGACTATCCAACTCATTCAATTTACAGAAACCTCAGCAACAGTGAAGGAAATAAGCTGTACATGCTGCACATGTCCAGAGGACCAGTCTACACAGACGCCTAAGCAGCCTTCTCACATGAGTAGTATTAAGTTTTCTGATAATAAACTAGTTTAGGACTCAAACCTGCGGCAGCAAGAAACTGTGTCACACTCTAATCAAAACAAGCGCCGCTGTGCAGCGACTCGCTGTATTTTGACCTTGAAGTTATTTTCAGTTTGGGACTCACAGAAACTCACTTATGATTTTTGTATAATTTCTGCAAATGGCAACTATAACTTATAATCGCACAATATTATTAGGTACGCAAGGTTGAGCGCGAATGCAAGTTGCTTCACAACTTTGCGATTCGAGAGTGATAATTAGCATTAGCGTAAAGTTAGCAACTTTAGAGCTAGAGGGGCTAACTCCAGCTAACTCCGTTGAACGGAGTCCTAAACGTATCAGGTTAGCGTTAGCTTAGCCACTTAGCATGCCGGACCATGTCATTGGTGCAATCTCTACCGAAAGTAAACACGTTTTATCTGACATCTCTGCATCTGCAATAGCAAATTCCACTTGCGAAAGTCTAACCTTACGACAAGCGTGACCTGTCCGTTCGCCTGGAGCCCATTCCCCGTCTGTTTGAGGCCGTTGCCCACTCTCTGAAGGACTCTGGTCGCCATCTTTCCCCTGGAAGCTGCTGTCGGTCGAGGGCTGTTTGACTCGGGCTGCAGCCGCAGACCCGGCTGGTCCCGCAGGAGCTGACGTTATTTACAAGGACGCAACCCCATGAACCTGAATCAGTTCCCATTGTGTGCTGATGATAATGCACAGAAAGTGGTTGAAATTACATCTATAACTCTGATTTTTAGGTTTTGAACAAAGCACATCTCTGTTGATAACTTGCATTTTCCATCGACTAATTAATATAACTTATTTAGTTTTGTATATAACTCACATAAGTCTCAAAACATAGGACTGACCCAAATACTATTTTCATTAACACAAGCACATTTCAATCAATGGATAAACTACCAGACAGATCCAAATACGTCTTAGTAAATTACAGCAAACTTACTAAATACATATCAATAATATATTACCAAGTCAGGACTTTACCATTGACTGATACTGATTTGAAAATGCTTTTGCATATGTACCCCATGCAGACAATAATAAGTGTCAATGTTTTATTAAACCTTTATCGTGTCTTTCAAAAACAGATTGTTAGTCTGGGTAGAAATGGGCACAATGCATGCACATTTGTCATTTTATTGTAAATTCCTCATAATTCAAACTACCTGAGTAGGCAGCAAGAAAATGTATTGAGGCTTTTCATCCATATACACTGTACCACAAGATTACCGGTTTTATAAACTTATATTTACACGAACACCTGAAACAGAAACGTGTTTGAGCTGACATTACTGCACAGAAGAACAGAGCTTTCCATCATGAGGTTGGAGTTTGTGCTGGCGAGGAGTCAGCTCCACCGGAGGCAGCAGTGATGTTGAGCTCCTTGAGTTTTTCTGTCAGCGTCGTCTCCTCTCCCAGGCTAAGTTGAAGGTCAGTCAGGGGCTCCACAAACTCAGTTCCTGCGACACTCTTTCCTGTCAGTGGATCAACCACCCGACCTACTTTATACACTATCTCAGCCAGTTCATGCTTCACATGTTTGGACCTGGCCTGCGGCAGAGCCTTGAGAAGGACGATATCTCCCACAGTACACTGTCGCAAAGCATCATGGGCAAAGTAAGTCTTCCTCTTGTTGTAGTACTATAGGGAAGAAAAGACATCATTAGACTTATTAAATGCACAGCACAGCAATCAATAACTGATCAGAAAATGAGTAGCACAGCTGTACACAGTGTCAGTGTGTTTGTCACATACAACTTTGAATTAATAATTTGTGTTGAATTTATATTATTGAAAAGATTATTAAGAAAAGTGGGCAAATTATCATGTTCTTGGCCACTTGCAATATTTTCGATAGATTTTATCATGAGTTTAACAGCTGATTGACGTAATTACTATTCATCAAATAATGGCAAATGCAGAAGTTACTGCTGTCCAATGTGATGTTTTACAACATTTGCATAGTCTGACTGCAAGCCACTGGGATGAATTCAATTTATCATAACATGATACAGAAAAGAGAAAGAAACTGCTCATATTTGTGAAGCTGTAAACTGTAAGTCTTCTGCGTTTTAACTGATAAATGAGGAAACCAATGTAATTAACCTTATGACACTGATTAGTTTCGACTCAACTTGTCAAGTACAATTGATTTTTTTATGATTAGTTAGTTAGGTTGTTACAACATTAAGTTTATCTCTAACATCTTAAAAAGGTGCACAGTGTTTACCAGTGTTATTTCCATCTCTCTCAAATTACTGGCTTAAACACAGTAGTCTTAATAATAATGGTAGCTGTAGTTGCTATGGTAGTGGTTGTTTGGAATTAATGGCCGCTATAAATCTCTTACAGCCAAACATATATTCGTACTATTTCAAATAACAGTTTTAATGTAGTTTATTAATTTCTATGGCAAAGTTTGTCAAACCTGTGGTACAACAACATTACACACCGAAGGAAAAAAAGAAATTTATGGAAAAACATATTTGTGTTTCTTAAATCAAACATGAATGAACAGTTTTAAAGTTTCACCTTGAGCAGGTAAGGGTCCAACACCAGCCTTGTGACTCTCACTTTTGCCGTTTTGTACATCTTGGTCCCTATTACTCTGCCGATGATCCATTTGGCATGGACCGCTGCCTGCTGGACTGACATTCTGGAAAGTGCTATTCAACCCTGTGTAACAGAAAACCAGAAAATGTTACATTTTGTCCCCAGCCTCTTTTGCAAATCAAATATTATAATATCACAATACCTGGCCTCTATCCAACGGGGGACTTAATTTCAATCTAAACTTTTTTTTTTTTTTGCACAATACTAATCTTTTATCACTGATTTTTTAACCTTGATAAATGCATTTTATAAGCTCATAGTATTTTTTTGTATAAATAACTAGGAACGTTTCCTGTTCAGATAAATGTGGTGGAGTAAAAAGCGCAGTTTTCCCACTGAAACGTGGTGGAGCAGAAATAATATAAAATGGAAAAAACTCAAGTACAAATACCATAAAATTGTACGCAGGTTAAGTATAGTACTTAAGTAAATGTACTGCGTTACCTTCCACCACTGCCTCCAGCAGCTCTTGAATTAATTGCTATTCTTAACATTAAAACGTACACTTCGCCTTAATTATTACAATATAGGAACCAACATAAGTATGAAACGGATACTTTTACAGTAACATTATGTACGTTTCATGTTATAAATAAGAGGAGGATATCATGAGACGACGAGCAGCAGCTACATCGAGCCTCACCGTGGCTTTAGCTTCACAAACACATTTAGTTAAAAGCAGTTACAAGCTACATCGACTTTATTTGACCTCAGCGCAGATTAACTGTTCAGATAGAGAGTGAAAAATAAACTTACCTAACCTATTATAAAACACTTTAAAAGGTCAAAAAAAATCTTCAGCAGCGGCACTTCTCCATGCCGCAGAGGTCGGCTTGTTTTGATGACGTAAACTACGGGTAGTAACGAGGTTCAGAGTGTGGAGCGACGGTGAGTGCGTTTTGTCAAAGGAGTTAATTTTCTTTTCGATAAACTCGATTGTAGTTGCATTTTAAAATAAGAAATATAATGTTGGTGTAGAACAAATCGACTCCTCATGTTACTTGCAAACTTTGGTATTAACTACCAAAATCCTTAAAGCTGCATTTGAATTTTTAAATGAACCTCAAAGTTCAAATACAAGAGCCAAGCCAACCATTTTATTCTATACTTATTTACCATTCTTTATTGTGTTGATGCTGTTGGCCCAACAGTTATTTCAATAGTATTTGTTTTTAAGACTAAGAATATGACATTTTCATTTTGGCCAGGAGATGGTAGTAGAGAAACAAGAAGAGGAGAGAAGAGAAGAGTATGTTCCTAGTTAAGAAAAGGGGTGTCTAAAACCTAAAGGTAAGCAAGAGGACAAAATATTACAAACATTTATTACGGCAGCAGGACAGGTGTAATGGACGCCTGTGTGATATTGACACTGAGCTGCAGATGGTTCTCCTTAATCTGTTTAACAAGTTTAACTGATGTAAACAGGACAGCAGGGGAGACATGTAGTGCTGTGAAAACCTGTCATCCTGAAGGAGAAAGGAAGTGACAATCAACAACAGAACAACATCAAAATTTATAATGGTGCACAAACATTAAAAAAAAAGTGAAGTTAGTGAGAGTCTCGTCATTATTAATGAGAGGAAAACATCTGTAGTAATAATTTGGTTGTAAACTGGTAGTAAGGAAGCTGAGTGCGGCCTTGGCTGCAGTTTTTTTTTTTTTTTCCCAATCTTGCCATTTCATAATCATGACTAAATTTTCTCTCAACATAGCAAAGTGGTTTTCTCAAGATGCAGCATCTAATTTGATCTGATAATATATGATCTAGGAAATCCCATTATTGACAAGTACTTCAGAGAGTAGCTTAACTTACACAGGCACCATCCAATCAGTCATCTTCATTTTACACTAATGAGGCTGCAACTTCACAGAAGAATGTATTTCAGTGATCCTGCTGACATTGTTCACTTCATTAGTACCCAGTAATTTATGGGATGCACATAATAATCAGAGAGGTGCATATTACAACATATAAGAGCATTCTGAAGTTAATAAGACTAATAGCCTACAGCTATTCTACAGTGGCCAAGACAGCTCAATACACAGATGTTTTTATGTTATCTCAAAATCATGATTTTATTCTGGTGGTTTTGTGTAAATTTGCTTCATATTTGTCTGTTTGGTTGTGCTGTGTGTACTTGCACTGCATGAGTTGTCAAATTTATTTGCTTGTGTATTTGTCAATGCTCCATTAATTCTTGTGTCTACTTTGATATTGATTTCTTTATGCCAGACTTCTGTGAATGGACCACATAATTACCAATACCCCATCAAGCCATTTGGCAACGACAATACCTATTCTGGATCTCCGTTAAAGCAAATATAAGTGGGAGAGATTTACACAGATGCATTTATACCGCTACGTTAACGGTCGTGTCCCTGAGTAGGAATTGGCTGTGGCTCAGAACCAACCACAGGCGGACCAATCTGGCCTTAATCAGGGCCATGTTGTAGTAAAGCACAGATCTGGGTCTCTGTTTCCCATTTAAGGCAGTGCAGCATTGGTATACCCCTGCCAGAATTACAGCATTAGACAACTTTAGTCTCCTTCATACAAGAACACTGAGACAATTCACATAATACCAACTGTTTTCATACGGTTCCCTGTTAAACGTGTTCTCTCTCTACAAATACTGTAAAGCTAAACCGATCATCAGAACAGAGATGATGCATACGCTGGCTGCCACCACAGCCACCATCGTATAACATATACTTAAGGGACTACATAATACAAAGGCTGTTTTATTGCACTCTTATGATGTGAATAAGCACAGGAACAGCTCCACTGCCCACAGTCCATACTCCACAGTCTACCTCTTATCAAAACTGTGGGTTAGCCTACAAGTGCAGCTCACATGGTATCAATGGCCATATTACAATATTTACCCAAAGATAATCGCATTCATACCTAATTACAAATGCAGCCAGTGTTTTCATATATGAGAGGGCTGACATGGTCGGTTATCAGCTCGGAATCATGTGAAACCTCGGCTGTCGTGACATAAGACAGAGGCCTGATAGCACATAGGCTGCGATTACACATGTATGTTTTCTATGATAACATACTGACCCCTTAATCGCCAAGTTTTATGTTTTCAGATTAACATGCTGCACTAACGTTGGCCTACATCCTCTTGTGTAAGTTATTGGTCCCCAGATATGACATTTTTCAATAGATTAGACTATTTAGCCAGAGTGTCTGTGTATGACTTTGAACAAGCCTGTCAGTGAATTAAAATCTGCCTTTAGGGGTCTGTGCATGGGGTCCTTTTAAAGCTGGGGAAAGTCAAGTGATTATATTGTGGAAGTACTGGGAAGATTTGGTTATGAGAGAATGTTTTGTTGTTTTCAGAGTTTAAAAAAAAAGGCCACAAGATCAAACAATCTGATGGTGGATATGGGACTCTTTTTTTCACTGTCACCCTGACCTCTCTAAGAACTCTGTGTCTTTATGGTCTGTCTTCACGGCCTCAACATCTGAATCAAATTTGTTTCATATACACGAAAAGTGACAAGAGTAGTTGTGTAAAGAATGAAAAAAGTAAGCTTGGGAGAGAAAGTTATCTATGCCTATCTCACACATCTGCACACCTTCCTTATGGCTGTAAAAAAAAACAAAAACAGGTATCTGGATAATTTAGCCTTCCACAAAGAGCAATCAATAAGCCTATTTGCCTCGTGATTTTGGGTTGGGGGAAGGATTCCTTTAGGACTCAATTATCAAAGTTATTTTAATTAACAATCACAGAATATGTTTGAGATTCGAGCAACCAGTTGGACTGAGGAATCATCACCCCGAAGAACATACAAAAAAACCATACTGAATAGATATCTCCTTTTTTATTTGGCTGATAAATCTAACTATTCCAACCCCTTGTGCAGTCTGTGAAAACAACAAGGTCATTTGGATCTCTCCCTCCTTCAGCTTCCAGCACTGAGGGTTAAAAGTTGAAAGCGAGATAGCACGGTGGTGGCAGCAAGAAACCGAGGAAGGGCGAGGCATGGCGAAGAGGAAAAAGCTCGGTAGTGCTAACATTTGTGGTCGATGTGAAAGGCCAGTGAGTCACAGACTGGCAGGCTAATGTGATTGTTTCCACGGTGGATTGACTGTAGGATTAATGAAAGTGTTCCCCTTTTGGGCTGCAGCCAAAATTTAAACAGAGCTGGTGATGATTACACAGAGATGGTTATCCTGGAGGCCCCGTCTGTCTCTGACTGTCTGTGCACCTTCTCTCATCTTTTGTTCTCCTCACAGTTACAGTTCGAGAGTTGCTTTAACCTCAGTTAGTGAAGCGGCACGTGGCAGAGCTCACAAAACCACACAACGTGTTTGCCACAGATCAATAATTGTTTGGTGGCTCTGGTCTGATTATATTGTTTTGTTGCTGTTAGGCTTTTCACATTGTACAGAATAATGGCTGTATTCAGTTATGTGACTTTATTTTTCTCAAAATGAAGCGCGCTTTCATGCACCACCAGTGGACATGAGCGCCGCTCGCCTGTAAAACTCCAGTACACAATATACTGAACTCACACCTGATTCACACCTCTCCAAGTGTCACCATGAAGCAGTATACAGAGCTACTGTCAACATAAACCACTGTCCACCCAGATTTGCTGCACCACACCAGTCCAGCTGTTGGTAACAAGCCAATAAACCTGGTTCAGGTCTGACAATCGCCAACAGACATGAAGACAAAGATTTGAGCTCAGCCGACAGGATGTCATTATATTATTATTAAGCATGTCTCACTAAGCTCTGATAAACCCTCACGTTTGACTTGACTACATGTAAACATCATAAGTATTTGGCTGCAATATTGGAACCAAAATACTTTGGAGTGGTATTTGGAGCTTTATCTTTTTTTGAGTTTAAACAGCTGATTGCAGCAGAATTAAAAGACTTTTAATAAATACTTTTGTGTTGCCAAAGGCACCCTGGACCATCTTCAAGAGTCCAGAATCAAACCGAGGGAGCAAAGGATGAGGACCATCTGTCACGATAGTTATGACTTCATCACTTTACTCTACAACTCAGTGTCGTCTGGGATTTCCCTGTCATTTCTCTGGCCATTCTGACTTTTGTAACAAGCTTACTCATGCGCCTGGATTCATGAGCGAACCGTGCTGTCAAGAGACATGCTCGCACACTCTTGATCTGTGTTTTGTAAACTATTTCAAGGACTGACTGACTCACTCTGCATCTGTCTCCTTAAAAGTTTTAGCCTTTGTGTGCATCTCTTAAAAATACAGTTAGTATTTATAAGAGATTTGCTCGTCAAGGTCAACTGGCCCTGCTGTTAAATAATATTTTCTATCAAATAATGTTTTCGTCAGTCTTACAAATTTTAATCTCCTCTAGGAATATTAAGGTAAACTCCACCGAGTTCACAGATTAAAGTCTCTTTTGTGGTCTTGGGATGTACTACTGCATGCATGAAAATAAGTTGTAATGTCTTTTTAGTCTTTTGTGTATTCAGGAGGAGCTGCACAAAGTCTGACACTTCAGTCAGCGTCAGTTGGAGATGAAGACTAGAAGCTTGAAAATAAAAAAATCTGGGTGTTGTAGAGTTAGACAGACGTGAGTTTATTCATCTCTGCTTGATGCTAGCAGCTTGAGACTACATTAGCTGCTATTAGTATAAAACACCTGAATTTCTGACCATTCTGTTGTTTGCTGAGTTGGATTATGGGTAATGTTGGTGCCAGGTTTTCACGGGGAAGAAGAACACATGGAGTAACAAAGCTTATATCTCTGGTTCTGCTGCACTGATTTAGATCCTCTGAATCAGTGGAGTATTCTTGTAATGTCAGAGTTAAGGCACTGGGTACTACAATATACTCGGTACTAATATTTTCTTTTGGAGACATGGACACAATCCATCCTCAGTGTTAGCTCCCCACCTCCAGAACAGGCAGGTATTACGTCCTCTTATACACAGAAAGTGGTGCCTGTGCTGTAATGATCTTGTATTTATGGATCCTGAACCTCTTGGTCCACATATATGATGCCTCCTCAACTGTGTGACATTGTCACAACATGTGACATCCTGTCTTTTCCTTGAGCTTCACGCCCCACTTCCATCAAGCAGAGCATTACAAAGTGCACTTGTAGTATGTTTTCACTCTCCTGCCTCTAACAGCATTTGTTGTCATGGCTGAGGATAGTAATTAAAAGCGACTGTTTATTCCATATTATGTATGCATGAAGTGAATATGAGGGGAACGTGTCGGTGTGCTTTGTTTATTCTGGTGTGTACAGACCAGCTGTCTGTGCTCTGACAGACGTGGAGCTATTACATCAACACTGAGCTCTGGCTCCTCAGGTAGAGAAGCATAAATCATTCAGTATTAGCCAAAACAATGACAAGCTCTTCTGGATCACATGGTGAGAAATGAGCCATGCTCACTGTCTCCCTGTCTATCGTACCGTTCCAGACTCTGTGCTGTTGAGAGAGGCTTGGGTACAGTACATGAGTAAATGTACTTGGTTGTATCCCACTACTGGCATAAGGCGGCTCAAAGGTTTTGAAAATGTTTTGCCTGCTCTCACTTTGCAAATGAAGCCAAAGCAGCATATATTTGTGGTCATTAACCTGTAGTTTAGCCTGTGTTAGAATACCAGATTTTATATTTTCAGTTCTCATCCCAAATTCTTACTTTTGAGTCTGGCCGTGACCCTTTGTTGTTTGTCATGTTTGCGTCCCCTCATTTTCTGTCAACTCTCCACTTGTCCTCTTTGTTGTCTGTTCTTACCTGAACTGCCTCTGCATGGTCTAAAATATCTAAGTCAACTTCACCTGCAGTGACAAAGATGTATTTGACCGACACAGTTAAACCAAGTGAAATATGCACATACTGTAGCATGTTAGCATGTGAAACACACTGTAGCATGTTTCATATTCAATCTGTGGGCAAACCTGAACAAATTGTGGCTTAGTGGAAGGTGTGAAACTGAGGCAGCTGAGTTATGTCACCCCACATGTAGCAACACCAGAGTCATGTTCAGTGCCATATGTTCTACCATAAAACACACATTAAACATTAAAGTAGGTCATAGGTAACAATATGGTATTACTTTGGCTAATGTGCTGTAAATTATACATCCAAGGGAGGGATTCAAAGATATTCCCCGGGTGGTGACATCATCTCTTCCTGTCTCCACTGCCAGCCCCCTGACCTTGTACAGACCGTGTTGTAAGTGAATACTCCCTCTAAATGGAGCATCAAACAACTGGCCCTCTCCAGGCTGCATGATGGGACTCTGGGCCTTGACGTAGGCGATGTCCTCGTCACTACCTGTGGCAGAAACACAGGAGATCCGGTAATATGGTTCATATTTACATTTTATAACTCATGGTAAAACGATTTGAATGGGTTTATGAGCGCCGTCTTTGCATTATACAAAC
Organism: Trachinotus anak; assembly: GCF_046630095.1. Classification (NCBI taxonomy): domain Eukaryota; kingdom Metazoa; phylum Chordata; class Actinopteri; order Carangiformes; family Carangidae; genus Trachinotus; species Trachinotus anak. Next base: position 2,365,439 of record NW_027273871.1, read on the forward strand.
CATGTGATCTCAGAAACACTGATGGACAGAAGACGTAGTGGTGAGAAAAATGTGTTATGTGTAAATTTGTCTTCAAATACAGTCAGATCTTCATCTAAGCTACAAAACTGCACAGCACTGCAACAGCACACAAATCATTGTATTTTGTCCATGCTGAATAAATCATTCAAACACGCACAGTGTAGGCTGGAAAAAGCATGAGAAGCCCTCAGATAATGGAATCGACAAAAGCTAACTGGAGTCAAGAGATAATAAACCTGAAGTCCAATGAAACCAGATTGGAGATGTGGGTTAGAGATACTTTGACTTATAAACAACACTCAAACATTTTGAGTTTTGCTATTCACAAGACATTTCTGCTGGTGTGAACTAAGCGTTGCAGGAAGGAGACAATCAGAAGACAATCAGGAACTGTTGAGTTGCATAAAGCTGAAAGGGTTACAGAGTCATCTCAAAGAGTTCAGATATTCATCAGTCCACAGTCAGACAAACTGTCTATAAATGGAGATGATTTAGTTGTGTGGCTGCTCTCTGCTGAAGTGGATGCCGAATGCTCAGTGAGGTAAGAAAAAGAACCTGAAAGTTACAGCTAAAACCTTAAAAGAGTCACTGGAGCTGATACACATCTCTGTTCATGAGTCTATCATATTTAAATCATGGTGCAAAACATCACTGCACACCTGAAGTTTTCCACAGAACACACTGAAACTTCACAACACTGCTGGGAAAATGTTTTACAGACCGATGAAACTAAGGTTGGGAAGAACATGCAGCACTTTTTATGGTGTTAAAAATGGCACTGCATAAGAAAAACACCATCCTGGACAAACTCGACATCACTGAGGTCAAAATGAATCACCAGTGTCTCTTACAGGATCACGTCAGGGTCACTGTCCACCTGCTGAAGCTCAGTAGAAGCTGGTGACACAGCAGGACAATGACCCCACATTGTTATTATAGAAAAATGGCGATTAAATCCACTTAATTAGTAAAAGTATACAATTTATATATTTGATCTGGCTCACAGGTGGAGTCAGTTGTAACAGTTGTACGACAAAACTGATCACAGCTTTATCCTCTGTGAAAGAGCAACATACAAATGGTTTAGAGCCACCTTTCAAGTTTACAGGGGCAGAAGACAGCTTTCAGTGGAGCGTTTCTTTAACAGCCACTGGGAATCCCAGCCACCTCCACATGAATCCCTGTTATTACACTGAGAGAAAAACATGATTGAATTAAACTGCAATGGAGGCAGAATACACGGAAATTTCCCACAGTGCAGTGAGGTCATGGTTTTGGCTTGAAGTCTGCCGGGACCTCCAAAGATAATGGAGCTCTATCTCTGAAAACATGATGAAAAGACAAGTTCAAGTCTCCACTGACTTGTCTGCTCTACAAATACAAGTAAAAAAAAAAACTCTGGAGCTAATTTAGGCAGCCTGTTAGACGCAGATTAGCAATAACTGCTACAGAAAAGTTTTTGTCAAGTTCCAACAGCTGGGTCGTGTCGAGCTGTGTAGATATTTTCATTCTGTGGGGTTAAATATTCCAGGTCCATGTTTCTTTGTCTGCTTTTTTACTTGTGACAGCCATTAGTACAATATACAGGGGAAAAAAATGATGCCATTCACAAGTTTTCTACCACTCTGACAAGCCATGTGAAAAAACATTTTATCTTCTTTTTACAGATTATAAAGAAATAGCCTATATTAGTTTAAACTGATGTGTCCCAAAGTATGAAAAAGATGCAGAAAAACAGTCCAGCAGTTTATAGCAAAGAGCATCTGAGCATGTTTCAACCAATGACAAGTGAAGAGAAGAATAAAGAGTCTTCCGACTGAAAATGGTATTTTTTAAATCTAATTTTTTATACCTGGGTTATTGTGTTTTTTATTCCATTTGATTTTACATTTTTTTCTTTAACATTCAATATAAGTTTGATGCCGTAACTTCCTGGATTTTGGTTTATGAGTTGGATCAAGTGTCACAAGTAAGGTTAATTGCTTCATGTGTCTCTTTACTGAACACTGTTATCAGACGTATACACTAATCTTAACAAAGCTACAGTTTATTTCCACAGGCTTCACACCAGAAATGAACATTTCACACTCTTATGTATCCACAGAAGACAATATCTTAAGTTTATGTCACCTGAGATCCTATTTCAGACAATTTTTACAAATTTCAAATCTGAAAAAAAAAAAACCCCATCTATTTTCAATAATTCAATAACTGTGTTTCCAATAACTACTGCTGAATCAACCATGTTTTCCCTGTTTTTTTAAGCACAGTTTCTTCTATTTTTACATACAACCACTTAATAGCAACCATAACTTTGAATCAACACCACTCTAAAACAGTTTCAACCAACACCGAACATTATAAGTTTCATGAAGGAGGATTTATTGTTGTATTAGACTGAATTAGTTGTAGCTGGATGTACCTAATAAACTGGCAGCTTTAGTATCGGCAGGATTAGCATAAAGTATGGAGCTGGGATGCAGCTCCAGTCCTGGTTAAGTGTGTTCGAACAGTGATGGTTGCTATTTGGACATAAACGATAAAAGCAATAATAGCAGAGCGTCTCCATGTAACGCTGAGGTTCAAACCAAAGTTTTGCCCGGCGAGGGCATTCTGTCACCATCTATGATTAATGGCGCAGCCAACCAGAGGGCTTCGATAGTCTATAAAAAGATTACAGTAACTTCATTAGTTTTATTTTCTCTCTTGCTTCTAAGAAACAGCCATCAACACTGTTCATAGTTTCAGCATTTAGGTCACAGTTTCAGCTGCCAAAATGTCTCAACTCAGTATTTATATCACAGCTGCCTGATTGTGCCTGATTCTATGTATGGTCAGGAGGAGAGGACGTGCTGCAGGTATGCGCCACAAGCAGAGCTCATAAATTCTGCTGCCAAAGGCTTGAGTGGCAGCTCAGTCCAATTGTGTCATGTCTTTCTCTCCCCTCCCTGCTTTTCTCTTTCAATCTCCCTCGCTCTCTCTGCAAACTGATTAAATTCTCCTGTTGCATTTTGGACGAGATTCAAAGGTCAGAATCTTTACAGTCATAGCTGTGGCATGCACTGGCAACACACACAGCTCAGCACCGCGCAGACGTCCATGTGGAGAAGACAAGTGAGTTTAATGTTTATGCTCTTAGTCTCGGGGTTCAGACAATCAGACTGGAAACAGATAATTGTAATTGCTGCATTAAGTCATCCAACAAGCCATGAATCTATTCTGGTGAGCACAAATTCAGCCCAGTTTTTGAATTGAGTCATTAGGTACTTGACTGCCGTTGTTCATTGGCCCCCTGGGTAAAAAGGCAAACTCAAACCATAACAGCAAATAGGCCAAATTTCTAGTCTACAAGGCCAGTTTGGTGCTTATTAATCAACATTCACTTTTCCACATTCACAAATGTATTTTGGTCTGTGTATTCCAACTAACCTTTAATTTGGCTTTTGGCTGAATTACTGGGGAAGAATTAAAAAATTAACTGATGGTGTAAGACTTTTCACTGATAAGAAGTTTTTACTCCTCAGAGAGTCCAACACTTTTGGCAATCAAGACTCTTTCTTTGCTCATTATGTCATATACTAGTTTCTGTAATATTTTTGAGATTTCTTTTTCTGTCTCTCTCTCGACATTGTGGAGACAACTTGTCCCTCTCTGCTCTGCATAGTCACAGAAACGACTGTAATTGCTGTGTTTGCAGAGGTGTAGTCACTGCACAGGTCAGTGGCGTTGTTCTCAACACACAGACAGCAACAACCTTTCACTCTAACAGTCAGACACAGTCTGGCTCAAACACACAGATGCTAATGTTATGAGGCCCGAGAGGGGGGCATCCCAAAAAAAAAAAAAAGTAAAAAAGTTACGGGGTGGAACGGAGACTTTTAAAAACACTTCCATTTAAGTGACTTTCACTGTAATTCAGTTAGTCTATTAGCCCTTTGTGTAAAGCTATACTCATTTATTTCACTCGGTTATCCTAATCTACTGAAGCCTGTGCTGGGCATGAAAACTTAAAACCCTCACTGTTTATGGCCAGAGGACAGTTCTGAAAGATATGATAACACATGTCAAACATGTATTTATGGCAGGGTTCAACATGGAACTGAGGCACAGCTTTAACTGACAGCAGAGCTTTTAACCAGCTGACCAATCAGCGTACTCTTGGTTTTTTCACTCTTGTAGTTGGGCCTGACCCCCCCCCCATTCAAACAGATCCATCCGTCCTGAGACAGGCTGGGCCAATCACAAACATTTTTCTAAAATGGGGAGGGTCTGATACAATGACTGACAGAGGAGCGCTGGTGAAGCATTTTCATTAACAACCAAGATGGCTGCTGCTGATGTGGAGAGGTCTGTTGAATCCGCTATCGCGACAGTATTAAACAAATTGGACGGGATATTTTCTCTAAAAGAAGAACAAACAGCTGCACTAACAGTATTTGTTTTTTAATTTACTGGCCACTATCTGCTCTGATTGGTTGTAGGTCTATCCAATTGCATCCAGAGACATTTTGGTCTGCGACCATTTATAATGCCCCATGGAAATTGAAAATCAACTGAGAGGTTCCAGTCACAAATGTGGATAGGTCTGGTGATGCTAGGCTAAGCTTTTGAGATTTATTAACGAAAAATACTGTAATTGTCTGAATAAAAAGAGTTTGCCATTTCAACACCAGCTGATTGCACACAGTGTCCTGGTGAACGTGCAGAAGTTCACTGGTCTGATGGCTTTTCTTTCACCCCCTTCAAGTCCACATTACAATAAAACCAAATGCAACACATAATATTTGCTTCAAATGTCACAAACATCAGGATGTTCAATGTGTGTGTGTGCTAAAGTCATGTGATAAACTGGTGACATGTCCATAGTGTGTCCTGCCTCTTGTGCAGGGAGAAGCTCCAACCTCTGTGACTCTGCACAGGATAAACGACTGTTGATAATCGATAGATGGAAGCAATCGATTAACGTAGCTTTGATGAGGCAGATGATGTGTTAAATAAAGTAATCAGTCAAATGAATGAAATTCTGCTAATAATATATTGAAATGTTATTTAAGTGATTATTATGCCTCATGCCGTGCACTTTAAAAAGGTGGCTTGAGGCTGTATGGTGTAAATAATGGCATCATTACAACAGAATTCTGCCTGTGCTAAATGTAGACATGATGAGATGTTTGTGTCTTTTTGCACCGATGTGTAACAAGCTACAGCAGCCAACTGACTGATGACACGAGGAGGTGGAAACTATGATCAGATGTGTTTTATTCTTATTTCCACATTACTGTGTGATTTAAAACAGCAGTAACTAAGCCTATTTACACATGACACAATAAAAGATCACTGTAAAAGATGAAGGACACAAGTAAAATCTTACATTTGATGTCACTGCTAAATCATACTCAATGAAAGTAAGCATGGGTGGTGGCACATGAATTCCCACAGCACATTTTTTTTAAATAAGTGACGCAGGCATTCCCTTTGTCAGCTGCTCCCTCTGTGCCAAGACCGCAAGCAGGACTGGAGCTGTGGTGGTCCTGCTCTATATTAGCTCTGTGACATTTATTTAGTATCAAACGTTTCTCACTTCAGTCACATTTGGCTCGAGCCTTTTTTTCTGTGTTGTGTTCCTATCAAAAGTTAAGTCTTCTCACAGTAGTTAAGACAACAATAAAACAGAAATCAAAACAGGTTTCAGTGCCAATTAAAATGTGTCGGCCCGAGTGGGCTGTATGTGAGTATGTGTGTGCTGTATGTGAGTAATGTGCTCACTTTTGATTTGCTGGACGTGATATGGCGAGAGACTGTCTGTGACTGGGTATTGTCATGTGTGACAGACCTGCAGGCCCTGCCACCTGTCCGCTGCAGCGGTGGCATTGAGATGACATTAATCATGTTGACAGGAAGCTGGAACATACAGGCCACTTGGTTGGAGTGCGAGTCCACAGCGTCAGCAGCTACAGTCGGAGGAGAATGAACAGTGTTCGGACAGTGTGAACATGTAGGATTACTGTGGAGAAGATGTTGACGCTTCAGTTCAGGTCAATGAGTACTGTGCTCATGAAAGTGCAGTGCAGACTGGAGTAACTGTGGTCCAGTTTAAACCAGTTACACACACACCTCTGGGTATTTACTGTACTTGCTGGAGACCTGATTCATTCTGGTGATTCCTCCTCTGACGGTGTGTTAGCTGGGTGCTATTCTAAATTACAGAGCAACTCCTCTGGGGTTAAACCTGAATGTTTGCATTGCTGTGCATTTCAGTCATTATGAAAAGGTTAGAAACCATTAGTTACCTGTATGTACGATATTATGCATCATGACAAGCCACTGATTGATACACATGAAGTCTAATTCATGATCTCATGATTGTTATTCTCACAATGTCGGTGCTGTGAAACATGACATGCATTCCTTGTGCTGTAATGAAACAGAGCCTAATGAAATAAGCACGTTAACACATTCATATTGCCTGAATGCTGGAACTCACCTCTTGGCCGCAGCTACAAAGATTAAAGAGCATTATTTAAAATTAGAAGCTACGTTCATCTTTATCTCAGTTAAAAAAAACTGGGTGCAGTTTTAATATGACTTCAGATACATTAAGTGTTATCTGTACTAAAATAACACTGAAGTGATTATTCCAGGTGTGTGTTTTAATGTTTACTGTGAGCACATGTCTCTGTGTCCCTGTAGGTTCTGTCTGTTTGTCGTTCTGCTGTTCTCACAAGTAAAGCCACAGGTCATCATTCACTCTGGGAGCAGTGAGAGCTCCAAGTGGGCAATTCATCATCAAACTGGCCAGCGTCCACAGTGTCCATCAGCTAATGCAACGGTATCAATCTATTCCTGTCGGGACCTCAGACATCATTTTTGAGAATAATACATGTACTCCTGATCCTGGTTATCTGTCAGCGTCCCTGTTTGTCTTCATTGCTCTTAAACCTGCATGAAAGCTCTGCTTATTAGCGTTTTAATGCCTCAGCGCCGGCAACAGCCAGAGTTGGTTTTCAGGTTGTCTGTCAATGCATCCCATTTTTCCTCCCCAGATTTTGGTGGTCAAAGGTCAAGGTCACAAAACACTTTTTAGCCATTACTGAAGACTTCACACAGCAATTATGACAAAATTTCACAAAAATAATAACAGCGATGCAACCTGAAACTAGTCTGAGTGGCAGATGCATACAACTGCAAAGTGGTAATTCTAGTTGTTTATAGTGTAAGTCCAAAACAGGCATTGAAAACAAAACTGGACTCACATGTTGCTCATATTCTGGACAGCATGTTGGTAACCTCTCTGACCTCGTCATGATATTGTCCCTTCCTTCGTGTTTATACCCTGTAAAAAAAATGAAAGATTGCAATGAACATCATGAATCGCTTTTACACTACACTCTCCAGTGTGAGTAATTGCCGACTCTCAGATGTCAGAGTCTGCCTCCTTATGCCTGTAAAATGGTGTGTTTGAGTGCAATTTCCTGTAGCTGGTACAATTATGTTCTCACTCCTCATGAACTCCACCTCAGTTCTCCTGGAAAAGGACCAAGAGCTACGTTTTCAGGTGGTGTGGTTACAGATTGACTGGCATTTATAGCACCTGACCAAATGAGGGGAGTCAAGGGAGAGACTTAATATAAACCTCTCCAAACGTGCTCAGTGTGAAAACAGCAGCACACACACACACTCACACACGCACGCACTGGCTGACCGAACGCTGTCATTACAGACGTAAACAAAGCCGTGGAATGGCACTCCTCCTCATCATCACATCACCAAACTCATCATCATCATCCCTCAGACTGTGACCAATCACAGAGTACCTGCCAAACCCCCAGAAGACAAACTGTGAACCGTTTGAGCAGAGGTTGCGTCAGGTTTTCAGCGTGCGTTCAGAAGTGTAAACCACTATCTGATCGGGCAAGAAGTTAGATGAGCCTGCTGTCTAATTGGCCCCCCCTCTGTTGATGTCAGCAGGAGAATGAGATGATTTCCGCGTCATAATTCCCTCCATCTGGGTGCCTCTGTCCCGATGCTGTGGTGATGACAGAGAAGAACTCATCATCAGGTTCCTCGGCCGGGTGATCCTCTGCTAAACGGGGAGCCAAATGACCTCAGATTGCACGAAGGGGGTTCCCGTTGCTGGGATGCAGCAATACATTTCAATCAGTTATGTCTTCACGCTATAGGCCTGACCCACGCATGATTCTGGATGGATTACAGTCCTGGCGCTGACAGTATCTCTGCTGTGTGAATGTCTGCGACTGAATGTGGTAAAACAGAAAAAAGTTCAGGAGGTTAAAACATGAACGCTAAGGAAGAAGGAAGAAAAGTAAAGCAAGATGTGACAGGCTGTTTGTGTTGAGTGTTTGAGGAGAGTCGTTCCAAAGTTTATCCAAAGACTGATTTTGATGATATTTGCTTTTTTGATTGCACATACTTGAGCTGTATCAACATAAACTATAAAATAATGAGTTTTTCAAAGGTCTATACTGATGTTTGAGAAATGTTTTCAGTGTTGGCACAGTGTACACTGCACACTACACTCCAGTGATTTAACACTGTCACCTATCACTGACCTCCCTCACTCTGTTTCAAGGCCTTGGAGCATCTGAGTGTTTCCTCCCAGAGCGGCAGTGGAGAGAAACGCAAATACAGTTTCATATGGAGATGATTGTAACTTTGAAAAATCAAACATCTTCTGTGATATTCATTATAAATCAGCATCACTCATCCTCTGTTTTATGCATTTAAGTGCTCATGAAGTGCAACCCTGTGTTGATTATACTGGTCTTGTGTACATTTTAGTGATAGAAGAGGGCAACAGCATACTTTCAAAGAGTAAGCTGTTAAAATGTTACAATATAAGTAAATGAGACAAAAATGTATTTTTGTTTTTTCTTAAATGAATAGAAATGACGGCCCACACTCCAACAGTCCACTGATGGTAAAGTAAGAGAGAGAGAGAGTGTGTGTGTGTGTGTGTGTGACACACTATGCCTGGCATGAAGTGAAGCACTGACCTCATCATTCCACTTACTTTAGTCTGCCTGAGGAAAGTTCAATGCAAAACATCTGACAGTGAGTGTGACACACACACACACACACACACACACACACACAGACACAGACACAGACACACACAGACACAGACACACACACACACCAGGATGTAAGATTGTCTGATTTTCATGGTCTTGTATCTGAAATCCTATCTCCGACGTCACAGAGAAATTACGCTCTGATTTACGCTGCGTTCACAGCCTCACTGCAGAGAATGCGTGACTTTGACATTCCCGCACAATCGGGTTCTGAATCTCAACTCTCAAGTATTCACAGTCGACACGAGACATTGCTGCTGATCCCTCACACACAAACACACACTCACACAGTGCTCTGACCTCTCAGGCCTCTCACTCCTCACTGCACGACCTCCTAACCCAGCTGTTTCCTGCATCCTTTATGTCTTTCAGTCTCTTTTTTTTCCCCGCTGCACACTGATGGATGGCCACTCTGTATGTTACAGTGCTGCAGTGTTTTTGTAGGACGCTGTTCTTGATTTGGTGTTGTTTCAACCCTCCTGGGAGGAGAAGCCTCTCCCCTCCGTGCCGAGGGTCGTTATGAGTCATGGGAAGGGGCCTGCTAGTAACGGGCGACATCGTACCGCATAACTCATCTGACATCACGCTCCTCAGCTGCATTTCGTGATATAAAACGTGTTCCTGTGAATTTGTGCCTTTGTGTGTGAGTACACATACAGGATGTGTATATTTTCCTTTGTCTGTGTGTATCTGTGTACAAGCAAGAGGGGAAAGCACTTCTGGGGATTTTAAGTGTTCCCATTCTATCATGACATAACTCTGCCTCGATGACTTAATCAAGCCACTTAAGCAAATGCTCACTGTCTTCAGTTTAAATGGTCGGCCACATGTGGGATCACTAATAACTGGGTCATGCCCCCAATTTCTTTTTCTGCGTTTTCCCGCATTTTCTCAAAAATGTAGTCATTGTCAATAAATGTTTGTCGGTCCCTGTCAGTGCTGACCCGTCTGATGTCCTGAGCAGGGTGTGCTATAGTGTGCCGCCACGACCGTGAGCTGCTCTTTTCTTTTCAATGGGCCATGGAGGAGTTTCACCAGGAAAGCATAATGTGTGCAGAGGTTAATGCGGCAAGAATGAGCTGCCCTGCAGTGCTGCACGAGCATCCTGAAAACTATTAGAAGGATAAGCTTCTCTCTTCCCTCACTGCTAGAAATTGAACCAGTTAATCCAGCGTTGTACTGATTGTACATGAATCTGCAGAGAGGGTCACATGTCTTTATTCTGACGTCACACTTACAGTATTACCATGGCAGCTAGAAGTATGATTTCACTACACACTTGTCCTTGTCCTTTCTGTCCTCACAGGCCCTGTTCAGACCTGGTATTAACATCTGTCTCAGGTGATCCAATCACATGTGGTCAGCTCTAAGTGCAGGTGTGAATGCACCCAGGACGTACTGAGGATACGTTTGAGATTCACCTTCGGAGGTGGTCTGGGCCATGAGCAGTGTGAACGCCAATGTGTCCTGAGCCACACTGAAGGTCCGCCTACTCTACTGACGTCCTCTGTCACAGTCTAATGAGTCCCAACACAGTTTCATAATGATGATTCATAACAGCTAAAGCCTTATCCCATTGTAGAGCTGTGTGCAGTGAAATGATTCGCTCAGTCCCTCTGCACTCTCTCGCTCTTTCTCTCTCTCTCTCACACACACACTGACAACAATTGACAAGTTGTCCACTTGTGAGCTGATCAGCTGAGACACATATTAATGCCAGATCTGAAAAGCACCAGAGATACACTATCCTGCCGGACACACAGAAACACTGGAGGAGTGATACTGCTGTTATCAGTTTGACATCCTAAGTAGTTTCTTATGTCATCCGCTTCATGCCATTCCCACTTTACACAGTCCAACACTGCCTCGTCACTCATAATGCTGACTGCTGCTGATGAAGCAGTGGTGAATCAGCTCAGTCATTCTCCACTGATAGAGAGGCCAGCGCCTGCATCAGCATCGACGCTATCGGGTGCAAAAAAACCTCAGGCCAACATTAAAATCCAGACTGTAGCATGTGTCAATCTGTACAAAAGATCTGTGCTATATCCATGGGCTACTCAAGAGGACTGCAATAGGCTTCAGCTGTATCCAGGGTCAGCTCCCTCTGTAATACATAATTGATCATTACAGTTAAGAAATAATGATCAATAATCTATCATGACAAACCTTTCACTATTACCCCATACACTATGTCACTGACATTATCAAACATTTAGGGGTTTTGAGGATTATTCATCATACATCATACAAAGACCTAGATTCTTTTACATATGAGATAATCACTATACACATGTGGCACCGCCAACCCTCACTGATGATGCAACACTACGGCCATTAAGGCCACATCCGATCAAAAGGTAAAGCTGACAAAACCTGATGTTATGCTTTACGAGCTGGACCCATCGTGTACCTGAATAAATCCCACTGTGCGGTGAAAGATGACTTGTTTCCATGGTAACTGATTTTCAAAGGGTGCGTGTATACGGGTGGGCTTTGGGCCTGTGGGCTCGACATTAGATTCAGAGGTGTAATTCTTTGGCACGGGTCAGCAGGGAAAGTGGATCCTACCCAGACCTTTAGCCTGACATTCGCCAGCGCTCCAGTCAGTTTATCAAGTCAAACAAGTGCACGTTTGAGTGTGCATGTCTGTCTGTTTTTCTGTCTGTCTGGTCACGCCTTTTCGGCCTCCCTCTCCTTTGCCTTCTCTGCCTTAACCTCCCTTTTGCTCTCTATCGCTGTCGTTCCCTCCCTCCATCACCCAGAGGGGTAAATAACCAGTCTGGAGGGGGTGAGCGGGCCTCCAGCTCACACACGCCCATATATAGGCAGCAGACATTAGGTAAACGCTAGGTAGACGTTAGGTAAACTCAGAACAGGCACTACTCAGTTGGCTACTTTATTTGTAACACTGATACGCTTCTCTGAGCTGGCAAAGATGAGGGCGCATGGCACTGCAGGTTGCGTGGATGGATGTGGGAAGTGAACAGCAGGTGGATGAGAGAGACTGTGTGTGTGTGTGTGTGTGTGTGTGTGTTTCGTAGTGATGACTGTCAAAGTGTATATGAATCATACTATTTACACACATTACCACACTTGAAGAATAACACCTTAACTTTGTATGAAAAATGTTGGCAGTAGAAGCTGCGTTTCTGTGCCCATTTTTTTGTTGAGGGTTTTTTTTTTTTTTTGTCTTATTCCAGTCGACCACCGGCCAAATGCAGACAACATGATGTCATGTCTACATGTTTCCACTGTAACTACAGTACAATAGAGTTTGATAGCAAAGATAATAAGAATAATAATTCATTTCAACTTTCTCTCCAGAGTTTGTACTGAAGTTAAACCAGAGGAGGCAGAGAGCTCTTTAGATGTACGTGCATATTTTCTCTCTTCTTAACTAGAAACATTTTTGCTGTCTTACTCTATGACATTAATGTTTATGTGAAACCTATTTGTGGAACCCACAAATAAATCCAGAGTCAAAGTCCAGAATCAAAAGATGAGGGTTTTTTTTGAAAGCTGAAATGTTTTTGGTTTGTCACGGTTTCCAACATGGTGCTGCATAAAAGGCTGTTACAGCTTTGTTTTGGTCATTACTCTGTTTTTTCATTGTGATATGTTTGACTTTGAGGACATGAACGGCTCTCTGTTAGAAAGTCTGCTACCACAGGATTCATAAGCTCACATTTTCAGTTTTCTTGTATGGCCTTCAATTTTGGGAAGAACCCCACATAAACATCAGGGCAGCAAGCAAACTCCACACAGGAAAAACAAAAACAACAACGCCTCTTATTGGCCAAGCTGAGTTAATGTTCCTCTTTGTGTTTACATATGCAGGTGTGAGCGTAATTATGTCATCATGAAGGATGTAACTGTAGTGGAAACTTCTGCTCAGAATTAATAAACGGGTCCAATTTTCTCATTGTACAACTTCTCTGCTTCCACTGTTGGAAGTTCTTTGTAACTTCTGTTTCTTTGATTCTGCAGTCGGTCCCAGGTATCAGACTGAAGGAATGGTTACAGATTGTAACGTCCTTTGGAAGGAAATCAGTTCAACTTTTAAAATTTTTAATTTGAAATGTTGCAAAAGTTGAGCAGCAGTCTGATGATACAGGAAATTTTAAGTAACCATGAAAGTTTTATGTGAAACAAACATCTGCAACAATAACATGTAACAATCCAAGCCTAGTAGCATGGAATATAAATTGTGTTTAGTTATAATTTTAAATCATTGAGAACTATCTGACAAATCACCCTGGTGTCTGTATTTTTTGCAATATGTTTATTATGTTATTTTATTATGTTATGTTTATTATTATGTAAGTCTGGTCTTCACATCTGTATTAATGACAACAAGACTAAAAAATACATATGCTTCTTAGCATATAGTTTTCATTTCACCCTTCATTCTTCGATCTTATTACCCCAGTATTATTTCACTGCATAACTATGTAGTTCCATCAAATCTGAACACAAAGCATACCAGATCTGAAAAACGAAGCAATAAAACTCCACTTTCAGACCAATTATGGGTGCTCAGGTAGCACTGCCTCTCTCCTTTCTCCCTAACACACACATACACATACAAATGTACATACACAGCTAAGCGGTGCAAGCACACACTCTTGCAGAAATACAAATATACAGTCCACTTGTTTACTAATTGAGCCATTTTGGACAGAACTCAAGAGCCAAAGGCTTCTGCATGATCACATCTTAGAAACATCTGCCACGTTCCAGACTCATGTTACTGACATTAGCCTCTGATGCTGGTTCGTTCAGTCATTTGTGATAAACTATTTATCATTTCAGCCTAGAAACTCATGGTTTAGGTAGAAATCACTGTACGAGACTGAGAACTGCACAGAGTTGGATAATGAGATCACTTTTACTGGCCCCGTCTTGCCCCAGGTGACCATGAGCCACAGGTCAAAGGGCTGCAGGAAAGCAGGATTTTATAGAAAGAACTGACACTCATGTCCTTCTCCCAGAGGTAAGTCAGATGGTTGAATGTCCACTCATCAACTGTGAAACTACATTTTCCTGCCAAATGATGCACTCTCTAAGTACCATTAGCTCATTTACTTAATCTGTTTCCAGGTCCATTATCACCAGACAAAGAAAATGTTTCAGAGTTTTGGCCCTCAGGAGCTGGGACAGGACTAGCCAGCCCAAACATGGAGAAAAACCCCAGCAATAGCACTGGTCGAAATAACAGCACTGATTGTTTGCAGGTATGCTGACCGGTGTGTCTCTATGGCAGCTGGGAGTCCAGGTGGTGAATCGCCTCTCCAGAGGTGATTTTCTGGCCACATGATAGCTCTGATAAAATGATGTGAGTCTTATTAAGAGACAACCACCACAAGGCTGCTCTAACCCTCTAACTTAATTTATCTTAACTTAATCAACTCTTAACTTAACCCACTTCCTGCTTTTCTGTTCTTTGTCTGTTCTTTATTGTGTCCTTCCTTCACTCTCCTGTATTTCTTATGCTCTGATGTTCCTTCTCTCAAACATTTGTCTCACTCATGCAGAAGATGCTATGATCTGATTTCAAGGTCACAGGGATTCACTTGTCCACCAGTGTATGAAGAACAAGAAGAGAGGATGAAGGTTTTCATTACATCCATTGACATTTTTTTGTGGAAACAAGCTCTACTGTGGATCAAACTGCCACCACATCCCTTTGTGCACACACAGCTGTTTACATCTCCGTCCATCATCCATATATCCATATATCCATCGATTATAATATTTATGTTTTCATTATGATTTCATTTTTAGTCATGCATTTCATCTTTTTAAGCTACATTTCATGGATGGACACGAAAGACTCACGATAAAGGTCTTGTTGTGTCACTATAGCTGGTGTTTTCCCTCAACTTCAACATGACACTGTTTAGAAATCCATAAGGAACTTTTGGCACAGTTCCCTTTTACTTTTTGAGATATCTGGGGAAAGAGAAAAGCAGGGACCCCCAATTTTTACAATTCACAGACTCACTGGTTTCTCTTACATGCCCCCCCCCCCCCCCCGTCTCCCTCTCTCCAACACATCCTTCATGCTGCCTCCTTTTGGCAGCAGAGAACTAAATAAATACAGCATAATAGTAATTTGGGGGGTGGGTTGAAACAACCTATTTGGTTTAATTCCCCCCCCCCCCCCCCCCCCCCACCCCCCACCCCCACCCCACCCCCACCCCTCTTTTCCTTGTCTATCCTTCTCTGCGTGTCTCTTAGCCAATTACACAGTGTCCTGTCTTGCATCCTGTCCCCCTTTTTTTTTTGCTCTCACTCACTCATTTTCCCTCCTTCTTTCTAAAGGCCTTGTTGAGCCCTGATAGGCTTGCTGGGGATAAAACCTGGAGCTTGGGAGAGGAGAGGGACATTTGGGAGCGAGATGGCGAGAGGAACGGTGGCCACGTACCTACATGGAGTCCTTCTGCTGGCTCTGTGGAAACCATCACTGCAAGGAGGTGGGTCCCCTTTACTGCATTGTGTGCAGCTCTCAGCAGTGCAGCACCTGTGGATCAGGTGTCACATTAGGTTTATGTGGCAGTTTTAGCAGAAGAGGGAGGCATTGAACAGGTCCAGTTTTCTTTACTGGTAGTTCAGGACATTTTTTAATTTCTATCTGCAGCAGCTATGATTATTACGGTAATGACATTGTCTAAGATTCTGGTAGAAAGTGGCTGCTTCAGATTATTGATGATGATAATAAAAAAAATAAATAAAAAAATCCCTGCTGCAGACTTTTTCTCTAGAATGCACACTGCACAATATCTGCAGAAATCAGTCAAAAAGGTGATTTTATTCGTGTTTTTTGTTTATTTATTTTTTGCAGTATCATAAGTAGTTTTCATAAATATTATCATTACCATTTCTGCAGTTTTCTTTACATCTTCTTTACATCTTGAATCTGTGAATAGAGTTGTAGCTCTGAAACAAAGGTTAAACTTATCTCCAGTCTTGCTGTCAGATTAATAATAACACTGTGGAGGATAATGGACTGAGCTTGTGTTGGACTTGCTTTATCTTTCCTGTATCAAAAGGTTCTCAAGAGTTTTCTTGGTTATAAATAAAACATGCCTTTGCTTATCTTGCTGCTGTAACTTTCCACACAAGATTACAGATGTAGTACTCAATTTCAAGATTTTTGGCAGGATGAACTGTGAAAGTACTTTAAATAATGATGACAGTCCTTAGACACATAACGCTGCATGATCTATGTGACTTTACGGAGCCCAGGTGTATATTTCATTTCAGCTCTCCCTCCTCTTGAGGCATGAGGTCTGGATAACAAGGTTATAATTAAAGTTTTTAACAAGGCTCTGCACCTCATTAAAAGCTTTAACTACAACCGTGTGCTCCAGACCCCCCCCACCGATCCTCTCTCATGGTCTTGTCTGCATGAGCTTACAGCTGGCTGATGTGATGAGATCCTCCTCATGCTCCCCCTCATCTTGACAGAGGACAGCACAGGTGCTTTAAAAATACATACAAGGTCAGGCTGAGCCACTGCACACTCACTACGGAGTAAGGAGACTTGTCATTGGTTGTTTAGTTTCTGCGTTTTAGTTTTACTGAAGCAGACAGGATGAGTATTTGTACTGAAGTTTCTATATTTTTCAACAGTCAGCTTGAATCAGAAGTATATGGATTGTATATGGATTATAAAGCGAGGGTTGGATGTTTGAAACAACAGACTGTGTGATGAAAATAGTTAAGTTTTAGATGCAAATTGCTCTTTAGAGGAGGCAGTATAGAGCTGACAGGAGATGAGAGCGGGGTGATATCAACAGAGGTGTCCGGCTGGACTTAAAAACATTGCAATTACATGTTCATTCACCAAAATCTATATCATAACATATTCCCCTGCTCACTTCAAATTCATTTTAAAATCCATATTAAAACAGTGTCAGTGCACCTTCAACAAGATGAAGCCATACCAGGAGCTACAGTATGTGTATCTGTATTGCTCTGTGAAATTGAAAACCAAACTGTAAGACGGAAAAAGCAATGTATTGACCAAATTTAGATTTTGACCTGATGGTGGCAGGAGATGAAAAGTCTGGGAATCAGTAAACTTTACTTTACATGAAGGTTGTCACCAAAGTGCACATTAATTCATTCAACAATTGTTGATACATTTCAATCTCATCCCCTGGCAATCATGTCTGTGCCAATCTATTTAGTATGTGTTGAGTTATTTCACTACATAGATTTAAAAAAAAAATCTGACCTGGTGCTAGAAGAAAAGTCAGGAGATCAAGCCAATTCTCTGGGGATCATTAATGTCTGTACAAAATTTCATGGCAATCCATGTCATAGGGTTGAGATAACTGCACTGACTGTCTACGCTGCCAGAGTGGCTGCAAATATTAATAGTTACAGTGTGATATTGGGAGCAGAGTAATAAAATGAGACAAACATTATTAGTTCAGTAATGAGATGCCTCCCTCATTACTGCACTACAACATGCAATGTTTTATTGCATGTTGTAGTGTAACACATCTCTGGTGTACATAACTGTAAAGTTTTACCTCTCCATTGTTTCCATTCAATAAAGATTCCTCCCAAAACAACAAAAGCTTTTGGAGGAGGTTTCTGCACAGCAGAATGCAGCGGGCAGAGCTGAATGACTGAACAGTGAAGTTATTTACTGTGTGCTGTTAATGTGCTGTACATGGCATTACTGTGAGATCAGTAACTCGCATTCTTTAGGAATCCCTGCAGACCTCTTCTTTTTACATCTGGACTGTGGGATCTTAAAAAACTTTCCTTTTATAGTTGTTCGCTCTCCGTGTTTCTATTTTTGGCTTTCGTGATTTGTGAAACAGAACATAGGTGCAGAAAAGTGTGAGAATTATGACCAAAGACACATGCCTTTTGGATGAAGTGGTGTTTGTTATCAACTACAGAGAAACTCAGAGAGCATGGGGGGTGATAATCACTATCTGCTTGTGTGGCAAACTCATCCCATTTGTTAAATGTAATCCTTGTTATTTCGAAAAATTAAATGGGTTTTATTAAATGCTGGCAAAGAGGAGAAAATGATGCCTCATTAGCTCTGACTTATGACTCATAAATTCCACAAAATCTGTGTGTTAGGAGTCCAAAACAATGAAAACACCGTTCATGTGTTGCATGCACCATTTGCACCTGACATAGAGGTAATTTTATGCTCTTATAAAAAGAACGGTGTTAATTAGTTTTATTCATAATAATAATAATAATAATAACATAATATGATAATAATAATAATAAACTGGAGCACAGTTGCAGAAAAATTAGTTGAAAAAAATCACATTGACATTGGCTTTGAACATTATATAACCCTGAACTGGTTATGTGTATCAGGTGTATACATCCCTGCTGGTGCTGGCATAGGAGCTGGACCTGGAACTGGATTTGGACCAGGGGGGGCTGGAACAGGATTTGGACCTGGAGGAGCCGGGACTGGATTTCAGCCTGGTGGAGGAACTGGACCAGGAGGAGCTAGTGCTGGTCTAGGAGGTTTTGGACCTGGTGGAGGTGGATGTGTTTTGTGTTTTCTGTTCAGTTTTATAGCGCTGATCATGACTGCAGTTTGAAGTTCTACAGTAAATATGAGGAATAACTGTTTGAGAGGAGACACTGAGTCATTTCACTACAAGTAACGCACAGGCATCAGCTTTCAGATGCAGCTGTGGTCATAAAAAATGACACTTAAACATTTAAGATTGTGTCATCACTTATACGACCCACATACTTCATATTTTCAATATGTTTTGTTTAAATGACATCAGTTACTGGAGGAGTTCCAGCTTATAAGCGAGGAAAAACTGAAGGTGTGTTTTTTATGTCTCACAGATGATAAATACCTCTTGTTCATTTCAAACACATGAAACTAATCTGGCTAAAAATGTGTGTACAATGTGTTGATGCTCTTGTTTACCCCTGTCTGGTTTGTCTTCATCTACAGGTGTATGTGTTTTATGACTCACATTGGTGACTGTATTCTTCAGGGGGCTATGGTGGTCAAGGACCAGGAGGAGTTGGACGAGGAGGAGTCGGACCAGGAGGTGTCAGACCGGGAGGCATTGGACCGGGAGGCATAGGACCAGGGGGAGTCGGACCGGGAGGTGTAGGACCAGGAGGAGTCGGACCTGGGGGAGTCGTACCAGGGGGAGTCGGACCTGGAGGAGTTGGACCGGGAGGTTTTAGACCCAGCACCTTTGGTCCAGGCAGTGGTGGACTGGGATTTGGACCTGGTAAGACAAATATGGCTGGTTGATGTATTGATTATCTATTTCTTTCACCACCGTAGAGCAAAGTTTTCCATTATGCTATAGTTGATTTAACTGTCCCAATTGCTTTCTTCTTACAGGTGGAAAGCCTCCAAAAACAGGTAAGACTTTCTGGCCTGGGTGTTGTTAGATCACTGATTTAAGATTGTGTGCATTAGAATCCTAAAGAGAAAAATTTTAGTCTTTAATTTAGACAGTCAGAAGCTTCGCAAACAGTAAAGCTCAAATGTCATGAAGTTCATGCATGGAAATATTCAGTTGTTTATGTGAGGTGTGTAGGAACAAACCTAGAGACCATCATGGCAGCTCTAATCTCTAAAAACAGAAAAAAGTAAGTGGGATTTTTTTTTGGTATCTTATTTGTCTCTTGGAGGTGCAACCACAGGGCTTGGAGGAGGACAAGGAGCTGGAGGTGTAGGAGGAGGACTGGGCGGAGTTGGGCCAGGTGGTTTTGGGTCTGGAGGCTTCGGAACTGGGCCTGGAGGAGTTGGTCCAGGTGGTTTTGGACCAGGGCGCAGCGGTCCAGGTGGCCAAGGAACAGGCAGGGAGTTTTTTTTGGCTCATAAACATATTTAATGATAAATATTAGATCGTCCATTCCCACTTCTTCCATTAAATAATATGTATTAGTTTGAGCTGCAGTGCAATTAATTAATTAAATGGAATTATCTAAAAGTACAGACATTTATTCTCCATTAAAGAGACATAGCATGATATTGTTTTGAATAGTTTCTGTCTGACGACATTTTTAAGTATTTGATAAAGGGATATACATATCTAATATTTATATTGACAATTCCAGATAGTCTATGCAATTACAATCTTATCAGTGAGAACAGATTGGTATGTGTGAAAGACTTGCCATAACTTTACTGTTTGGACATGAGTAATTAATAATATTAATATTAATATTCGCTGAATCCAACATGTTATGACTTCAACTTACGAAACTTAAACGTCTTCATGCACACATGGATCAGTGGTCAGCCCCTGTACTGTAAATATTTTTCCTCTGGGCAATTCAGTGCAGCAGGATAAGGACTGCATACATGTACCATTATTTCATTTCCTCATTACCTCAAAGTTATATGCTATTGTTGAGGGGCCACCCACCCTCACACGCACACATACAGTAATGCACACATACAGTGATAACGGCTAATGCATCAGGCATGGCAGGTCCCAGATAAAGCACGGAAGTCATCACGTCAGTCAGAAAGATTGCTTTGCTTTGGAATTTCATGCCTCTCCAAACATGCGAGTTGCCTATGCAGGATGAGGAATGTTGGCGATAATATCCAGGCCATTCTTAGAGGTTAAGCCTTGGCTTTGTGGAACCTTTTGAATTCCCCGCATTATGTCGGTAAAAGAAAGTGGGTCAGTTTAAGTACAGGAAACAGACCCATATGTCACACTTTCCAGTTTACCCAAAGTCTGGCCATCTCAGCACACACATCTACACTACACAAGAATGCCCACAAAGTGTGTTTGTGCTGTCCTGCTCCACCCTGAAAAATAAGACGCAAACGTCCTGGTTCACCTGGGTAAGCAATGGGAGGCATGCAATCATAAACACTGTGCTGTAATTTCAAAAATACAAAACTGTGACAAACTGTTGCATGAATACAGTTCTGCTTATAATTAGATTATATTTGAGAGAAGAAAAATAGAAACAAAATAGATATATTGCTGTTGAGAAGGTAGAAGTCACTTACCTACACATAAATATATAAGGTGAGATCATTTCATTTCCCTCTTTGTAGCTTTGTAATTGTTACTGACTTGTAAACAGCCAAACCCTACAGGAGATTTAAGAGGTTTTTAAGTCAAATGTGAACACTTCAAACTAATTTTCAAAACCCTTATGGAGAACAGGTTAATCCTTGTGAGGTTTCTCTCAGGCAGCCATCATTCATGTATAACATTACAAAAGGGTGGAGTTGCACAAGGACACACTGACTTCATTAATGTGTGATGTAGTGTTTTGTAGTCACGAGAGCAAGTATAGAAAGCACTAAGTACTATTTCTCTTTTATCTGCTCATTAGGATATGGAGGCCTTGGGACAGGAGGTTTGGGTGGGGGGGCGCTTGGAGCAGGGGGCCTTGGGACTGGAACAGGCTACGTACCTGGAGGTCAGTGGTGGATTTGTCTTCATATGTTTCTTTTTATCATACCCAATAATAGGTTTAAATGTATAGGTCTGTCAAAAAATCACACTCTTTTCCTTAAGCCACCACTCACATTACATTTTATATATAGCTTAGCTTGAGGGATATGTGCTCTGTCATGACCCAGGTGGCTACGGAGGTGGTTATGGACCAGGTGGTGTTGGTCAATACCCTGGAACTGGTGGAACTGGTCCCAAACCTCCTAAAACAAGTAACTATGTACTAGAGTTTAATATTCACATTATACTGTGTCAATGGCGGAAATATGATTTTTTTTTTTTCTGACCTTAGGTGGGGCTGGAACATCTCTTGGAGGTTATGGGCCTGGTGGTGCAGGAGTTGGCCCTGGTGGTACAGGCTTTGGCCCTGGTGGTGCAGGAGTTGGCCCTGGTGGTACAGGCTTTGGCCCTGGTGGTGCAGGAGTTGGCCCCGGTGGTGCTGGCGTTGGACCTGGTGGTACCGGGTTTGGCCCCGGTGGTGCCGGCGTTGGACCTGGTGGTACCGGGTTTGGCCCCGGTGGTGCTGGCGTTGGCCCTGGTGGTGCAGGGTTTGGGCCTGGTGGTGCCGGCGTTGGACCTGGGGGCACAGGATTCGGGCCTGGTGGTGCTGGCGTTGGACCTGGTGGTACAGGGTTTGGGCCCGGTGGTTCTGGCGTTGGGCCTGGGGGCACAGGATTCGGGCCTGGTGGTGCTGGCGTTGGACCTGGTGGTACAGGGTTTGGGCCTGGTGGTGCTGGAGTTGGACCTGGTGGTGCTGGAGTTGGACCTGGAGGAGGTAGATACGATTTGCATACTATACTAATACAACATATGCATCGATGTATTCTACAATACAGAACAGGTTTCATATAAATAAATTATCATTGGGTATTAAATAAAACACACATCATTAAAACAATGACATATATTGTATTTCTAGGGAAAAACTTATTTCAAGTATACTTTCCTAAATGCCCTATGAAGTGTTGTTTACTGTTAACTTTTCAAGAAACATTCAAATTAAAAAGAAAACTTGAGAAATTACCAGGTGAATAAAATAAACTATTTTGCTATTTAATTTTTTTTGTTTTACTTCATTCCTGTTTCAGTTCCAATGCTTCCACAGACTGGTACTACAGGCGGAGGACCAGGAGGGAAGAGTGGTGGTAAAGCATCAAAACAAGTTCCAGGTAAACTCCAAAAGACAACAACCACTTTGTTTAGTTCAGTTCATAATTTATTTTCAACCAGATTCAACCAGATGTTTTAAATTTGCATATGCTGTCACATAGGAATCGGGGTTCCTGGGCTTTATCAAGGTGGATTTGTACCAGGCCAAGGTATGTTGTATACCAAGAAACATAAAAAATATCTGAAATATGCATTAAACAATAGAATGATATATAATTGTGAGGAATTAAGGATTTTGCTGTAACAATTGTGCGATTTTTCTGTCCTGACTAGGTTTTGGAGGCCGTGGTGTTCTTCCTGGCGTGGCGACAGGATCTGGACTTGGGCCTCAGACTGGTGTGTTCATGTTTTCTATGTCAGTAATGTTGGAACATCACATTTTGGCATACATTAAAAAAAAAAACTTTTGCCTTTTTCCTTGCAGGAGCCGGAGTACTTGGCCAGGGGGGTGCTGGACCAGGAGGAGCAGGCAGTACGTGTCATAAAGCCCCAAACTGACAGTGTTTTATTACAGATTACAATTAATTACTTAACATAATAACTGTAAATGTAAGAAATAAACGTAATAAATGCTATCCCAGGCTGTAATTCAGTATTTCACATGAGGAGCATCTCTGTGTGTACTTACTCAACCTAGACGGTCGTGGACAGCAACTTCCCGGGGTTTTTCGTGGTTACCCTCTCATAACACCAAAATCAGGTACACAGGAACCAGCAATGTGGTAAAGTCTGAAGCTGTTAAAGATAAATGTAAAGCAAATAAAGAAATGTATTCATTATCGATTAATATATTTATTCTCTCAATTACAGGGTCGGGCAAATCAAAGAATCCGGCCAAAGCTGCAGCTAAATACGGTAACAACACATTACTTTAGGTACCGCTCTCATGTTTGGTAGATGAGAAATGGGTAAAGGTAACTGTAAAAAATGTAAATGTAATGATGGTTATGTAATAATTTGATTTAACTGGCATGAGCATCATCTAATGACTAAATACTTTATACTAACATTTTTGTAAGATTACCTGTTTGTTTTTTCGACCAGGTGGAGCTGGAGTTGGAACTGGAGGAGGTGCAGTTGGTCAAGGAGGCGCTTTAGGGGGTGGGGCTGGAAGACTACCTGGTGGAGGGGCAGGAATCACACCTGGATTAGGAGGTAGCATTGGAACAGGGGGTGGACCTGGATTTGGAACAGGGGCTGTACCTGGATTTGGAGGCGGAGTTGGAACAGGAGGTGGACCTGGGGCTGTACCTGGATTTGGAGGCGGAGTTGGCACAGGAGGTGGAGTACCAAGCGGCATACCTGGTTTAGGTAAATCTGGAGTACAGGATTAAAAGTGTTTCTAATGTTATTTACCACTCCTGGCATATTTTCAAAAAAATAAATCCACAGTGAATATCCTTTTAAAATCGAACTGCAAGATTAATATTAAAAATTGTTTTCTGCCACAGGTTACGGACCTGGTTCAGCCAAAGCACGCAAATATGGTAAAACATACTTGAACAGTTTTGTAAACTACCAAAATAACATGATGAATATGCAGTGTATGCATTCAACAACTATTGCTGAGACACACCTTTGATCTGTCCAGGTCAGCCAGGCGGTACAGGCACTGGAACAGCTGGAGGCCTCGGAGGTGGAGGACAAGGAGTTGGCCTCGGCAGAGGAGTGGGGCCTGGCGTTGGCACCGGGACAGGTGGTGGCTATGGTTTTGGTCCCGGCGGTGCAGGCACTGGTGCAGTTGGAGGCCTTGGAGGTGGAGGGCCAGGAGGAGGAGTTGGCCTTGGCACAGGTGTGGGACCTGGCTCTGGGGTTGGTTTTGGTCCAGGTGGTGCTGGCACTGGGTCAGGTGGCCTTGGCCCTGGTGGTGCTGGTGCTGTCCCCGGAGGAGCTGGTTTTGGGCCCGGTAGGACTGGGTTTGGGCCAGGTGGCACAGGAGCTGGACTAGGAGGAGCAGGAACAGGACCTGGAGGTAACTATGACTATTAAGAGTAGAAGCTACAGTACTCAATAAGTCTACAGACTGTTTTGCAATAGCAAAGAAAAACATATGATTATTACATTTGTATTTCAGGGTATGATGCCAGTGCCAAAGCTCGTAAATACGGTAAGAATAGTTTTACAATTGAAAAACTTTCTACTTAACAAAGAATATCAATAAAATAGGACTGTTCTTCTCCTTATAGGCATGTTGAGTGGAGCACTTGGAGGCACAGGAGCAGGTACTGGTGGTGTCAGACCTGGTGGTACTGGCACTGGTTATGGACCAGGTGGAGTTGGACCAGGTGGTACTGGTACTGGTTATGGACCAGGTGGAGTCGGGCCAGGTGGTGCTGGCACAGGCTATGGACCAGGTGGTGCTGGTACAGGTTTTGGACCAGGTGGAGTTGGAACTGGAGGCACTGGCACTGGCTATGGACCTGGGGGAGGAGTGGGGCCTGGTGGTGTTGGTACTGGCTATGGACCTGGGGGAGGTGTTGGACCTGGTGGTACTGGTACTGGCTATGGACCAGGTGGTGCCGGTACAGGTTTTGGACCAGGTGGAGTTGGAACTGGAGGTACTGGCACTGGCTATGGACCTGGGGGAGGAGTTGGGCCTGGTGGTGTTGGCACTGGCTATGGACCTGGAGGTAGGATGAAAGATTAGGATGAGAGATAAGCATAAATAGGACAATAGACAAATATTCAAATAGATCCACTTGCTAATAAAGTGCTCTCATATGATCTTGACCTGTCTGTATTTTACAGGTTATGCTGGTGCCAAAGCCCGCAAATATGGTAAGAAACTGGTCTTTATAGTAAATCTGTTATTAATATTATTTAATGTAATGTGTGTCAACAGATATCTGATTCTGCATTTAATGAAATGCAAAATGAAGCCGCCTGTTGTTTTGGGTATTGTTTAAGTGCTATTGGCTCAGTTTACATTTTCTAATAAAATGCTGCTCCCTGCAGGTCTGCCTGGAGGTGCTGGGGGTGCTCTAGGGGCAGGAGGACTTGGTGGTGGAATCGGGCCTGGTTCTGGGCTCGGAGTTGGGGGAGGGGTCCCCGGAAGAGGTGTTGGACTAACAACTGGTGGTGGACCTGGAGCAGGATTGGGAACTGGCGGGATACCTGGTTCTGGTGTTGTAACAGGCGGAGGGCCGGGCGGGTTTGGACCAGGAAGTGCTGGAGGTATGAACAGAAGAAAAACATTCTCAGTTCCCCAGAAACTGTATGAAACAAACAATTCTGAACCTATTATGTATATTCACACGAAAAACTACTAACAGTAACTAATTAGTTACCTTCTAGTCTTGCCTATCTTTAACTCATGTGGTCATTGTTAATATAAAAATTTTACTGGAGTTTTTTCTACCACCAGCATACTGCAGCTACAACAGCCTTGTCAGAATTACCAGATTGAATGAATAGTGCTGGATGTGTGCACATCATGGTATTACTGAACCGATACGAACTGTGTGCACATCTTTTAATTCTCTGGTGTTTCTCTCATAGGATATCCTGGGGGACCCAAGTCTCTCAAATACGGTGCGACTAAAACATTATATTACTCTGGGATAAAACATCATATGATTAATGTTTATAAGAGAAATTGCGGTATGCAGTGCGCATTTCCAAAAGAAGGGCTCAAAAGTGATATCAATTTGAGATTAGATTAGGTTAAAGCAATAATTTGATCCACAGTTCCAAGGTAGTTTAATTGTCTTGTAAGTTAAAACATAAAATTTGACATATACATATCTTCTCATAAGCAATGACAACTCAATATTTATTACTTTCATGCAAGAAAAAAAACTTGTCAGAGTAGATGTTTTTTCTTAAACAACAAAAATTTCAAAAGTCAATAAATTTCAAGTCTTTATTGAAGCTAGACCCCTCACCCATTTGTTTCCCTAGGGCTTCCTGGTGGTGGCGGAGCTCCAGGGTCTGGTCTGAATGGAAGATTTGGTGGCCCAGCAGCAGGTGGCTACGGCCCTGGGACTGGAGGAGCCCTGGGGACTGGAAGAACAGGATATGGACCTGGTGGATATGGACCTGGTGGATATGGACCTGGTACTGGTTTTGGACCAGGTGGAGGCTATGGTACAGGACCAGGGGCTGGATTTGGAACAGGTTCAGGCGAGGGGGGGATGTTTGATTTTGTCAGAGATAAAATTTGCCAAGCTCAAACTAAGCAAAATTGTAACTTGGTTTCTGCTATTTACAGGCTATGGACCAGGAACAAAACCTGCTAAATACGGTATCAAAAATGTCAATTTTTTGTTCCTTAAAAACATGATTATGTAGATTTCATCCAAATTCCAGTAAAGTCAAAATTATCTTTTATATGAACCTGGTGTAGGACAAGGTGGAACAACTGCTGGTGGGGTTCTTGGTGGTGGAATAGGACGAGGTGGTGAGTTGTTTATGTATTATAAATGAGCATTTGCAAAATTAGCTGAGATTTTTTTTCTGTTTGCTGATTTTTTTTTTCAATGATACACTTTGTGAACCCTCTTGATAGAGTATCTTTAACCATTTGTTATCTTCTGTAATTTCATAGGTGGTTATGGACCAGGCGGTTTTGGGACTGGCACTGGAGGTCCAGGTTGGTTTCCAGAGGAGTCTGTGTAATAACGGGCAGTTTAGTTAGTGTTAAGATCTGAATTATGTTAAAAAAAAAAAAAAAGTAAAATAACATTTAAGTATAAAGCAATTCTTTCACTGACCTCTGTTGGTGGTTAGTAGGAATTGCAGCAACAGGTGCCTTGCACTACATGTGGCCTGTAATCAAACAAGTAATTAGGTTACATTCATGCAAATAGAAATGCATAGTATTTGTAGATATAGTAATATATCAAAACATTGGAATAACAATTAGGACCTGTTATTTGTGTTATTTCAGTAGTTTGAGACTTTTTTAAAGGAGCTGTAAATACGAGTATATACCTAGGACAAGAGTGGTTTCAACATTAAAATCTTATATCCCATCTGTACACTGAAGTATGATAAAATACTACAACTGTCACATTTATGTGGCTGTAAATACAGTCCCTCTATTCTGAAATACTGATCAGATTTTTGGGACATACCTGTCCTGCTTGACAAGGATAGTAGAGGACATATAATTCAGCTAACAAGTTGAATATACCTACAGCAGGAAGGTGTTACGATGTAATAATTGTGATATTAGTTGATCCACCACTGTAGCTGAAGAGTGACAATGTTTATGCAAAGTTAAATATTTTTTCTTTCACTCCAAAAACTATATTTTTTGTCAGCTGGAAAGTGAAATTCTATATTAGATAAATGTTTTCTCAGGAGAAGTGATTTTATAACTAGTAACTCTATTGGCCACATTTAACTGTCAATCACATCTATACCAATGTCTTTTTGTGGTCAATAATTCTGTTATGTCTTATTTGTTGTAATCGTCAGGCTATGGTACAGCTGGATCTAAAGCTGCTAAGTACGGTAAGGTGTAGTTTGTCAAGTAGAACATTATATATAGCTTGAACTGAGGGAGCAGAGATGTTTGTAAGCTCCTTTTTTAATTCACTACATTCTCTATTTTATAAACTGTAGGGCTACCTGGTGGAGTTACACCTGGGGCAGGAGCAGGGACTGGCACTGTAGAAGTCGGAACAGGCACTGGTGTTTCTGTGAATGGCACTGGAAGCAGTGTAGGGACAACAGCTGGACCCAGAGGTAAGCTTCTGCTTTATTGATTAAGGATATGAATTTTGGTAACGGTCAATTATTCATTATTAATCGGATGATTTGTGTGTGATAATCTGTCTTCTGGATCAGGAGGAGGACTTGGGGGCACACCAGCTCCAGCATCCGAAGGTAACTGTGTAGTGTTCGCACAGATGTTGGTGACAGACGTATTTTAGTCACATATCAACACAACAATACATTTATTCATACATAAATCCTTGATTTATTCACAGGCTTTTTGAGGCCATAGTATTTCAGATCTTTTTGTCAGACCCAATTTTCATTTGTATAACTTGATTGTTATATATTGTGTTTTTTGTTAGTTTCCAGTGTGATCATTATTTTATCTCAATAATTGAAATACTTTGCCCTTATTCCAGGTGATGGTGGCACTGGCAGTGTGATAGAAGGATCTGGGAGCTCTGGAGTAGAAGGTGTGTCTAAATTTGCTAATTCATGTGCAGATTTTTGTGCATAGATGACAAAGTAAATGAAGGTCAGGTGTAATGATCTGATGGTTATAGTACAATTCCCTCTGTGAAGGGACATAAGGCAAAAACATTAAAATATTTTTAATTTATTCACACATATTTTTTTGATAATGCTCTGCCTATCCTTCTAAAAAAAGTATACACATGTGAAAAGGCTATTACATCAATATTAAAACAGGAGGCACTGGTGTAGGGGGCAGACCAGTGGGAGCAGGCGCTGATAGAGACGGTCTGAGTGGAACAGGAATCCCTATCATTGGAGCAAAACCAGGTACTTCGGTCATTCATGCTGCATGGTCAAAAAAATTAATGCAACATTAAGGTGTTAATTTATTTTGCTTCTACTTCAATCAGGAGTGTTCTGTAACTAATATTAGTGAAAATATGTTATGGTGGAAGAAAGATTGCAGATTTAGATCTCTCTATTTAGTCTTCTTGCTGCTCTCAGTTGTGGTTTGGTTCTCAGTGGTGTTATCTTCCTACTTTAATGTTTTTCAAATTGTCTTTATTAAACAGGGTTCAATGGGACCGAAGTTCCAGGTCAGTTTTTATTTCATAGCCAGAGCTCCTTCATGTTTGTCTGTGAGCGCTGTGTGTTCACCCATTTCTGAGTATGTCTGTGGTTGTGTCACTGTTAATACGCAGGCTGTGTCTTGGTTCTGTATCTTTCTTTTGTTGCTTCAGTGTTAGTCAGCTTGAGATGGTGGACGGTGGCACCATGTGGCCATTTATTATGACCCTCATATTTCCACTCACTTCTGAACTTTGAGGTGTGGAAGAATATAATCCCCTCTAAACTTAACTTGCAGTAACCTAACCAAACTTTTATATCAATGCTATTTAATATTTTTTTACATAGGTAAATTATTTAAATCATGGAAAATTTGAATGGGATCTTTTAAATATGCTTGTGTTGCCAAGCATTTGGACTGTGTGTTTACGTTAACCTTAAAGTTCAACTGGGCAGAATATTTACAGTGTTTTTAAAAACCTCAGATGTTCTGATGCAGATTGTATATTTACCACCACACCGCTGCTAGACTTCAGATGACATTTGGAGGGATACTGAGCTCAAGTCCTGCATGTAACATCTAAAATCAATAAATGTACCTGTTTCCTTTGTATTGGGAATAACTACTAAGAATTTTGTTCCAATATCGTACAGGTTCCACCGGAGGCGTCCCTGGTAAGTTTGCATAAAGTATCCTGAGCAGCAATGTTACGAATAGAGCTTATGATATACAGTAAAATACAGGAATTTTGTAATAGCATGGGCATAATTTCAAAATAAAATCTGCCCAATAGGATCACGCTATCACAGATGCTTTTAATTTTGATGCAGATCACAATATTTCTCCACTTGAATGCTTTCACAGCTGTTACTGGTTTACCTGTGCCTGAGAGTGAGTGTTTTCCTTACTCTTCCTATCACAAAACGGTCACCACACAATGGAGCATGGCAGTCTGACACTAGCTAACGACTTCAACCATTAAACTATTCATCTTAAAAAATGTATTGAAAAATCAAATCTGAGGGATAGCTACCCAAGATTATGTGTTTTTTTGTCATTACAGTCGGTGGTGGGGCTGTGACACCAAGTGGTATGTAAACCTCCACAAAATGCTCAGTAAAGTACAAATCATGTTTTCAGCTTTTCTCTTACCAGTATTTCTACTCTTGTTTCAAACAGCTGGGACAGGTGTTGGTAAGTAGTAAAATGATCTGAGATGTTAGTGATGCCTGCACTTCCTGTAGTGTCAGCTGGACTGTCTTAGATTGTCACTAATGCATCTCTCTTCAGTTTCTGACTCCCTGAAATTAAGGCAGTACAGCACTACCCTCTGGAGGTGATATTTCCTACAAGCCACATACACTCACTGAGCACTTTGTTAGGAACACCACACTGATACTAGGTGTGGTCTCCCTTTGCTCTCAAAACAGGCTCGATTCTTCGTGGCAAGGCTTCCACAACATGTTAGAGGATTGGTGAACTGTGGCCAATGCTCAGCAACAACATTCAGACAGGCTGTGGCATTCAAACAATGATTGAATGGTATTAAGGAGCCCACACAAGGCAGATTGGGTCCATGGATTCATGCTGCTGATGCCAAATACTGACTGTACCATCTGTGTGCCTCAGCAGAAATCCAGATTCAGATTCATTCCAGTCTTCAAATGTCCAGTTTTGGTTGAACCTGTGCACACTGCAGCCTCAGACTTCTGCTCTTGGCTGACAGGAGTGGAACCCGATGTGGTCTTCTGCTGTAGCTCATCCTCCTCATTCTGAGATGCTTTTCTGCTGATTACAGTTGTAAAGAGTGTGAAACTGAGTGACCGGAGCCTTTCCAACACCTCCAACTAGTCATCTAGATCATTTTCCTCTGACCTCTCTCATTAGCAGTAGAACTGCTGCTCACTGGGTCACATTTCTTCTCCATTCTGATGTTTGATGTAAACATTAGCTAAAGCTCTTGACCTCTACATAATTTTGTGCATTGCACTGCCACCACATGATTGGCTTGCATGCATGAATAAGCAGGTGCATAGGTGTTCCTCATAAAGTGCTCAGTGAGTGTACAGCGCAGAGCAGTGCTGCACCTGACGTCTTCCTGCTTGAGCTTTTGAGGTTTTCAACTGTCGCCTCAGTTTCTATATCCTCTCTGCTGAGATCTTATTGCTAAAATCAAGGAAAATATCCCCTGCCCTCTAAAATTTCACTGTATCATTTTTTTCAGGTTCTGGTGGTGATCTCTCAAGTGGGACACTGCCTGGAGCCAAACCTCTCAAACCCCCAGGTGAATAAAATAAAATCCTGTTCACCCCTAAACAATTTATAACTGAAGTTTCAGGGTGGCTTACTTATAGTGCTGACCTACAGTATGACCAAACAGCAGATTACTGATGGGAAAACACAAGCACACACTATACAAGTTCCACTGAGTGATAATAATAAGCTAAATAGCAACCTATACAAATCTGCTATACATTCAGAACAGCAATCAAGTGTTGCCTTTCCCTTCTTTAAACACTCGTTTGTTAAAACTCAGGTTCATGTCTTGTGTCCTTCTGTGCCCCATCTACAGGTGTCCCCAGAGGTGACACACCAGGTGAAGGAGATGGAGAAGGAGGCCCCGATGGCGAGAGGGGTGGTACAAGAGGCACAGGGGGAGGACCGGGAGGCGTAGGAGGGAGTCCAACCAGTGCAGGAGGAGCAGGGGGTGTTTTAGGTGGTGTATCAGGTGTGGGAAGAGGTGACACCCCTGCTACTGGAACTGGAGTTGGACCAGGAGGTGCAACTGGTGGAGTAGGAGGAACACCAAAACCACCCAAAGGTGCCATTTTTTACACTCCATGACTGTCTTACATGTACCACCTTTCAGTGACAACTGTGTATCATAATATACAAAAAACTGTATAAACAATGGTCCCTAAATCATCAAAAAAGACTTGTTATGTGCCTGTTTTTTAAATGTAGCATACGCACCTGTTTGGACTGTGGGAGGAGGCATAAGTGGTGGAACTGGTGGAGTCGGTAGGGTGGCAGGAGGAGTTGGAACCGGTCCTGGGGGTGTTGGAGCTGGCCCTGGAGCTGGCCCTGGAGGAGTTGGAGGAGGTCCTGGGGGAGTTGGAGGAGGACCTGGAGGGGTTGGAGGAGGTCCTGGGGGAGTTGGAGGAGGTCCTGGAGGAGTCGGAAGAGGTCCCGGAGGAGCAGGCTTGGTACCTGGGGCTGGTGGAGTAGGAACAGGAGCTCTTAAACCTGGAAAAAGTGAGTTTCTGAAATGTTTGTGTATTCACCTGAAACATTCACACCTATATTACATTGACACATTCACATGTACATTTCCCACATTATCCATCATAGGCTATGGTGCAGGTGGAGCTGGAGTTTTACCGGGTGGAGGTATGTTAACTTATATTATCTTTACCATCTAAATTACAGCAAACACATGACTTAACAACCTAAAATACAATGTATCTCTCGCAGGTTTACGTTTCCCAACTGGAGCTGGAGTGGGACAGGGAACAGGGAAACCAGGCAAAGGTTCAGTTAACTGTCAACTACTCAGTCATCTTCTTAATGAGGACTAATTTTGTCTTCAGCAAGATACATGATACATTCAATGTTTTTATCTTTCTATCAGCATATGGAGGCCAGGGTGGAGTTGGACCTGGTGGTTATGGAGTTGGTCCTGGTGGCTATGGTACCGGTCCAGGGGGTTTTGGTACAGGACCCGGAGGTTATGGAGCTGGCCCAGGTGGCTATGGTGCTGGGCCTGGAGGATTTGGAGCTGGACCTGGAGGGTATGGAGGCAGAGGCGTTGGTGGTGGTCCTGGGGGTGCTGGAACGCTCGGGGTTGGAACTGGTCCTGGAGGCCCTGGTGGAGTTGGCAGTGGACTGGGGGGTTATGGTGGTGGTGTGGGCCCTGGTGGTGAGTTGACCTCTATGAAACCAATATAATTAAGTTAAAATAATTAAAAGAATTCTTCTGATTGAAATTACATGCAATTTAAATATTGGTTAAGTGTTTTTATGCTCTATTATGCAGGTTCAAGATATGGCACAGGTCCAGGACTGGGTACCGGCACTGGCAAACCTCCAAAAAGTATGAAGAGAATTAACAGATATTCAGAGTAAACATACAGATATAAGCATTTATGCAGAGAAAAAATTTAACCAATATTTCTTTTTAGGTTATGGAGCAGGAGGCGTTGGACCTGGTGGCTATGGGACTGGACCAGGAGGAGTTGGTTCTGGTCCTGGAGGTTTTGGACCAAGTGGTGTTGGCCCTGGCGGTCCTGGTGCTGGTAGTTTTGTACCAGGTGGATATGGGCCTAGCACTGCCGGGACAGGACTGGGTGGTGTCGGAACCAGGCCAGGTGGTTTTGGACCAGGTGGTGTCGGCACAGGACCAGGCACCTATGGACCTGGTGGGGCAGGGACAATTCCTGGAGGTCTAGGACTGGGGACAAGAAAGCCCCCCAAATCAGGTATAATGATCCTGTATTTTAACATTAACAATATTTAATAATGTATTATGTTTATGATATATTCAGGCTGTTAACTCCCTCTGACAGGCTATGGGTCATCCTCACTGGGGGTAGCTCAAGGTGAGAAACTAATTCATTGAATACTCAAACACCTTTAAAACGTACAGATTGTTTAGTGTATTTCTCTATGTTTTTGTACATAATAACAAATCATATCTAGCTTATCATTACAAATATAAAATATACAAATACGGCTTTTAAGCTGGCACTTAAAACAAGATTAGAATTATTAAAAACCTATGGCTGTTTTCCATATGCAGGGGCTTTACCTAGTGGCACAGGTACTGGACCTGGCAGATATGGGCCTGGTGGCTTCGGACCAGGTGGCGTCGGTACAGGAACAGGAGGCTTTGGTCCAGGTGGCGTTGGCACAGGAACAGGAGGCTTTGGTCCAGGTGGCGTCAGTACAGGAACAGGAGGCTTTGGTCCGGGTGGCGTCGGTACAGGAACAGGAACAGGAGGCTTTGGTCCAGGTGGCGTCGGTACAGGAACAGGAACAGGAGGCTTTGGACCAGGTGGCGTCGGCACAGGAACTGGAGGCTTCGGACCAGGTGGTGTTAGCACAGGAACTGGAGGCTTCAGACCAGGTGGCGTCGGCACAGGAACTGGAGGCTTCGGACCAGGTGGTGTTGGCACAGGACCAGGGGGGCAAGGATTTGGAAAAAGAAAACCTAAATCAGGTACGTAATAATCATACAAGTGAAGAAACAAGGTAGGTGATACACAAATATTAATTTCACTGATATAGATGCCTAATTGATTTGTTTTATTTGAAGAAGAATTAGTCCACATTGTTTGAAGTACCCTTTTCCATCCTTTTTTGCAGGTTATGGGGGAGCGGGGTATGGAACAGGTGAGGTTTGGGTTTGAACTGGAAACAGTTAATATTTATTTTATTTACCTTTATTCAATCATGAAGTATCTTGAGATACATTCTTACATATTATAGTATTAGTATTATCATAGTAGTACCATAATGTGCACAGCTTATGTTTTTGTTTTATTTTTATTTCCTGTATTGTGCTGCCTGTCACTGTGCTAGTACACATGCCTTTGCAAATGGCCCCTCAGGAACAAATAAAGTGTTTTGAATTCAAGTTTTTACAAGGGAGATCTTGCCAAGCCAACTTAAGACTGTTGGCGCATAACCCTAGTTACATAACATCACACATCATTAATAGTGGGTGGTTTATTAGGCACACGTAGCTAAAACTAATGCAGTCTAATACAACAGGTCTACAAAATAATCCTTTCTTCATGAAGGTTATAATGTTGAGTTTTTGTTGAAACGGTTCAACTTCGTCAGTTTGGAGGATGTAGTTTGTGGTACTGTGGAATTGTATTGCATTTGTTTATATATTTATATAGTTGTGCTACTTCCCAGCAGGAGGATTAGGAGGAGGTGCAGGAGTTGGTCCTGGTGGAGTTGGAGCTGGACCTGGAGGTTATGGCCCTGGAGGATATGGTCCAGCTGGAACTGGGGGTGTTGGACCTGGAGGTTATGGCCCTGGAGGATATGGTCCAGCTGGAACTGGGGGTGTTGGACCTGGTGGTTATGGCCCAGGAGGTGCTGGACCTGGAGGGTATGGCCCTGGAAGTGCTGGACCCGGAGGCTATGGCCCAGGAGGTGCTGGAACTGGGCCAGGGGGCTTTAGACCTGGTGGGGCTGGTGGCTATGGACCTGGTGGCCAAGCACTTGGAACAAGGAAGCCTGCTAAATCAGGTTATGGGTCATCATTGGGTGGAACTGGCTATGGACCAGGTAAAATTCTCTTTGGATGCATATTAATATTTCATTAAAAGATTTTGATAATTACTAAATCCAGCAGCACTAAGCAACCACTTCTTGCATAACAGACAATGCAATTACTGTGAGTTATGGCAAGATACTGAAAAAAACATCTAATTTGTTCAAATACCTTGATAGTTATAAGATGGCCAACACTGAATGTCTGAGTTGCTAACTTGAACCACACAACATTACATCACTCATAGGAATATGCCGTGCACAGCAACCTGATAAGCCGAGTGGTTAGGGCACATACCACATGAGCACAAGTGCTCTTAGTAGGCGAGTCACTGGTTGGACTCCCAACCAGCATGACTCTTTGCTGCATGTCAATCCCCCTCTCTCTCTGCCCCTTTCCTGTCGCTCTCAACTGTCCTATCAAAATAATGGCAAAAATGCCAAAAAATATATATATAAAAACAAAGAAATATACCATGCTTCAGGGAAACAGGAAATTAATCTGATCAACCCATATAATGTAACTCCTCTCATTATACGTCTTATTGATGGTCATAAAAACTTCATGTAGCTGTGAGCCTTGGTGATGCTGCACAGCAGTGACTGCATCATATGCAGTTTTTATATACCTTGAATTCATATTCATATTTCTAGACAGAGGAGGGTTTAATTCACAAATATTTTATTTGGATGGATGAAGTTGTTCTGGAGCCGAATATATCAAATAACATTGCAAACAATAGGTCATTTCCATATTATACAATCGATAAACAAGTTCATGAGACACAATATCATGAATTTGAATCTTTTTTAATATACCTTGATCACACCTGTGTTCATCAGGTGGTGGAGTAGGAGGGCTTCCTGGTGCGGGAACAGGAGGTATCACTGGAGGTGGCACAGGTGAGTTTCTAGTTTATATAGGAAACTTATAACTAAAAAAGCAAAAACTTACAAAACATTACAATAATTTAAATATAAAGAGGAATATTTAATTAACTACAACTGCACTAGCATCACATTATTTTGATGACCTACATTAGGGGCAGCAGAGCACATACTGTACAATCTGTCTGCTGTTGTTTTAGTAAAATGTTGTAAAATGTGATAGAAGTGTGAACTAGTAAAGCTTATTATCTTTTAGGGTTTAAATGCTTGACCAGTTTCTGAATGTTTGTACCTACCTGTTCAGGCAGTGTACCAGGAGGAACAGGAGGGGTAGGAACAGGAGGGGTAGGAGGTCCCGCAGGAACAGGCCAAAGGGTAGGAATGGGCGGCTTACCAGGTCAGTTTAAATGAAGCACTGGCAAAATACAGAACAGATATCTCAGAGTATAATAATTTGAAACTTAATATTTTTAGAATTGAAAATAAGTGCACTCACAAAATGCAGATCACGGCACAGTAAATACGTCTCCTGTCTGCTGGTGAGTCTTAGTTAACTTGCATTGCAATGCAGCCTGTAATGTATCCTTTGTTCCAGCAGGGGGCGTCGGCCCTGGCTATGGTGGGACAGCTGGTGGAGGCTATCCAGGTAAAACACAAACACTTTGTTACCGTCTTCCTGACACTCAGCATAATATTTGAAATGATAAGCAATACATTTAAATTATTATTAAACCATAAAAGGGATCAACATACATGGTTATATACACACACCAGGTATAAAGCAGAAAATGCTTTTGTCCTGAGTGTCAGGCCATGATTAATGTTTATCTGGGCATAGTTTCTCTCAAGCCATTGATGAGATAAATGAGACCATTGTAGATATTATCAGTTGTTTATTATGAGTTTCTCTTTTCTGTTATTGTTCTCTAGGGTATACGGGAGCCGGGCAAAAATGTAAGAAAATTCACTGTGTCCTTTGGGAAAACATGCTCTAATGAGCTCTAGTCTCTTAACACACAGCCTTGATTCCTTGTTGCATGAATTCCACAGAAGAAGATGGTAAATTGTGCACATGGTCAGCAACAAAACTCAGACAGGCTGTGGCATTCAAACCATGACTGATTGTCTTTACATAACAATGACATGATAATTACAAGACTACATGAAAAAAATCACCCATTTTTTCCTTTTGTTTCTTAAAGCAAATTTTTAACATTAGTTTAAGGCTTTTTTTGTCTTCAGCATAAAACAGAATTTTTGACCTCTGAATTTATTATGTCTAGTAATTATCTTGTCAATCAAACAAATAAAATCAAAAAAGGGAAATTTTGAAATTTGTGTTGGGAAAATTAAGTTGTGTTTGCTTTTATAATCACTAATGCATTTTACTTTCTTGTCCTGAACAGCCAAGGCACAGAAGGCAGCCAAATATGCAGCCATGCAGGCCTTACTGGGAGCTGGGGGCTACAGAGGTAAAAACCATAGACACTGCATTGCTTTACAATAAAATATATATATACATTGTAATGTAATTTTGTGATATTGAGTAAAAAAAAAAAATTCTCGATATCATTCGGACCCAGTTCAGAATTTATAATCGTCTGACCTCACATGTTGAATGAATGAGCTCATCAGACACGTAGGTAGCATATAAGCACAACTCCCAGGCTGCTTTTTGTGATGATGAAAAATTTGTCAGCAAAGTCTTCCTCTTTCTAGTTAAAAGAAAAGTTACATCTGATATGTTGTGGTTATTTCCAACCCTAAACCTAAACACTTAGAATTCCACAAAGCTTCTAGGAACAGCTTCTAGTGTAAAAAACACTATTGTCTCTGACTATAAAGAAAAATGGCTTCCACAGAACTGGCATGTTTAAGACTTGCTTAATAGTGTTACAGCCACAAATACAGGAAGTATGTGGATTACTGACCCTTCAATATGAAGCTATTTTGACTATTATGCTTATTAGTGTTTAGTGAAACCACACTTCTACTTGACTACGAACTAGCTTGACATGTGTTTTACACTGTGATTTTCACCCATTCAAGTAAAAATCAAGAGAAGCCTAATTTTCTCTGTTCTGATAATTAGGTCCTGGCTGTCAGGGTAAATACTGTGGCCGAAGGAGGAAGTGAGAGACCAACAGACAGGAAGTGACCTCATTAAAACAACAGTGGTGCTACTGCATGATCCCAGACTGTAAATGTCTTAACTGCCATAGAAGCTAAAGCTTCAACACATTCCACATGTTGCTTTTTCTTTTGCTAAGATTTTATACAAGGGTCTCTTTCAAAAAGAGCAGTGGTTCTCAGTCTGTTGGGGTCATGACTCCTGAAGACAAGAAGATGCCTCTGTTTCTTGTCATGTTCTTCTCTAGATAAATCAGCGATGGTCAAAAAATTTACAATATGCACCATTTCACAAGAAGAAGCACAAGTTAAAGTAGGTCTGTGTGGGGAAATATTTATTATATTAGTATTTATTTCCTCATGAATCACCTTGTGACTCTCTGGTGATCTTGACTACTAGGCTGAGAACCACTGAAATAAAAGATTTTCTTTTTAATTGTATGACCAAGCAGTGCTATAATACAGTTTTTTGCTTATTGTTGTTGTGTTGAACATCATTTGTGTTCCTGTGCAAATATCACCATGATTCCTCTGTGTGAAGACCAAGGACTCCCTCAGGGCAGCTCCTTCAGACCTGTCTGCATGCTGACAAAAGGTTTTTTGTTTTTTTTTGTTTGTTTTTAAACTTCTCCAAGGCCACATTTTTATCCAGTTAGACTGGATTCCTCTGAGGCCTGCATAGCGTAATGTTTGTTGCATTAATTAAATATTTTTCATTTTTACATCAAACTGCAAACTCTTGGATAGTCTGTCCAGCAATGTGTACAGAGAGAAACAGACGGCTGCTATTTCGGGGAACTGTGAACAAAAGGGACTCTTAGTGAAATTTTACATGGCGGTGGTTTGACCAAACTATTATCTGATCCCTGAAAAGCAGTCTGTGTTCATTTTAACTATGCTCAGGCCTCAGCAGTATGAACAAATGTGGAGGCTGAAGGTCCTCAGCTGTTAACACTTGTGAAATCTTCCACTCCATTCACAACACTTCAGGCACTGTTTTATAGCTACATAACACTTATTGGTATTCATGTCAAATTTTGGTCAACATGCATATTTTTTTCATTATTAGAATGATGAACATGCATTTAAATGACATCTGAGGAGCGTTGATTACTGTGTTTTTCTTTTTTTTTTGATTTACCTCCTTTAACACTGTTGGACAATCGTTCACGTTTACTAGTGGTTTTAAATTATGCTGAGAAAAGGCAGAAAAAGCTAAGTTCTTTATCTATTTAGTCTCATTTTACGAATTCAAGTGAATTAATATAGTATTAAATATTTGAGTTATTTTGTGTGTGTGTGAGTTTTAACAGTTTTTAAAGTTCTGTATAACTATGATAAATATAAATGCTTTGTTTTCAACGTTGTCCTTGAATGTGTGCTGAAACACACTGTAGTCTGTGATATCATTAGGATGAAAAAGTGTCTTGCATTTGAGCTTACATTTGTGTCTCTATCATGTAGCTCAACATGTGTTTCTAACATCTGTGTTTTTTATGTGGCCTGTGAAGAAAACTGTGCTCTATTGTACACTTTCTGACAATGCTCTCCAAAATAAAGAAATTACCAATGACAACTGTTTCAGGTGATTGTTATTTTAAAGCGGGTAATATGCATAAAATGGCACAAGGCAAAAGGAGGAAGCTGTACATTCAGAGGCAGATGTTATTTTATAATGTGTGCTCATCTCTTGTGCTTCTAATAACCACAAGTTAAGCAGAAAAGAGAAAAAGGAAACAACAAACTATAGCCTGGGCAGACAGATAGAGCAGCAGGCAAGCATTGTCTGCACGGTAACTCATATTGAAACCAAGCAAATACTGACCAACTACACCCCACAGAGAATTATACCTACTTCACAACACAGCAGAGATACAACCACAGAAGAAAAACTAAACCAAAGAAGACGTACAACACAATGGAACAAAACTGAGCCTTACTGAAACAAAACCCATATATATATTTATATAAACACCCCAACACCACTAACACCTGTTTCTGTCTATCAGCTTTGTAGGACATGCACCGTGCAATACATAAATTCTTTTGCTGACAGGGTCTACCACTACTATGAATTATAGTCTGAACGCTATAAATTGACTGGCTGGACTAATTATAGAAAATGTAATTTGAAATAAAATTGTTCACCCTATAACCAGTGAAATTGACTTTCTTATTATTCAGGTGTCTTTAAGTAAAATAAACAGCAGCAGAGCCGCACTCACATGGATAATCTAAGGGTATCTAAACTACTAAACTAAACATACTGAACAGTATCAGTGGTTTATTTCTTCTGATTCTGAGCTGTTCCCCATTCTTGTGCGTTAACTGAATTATCCCTCTTTGTCTGTTGTGTGTGATGAATAGAGTGCTTTACTGTAGGATCAGGACAGTGCAGTAATTGGGGCATTCATAAAGAGATTATGCCTGTGCTGATGGGAACAGAGCTCAGTTCAAAACACACAGACTCTCGCACCCCTTCTGAGAAAAGCACAGACTTGTATTAACTCATATTAACACTCATGTAGGCTCACATTTAGGAGTGGGTAAGCTGAACTCTCCTGCACTCTGTGGACTTTGTAAACTCTGCAGAAGATTGTAACTGTATATTGCAGAGGTCTACATACTGGAAGTAGCAGGAGGGGGGAGGGGGGAGCAGAACTTCTTCACTGGGATAGGTCTATTTCTCCGCAGCCAGCAGAGGGAGAGTGGCCAGCTGGAGTCAGTGGGTCAGAGTTTTTTCTCACACAGCTTCTCTGCACATCAGAGAGGGAACTCATATACACAGGAAGCCTCTGAGCGCATGGAGAAAGAGAAAAAAAAAAGTACTAAAAGACAACGCCTGCTACCGCTCACAGCAGAGCACATGTACGATCCGCTCATGAACACATGCAGCTAATAAGCTCCTTTCTCACCTGGGTGGATTGTTTCTGAGTGACAGTTGTCTATCGGTGAACTGACAAGGCAGAATGTCACGGCGGGACCAGAGGTTTCGGAGAGGAATGAAAGGACGGTAAGAGCCACTGTTGTTAATTGGTGAGAATGTGAGTGTGTTGCAAGTGAGAGAAAAGAGAGAAAGGAGAGAGTATGAAAGAGTGAGTGAAAGTCAGTAAAAGAGAATATAAGAAAACTTCAGCTTGACATCTGCGATACTTCCTCAAACAGAAGTCTGCTACGACAAACAGATGCATGCCCCTGCTTCAACAGTGTCTGTACTTTCACATCTACTATTAGTACATGTATGAGTAGCTTATGAAACCATAACAGGAAACGTCACTGCCTCGTCAGGTATTGAAGCAGCCGACAGAACGCTCAATAACAACTCCATTTTTCTGTTTGTTTATTTTGATCCCCTTTGGTTTAACCCCGCCAAAAACAACCCTTCCCGAGATCTATATTAAAAAACATACACACAGAATAAGCTCCAAACTTATACCACATACATTACACCTCTGAGACAATATCCCTATAACACCCAAAACAATACAACTGGATCAGTTTCCTTTTAAAAACTACTGTTTTTTAAAGGAAGTCTATCTGGACGACGCAGATAGAACAGGGAGGAAACCATGGCAGGAGAGAATACGTCATTAGATTCTTAACATCTGACCTAGGTAATGCCCTGACATCATGACATCTTTGTTTTAAGTACACCAGGTTAGTGTTTCCGCAGCTCCACTTTTAGTGACACAGGAACAGATCTTAGCACAGAGAGGAGGTTTATGAATGGCTGAAGAGCAGAGTAAGATGCAGCACGAGCCAGATGAGGGGGGAATACTTTAAGGTGGAGAAGTTGAGAAATATGAGGAGATGGGTGGCAGTAGGAAACAGTGAGAGGATAAATTCTCTGGATGTATGCCTGTGCTGATTCTAGGCTTTTCTCTAAACCAGATGTTAAAGCTGGATTGCAGAAAGGTTCCACATCCGTCGCCAGCAGCATAATAACAAAGACAGGAGGTCAAAAATAATCTTGCAGCTGTCTGATGGTTTTATTACTTAATTATTTCCTCAGTAACAAATGAGAGGCAGGTCTAACAATCTCTAACAGTAGATCTCTCTAGAGTGCTATAGTGCACAATATCCCCAGCATCCATTAACACTAGAGATCTTTGTGAGTGATTGTATTTTCTCAGCTGAATATCAACTGCACTGAACCTAAAGTTCATAATCACAGCTATGGTATCTACCAAGTAATAATCATAGATGATCATATTGCTAATCTCTGTTAAAAAAAAACAAAGGGAAGTATTTGCATTTTCTACCATTCAAAATTCAGCCAAGCACAATACACATTCACCACAGTAATGACTGATTGACACAATTAACTCTTTTCCTATTGTAATCCAGAAAAGCTCGATTGATTAATTTGTGACTGATTGATCACAGTGAAATGCTGTCATTAAGTGTCCCTCACATTAAAGGAAAGTCGTTTCTTTCCCTCCCTACATTCATTCTCAATAGTAAGGCAACCTTTTCATTCCCTATTGTAAGAGCAGCATGGCATTTTCAGTTGAGGCTGGGAGAGAGGAAACATGGAGCTGTACTCTGTCCAGGAAGTCACCTCCCACTCTGGCTGTAGTGTTGGAGAGATAAGAAAGCAGGTTTCTATTGTACATAGATATTATTCCACATCCAGTTTTAGATGGGATGCCACTGAAAGTTTGTGTTTGCAGATTTTATAAGGACTGAATGTGAACATGCTGCACTGCAGTTAGGGAACAAAGTGGTTTTAAGTGGTAAATGTTGTAATGTCTGCACTTTGTTTCATTCTCTTTTGCAATCTTTGTGTGGGTGCACCCATGAGAAGTTGCAGTGTTTCTGTGAAGACAT
The DNA here is from genome assembly GCF_046630095.1 of Trachinotus anak. Taxonomy (NCBI): domain Eukaryota; kingdom Metazoa; phylum Chordata; class Actinopteri; order Carangiformes; family Carangidae; genus Trachinotus; species Trachinotus anak. The sequence continues at coordinate 2,409,022 of NW_027273871.1, forward strand.
GTGACTGACTGGTGACCCTACATGATCACTCCTTTTGCAAGAAGCAATATTAACTTTGTTCTCAGCTGAATGTGCTCTCCGCCACAGTGACATCACTGATTTCAGATCTGTAACGCATCATTTAAACGCTCTGCCCACAGTAATGATTACTGTATTTCCTCCAGGCGTGTGCTGGAGAAACAGCAGCAGCTTGATGTCTCAACCTCAACTTTGTGTCTAAGGATAGCATCACATTGTCAGTCAACACAAGCAGGGTCACACAAGAGGGAAGGAACCTGGTGTCAGTGACAAAGTGTGTTAAAAATAGGCTAAACTCAACAAACTAATTTATGGTCCAGCTGACCTGGGATTGTTCTACCTGATCCTGTGTGAGATGATCTGACAGGTCGACTTTCCTCATGTCTCATGTGTTCCATCACTGATGAGGCTCACGTTACTCTGCTCTAACACACCACTGATGTATCTATTATCTTACAGCCTTTACACGTAAACCTGCTTTTTCTCTCATTTCCTCTTTCTGTCATCTCGTTGATCTGTTTTTGTTGTCCTACTGTCTTTCTTCTCTCATTGCTTCTCTTTTCTCTTTAGGTGTTGTGAATGCGGCTGTATCCTGTCTCACTGGTACTATGAAAGAGAGGGACAGCTCTACTGTAAGAAGCACTACTGGGCCCGTTATGGAGAGCACTGCCACGGCTGCAAGGATACCGTCACAACAGGACCAATTATGGTGATATGATAATCACATTTTAAATCATTAAAATGCTAGTGTTAAATCCAGTACCACAAAGCGATATACTACAAATTCAATGTGTATTATTTTGATTATACTATCATGCTTCACAGACATATCGTAACTTAAGGGCACAGTAAAACAGCTCCTTACCAAAATCTTTTTGTCTGCGCAGGCTACAAACTTTACTGTACACGTATTATAAGACTAAATTAGAGGAAAGCCTTATTTCTCAACTAGTTTTTTCCCTCTGGTCTTATTTTGTGATGTTGACTAATGTTCCATTACAATTAGTCACAACATCACAGTTAAATCACAACAAACTGTCCCGAGCCAAGTTATCTTTACCTTGGCAAATAATTCTCCCTGTTCTTCTGCTTACTCAATTCAAACTCAGCTAGTAGCACACTGATTGATAGCTGGTGGGCTAGTTTAAAAATAGCTGCTTCATTGCTCAGACAAAACTACCAGTGACCATATAAAATAACAAATATGTACATTATGTAATATTCATATATTGAAGTATAGCCATAATCAAATATTACATGAAATACCGAATCTCGCCATATTACAACAACTATTCATGGATTCAAAGCCTTCCTGCCTCTTGGTTCACCCCCCACCCAATGTGAAAATAAATGCTTTTTTTCCCCTTTCAACTCTCAAACCAGAGGATATCCTCTGAAAACATCCTGACAGTACCACGGCCTTTATGCTGGAACATACAGACAGAACTCTTATAATTCACAGCTGCATTTGGCCCCTCAAGCCTGACCCCATCATATTGTAAAAACCAATATTATTCCCCTGGCCTCTGCATTGTGTTTTACCAAACTGCCTTCCTGTATAAACAGGTTGCTGGAGAGCAGAAGTATCACCCTGAATGCTTCACTTGTATGAGCTGTGATATGGTCATTGGAGATGGAGACACTTACACGCTTGTCGAACACACCAAACTCTACTGGTAAGTTTCAAGCAGAAAGAGCAGAAAGGAAAATTTGCAAAGAGCTTTCTATAATTAAAATAGACAAAACAGAATAGAATTACAAACAGAAATAGAAGAGTCCAGATTTTGATGCATGCCCTTTGTTCTCTGCCCTTATTTTCTCTGTTCTGCAGTGGTCACTGTTTCCGTCAGGGTGTCGTATCAGCTGTGAGGTCAGCTTCTCCACTCACCAAGAGTCCCCATATGGTGGCGCTGGTGTCCCTCCCTCCCCATCCAGGCAGTCGACGAGGCCTCACCGTGGCCACTGAGCTCAGTCAAGACAAGAGTCCTCTTGTCACTGTGACACAGTGAGTCTCTGGATCTGGAAGACATGAACAAGAGTGCATTTTCAATTCAATTAGCAGTAATCAACTAAGCCCAAAAACTGGTCCCACACCTGTCTTACACCACCTTTCCCCCACCCACTCATTCATTCTCATTCTCCCTCAGGTTAGACTCAGCTTTCCTCAGCCCAGACCTGCTGTCCTCCATCCACACTGGTGATCAAGTACTGGAGGTCAATGGCATTCCTGTTCGCAACATAACCCCAGATGAGGTAGGCCTCAAACCACCTACTGATTTAGCAATAATATTGTAAGTATACATAAGAAGTGGATGCACCTCCTCGTGTACACAAAAAGTTACTTAATACAGAGAACAATTAATAACAATGCACAATTCTTTCCTCTAGATACAACATGTGATACAGGACACAAGCAGACCACTGCAGCTGACCATCGAACACAACCCACAGTCTCCTGATGACCCCCTTCACTCAAACAGTCCCCAGGACAACATAAGCTGTCCTGACGCCTGTGCCCGCAACAAACTTGCTTCAACCCACAAACTCCCGAGTCTAGAGGAAGAGCCAGGTCCAGGGGGGGAGGCAGATGTACCAATCAGGATGAGCCTCTCACCGCCTCAGCACCAAGGAACCACAGGAATGCGATCAAGACACATTCTGTAAGTGGTGACTTCTCGCCTACTTTGGTTGATTATTCCACTCTTTCTCTCTTTCAAAGTTTTTCTCTCCTTTCCCAGGCGCAGCTGTAGTATAGATAAGTGTCCTCTGTCCCCTGGAGCACTGTCGCTTTTATCTCAAAAGAGAGACATGGTTCGATCAGAGTCTCTTCGAGTGGACCCTGGAGAGCGGACCCACCGCATCTTCCGGCCTTCAGACCTCATCCACGGAGAAGTGCTTGGCAAGGGTTGCTTTGGACAGGCTGTCAAGGTACCACAGATACTTCCTTTCCATCATATTGTCCCTCTCATTTTTTTTTATGTGTGACCTCATCAAAAGATTTCAAACAACTGTACGCCTAGTTGCCTTGTAGTCTGACTTTAACCAGTCAACTTGTTTCTGTCAAGGTAACACATCAGGAGACAGGGGAGGTGATGGTGATGAAAGAGTTGATAAGTTTTGACGAAGAGACACAGAAGACTTTCTTAAAGGAGGTAAGTGGTCATCACAGCAGGAAAGGCCACATGAAGTCAAGGGGGTTAGATGACTAACCCTTAGGTTTAGGAGCTATTTTCATGTTGGTATAATCTCATGAAGGCACATTTCCACTAAACAGGTGAAGGTGATGCGCTGTCTGGACCACCCCAATGTTCTAAAGTTCATTGGGCTGTTTTATAAAGACAAACGAATAAACTTTGTCTCTGAGTACATCCAGGGAGGAACACTCCGGGAGACCATCATAAAAATGGTAAGTTGAGATAAGTTTTCATGTTTCTTCATGAGCACTGTCAGTGTACACAGACATGTATGTTAATCACAATCTTGTTGTTGTAGGACAAGGACTTTCCCTGGAGCATAAGAGTGAGTTATGCCAAAGATATTGCAGCTGGAATGGTGAGTCATTCTGTTCAATAATATGAAATAAAAAATAAAAAATAAAAAATTATTCTTTAATCTGACACAAACTTTATCTAATGAATGTAATATCTTCCCTCAAAGGCCTACCTACACTCCATGAATGTTATCCACCGAGATCTAAACTCATACAACTGCCTGGTCAGAGAGGTAAACAAGTGGTTCCATCACATGCACCCATTATACTGTATATCTCCTTTTCAAATATGTTTATGTATAATGTTAATATGAGTTAACATGTTGCTACTACATTCAATTTGAAAAATGCATGTAATGACAAATGAGACTAGGGTTGGGTTCTGATAGCTCCATTGTGGGTCCAATTCCAAAGTGGTAAATACCCAGATTTGTTCCAAATCTTTAATCTAATTGCAAAATTGTAGTCATGCAGCAAAATGTAATTTTCATTTATATTTTGAGAAGCACAAGTGCCTCACATAGCACTTCTAAGCCAAAGCACACCCCTATAACTGTTTTTGATCATTCATCTAAAAGCAACAGAGGATAGCTCATTCATTAAATGTTCTTAACATTACTTTCTCTCTCTCTCTCTGCTTGTTTAGAACCAATCAGTGGTGGTGGCAGATTTTGGACTAGCCAGGCTGGTGATGGAGGAGAGGAATCAGATCAGAACATCTTCTATGGAGCGGCCCGCGAAGGGGACACTGTCAGAACTCCGCAGGCCTGACCGGCGGAAGCGGTATACTGTGGTAGGAAACCCCTACTGGATGGCTCCTGAGATGATCCATGGTGAGTGACGTAGGCATAAAAGTGCTGCACTGTGCTCAAACGCATGCAAAAGGTGGGGAACTGTGTGGGAGACATGTTATTGCTCTAAGATCTAACATAAATACACAGATCTCTACATCTACAGCAAGGATCAATGCTTCACATTTTCTAAACTTTCCTCTGCACCTCTCAGGAAAAACCTATGATGAACGGGTGGACATCTTTTCCTTTGGTATCATGATATGTGAGGTAAGAACAAAAATATACCTACAAATATTATGCGCTTATCAAGCATCTTCAATTCAATTCAAAAAGCTGAGCATGTTCTTTCTCTGTGTCTCTTAAGATAATAGGTAGAGTGAATGCTGACCCTGACTACCTTCCTCGGACGAATGACTTTGGACTAAACGTAGCTGGTTTCCTGCAGCAGTACCACCCTCCACAGTGTCCCTCAGCCTTCCTGCCACTGTCTGTCCTCTGCTGCGACATGGACGCTGATAAACGGTAGGATTGCACAACTCCAGCACAACTGCAGACCTCAATTTCTATAAAAGCAAAATATGAGTTTCATGTAAATATTGCACAGTTAGTGGTTTGTTTCAAAACACACATTTTATCCCAGCTTAAAGTTTAACTAATAGGGTGTTTGTATAATTGGTGGTAAGTTGGTCTATTGTGACTCTCTCAAATGGTCATCACTTACACTTTGAAATTGTATTCATCTGTTACCTTTACCACTACAGTCAGAAATTCATAAGTGTAACAAGTGTAAAGTGTACTGTATCATAATCGCTCATGTATGAGGCTATGTACAGATTTTAGGTTTTATGCAGGGCTCTTGCACTGTTTTCTGCCCAGTCAGTACCAAACAATGCATTACACAAACAAACTAAACTAAAACAGTTCAGAATGCTCTACTTTAGTCAATATACAACTGCAGTAGAGCATGGAAGGCTCTACAGCCTGTCATTACTATAACTCTTTGTCTTTCTCTCCTTCAGTCCTTCCTTTTCAAAGCTGGAGGAGTGGCTGGGGAACCTGCTGATGCACCTGGACATTGGTCTGCCTTTGCTCTCTGAGTTTGAGCAGCTCAGTAGAGCTTTCTGGCAGACTCAAAACCATCAAAACCCATCTCACAACCAGGAAAACATCCTGAACTCTCATGAACAAACCCACTCTTCACAGCCACAAACACCGAGCCCCAACCCCAAGCGACGTTTGGACAATGCAAATAACCACACTGAGCTTGATCGCCTCACTCAAAGCCTAGACCAAAACAGCACACCTGACAGCCATTTGGATGGACAGCAACACACACATAACAACCATGACATGAGGACTGAGCATGACCACTCCTGTTTGAACAGAGAATGTATGAACTGTTCACAAGATAAGAGCCAGTGTTGCAGGTCTACAAGCACAAACTCAGGCAAGAATGGGTCTGAAACCTGTGAATATAATAGCCCCTCAGGAAAAACAGAAGTCCAGCACCAGCCCTCACAACCCCTCCAGGTCAACAGCTCACTGCTAGGCCAGTTAAACAGGCACAGGAAGACAACCAGAGTGCTGTGGGACAGTTCTACAGAGGACAGCTCTTTTCTCTAATTGTTTAAATTGATGACAAAGACAGGACACGTCTACAAAGCCCAGTTTTGAAGGATAAAGCATGATATATACACACTGGTGCCTTCTCAAACAACTGGGAGGGAACTAAAAGAATCAGCTATATGCGGACTAATGCGTGGAAAACCTGCAGAGGCATAAAAAAATACAGATTCATATGGAACATTTTACATGAGAACTAGTACAGGTTTGTACGCAGCTTGATAACAATTGCCTAGCATATTACATTTGCCTCATATTGCTCTGTGAACCAGTAGTTATGAGGTTTCGACAAGAGCTCAACCGATACTGGATTTCGCTGTTACCCATATTGAAATTTTGAAATTCAATATTAAATACAATAGTGTGGCATATTTGTGAGTAAGAAGGAAGGAAAGAATTTCAGGATTCCTTAAATTCCCTGAAATCTGTCAGTGCTCTCTGATGGACACTCAACACTGTTTCTAAATTACCTCAAACATATCTTATGCATTATGATTTCTCTTTACTTATTGGCCAACATCTACAGTATGATATTAGTACATCTTTCATAAGCTAAACCAGGCTGGTCAATTTAATCGGTTGGGCTCTAGTATCAACTTTGTCCTTAAGCTGTGAAACAAATGGCACTTTATACTTTAAGCTACATTGTATGGGTCAATTATTTATCAGTATTTTCTTTTAAACATGTCCAGACCACATCCAACACCCTGAGCTGTGAATATATAGAACTACAACAGTAATTAATTTAATAAAGAAAATTATAAAATCATATGGCTAAATTTGAATGATTATCATCAAATGCCTCATTATTTAACTCCTACTTTGTTGTCTTGGTTGCTACACATTTTGAGAAATTACACAGCCCCAGATTTCCATGTTTTGTTGTTTTTTTTCACTTTTTATGTGGGGAAAACCATGTTAAACAAATTATTAATCATAGCAAAGTATTTTTGGATAGTTTGGTGTCTCCCCGCTGCAACGGATTCTAACGGTTGCAAACAAATATCAAAACATATCTTACTGTAGCATTTAGCATAGCATTAGCTAACTTCACATAAAAAAAATTAAAACTCATAACTGTACGTCCAAACCGTTCATCTGTGTGGCCAGTGCGTACAATGTGCTCATATTTTCAACCAAAATATGTCAAAACTTAAATACACAAGTCATAGTATGGATATTTGTCACCAGGCCATGGACGTTGTTAGCATACCTTTAGCATACCTTTAGCATACCTGAGGGCAACAGTCAAAATATTATTTTTCACCTGTCAACTTGGAGCAGATTGTGTCCGCGAATGCATTTTTTTTGAAGCTCGACTCATATTCTGCTTTCTGGTGGAAAAGATAAAATGTTTGTTTCTACTGATCTCGTCGCTCGGCTTCTACTCCTCTCCGCAATGGCCGGCTCCACCTGTTGATTACCTGCGGACTCTTCTTCTTCTATGTTTATTGGCGGTTAGCAAACGTCCGGCGCGGGAAATATTATATATACATGTGGAAATATTGGAGATTTATACTTTATTATAAGTATTTCTAGGCTATATTTTTCGGTTTACAAGACAAAAACTAACTAACTAGTTGTTGTGGTAATTGAGGTATATTTACACTTTTAATGCCACCTGTAATATTCATACCTAAAACCTAGAACATGGGTTTTCAGTGGAATAATAAGCGTGTAAAGTCAAAGGTCCAACAATCCTCTGTGAAAAGTTCACTTGACGTAAGAACATCAGCACATAGATATAACATCTACATTGCTAAATTTTATCCATTTGAAATTAAATCTGCAGTACAACAACGTGTCCATACAGCGAAGACGTCTGCGGTTTCCAGAGCACAACCTGGAGCTACTACTACTATTACTACTACTACTAATAATAATAATAATAATAATTATTATTATTATTATTGTTGTTGTTGCTGTTATTATTATTATTATTATTGTTGTTGTTGCTGTTATTATTATTATTATTAATAGTAGTAGTAGTTGTTGTACTTATATATAATAATAATAATAATAATAATATTATTATTGTTGTTGTTGTTGTTGTTGTTATTATTAATTGTAGTAGTAGTAGTTGTACTTATAGATAATAATGATAATAATAATTATTATTATTATTGCTGTTGTTATTATTATTATTATTGTTGTTGTTGTTGTTGTTGTTGCTGTTGTTATTATTATTATTATTAATAGTAGTAGTAGTAGTAGTACTTATATATAATAATGATAATAATAATAATAATTACTATTATTATTATTATTGTTGTTGTTGTTATTATTATTGTTATAGTAGTAGTAGTAGTTGTTGTGCTTATAGATAATAATGATAATAATCATTATTATCATTATTATTATGCTTAAGCAGTAAAAGTAGTGTAATGATAGCACCCTGCAGTGTAGAGATTTATAACCTGCCCGGTTCCACTGTCTCTCTCCTACTTAAACCCACGTCAGAGGGGCAGCGCTGAGCGGACTGCACCCTGAGCTCAGTGTATAATGCACGGACCCACACACCGTGTGTCTCTGCACGTTTTATTAGCTCTTGTGTAGTTTGGCATCAGTAACACTATAATTCCTCCGCTCACTGGTCCGGGAACCATTTGAGAAGCCGCAGCAGCATGGAGCACATGTCCTCTCCGGTCAGGTTCCGCAGCAATAAAAAAGGTACGTCTCCAACATTTATACACACCGAGGCTTCATTAACGAAATTACCGGTAGTTAGTGGAATACATCACCATAGCAGCCTGGAGTATCCCTACAGGGATCTGTTTGACCTTTATAAACCAGGGGATAAAATGTTGCTACAGCCCATTAAGTGTTTACTTTACTGGTTTAAACTTATAGTGCTGCATTTTATTTAAACGTTTTATTTACTGATATTATTTGACCGTATGCTATAGACATGTAAATTCACTTGCTTTTTTAAGATTTTCAATTTTATTCATTCATTTATTCACTTATTTATGAAATGAAGACTAATTGCCATCATTTTCTGTTCTCAATACACCAGTTCTTCTGCTTTTGTATTTTTTTTTATGAACTATTCCTTTTTTCCCCACATTTATTTGTGCTGTTCCTCACAAAAAAAAGCTGCAACCTTCTCAGAAAAGGAGGTAGGACAAATGTATAGAATAGTCTTTAATGATAGTGTTGATAGCCTGTGCTTGTGTGTGTGTTTAAGAGTTAAATCTCCACCGCCCCACCCCTATGAGAGTATTAGAAGCTGGATTAAGCCTGCTGCAAAGCTTTGTGGGTAATGAGAGCTGACAGGTGGAGGTAGTAGTGTGGGCTGTGCTTTTCATCTGTCTTTAGACCAGGTCAGAAGGATGATGTGGGCAAGAGGTGTGCTTCCTAGAGCAGGTGTGGAGACTCGGCTGTTGTAGCCGTGCATGATGGGGAGAGCAGGTTTGGACTGAGATGCTGGGAAAACACATCCTTCATTCACCCTGATGAACATTGCCATCTATTTGCTCCGAACTGAAACTAGCTCCTTAAACGAAAGGAAAAACCGACTCTTCAGTCCAGTTCATATATCCGCCTTGATCCTGGTGTTTACTAACCTCTAGCTCCAGACTGTCTGCTGTCTGTATCTCCAGCCTTCCTGGACAGATGGGCGAGGGCCTCTGTAATGGTGTAATTGGATCACAGGTCGGGACTAATCAGTGAAGAAAGGGTGTAGTTAGACACATGCTCATCATGTCATGTTTGGAGAGAGTACGACCCAAACCGTGCACACCAGCAGCCAGTTTATACATGTGGTGCTATAGTAATATGCATACAGGGATAAATAGTATTTGTAACAGTCTCAAACACAAACAGTTCAGGTGGAAATGCCCAAGTTTCTACTGTTCGGCCTGGAATAATAATCCACCCCTGATGGTTTTCTCTAACAATCAAGTTTGTTTATTTATTCAAGGTTTTCATGCTCTTGTCCGGTTTCTGTTTGTCCTTCAGCTTTGACTCAACAGAAAATGATCTCCTGGTCAGAGCCATGACTGGTGCAGCATTGTTTTTGTAATAAATGAAGTGTTGCTACTGCAGGGTGTGATTTCCTTCAGCTCTCCAGTCCATCGCTTTGTTTCACCTGACTGCAAAGCCCAAAACGTAGATACACTGAGCTGCTGTTCATCCGCAGCCAGAAAATAAAAATAATGAAAATAATAAATGTCAATTGAAGAAGCTTAAAAAGCAAAATAGAACTTTTTCCAAACATTTTTAAGATTTAAATTCAATTCAAATATTTGTTACGTTTGAAGATTGCTTCACCCAAACACAGACAAACACAAAAGGGGGCAGGTGGGAAAAAGGTGATTTAATGATGAAAGACAACTTACAAAACCAATCAAAAAAATCCAGGCAAAAACACAAGGACAACAACCAGAAGCACCAGACTCCAGGGAAAGTCAACAGGAGCAAAAACAGACAGAACTGAGGGGAAGACACACACTTAAATAGACAAGGGAGGGATGATTGGACACAGGTAAAACACATTAGGGTGAGGCAGAAAATTGCAATGGAGGGAAACTGGACAAAGACAGGAAGTAAATAAACCATTAGACACACAAGGAAAGTAATTCAAAGTAAAACAGGAAATAAACAAAATCCCTAAAAGTCAAAACAATCCACAGAAAGAGTATGACGATGTCCTTTAGTCTGCTTATATTTTCTTTATTTTCTCATTTTCTCTTTATTTGTGATTAAAAGTGAGTTGTGTTCTTGACACTTTTTATTGTCCATATTAAACCATGTGTAACTCTGCTGCCTCCTGTCCCAGCTGTCTAGTCTGTCCATTGAGGACCAGGAGGACACTCAGTTTCCGTTCGCCATGAGGGATCTGCCTCCCGTCTCACCAGGTCACCAGGCACCAGTCAACCGTGAGGCAGAGGGAACCGGGACAGCCACCAACGGGAGGCTCCCCAGCCTTCCCGGGACTCCCCCTCTGCCCCGTCCCATCCCGTGCCACCCCGCTGGATCTCCGACAGTCCCTCACAGACCAAAGCGCGTGGGGGTGGACGCAGAGTTTCAGCCCCTGCTGCTGAGGAGGCAGCTGGTGTCTCAGGTGTCTCTGGACTCACCGCTCAGCCCGGCCTCCCGTCCACACAGTCCATGGGGACGCTTTGACCCCTACGACTCTCCAGAGGTGTGTTTCTGTGTGATTTTCTTACCTGTGTGTGTGTACGTCTTTATTATTAGTATATGTGTGTGTATGTTATTGTCTTTTAGTGTCTACTTGTTGCTTTTGTGATGTTTTTCCAGTGTTTGGAGTTGATTAGCCAGGTGAAATAATAGCATTTGCGGTAATTTTATACATTAAGAAATTGTATGAATCTATGCGTTCACAAAAAAAAGTTGAGCATATACCACAAGTAAATCAGAACAAACAGTAGAAAAGGAAGATCACACAAAATGTATAAATAAAACAAAAAAATACAAATATTTTAAAAAACACGATGAACATACCAATTATCTATCAGTATGAAACTGACAAGTAGCAAGTCAAGCAAAGATGGCTCTTGATTCATATTCATGTTTGAACTCCCAGCTTTCCGAGAAAAGATCCCTTACTTTATTTCCTAGTATCTCCAGACTCTTACCCATACTGCCAAATATAAACGTGTTTCTCTTCCTTGCAACTGCTTACAGCTGCTTTATATTCACTTTGCAAAATGCAGAGTTAACTAATACAGAGGTCAGACATCACATTTCAAGCTGAACACAGAGCTGCACATCAATGTGGTTAACAGGCGTTAGACCAGACTCGTCACTTCTGCTCTGTCCCCAAAGTTCATCTTCACTGAGCTGTAAAGACGAGCGTGATGCTTCTGGGTCAGAGGAAACATGAGGCCAACAACACACTGAGAACACCAACATGTTGCTGCTTCACTGGGGAAATTAGAATATATTTGTGAAGGATTGACAGGGTTATTAAGCATGAGCAATAACTGAATAACTTTTTCAGAGACCGTGTACAAAAAAACGTTAACATCACACCAAAAGAAAATATGTATGTACTGTACCAGATTTAGCTGCTAGCTCCCTCTGCAGACCCTGGGCAGGAAGGCACAAACACTGATGTAACTAATGCAATCAACAAGAAATTAAAGTTCATAAAACACTAAATTCAATCATAGGTCCAAACATAAATACACATTTCAATCGTTACACTTAACTATTTATACACACATAAATAATTACAAATACAGTGTCTGTATCAAATTAATATCGGGAGGATTGATTTCTTAAAATTCATTATTTGGCATCATGGAAAAAATCAGAACGCCGATTGTGCAAAATTCTCAATCTCCCTGAGAAGTTCTTATGAGTTCTTATTCTAAGAGAAGTTCTCTTAGAAGTGTTATTTTAAACACAAAGGGAATATGAAATTATAAGTATATCACAATAATAATGTTGTTGTTAAGGTTTCCTATCCAAGACTTTCAAGGCTTGTTCACAAAGTGACCTTATTGGTTTCAAGGCTGTCTTGCTTGTCTGATACCAGCATGTAATGCAGTATTTGAAACGAGAAAAATAATCATTGCATTCAGATAAAGCCTGATCTGTCTAAAGATAGCAATGCTTTATGAAAGTGTATGGATCCTACTCTTGAACACAAGAGTAGGATCCAAAATACCAGCTAGGCATTGAACCTCATCTGTATTTTTTATTTGTCCTTTACTGGTATTCAAAGAGAAAAAAATACCAATAATTATCCAGCATTTAATATGATATTCTGAACTAAAATCTGAGGTTATATCAATTTTATGTTTGTGTTGTCTGTCTGCAGGATCAGGACAAGGAGTATGTGGGTTTTGCCACACTGCCCAACCAGGTCCACAGAAAAACAGTGAAGAAAGGTTTCACATTTACACTCATGGTGGCGGGTGAGTCCCTTATGCACATACACACAACAAATGACACCATCATTTACAAACACAAAACTAAGAAGTACCTTTTTAGTTTAACTGAATCCTTCATCTGTCAACCATGACTGAAAACAGCCATGACTGATTACTGGGAGTTTATGGTGTTGTGTCATCTCAGACTTTCTTCTTGGTGAAAGTTCTGCAACTGCATGTGGTGAAATAAATTACAAGCATTACACAGTTAGATGTGACATTTTCCTTATGCTACTTCAAGAATTAAGGCTGTAGAGTCTCTCTCTTTGCCTCTGTAGGAGAGTCTGGCCTCGGCAAATCCACACTAATCAATAGCTTGTTCCTCACGGACCTCTACAAAGACAGGAAGGTTCCTAATGCAGAAGGTGAGATTACTTCTGTTATTTATTTACATATGGTTTGTGTAAATGATGTAGGAAAGTAGCTGGAATCAGTAGTCCTGTCCTTGCACATTTGTACACACTGTTAAGTTGTTGCCTGTGTATATTCAGTTATGTTGCACCTGTGTGTGTCCGTAGAACGGATCAATCAAACAGTCGACATCATCAAACACACCATTAGCATTGAGGAGAAAGGAATCAAGTTGAGGCTCACCATCATAGACACGCCGGGGTTCGGAGACGCCGTCAACAACACAGAAAGGTGAGGTGTGCGTTGCTCTCCTGCAAACTCAAACCAGCTTGACCCAGATATGAAACAGTGCTGTTCTGGTGGCAATGCTGCTCTAATGAACAGGTTCACAAGGTGATGAGCGTCAACTCATGGCATCACAAGCATGCTAAATATGCTTTTATTTTGAAATAGCTTGTCAGTTCTCGGCCACAGTTGTTGTTTCACTCACTCGGATTTTATGTTTGCATCAGCTGGAAGCAAATAGAAGACTACATCGACCAGCAGTTTGAACAGTACTTCCGAGACGAGAGCGGCTTGAACAGAAGGAACATCCAGGACAACAGAGTTCATTGCTGCCTCTACTTCATCTCTCCGTTTGGCCACGGGTACACTGACACATGAAGCTAAAGTAGTAGAAGTAGTAGAAGTGATAGCGTTCAGGCTTATTTCTCTGTGAGTGCGTTCACACACACGAACACGTGTGTTTTCCTCCTGTCAGTCTTCGACCTCTGGATGTGGAGTGTATGAAGGCTTTGCATGAAAAAGTCAACATAGTTCCCATATTGGCCAAAGCTGACAGCCTGACACAAGCAGAGGTCTGCAGAAAGAAGATGAAGGTATGACTTCACACGCACGCGCGCACACACACACACACACACACACACACGACTGACCTCCCTGACTGGCTCAAACCACAGTTTCTTTGCTAGATTTTTATTGTCTTTTAATGTCTCAGTTTAGAATTCAGCTTATTAACGTTTTTGCTAATAAACACAAAATACAGCTGAGACAAAGGAAATTCAGTGTCGTTAGTTTGGCAGGTACTTAATTATTGGACAAACTGAAATATTGACGTGATGATGGCGCTAGATGAAAAGTTGGGGAATCACCAAAGTTATTATAGTTAATCTTAGACGAATGTGTGAACCAAATGTCATGGCAATCCACCCAGTAGTTGTTATATTTCACTCCAAACCACGAATGTGAACCTTGTGGAAAATTCAGGGGATTTCCGAAGCCAGTGGCATTCATCCTCCCGTTTCACCCTCCGGGGATGACATGGGAATGCCTGTTCAGAATTTAATAGCAATCTATCTGATAGTTCTCTAGATGTATTCTTGTCTGGACCAAATGCTGGACCCATCTGACCAACATTTCCATCCCTATAGCCACACCACAACCCACAAACCACATGTGTGGCTGAAGCCAGAATGGACAATATAATCTCAGGGGAGACTAAGATATCCTGATAGTTAGCCCCCCCCCCCCCCCCCCCCCCCCCCCCCGGTAAACACCCACATCTTTTAAACTGCAAACATCCTTGTAGAAAAATGGTTCTCTGTCTGTCTCAACAAAGATAATTGAATAGAGACGTTTCGAAGCTCCAGAAAAATACTTCAAATCAGCAAACAACCTGATAACATACATTTGTATTCGTATTTGACTGTTAATGAGACCTCAGTCTTTCTATGGATTCTTCAGTGAGAGTCAGGTAGTGATGCCCTCTAACCTCTGTAGAGAGAGAGAAGTTTTATCTTTATTTCTTCTCTCTGTCTCTCAAACGATACATATTCACCGTGTCCATGCACTGCAGATCAGAGAGGACATCAAGCAGTTTGGGATCAACATCTACCAGTTTCCCGAGTGTGATTCAGATGAAGACGAAGACTTTCAGAAACAGGACCAGCTGCTCAAGGTTCTTCAGTTCATTTCTCACGGTTGAAACGTGCTGTCTCACCCACGTCGAGTCTGACAGCTCACTGTCTCTGCTCCTCTCTGCAGGACAGCATCCCGTTCGCAGTTATTGGGAGTAATGTTCAAGTGGAGAGCAAAGGTCGCAAGTTCAGGGGTCGAGTCTATCCCTGGGGTGTGGTGGAAGGTATTAGACACAAATACACACAGTATTTCTAGTCTTTCTTTTTTTTTCCTACTGGTTTAAATTTAAATGTGTTTATTTTGTTTCAAGTTATCAGCCGTTAGATAGTTCTGGTTCACTACCAGTATGACTCAGTAACATGTTGTCTTTGCTTGGTCAGTGGAGAACCCGGCTCACTCTGACTTCCTGCTGCTGAGGAACATGCTGGTGAGGACGCACATGCAGGACCTGAAGGACGTGACGCGGGAAACGCACTACGAGAACTACAGGGCGCAGTGCATCCAGAGCATGACCCGCATGGTGGTGCAGGAGAGGAAACGCAGGTGGGTGGAGGCAGGATGCACGCGGTCACGGTTTGACTGAGTCATTAAAATTCTGTCTCTGCGTTTGCTTATTCGTGAGCATCATTAAGTTTAACACAGGTGTTGATCCATTTTTTTACATTTGAATTGCAAAAAGAAGGGGTCGACATGGGCCAATTTATACTCGGACACAAAAAGGGTCTTTCAATGACATGTAAAGGGTTAATTCTTACAGGCACATACACAGTACGTTGTCCAATTTATTCCGTTATTTTACACACTGATCATATCACAGTCATAAGGGCGATTTTTCCACAGTTTTGTTGACAGTTGCAGCCCAGTTTTCTTCTGTTGGCTGAGTTTTTGAGGTTGTCTGGGATTTTGACCAGGTATAATGTTACAGTCATCCTCATTATTTCTTCAGCAATCTCTTGCCAATATAAATAATAAAATAAACGGCAGGCCCAGAAAACACAAGAACACAGAGTCTTTTTTCTTTCTTTTTTACCACACTGCTTCCAGCCTTCATCCCATGCCTGATTTTTGAGTACAATTACATTTTAGAGTCACAAAATGTTGTGTAGCTGTTGTGTAGCTGTCTTCAAGACCAGGAGTTAGTCTGGCTTTTCCATATATCTTTCCAGTCATCTTCAGATATCTCCAGGCCCCATCCTCTTGTTCCTGTTTGAATGAATGTTGTATATTTTTTTATATTTGTGATATAAGATGTTTCAGGACATTTTGAAATAAAGTAGTACTCGCTCTTGAAAATGTTCACACATATTGTGTTCTTCTTTGATGGGTTTTAGTTTGCGTGAGAAGCATCGAGATGTGGTCGAGGCAGAATTTCCTCTGCCGCTGGCCGTCGTCGACGCTGAGAAGGAAAGACTCATCTTTGAGAAAGACGAAGAGGTGCGTTTCTCTTACTCACTCATTCACTCATTCATTCACTCACTTGCAAAGGTAATCCCCACTCATTTATTCATTTGTCCCTGTCTGTAGCTGAGGAGGATGCAGGAGGTGTTGGAGAGGATTCAGGAGCAGATGCAGAGAGGTGGCTGCTGATTCTCCCATAATTCCCCAGGAGAGGAGACAAACAAGGAGCACCCAGAAACACAGAGGAGGCCCTGCTTATGAAATGAGATGTCAAAACTGTTGGAACTTGTATGAAAGGGAAATGAGCCATATTGCATTCAGGCCCTTGTCTGCTTGCTGTTCCCCAGGACAGTTTACAGTGAGCGAGGCTGGAATCACGGCGGGTGTGAGTAACTGTGGGTTGCCCAGGCTTGCAGTGGAGCCCGACAGTGTGTCTTGCAGACCGGGGCCCTATTCTTCAAATGTGACTAAAATGATTCAGGCTAAAATAATCCTGTTAATTCTCATATGGCTAATTTTGGTCCTTGAAAGCAGTTTGAGGATTGGTTCGTTAATCCTGGATGAAGATATCTTGTGCTCACATGAACAGCTGAGTGCAGTTACCTGAGGTAGCTGTGTTGGGAAGCTGCATATCAACACTCAGCACTCTGTATCTTTAAGAAACCAAGCTATTTGTTTCTGAAAGTGACTTCATGTACGGGATTCACCCTAAAACATCTTGAGCATGATCAGTAAGCTGGACTTCTGCAGGTCTGGGCTTAATGGCGTGTTGCTCTGACAACTCCAGATACATTTTAAAACAGCTTTGAAAAACTCAAAAAAAATCCAGACTCATGTCTAAATCTAATCTAGTCTAATAACTGGAAAAAGTTTCTATACACAAAGAAACAGGATCCTGAGCTTCAAGCAAGCTGATTGGCTGATCCGACTTCACACTCAAACTCTGTGCAAGGATAATACAGGAGCGTAAACTCCCATACATGTTTTCTTCCATGCAGCCAGGAGAAGCACGGTCCAGCCTTAAGCAGCCACAGGCTCAGTGTTGTGTCCAGCAGCTCACACCGGCTCACAGGTGATTTTCAGGTATGATTCACTCAATCTGTAGACAGACATGTTCTGGTTGTGTCATTGTGCCCTAGGACAGCTCCCTTTTGACAATGGTGTAACACTGCCATCTAGTGGTCATTGTAGTGATGTTGGGTTTGAAATACGTGGGATTTTCTTGTTTTATTACTTGTGAATCACCTGTTTTTCTTTTTTTGTATTTTTAACCTTCGATTTTGCTGTTTTGTAAGAACGAGAAAGTAAAAAAAATATAAATAAAAAAGCTTTAACTGCAGTTTTTTTTTTTTTTTTTTTAACACAGGACCATTAAACACAGGAGCAAGATGTGTTGTAAATGTAATAAGATTTATTAAGAATATTTATTATTTCATCAGCATAATTCTTCATCATTAATATGTTTTATCCATTATCATCATTGTTATCTTAAACAGTGGACAGTTAGATCTAAAAGGCAGCCCAAAGTGTACAGGCGATATATAACTTAAAACTTTCTCCATAGGGAAAACATGTTTTTATATTCATATATAATATCAATGTAGCATGAGGTCCAAGATCCTGCCCACGTTATACAGTATTGTACATGGTCCCAGAAATAAACATAAAAACAAAACCTTTAAACGAATGAAACTAAACTGCAATCTACATGCAAAACAAAAGAACAAAAAAGAAACAAGCATTTAAAATTGTAAGATACGTACACTCATATGCCAAAACGTGCATACAATCACAAATTTACAAAACTTTCATACATACATACAAATATTACAAAACGCAAATTTGAATATTAGACATTATTATGTTATCAAGAAAAGAGCAACAACTTTTTTTGTTTTTTACTTTTTCCACTCATTTCTCAGTCCGACTCACAAACTGGAAAAACATTAAAAAAAAAAAACATTAAAAAAAAAACCAAAAAAACGATGACAGTAAATCTTTGTCTCTTCCATTCGCTCAGTGTGTACGTGTTTTGCCAGAGTTGTCACAGTGTTCAGGAAAACTGAGTATAGGCACACACGATAGCACCCAAACAGGCTCATACCATAAATCACCTCTGTGTAAAAAAATAGCTTGCTTGCTACACACACACACACACACACGCACACACACACTCCATCATGCACAGGGCAATATAACCAAAGAAACAGAGCCATGCTACAGGTACAGTAGGATTAACTATAGTACAGAATATAAAACATATTGGATACAGTCACATATACAGACATAACATACAGAAACAGCAGAAGAGGCAAGGAGCAGATCCACGCAACACTGACTACATACACATGTACTGATGGGACATTTCATGGTGTGACATGTATAGGCTGGCAAGAAGGCTGTGAGGCCATGAACTGGTTGAGTATGCACATGAACACAGACACACAAAAGATACACTAAGGAAGGTGAGTGACACAACACATTTTCCATTTTGAAATTTTTTTTTTCTTTTTTTCTGGACAACAGCAAAGGATTTATTTTGCAGTCTGATATTGTTTGTTGAAAAAAGATGCTGTTGAAAAGTTGCTGCCAAATTACTCTTCAAAAAACTGCAATGCTTTTTTTTCAGTCTTTTTTCATATTTTTGTGCTATATCCAAACTTTATAAGACCTTTAAGTGAGAAAAATCTCCCCTTGTTAAAAAAAAAAAAAAATTAACTCAAGGAGAACTTACTAGCTTTTCTGGGTCAGTCTTCTCAGAAGTTGGAGTTCATCATGTGACCAAGGTGCCGTACTGTATGTAATGTCACACGGTACGAAACTTCAGTCAGGATCATTTCCCGAGTTAAGATTTTTTTTTTTCCCCAGTCAAACGACTGTTTTTAAGGTCACGACTGAAAAAAAAGCCTCGGCAGGAAGTTTGTGTTGTGCTTCAAGAGTTGTGTGTGTAACATCAGTATGAAGTCCGGGATGAGGCAGCAGAGGGAGCTGTTGCATCAGAGTGAGGAGGATGAAACCCTGTTATCGCCCCACAGTGCGTTGAGGGAACGTCACCCATGATAGCGACATGAGGAAACCTGTCACTGAATGTTTTGAGAGCAGTCACCAACATCTTTTCCTGGGTCGTCTTTGAGATCTGCTTCACAAAAACACATTTGAGGCACCTGCGATAAGCTGACTACTTTCCATGTGGACGTTACAGTGTCCGAACAGTCTGTAAGAGGCTTCGGTTGGTCTGAAAACAAATAAGCTGATGAACAATCTTATTAAAAGCCAATGTAGAGCACACACAAACACTGCTGGGAATGAAGAATCAAACCAATCTGACCATAACAGACATGTCTGTTATAGCCTCTAACATTACCACTATTCTTTCAAAAGCCCTTAGAAAAAAAAGGCTTGACATTTATCTGAGACCAAGCTTTTCACTGTGTAACATCCAATCACATCAAAACTGGAGTGGACTGATCATTTAACTGGCTGCATGAACTAACGACCTCATTTCTAATCCTAACTTGGCTTTCCACTTAAACTCCAGTCTGTTTCAGGACTCTGACTGTTGAGCTCAAATTCTTTGCTCTATCTTTGAAATCTGGAGTTTGCTGGTTTTTTCATACAAGGAAATGCAAAGTCTGTGCAACATGCAAAGCTCACGCTGTCACTTGACAGACGTCTCAACAACAACAGATGCTACTATATATTAAGCAAGCCAAGCAATCACTGCCCTAATTCTCCCCAGTTAAACTTGCCCCTCATTTCTCCACTGTGTCGGGTGTCACCCTCTAAAAAGAAAAGCCATAAGGGGAAGTAGATTAAAAAATCCACTCATCAGAAGCTGACAACAGGACAGAATTCACATACAAACACGACGAGGTTGTGTCTTTTTCTCTCTTTTTGCCTTTTTTAACAGCAGATTGATCCAATACATTAATGTGTTGCCATCTGCTGTCTCCTTTTTTTCCCTTATGTTTTTACAAGGTGTTGGATGCCAAGTATAATGGTGAGGAACCTTCATTCACAGGTACATGGAGAGCACCAAACCTCCCAAAGCGAGTTTTGTACTGAAACTGGGGGCAAAAGTGCAGGGATTCAAAAAAAAAAAAAAGAAACAATATAAATGAGGAACTTTCCTGTTGTGGACCTACAGTGGGCTTGATAACAAAAAAAGAGGAAATGCGTTATGAAGTGTCGATGCTTTGGCTCTATTTAGCTGACTGTGTAATGTTTTCACACTTGATCAAAACCCCCTGTGTAATTTATTAGGAACAGTGAGACCACTGACCTGCCTCCTTCCTGCTCGCAACATCAGTGACATTATTCCACCACAATGTCCCACATGACATTGTGAACATGAATACAAAACGGGCACATACTGTATCACCATGACAACAGCCTAACGACAAATGACTCTCTCTCTCTCTCTCATGCGTTTTCCCTCAGTGGGTGAATGAATAGTTAAGGTAAATCCTTGATGCCTGAGTGTGAACTGAGCTTATTATGTTAGTGCTTCTGGTTGTAAGGGAAGGAGAGAAGGGAAGGAAGGAGAGAAGAAGGCAAGGAAGGAAGGTAGGTAAAACAGAGTTCCTGTCTTTGCAGCGTAGACAAATGTCACAGTCTTATTTTCACAAACAACGGCCGGACCCACTGACTCTGCTTCAATGTTATTGTTCACAAACTAACAGAGCTGCGACCAAAGTATCTCTGGAGATATTTGTCACATTTTGTCCATAAAACAGTTGATTTGCTTCTTTTTTGTAAATTTTCACGCATCTGTCAGAGATTCTCTGCTATTGATTATTGATAGGAGTGTGAAAACTCATCCAGAAGTTCTGAATCTTTCTCTCCTTCAGTCCGTTCCATCTGATTTTTTTTTTTTCTCTTTCAGGCCAGTTTGAGCGTGCTGACAGGAAAGGTAGGAACTGTAACCATGGTGACAGGGTTGAGGACGGCAGCCTGTCCAACCAGCTGGGGGTGGGGGGCCAGCACTGCTGTGGGTTTCCCTAGCGACGGGCTCCCTTGGCTCACCATGGCTGCGCTGTTCACCTGGGCTCCATTAGTGTTAGCTTGAGGGTTAGCCTGGACGTGCGGCAGGGTGTGATGGGTGAAGGTGTGAGTGATGTGGCCCACCATGGTGGGCTGGGAGACCGACACACCCTGGGGGTAAAGAGTCGGGAGGTGGGATGGCAGGGGAGCTCCCAGGTGAGCCACTGGGTGGACGGTGATGTGTCCGATGGGCTGGGCGGCCAACGGCTGGTGAGTGGCTGTACCAGCTGGAGCCGCCGTGATTGGCTGAGGGGTGGAGGAAGTGGGGCCAGGTGAGGGGGCAATGTGTGTTAGGTGCTTGTGATTGGCTGGCAGAGCGTGATTGACAGCTTGGATGACTGAAGGGTGGGAGACAGCGGCGTGAGCGATGACGGTGGGCTGGACCTGCACAGCAGGGGGCTGAATGGCATGCGTTGGCGGCGGAGGGGGCGGACACGGGGCTGGAGCAGGGGCAATAGCTTGAGGAGGAGGGGGGCCAGATGGGGAGGGCGTGGTCAGGACTCCCGAGAGAGGCAGGGCGGCGTGCTGGATAGACAGGTGAGGGGTGAGGAGTGGCTGGGCTTGTAAGATGGGAGGTGCTGGTTTGGGGAGGGCTGTGGGAGCAGGAGGAGCGGGGACATCCTCGTCTATGTCCTGTTCAAAGTTGTCTTCACCTTCTGTAGAGCAGAGAGGAAAACTGTCAGTCATCAGGACATGATGCAAGAAAACAGTTTCATGTGTATCCAGTGAGAGAAAGTCAAGAACTAAATATAACCACTACTCGACATAAATAATAAATATAAATAATCTACCACTGCACTTGGTTAGTTTTGTATAAGCATATCAGAGGTAAAATATAATGTAGGCCTGCGAGTTGTTGCATCTGATTCCTGTACCTGAGGCAGTGGACGTGGAAGCCTGGTCGTCTTCTGGCTGGATGGTCTGTCGGAGGACTCTGTCAATCTCCATGACGTCCATGCACTGGCTGAGCTCGTTCTTCAGCTCGGCCAGCCGCTGCTGCGTGGCGATCTTCTCTCGGGCCAAACGCTCCATCTCATGCTCATACTCCTTCTCCTTCCGCTTCAGAGTCTTCCGGGGGAAACACAGACAGCAGAGTGGATGAGGATCACTGGTACCTAACCTCTAACCTCTAACCTTTACTACACAACCATGGTATAACTAAGAGTGTGTGAGTGCTGCACAGTTGATACATAACCTGTAAATTCTCAAAAGACAACCTATGTTCAGCTGAGGGTGCAGTCTATATGAAAAAAATATGGAAAAAATATCACAATAATTTATAATATCGTCTCAATTACATATAATGTTAATTTCCACAGCATTGTTACAAACCAATCATTTCATACCCAACCTCTGTTGATCTGAGATCCTCTTTTTAAACCAAAAACACTGTCTTCACTCACTTCATTAGCTGTGATTGATACTGCTTTGTTGTTTCCCCTTGTTAAACTGCTGTTAAGAAAGTTTAACACTGCAGTCAACCCCTTAATATGAAACAGATGGAGGAAGTTTTGAGTATGTATTAATGGCGGCAAAAGCAAATTAACAAGGCAAATAGGAGCAGATCATAAAACAGGGAAATAGGGTAATAAAATATATTTTAAAGAAAAAACAAGGGAAACAGAAACGAAGGCCTTGTTCTGTCTCTTGTAAAACAAGACCCAGACCCACTATGAGAGAATATAAGAATCTAGGATTAGTTTTAAATAGCTGCAGTTCAAGGAACTGGCATTGCAACAGAAAAAGGAATTAAGACCAACTTTCTCTCTCCGTGCAGTCTCAGCCCTTCCCACTTTTCCCCCAGCTTGCACAATCCTGAAACAATATGTTCTCCTTGTTATCCCAGTTTCATACACCAGCAGGAAGGCATGCATGCAAATTCAAGCATGTTTACACTGCTTTTGTGTGTCATCTACCTAAGTCCCTCCCATTTCCTGGACATCATGCTTGTTTTTGAGAGAACAGGGTCACAGTAGAAGTGAACGTCCTGCTGTCAACAATCACACCAATTCAACATCATCCCAACAGTTCTGATGTCACAGGATTAGTTAGATATGACTGAATGAAAGTATTGATTCCTATCTTAGCACTGTCATCCGCAGGGTAGTGAGTAGCATGTGTGTCTGCAGATTTACAAACAAGGAAAGAAAAACACAGCAGGAAGCACAAAAAGAAAGAAAACCTAACCTAACCACACCATCTCTGTGACCCAGTTTTCGTTGTGGGTCAGCTGACGCATGAACACCAAACAGTACGACAGGCTAAGAACATTAACACAGATTACTAGGAAGGAATGAGGGAGAGAGGGGGAGAGGGAGAGGGGAGGTACAGAAGGAAACTGGGTGGGTAAAGGAGGGCAGAGGATGGAGGGAGGGAGGGGGAGGGGGGGGGGCAAGAAGGGGCTAAGGGATGATGTTGGTAAAAAAGAAACCAGTCAAATGCTGATAAGTTGTTGCTGTGAGCAGCTGGTTAATTTCATTACATTTACTGGAAACTAAATTCCCATCCTACCTGTGGATTAGTCAACATTAATTCTGAAAAAAAACATTTCCTGTGCTACTGGTGCAACCCAAAAGAGAAAATAAAGATGGAAACACAAGCAGGAGGACAGAAAATGAGCACATGGGGACACATGATCCTACTACAGGACACTCACTTCAGTGAGCAAAGCTGTTTACTCTACGGGCATGTGACGGCCTCACACGCGAGCCCACTCTCCTCGGTGCTCACATCCAAATTGACTGAGCGCTCTTTGCAGCAGCTAACAATCCCGACCTGATGAACTCTCCCATTACAGCTCCAACACCCTCCCCTCTCTGTGCTTCCACACATGCAGCCTTTTCCAGTAATTGTAGGGGCGGTTTTTAGAGGTCTTGAGTGACGAAAGGGGGATTTTGAAAATGACAGCAACTCCATCAATTTAACAACTCAAGACTTTATAATATTCACAAAAATTCTGTCCAGACCGTCTGAACATCTGACACCAGAGTTAAAAGATATTGATGGTTTTGTTTTAACGCCAACTTTCAGTCTTTACTAGAAGTTATTCCAGCTGATCCACATCTGCTTTTTCATATCTGCTATTGTATGTCTGGTGAATGTGCACACTCACTGAATATAATAACTCCTTCTGGAAGACTTTAAGACAAAGCATGACGCCACTGACACACATACAGTCACACAGCCAACAACTGCTTATGTATGTGCGCATGTGTATCCACCAACATCATTTCAAGGTCTTCCCATACAAACCCAGACACCATTAGTCCTGCAGCAAATCACCAAGGAAACAGCTGCCACCCATAGCCGTTTCCTTGGTAACCCCATCCGTGAGGACTTGGCTGCCTGAGCAGCAGTTTGTAAAAAAAAACAAAAAAAACAAAAAAACATAAGGAGCTATCCAATTGGGTTAAGCATAGGGGTAATTATATATAAGGGGTGATGTGACTGGACGTTTGCCAGCAGGGTACTACAGATCACTCCCTACCCCTCCTCCTCCTCCTCCCCTACACTTCCATCCCACACTCCCTCTCCTTCCACTCCCCCATCCGTCGCTCCTTGGACACCCTTCCCCCCCTTTTCCCCTCCTCCTCTGCTTCATCTATGCCTCCTTTATCCTTCCTCTTTCAGTACGTGCTCCCTAATAAAAAAGGTGAAAATAAAATGGGCGAGTATATTTGGCCTGACAGGTGCCTCTGCTTTTACCATATATCCATCTGACTACGCAAGAGATCTGCATCTGCAGTAGGAGTGTTGGAAATGCTTGAAGCTCTGAGAGATCACAGCGTTGTTCCAACTTCCATAACCATTAACAAAAAGACCCAAATAACCAGGATTTGATTGGTTTAGTCTTTGCGTCACACACACCCTTATTCACACTTTTCCGTGCAGACAAACATGGAGGAATGGACTGACTACAGTGTCCTGGCCACCTGCCGCCTGTTGCTATGGTTACCAAGTGTTCAGAAGGCGAGATATAATAAGGCGACATGGGGCGAGACAGACCGAGACGTAGAGAAGAAAAGGGTGAAACAGACAGAGGTTAAAAGACAAAGGAAATCTGATACAACTATTCCACTTTTGTAACCATGAATGTGCTGCTGCCCTGCTCCGTTAGTGCACCCAGTACCTGTCTCTGTCTCTCTGTCTCCCTCTCTCTCTCTCTCTCTCTCTTTCTCTCTCTCTCTCTCTGCAGTCTGGAGGTGCAGAGCAGATTGGAGTGGGTGAGCTATGGTGACGTCATCGGGCTTGCACTAGCCATGTGCTCAGATCTCACATGGCTCGGGGAGAGGAAGAAGGACTGAGGTTTACAGGTTTACATGAGGAGTGGTAGCAGGAGAGAAGGTGGGGGGAAAAGAGGGGCAAGTCACTCATCTACAAAAAACCTACCAATTACTGTTATGCCCCAAATATAAAATACTTTTTTTTTTTTTGGAAAATTCAATTTGACAATCTTAGGTTTAACAGCATTTTAAGAAATCCAAATCCTTAGATTTCATAAAATGAAGATCTCTGTTAAAAACAATGAACTGTTTTTATTTTACTCAGTGCAGTAATTTCAACTGTCTAACAACTATATATATATATATATATATATATATATATATATATATATATATATATATAAAACTTGATATTTAAGGTTCTTCTAATCACATTAATAACACAATTGGATTTTTTTTTGATTCAGTTAAAACTACAGCTAAGTTTAATTATTGGTTACCTTTTGTTTTTATCTGTAAATTAAAAATATCAATTTTTAATTAATTGAAATCTTGGTTATTTATTTCCACGTAATTAAATGAAGCTGCAGCTAAATCAGTTCATAATATTGGAAAAAAACAAACAATTCAACAGTTTTTAAATGTGTAGTCGGTTAACTTTCTATCGACCTGTCCTCCTTACATTTCTTTTAAAACATGAAAGGTTCAAGCAAGCAGTGCAGTATGCATTTCCTCACCAGCAGCTTTTCTCTGCCTCATATCAAACCCATCATCATCATTATCTCTTGTCAAAGACTCTGCCTCAAATCCCTCAGTGAAGTGCTCCCTGAAGCCTGGCCCAACATCTTACAGACAGCCTTGTTTTGCAAGTTCTTCTATCCCATGGCCTAATTTAGCTCGTGCCGCTGACTCCCTGATGCATATATCATCGAACTCAAAATCATGATGGTTCCACTCCACAAAAAAGGAGCCACTGCATCTATCTCCAGGCTGCAAATCATTTCTGCCACGGTGCAGAAATCTTCCCTCATCTGCTTCTGTAGAGTGAAAGCTCTTTCTTCAGGCTATACAGTTCCTTCCGCCACATCCTCCTCAACTCCATCACCCATATGTAATGTTAGTTCTCTACACAACTACAATATGCTACAAGTCTTTTTCCACAAACATGTTATTTTTCAAGTTATTTAGTTCTTGGGACTACTACCTACACAACCTACTTCTATTCCATGTTGCATGACACTACATCACCACAGGATGGAGTTACTCAACATTTCCACTGGATAAGGATATCAGTGAAAATGCCTCAAATGCAAACTGATGTTCTAAACAAAAGTAAACTCCAAGTGTGTTAGAAAAAACAGTCATTATGTTGGGTAAAAATCAGGGAAATGAACCACGTTCTTCACCAGTGTGTGGCAGACGTCATATCATGGTCACGAGAGAACAACACAACACAAAACAGCCTAACAGCTAACAAAACAGGCATTGTATAGCAATTACACCAAAGCCTCTGCTGTTCCTAGAGACGAACGACTCTATCAAAGACTGGAGAAAGATGAAACAATAAGATGACAAACAAGAACCAAGCAATATCCAAAACATTGTGTTGGACCACACCGGTGCATAAAGGCTTACAGTTTGCTGGTGAGCTGAGAGTGTGTACTGAAACCCTTCTTACCTGTATGTAACGCAAAGCGCTGCGGAGAACGCTGAGGTTGGAGGTTTTCTTCTCGTCAACATTTGGAACATTCTTCTTCAGTGTCTCAAAACACTCTTTGAGGTGTGCTCGCCTGAAGGTGCCAAACGGTTGTCATTAGCTAAATATCCACCATGTATTAATAAGTCAATCATTTGCTTGTGAGGTTAACCAAGTTGTTGTAATTTAAAGAGAACTGAAATTTTGCATGCTGAAGAATTTCATGGGTCACTATGGGTTGAGGAAATGTCACGACCTTTGGGCTTATGAAACTCTTTCATAACACAAAAACGTGTGTTTAGGTGGCGGTCAAGCTAACAAGAACAGGCTGTTTGCCTTAATTCCTGGTGAGGAAACACCAGCTGCAAAAAAATGAAGAGGTTCAGATTATCATGACTAACCTGTTCTTCTCCAGTTTATTGTGCACCTCTCTGGTCCCTGCCCTGAAAGCACAAAATCAATCATCAAACACAACCACAAACCCATTTACACTCCTGTTTCACCTTGGACAAACAGACACACACATAGAAACTGACCCTCCTGGTCTCCTCTTCCCCTCCATCCCTCTCATGTCTTCCATCGTCACTCCATTAGGCCGCGGCTGAGATGTGGGTGGGGCTTGATGGGGAACCAGTGCATGTTGAGAGCCAGAACCATTAGTGCTGATGGAGGTTGGGTACTGAATCTGAACCTGAGGCTGTGATTGGCTGGGCTTTACATCAATCAGCTGCTGACTAGTCTCTACTTTTATCTGGGGGGCACACAACAGGTGACGGGAGGCTGGCTGCTGCTGCTGCTGCTGCTGCTGCGGTGGTGGGGAGGAAGCTTTCTTGACTGGCAGGGAGCATTTGAGCGACGTCGCGGCCGCAGCAATCGGCGTTGTGAGTGGAAGGGGTGGGACTGAGGGAGTTGCAGTGACAACTGGAACCATTGGGATGACGGCGATGGGGACTTGAGGAGGTGGAAGAGAGGGGGGCGGAGGGGCGGGAGGGTGATGCGGCTGTTGACGGTGAGCATCATCGCCCCAAGTGACGTGGTTGGCTCTGACTGGCTGAGACAGCGAGGTCACAAGTTCCACACGCCTTGACTCCGTCTCCCTGTTGATGAGCTCCTTCTCTTTGCACTGCTCTTCCTCTGTGAGAGGCGGGAAAGAAGATGCAAAACGGAGTCAGCAAATGAAAATAAAAGATGACACCAAAGAAGTTGTCCAAAGAACCTTGGACAGCAATCTAATCATTTAACTATCCAATTAAACAATTACTTTTAACACTATTTTTAAAATGTATTTTTTCCTGCAATCCATGTTTTCTATTTTTTATTGTTATTTTATCACTATTATCATTATATCATCATTACGCCGGTCCTGACTCTGTCTCTCCATCATCCCTGAAGCACTGTGCTGATCAGCTGTCTCCAGTGTTCACGGACATCTTCAACACCTCACTGGAGACCTGCCACGTGCCAGCCTGCTTAAAATCCTCCACCATCATCCCTGTCCCCAAAAAACCAAGGCCCACAGGACTAAATGACTACAGACCCATTGCCCTGACCTCTGTGGTCATGAAATCATTTGAGCGCCTTGTCCTGTCCCATCTCAAATCCATCACTGACCCACTCCTGGACCCCCTGCAGTTCGCCTACAGAGCCAACAGGTCTGTAGACGACGCCGTCAACATGGCTCTCCACTTCATCCTCCAGCACCTGGACTCCTCAGGGACCTATGCCAGGATCCTGTTTGTGGACTTCAGCTCTGCCTTCAACACCATCATCCCGGCTCTGCTGCAGGACAAGCTCTCCCAGCTGAGCGTGCCTGACTCCACCTGCAGGTGGATCACCGACTTCCTGTCTGACAGGAGGCAGCACGTGAAGCTAGGAAAGCACGTGTCTGACTCCCAGACCATCAGCACTGGATCCCCGCAAGGCTGCGTTCTTTCTCCTCTGCTCTTCTCCCTGTACACCAACACCTGCACCTCCAGCCATCAGTCTGTCAAGCTCCTGAAGTTTGCAGACGACACCACTCTCATTGGACTCATCTCTGATGGCGATGAGTCTGCCTACAGGTGGGAGACTGAGCGTCTGGTGACCTGGTGCAGGCAGAACAACCTAGAGCTAAACGCTCTGAAGACAGTGGAAATGATAGTGGACTTCAGGAAGAGCCCAGCCCCACCCACCCCCATCTCCCTGTGTGACTCCCCCGTGGCTACCGTGGAGCATTTTCGCTTCTTGGGAACCACCATCACACAGGATCTCAAATGGGAGCTAAACATCAGCTCCCTCATCAAAAAAGCTCAGCAGAGGATGTATTTCCTGAGGCAATTGAAGAAGTTCAACCTGCCAAGGACTATGATGGTGAACTTCTACACCTCCATCATTGAGTCCATCCTCACCTCCTCCATCACCATCTGGTACGCTGCTGCCACGGAGAGGGACAATAACAGACTGCAGCGTATCATCCACTCTGCTGAGAAGGTGATTGGCTGCAATCTTCCGTCCCTCCAGGACCTGTACGCCTCAAGGACTCTGAGGCGTGCAGGGAAGATTGTAGCTGACTCCTCCCACCCTGGACACAAACTCTTTGAGACACTCCCCTCTGGCAGGAGGCTGCGGTCCTTCAGGACCAAAACCTCTCGCCACAAAAATAGCTTCTTCCCATCTGCTATTAGCCTCATCAACAAGGCTAGAGAGCCCCACTGTTGCTGATCAATTGCACCAATCACCAGAAAAAATTCCTTGTATGTGAAAACATACTTGGCAATAAAACTGATTGTGATTCTGATTCTGATTATTATTCAGTGGGTTTTATTTTCCATCTATGCGTCTTTTCATGAGAAGCACTGTATTTACTTTCTCTATTGTAAAGCACTGAGCTGCATTTCATTTCTTGCATGAAAGGTGCAACGTACATTATATGATGACACTAATGCGCAGACACACACACACATCCATACTAAATGTTGATAATGCTCTACGACCAGTTTAATCATTAATAATTCGATTATTTTTCAACCAACCGATTCAAATTCTCCACAGGTGATCTTAGCTGTTTCATTGTTGTGCCACTTTGTCACTGTGTGTGTGTAGTGAACATCTTCACAGTATGTGCACACAAATACACTCAGAGTGATGTCATTGGGCAATCAGACGGTGGGGAGGGGGGAATAAAATCACAGAAATTGTGTCTGCATCCGTTTCCTGACTGGAGAGAACCCCCCTCCGTCTGCCCTGTGATTGGACCAGTCCAGCGCTGAGCATGCTTCTACCCGTGGGCTACGTCAGGGCCGTCTGACCAAATGCAAGGGACTGTTGTCTCAGCTTGGTCAACCAGAGTTGGCACCATAACAACACATATATGAAGCGTTGTTATATTTCAAATAAAAGCTAAATAATAATAATAATCACACCGGAGGACAAGAGTGTTCCCACGCTGTGCTGACATTGAGTATAAGGAGGCCTACACACAAGCACACACACACACACTGACTGATATGAGTGAGTAGTTATTGCACACCGTAGGAGGCACAACTCAAAGCAATGTGGAAAGCCCTTGGTTACCATGGAAACAGCAACATTAGAAACAGAAGATCCCAGGGATTCCTCAAACCAGCCCAACGCCAACACACAGCCCAGCCATCACCAGCGTTATAAAACAAAACGGAAACACCACGTGCCAACATGCCTGGCTGAGTGTTACAGTAACATTTCTTCTCTATACGACATCGCAGCCTCCTGATGACGCAGTTTCGGGGTCGTCTCAGCGCTGTCGTAGTTCACCTCAGAGAAGGCCTGCACAGTCGGACACTGTCGTCATGATGATATGCACAACAAAACCCTTTCTCCGCACTTTTGGAATCATATTCTTTTAAATGTGAGGTATCTGACAACAATCTGATTAGATACTATTAATAATGCTACCAGGGAATTACAGTGTTATTCCTAAATTATTCATGCGTCTCCTCTGAGCTCCTGCTGAGCAGTGGAAGACAGGGATACAACTTCCTCTTTTTGTGAGCCTTCCACTTGGTTTTAAGTAGAACGGGACTCATCATAGTATCCAGATCTGAATCGATTAGTCGATCGACAAACAAATTCAATCAAAAAAAAAAAAAAAAAAAATCAATCACTGTGTGGTTTCAGATTCTCCTATTTGAGGATTTGCCTCTTTTCTCTTACACATATGATTTCAAAACAAAACAAGCCATTTGAAGAGCCACCTTGGGTTCTGTCATTTAACAGAAGAAAACCACAATTTATCAGTTAATTTGGAAAACACAAAATGATTGATCCCGAAATGTATTTTATCCAGTGTAACTATTCTACTGAAATAGTTGTAGTTTCTGCTTCACAGTTATTACCAGTTTGGTCTCCAGTAAAATGTGACAGGAACACCATTTATTGAGTTTGACTTCACATAAGACGTGAGTTTGATTTTGCAACATGGTGATATATGGTGCACTGATACTAGGAAATATCCTTCATAATATCTAGGGCTGCAACTAATTACCATTTTCATTATAGATGAATTTGCAAATTATTTTTTGATTAATCAATTAACCTTAGACAGTAAATAGTGAAAAATTACCATTGTAGTTTCACAGTTCTCTTCAACCAACAGTTTAAAATTCAAAGATATTCACTTTAGTGTCATGTGTGACACTTATAACAGTATTTTGATTATGATTTCAACCATAAAGGATGATTGTTGTCATTCAGAGGAGCAAAATGCAGTTGCAAAGCTGGACAGTTTATGTTGTTAATTATGACGCACACAAAAAGGGGTTAAATTCCATAAAGGGGCCAAAAGCAGAAGTAAAAATAATGTCAGCTCAGACATACTGTTATATCCCAATTTGTTTTTTCTAGCCCTTTTAAATGCAGTCCACACACACACACACAGACACACAAAATGCCCCACATTGTCAAATGCACGCAAACGTAAATTACATAACTTCTGCATTGAGAGAGGCTGGGTTTGTGGTGGGGGGTGGGGTGCAGGGAGGTCTGCCCTTCTTACCCCCCCCCCCCCCCCCCCCCTCTCTCTTTAACCCGCCACTGTCAGCAGGCTGAATGGGAAGGGCGGGGACGAGCAGTGTTTGTACGTCTGTGTGTGTGTGTGTGCGTAGGTGTGTATCTTGGGGGGGGGGGGGGGGGGGGGGGGGGGGGTGCACGTGGTAGCTGTGGGCGGGTCATAGCACGCGGTAGGGTAAGTATGCAGGAGGGGGGGGGGGGTTTGTCTGACACGTCATCAGAGGGGAGAAACACAAAAAGCAGCCCCCCCTCCCATCACCAAATCAGTGATCATTATGTCGATTGACAGTTCACCAGGTTCAGATACACGGGGGGGGGGGGGAACATAAATCGATATATTTTTTTATTTGATCAGATCGTGTGCAGCTTTACCAATGGGACGGGGGGAGCCGGAGTGCCCGCCCCAGTGTGTGTCATGAGATATCTGAGCGATGTCAGGGTATTATGTAAAGAGCAGCCTCTGCTCGCCACCGCCCTGCTGGGGCTCGACGGGCAAAGAAAAACTGGGGCAAATCGATTCTGAGGAGGATCTTTTATAGAACATTTCTGTCAAATTGTGTGGAAAATAACACTCTTTCATCATCGATTATAACAGGGTTTTTTTTTTTTTTTTGGATTTATATAGTAAAAATAAAGTCGATATTTAGTTGCTTCACAATAACGATACAACACAAGAATAGACCACAGTTGCTGACGGGAACTCCTCTTGCTATGTCTCTATAACACACACACACACACACACACACACGCTTACGGTGAGTCACTAAACTGTCACACACACACACACACACACACACACACACACACACACACACACACCGAGAGCGCGCAAAGTAGTTCGGGAAAAACAACTTCGGCCGTTTCCGCATTAAGAAGACAAATGTGTGCAATAATTACCCCCTGGGGAAACGCCGATAGTTTTGCAGCGAGTCGAGTCTTATATATTGGCATGAACCCAGGGCGATGATAAACAAACAAACAAACAGACAAACAAACAGAAACTACCAACGCTTCCGTCCCTCATAGGCGGGTCAGTTGAAAACGCGAGCCCGGCCGTTGGTAGTAACCGGGACACGGGGCTCAGGGATGTGGAGCACACGCTGTTATTCGGTGTCATGTCCGGTCAGCACAATGCAGCAGTCTGCCGTTCAACTTACCACGTTTCATCTGCTGTTGCTGGGCTTGCCATTCCAGGTATCTGGCCGCCTCCAAGAGTGTATCGATGCTCATTGCGCGTAAAAAAAAACCCTTCACGACAGGCAACCCGGTGGCCCGGGACGGAAAGAGGAAAAAGACCGAAGAAGGAGGAGGAGGAGGGGGAAGGAGGGGGGGGGGGTAAGATAGTGTCCCCGCTAGGAAGCGCCGTGTGTGCAAGGTTCACACCCGCAGGCCCGAGCTCGTCGTCCCCTGTGTCTCTCCCGAAAGCAGAAGGGCAGTTTCTAATCCGGCCGAGCGGAAAGCAGATCCTCGCATACGTAAAAAACAGGATTGCAACAAGATGGCGATGCGAGCACTGGAATACACACAACAAGGCGAGTCGTGTTCTCGTTAAGACCCGCCCCTCCAGGACTCCTGCCCCGCCCTGTTACTACGGCAACTGCTAAAACCAGGCGGACCGCATCGCTCCCTGCTCCCTCCGCGCTGTCCGTCTTGGGGACTCGTTAAGCTCTCCCACAGTCACAACATTTCGCTTAATTCGACATAACAGCCATCACAGTGTCTCTTTAAAACCCACCCACCACCCCGGGATCAAAACCCGCTCACGACGCGATCACGTTTCTCTGTGGGACGCCGGTAAAAGGGAAGTCCCGTCGATCCCTCTCCTCCTCCGTGTTTTCGTTCCCGCCCCCCGGGCCCGCAGCGCATGAAGACCGATCAGGCGCCGGCGGACCAATCAGCGCGCAGAACAACAAGGCATGGTGCTGGTCCACATGGGCACCCGCCCGGCCTGAGCGCGGCTCATTTGCATGGCGAGAGCGTGACTGGCCACCCTGCTGTCTTGAGATCACACCTGTCAATCAAACGGCGAAAGGGGGCGGGGCTAACCTGTGTACGTGGGTGACCAAAATGTGCTATCGTTATTATTCAGTAGGTTGATGTTTGAGGCTGAAATCGTATTAATTAAAAAAAAAAAAAAAAAAAAAAAAAAAAAATCAAATGTTTTGCCGATTAAATACAAGTGACGGGATCGATTACTCCGTTATCATAATTCAAATTGGGGACTGGGTAAAGATAATTACGTTATTTTATTGAATTGTATTGACTTGTGTATAGATATCCATGATAATGTGTTTTGCAGGCATGTGTAGATGGATGAAAAGCTATTATATGATAAGACTATTATGCTTTACAAAATATAAGTAAATATATTTTTCTTTTCTCTGAATAAAATGCTGCTACCTTGAATTATAACATTTCCTTTGCTGCACAAAAAAAAAAAAAAAATCACATATTAAGTGGCAGCGAAAAGACCTGATGATATGTCTGATAGATAGAGAGGTGGATAGATAGATATGGTTGATATTCTACAAGCTCTACAGCAAGGCGCAGGATTGAATTGAATATATTGAATATCTGTATAGTAATAATTTACACAGTGCACATATGTTAACAGTATCAATTTATTACCTCAAAAAAGAAATAAAATATGTTGGTATGTTTTGCTTATGTGTGTGTTGTAATTGTTGGAATATCTTCACAATTGTGGTTCAAAAAGTTAGCATATTATTTTACAATTACCACTTACTTACCAAAGTATTGTGTTTCTCTTTCCAGTGTACTGCATCTCCTCTCCAGATTTTTTCATCTCACACCCACTGCTTCTGTCTCACACACTGAAAAAAATTCCTTGTGATTTACTGCATCACAAGGATTTTCTGTCTCTGTAACCACTCCCCCTTTCCATATAGTACAGTGCATTCAAGTACTGGTCTTCTTCTGTTGTTGGATATTGTGTATTGTATGCTGTGACCAATGATGCATGTGCTTTATGTCAGATGATGATATGCAATGTGTAATGTAACATCATCTCACTCAGGGGAAAAAGAAATCTTGTCACAGTAAATGGTTTATGTTACAGTCCTGTGTTTGTCTATGTACTGTATACACAGATGCATGTATGTAGCGTATGTGTGGCTGCATGGTAACAGCTTTTGATTGGACACCACAGAGTCGTATATATCCTCCGCCACATCACAGAGTCTGACAGTCTCAGCCAATCGAAACAGCAGCTCAAGATACATAAGAGCTTCCTACGCCACGCCATGTGCCCTGTCTGCACATACAAACCTACTAACACCGTTACTATCTGGACCGTCACACTACACATGAGTTTGTCAGGTTTGTCAGTAGAAACCTGAAACTCAAGATGATAAGATGCAAATGCAAGTGAGTGAGCGAGAGAGAGAGAGAGAGAGAGAGTGTGTGTGTGAGGGGATGGGAGTCATTTTGCAACAGGCTGGGAGACCATGACAGCATGCACGAGAGAAAATGAATGAGGCAGAAAAGGAGGGGGAGGGAGAAAAGAGGGAAGGTAGAGCTGCAGCACATGGTAAGCACATGAGCTGCATGAAAAAAAAAAGTCTATGGGGATGTATGTATATGCAGAGGAAAAGGAAAGGGAGGAGGAGGAGAAGGAGGAGGGGTGGCTTGGAGAGACCGGGAGGGTGGGAGGGATGAGAGGCAGGGACGGGCTGACCCAGTTAGAAGTGCTGCATCACTAGTGGATCTACAGAGCAGAGACAAAGAGGAAGCAATGCAATCCAGGAGACTTTAAATAGACAATGTGGAGTCACAGACTTAATGTCACGGGATGTCAGGCAACTCAGAAAATGACAACATGCTGTTAATTAAAGGCGGTAAATATTATCACCACTCGCCAACTTCTTTGATCAATTTCCTTGAGAAATTTAAAATGCACACTTCTTGGATGTTTACATATTATCATATCATAGTTTCATTTTAAACACTTCACACTCATTCTTAAGTAAGACGCAAACACTTACCCTCACCACGACTATAACTACACAACTCTAGTCCTAGACTTCAAAAAATGAAAAACATGTCTTTTGTGAAGACTTAATAAATACAAAAAGCAAATTAACACTGATGTTTCTCCTCTGCTGCCTCCACTGAGACACAAGATCGTTCAGGTTTATTGGATTTTCCATGACATCTGTGCGACCACTGCTCACTTGCACACTGTGCAGGGAAGCGGCTGCTTTTTTCCTTATAGGGACATGGATCTCTCAACACAAGCTGCCACTAGAGAGCGCCACACCCTGCAACATACCCTGTCCAGAGCCGCTCCAAACCTCTCCCAGCAGACCTCCCCAGGCTTTGCAGGGATTATTGGAACACTGGTCACGTCAACCATAGTGGGACATACGTAAGCTATACTGGGATGACACACAAACCTATATATTAATGCAGACCCTGCAGTTGTCTGTGCTTTGGTCTGCGCTCGAATCTGCTAGTATCTGTCTGCATATGTTTAATAAAGAAAAGCCTTCCTGCTGTATGAAACTGGTCAGTCCTTTGTGAGACAATCAATACTGCTGCATCTGACAGAGACGACTCTGTTGAATACATTGACCTTGAAACCTCTCAACACTTCCTCATGCTAGCCTATCTGACTCATTGCTGGCTTACACACCTTTTCCAGCACCCTTTTGCTTTATTTCTTTGCTTTCTCTGAGAGAAGGGGATAAATGGGTGACCTTGAAGCAATAAAAAAAATGAGAAAGTGAGCTTCTTCTACCCTGTTTTGGTGTCTTTATCTTGCATGAGAGGGAAAAAGTGTGCACAAGGCATGAGAGAGTGGTGGCGAGCGGATGTAGGCCAATGTTTCTACTCCAGTTCCTCTGTTAAGACACAGGAGTTTTCAGGCAGTCAGGTTTATTATCCTTTCATTAAGTCCCCAGAAGCCGCCTCTCACTTCTGTGCAAACGTCTAGCACACCACTCTCAGTTCACCCTACTCCATTATCACTGCACTTTTACTACATGAACCTTGTGCTGTCACCACCTTCCCTCTTGGCATTTGTCCTTGCGCTTTAGTCCACCACTCCCTGTTTCTCCACCCTCACAGACCTGCAGGACAGAGCAAGGTGTGGCGTCTGCACACTTGCCGTTCTGGCAACTGTTGCCAGGATACCACAGAGCACAGAGAAAAGAGTAATTGCTGTGTGGGTGAGTGAGCAGGTGTGTGTGAGCACAGAAGTAGGCTGGGGTACAGTACATAATTGATAAAGGGGGGGGGCTGACCGTCCCTGCTGCCTCCTGGTGTCTTTGCCTCTCCAGTCTGAGCTTGCAGTTTAACTAACTGGGCTGCACCTGAGGAATAAATGTCACAACTTATCCTGCTCTCTCCATATCACACTTGACATCTTTAGTACCGCTTCCTCTCCATCTGACCTTTGATTAATAAAACTACTAGGTCAGGACTGATCTGTTCCTCTTCTGTCTGCATCAGTGACAGTCAGGATCTGACCCATGTTCAGATGGAAGCTGCCTAAAGATGCTAAGAGACCGCAGTGTAGCACCAGAGCCAGATAGTTATACATAAATAATATTTGCTTTCCAGAGCAGCAGCTTGAAAGTTTTTGAGTAGTGACCCATTTTTCCTCCTTCACATTTTACTCTGATTCCAGTTTTTTTATTTTAATATTTATACTTGATTTTGAGGGCCACAGGCATAGTCTCCATGTCTGTAAAAGACAGTTTCCTTATTGAAGCAAATTGTATTTTGGATAGGGTCAACTTCCACTTGAGCAAAACATTTTTTGGAAATCAGATAGTGTTTGAAGTTCACATTTTCAAGAAGAGAAGCATTTTGAATATATAGATTGGACATATTGCCACACAGACTGAATAGAGAGTGAGATTTGAGGTGTTTTCTTGGAAGTTAAATTTGTCTTTTATTCTTAATTTTGGCAAGGATTATACCTCTGGAGGTTATTTTGACCACAAGATGGTGCCACCATGAGAACATTTAATATCTTTAATATAGTATGGACAGTATCTGTCCTCACTATGAAACTTTGCGGTGGTAAATCCTGTTTGACTCCCAGAGGGTTTTCTTCCTTCATCTTTCAAAGAAAGCACACAAATAGATAACTTATATTTACAGAATTTTATTTCATTATGTTGCAAACAATGACATCCAGATATATTGATACACAACTTTTACTGTGCGTGTATGTGCATTTGTGAGTGTATGTGTATGTGTGTGTAAAGAGAGCAGTGAGACCACAGAAAGCAGAATGAAAATCCCGTGAGGGAGCCCTCAATGGGTTAACAAGGCAGAGATAGCGAGCAAGAGGGCACTGGGCGATTCTCTGGGGCGACATACACACACACAAACCTCGTAGAAGGTGAGCAGACTTTTTCCTCTGTAAAACACACTTTTGCTATGGGGAGTGTGCCTGTGCTCTCAGCAGCTTAGGGATCGTTAAGGTCCTGTGAGTGTCTACTAGAAAGCAAGTTTGTTAAAAGAGATGAAGTAGTATGAATGAACACAGTGGGTGAGAAGCTTTGCCTCCTCTCTCTCCTCTGACCATCAGAGCAGAGACAGTGGAGAGATTCTCCTGTCATAATATACAAACACACACACACTCACACCATGTATACACACATGTACACGTGCACTCGCCCACAGAACCTCATGTGATTCAACTAGGGAGCAGCATTCTGCTTCGTTTTTTTTTCTTCTTCAACTTACTATCATCTTCTGGACAGCTTCCACTCATTCTTTCTCTTATACTCACTTTCCTCACATCTTCTCTATCACCATCTGTGCAGTGACAGACCACAACAATGGAGGCGTGGAGTAACAGAAAACTAAAAAAAAAAAAAAACAAAAAACAAAAAACTAAACCCCTTCAACAAGGGGTGCCATTGGTTTTCGTGCACTGTCAGTTAACCAGAATCCATCCGCGGCAGCACACAAGGATATTTACCCTATGACCCGATGGGAAGTCATGACAACAGTATGCAAATTCGGCAAATTTAACAGTATACAATTTTTTTTGTTTGATTCACCATGCAAGGAATACTTCTTATCTTTTGAGTGTGTTTATGTGTCAGAGATTGCGTGACATTTATTAAGCGTACCCTACATCCAGAATAATTTACATAAAAGGACAATAGTCATCTTAATAGGGCTGGACTGATGTAGGGGAGGAGGGAAAGAGAGGGGAGCGAGGGGAGGAGACGGGGGGAAGGTAAAGCGCCATGGTCAACTATGGTTTGGATTGCAAGAGGTGAGGGGCTGGGCTGGTTGTCGGGACAGAAGGAAGAGGGCTAAGGTGCAGGGGTAGAGGTGGGGTAGGGTGGAGCAATTTGGGGCTTTAGGGCTGCTTTTGGAGTTGGGGGTAGGAAGGAGGACAGGGCAAGAGATGGAGGAAGTCTCAGCGGCACTCCCAGACTTTGACTGTCTGATCGACACTGCCTGTCACCACGTAGGGAGCAGTCTTGTGGAAATCTGCAAGAGGGGTAAACATTTGGGCTTAAGTTCTGTATTTTCACAGGTTTAGCACAGATTTATGTTAAACATGTGAGGAGCAGGAGATGCAAAACTGATTCCATTAATAACTGTCTTACCCAAAGAGGTAACAAAGTGTTCATGGGCACACAGGGTCTTCATGCAGCGTTTGTTCTTGTAGTCCCAGATCCTAATGGTTTTGTCATCAGCACAGCTCACTATGAATCTTCCTCCAGGGTGAAACAACACCCCACGCACCCAGTTGTCGTGTCCCACCTGTGAAACCAAGACAAATTACCTACCACTCCCCTCACTCATAAGTAGTGACACTGAGATACAGAAACCATTGTTTAGACTACTCACCAGTGTCATAAGGCAGATGCCAATGCTGACGTCCCACATCTTAATGGTTTTATCTCTGGATCCAGAGAGGAGGAAGGGGCCAGGCTTCCCACTCTTCTTGCTCTGTAAAACACAGATACAGAGCAGATGTAAGAGATTAGCAGCTGGCTACACAAAAAAGAACAGCGTATCAAAAAGATGCTTTCTTTGAATGAAGTGGCAATTTTCAGCCATGATAACGACACAGCTCTAGGAATGGAAATGTTTGTCTGTGGGTTGGTTGAATGAATTCCTTGACTTTTCATCGAGCACCAACAACAGATCAAAATATGAATTAGTCTAATACTTTGCTTTGTGACTAAATACTTAGAAAACGAATGGCATTTCCATTAGTCTCAGCTGTACTTTTTTGTTTACTGCTAATTAGCAAATGTTAGCATGCTAACACACTGAACTAAGACTGTTAAAGATTATACCTGCTGAACATTAGCTTGTTAGCATCGTCATTGAAAACATGCTAACATGCTGAGATCAGCCACTGTACCCGAGTACAGCCTCACAGAGCCACAAGCATGTCTGTAGACTGGTCTATAAACATGTTAGCGCCGTGTTTTTAAAAATCTCACATGATAAAGATGTCACATCCCCAGCTGTTTGTGAAACACAGTTTTCTGACTGCATAAACTGCTTTTACCCAACTTTGTAATGTTCTGCCACCGTCATTTAATTACAACAAAACAAACATGATGCCACAACCTTTAACCTGCATCTAATCTTTTGTGATAAATTCAGTTATCAATTAGGTCACCTGTCTTCACGAAAGCCTCATGACCTCACTGTGATAGTGTCTGTTCTGTTATATGCTACAGTTTTATTTAATATAAGAATGATACAATCATTAATTCAGTACACAAGATTTGTCTTTAGTATAAATAATTGTGGGAAACCCTGCAGCTGAACCAAACATATACAAACATCCTCTGTAGCAGCTGTATTTACCTCTGAGCCTGTGGCCTCCAGGATGGTGGGGTGAGCACTGTCAGGGGCCCAAGCGATACACTCTACCACATGTTCATGCTCCCGCAACTCAGCTTTGCACTCCTTCGAGGCAACCACCCATACACGCACCGTCTGGTCGTTGGAGCAGCTGGCGATCAATGAGCCGTCCTGGTTGGGACGCACCATCCTCACCCACTCCCTGTGGCCCGTGAAGGTCTTCACACAGTACCTGTAGACGGAAACATCATAAGTCAAATTGTGAAAGAGCAGCCTTTAGTATAATTTAATTTTAAACTACTGCTACATAATCAGGGATAGAATTAAGACCATGGGAAGGAAGAATGATTTGAAACTTGATTATGACAAAGCAGTTGAAACAAGGACCCCCCTCACTTACCCAGTGGCCACCTCCCACATCTTGATGGTCTTGTCTCTGGAGGCAGACACTATGTGGTCACCATTTGGCATGATGGCTACAGACGACACATTGTGATCGTGGCCTGGACAACACAGTCGATAGTTAAGTTATTTAACTAGTCTGAGTTAATCTTAAACCACCACACCAGATGTGTTCAAAGTCACAGCATCCAAAACCATTTCAGATTTCTAAAATAAAACTAACCCATCATTAGAAAAGACTTGTATTTAGTTTCTAAAAATAAAGAGTGAATGCACATGTTTTGTGGGGATCATTTCTTTCATTTTTCTTTGCTTTAATTGTCTGTTGAGCTAACATCATGCACTCTGAACAAAACGTATATTTAGTGACGTACAACCAAAATAATTG
Organism: Trachinotus anak; assembly: GCF_046630095.1. Lineage (NCBI taxonomy): Eukaryota > Metazoa > Chordata > Actinopteri > Carangiformes > Carangidae > Trachinotus > Trachinotus anak. Next base: position 2,451,112 of record NW_027273871.1, read on the forward strand.
TACACCCACTTACAGTGTTTGCTGGATCCATTTATAAAGAAAATAATTTTGCATCATTACACCAAATAAAATATGCAATTCGGTAGTAACACTATTTCTAAATCAGATGGTATATAACAATGTATGTATGCATTTGTGTATTAGCTACACCACTTGTACAATGATTATTTCTGTAAATATCACTTACCATGCATTGTTCGGATGCACTCAAACCCCTGGAAGTCCCAGAGTTTGATGCTCATGTCAGCTGAACATGAAGCCAGCAGCTTTCCTGTCTGGTCAAAGGAGATGTCCTGCACAGAGTCTGTATGGCCTTTCAGGGTTCGCTCAAAGTCCCCTGCCTCATAGTCCCACACCTAAAGTTACAGACAGACGGCAACAGTCGGTTAGTGTGGCACTTCAGCATCAGCCTCCCCAACAATAAAATACAGATGTATACCCAGCCTAAAGATTACTGTGCTAAAATTGGTCAAATTCTATTAAGTCTTGTGACCTAACGACAAAAAGTGTTAAGTGACCTTATTGATTTTTTTTGACAGATTCATGAGGTAGGAAGAGGTGCAGGTTACACAACGTGTTTTGACATTAAACTCAAATGTGAATATTGAAAATTGCAGTTAGACATGTAGGTTTAAATAGACAAATATGTCATTTCATTAAAAATAATATAAATTAAACAATCAGCCGACACTGTTTATTTCTTTAATAGAAAGTCTTAAAGGAAATGAGGCGGATGGGCCCAAAGAGAAACAGATTTGCACATATCCCAAGGTGCTGTGCTCTGGGAGTGTTGCCTCTGACAACAAGTGCATCAGCCCATCTTCACACAGATGAGCAGTGACAAAGCAGAAAAAAGAAACAGAGTGAGGGAGGAAAGGTGGGAGGGAGGGATTGAGGAAGGGAGGGAGGGAAGAGAAAAAGAGGGAGGGGTGGGCATGCTGAAGCAGATGCAGTGAGGATAAAAAGGGAGAGCGGCCTCAGATCTGCAGTACAGCTTTGATCTGAGGGGTCAGAGCTGCAGAGGTTATGTTGTGGTGAGCTGCAACACTCACTGATCGTGCTTATAAAGGCTGCTGCATTCAGCCATCACTACGCTTCAATATTCCTGCTAGAGACATTTTCAGAGAGACGTCCCAAAGACACATAAGTGAAGCAAACGAGGTCTGACATTTGCAAAGAACACACACAGGATGTCATGATGTAAAAATTAATGTGTAATACATCTATGTGATAATGCTGTTAATTGCTGATTTGCTAATAACAAGGTTACATTTTTTTAATGCTTTATAAGATTCACATTTTTAGGGCAGTATTAAAAGTAGGTCAAGACTGTGCTGTCCCCTTCGTTTTCTTAAACTTTGGAATTATCAATGAATAATTATGTAACATAAATACCACTTCTCCCAGTGTACTTTGATACATTTGTACATTTACAAATTACATCTGCCAGTTGTATTGTAGCTACACAAAGGTACATTAAACAAATCATATACAGTATAACACAAAAGCCCTGCATATAAGCTCTTTGTGTACACTGTGTCAGAAAGGTACTGATGTAACTCCGTCCATTCTGCGGGCTACAGTGCTGTGGACAGTATTGCATCAGACTGAATGATCTCTAATATCTTTTCTTCTCCTGCTGATAAAAAGATGGGTCATCAGGTTCAACATAAACTGAGTATGCTTGTAAGTATTTATGAGCAGGGCTGTTGTATCAGATGTAGCTAGCTGTACCTAACAAACTGGCAGCTCAGTGTATAAATGCTGTTTGTAAACACACGCACCTTGATGGTAGCATCCTCTGAGGCTGTGACCATGACAGAAAAGACAGGGTGGAATATGACACGCGTGACTGGGGCACGGTGGCCACTCAGGGCGTATCTCTCTGGGGGACGGGGGATCCACTCCTTGGGGTCTCTCTTCTGACCCACAGATCCTCCATGTGTCATCTCCTCCTTTGCCTCATTCAATTTTGACTCCAACTCCATCACCTGAGGCAGTGCAGCAAGACAAGGAGCCAAAGTTCAGAAACTCTGATCTGCAAATGCTAATCCCGATTAAAAAACAAAAATGTAATTATTTTATGTCCACAGCCCATTATTCAACATTATCAGCTGTCAATCTGGTGGTTTTGATTTTTATAAAGATGCTAGAATAAACTTGTTTGAATTTAAGCTTTTCTGGGTTAGGTGAGGGAGTATGTTGACACAGGTACTGACAGCTACACTGCATGCCCATAGGATTAGTCGGCCTTACACATGAACTGTACAGCATGTATCAAACATCTCAGGCAAATTTAAAATACACTATCAGCAAGCGAACAAACAGTCCTTACCTTTTTCTGTAATCTGATAACTGAGGTCCATTTTTTTTCCAAAAGCCCAGCATACTTTTTATCTACCTCTTCATTCTATGAACAGAGAAAAGACACAGACACTGAGAAAGGGGATCCTCATTCCTCTTAGTAAAAATGAAAGTACATAAGGTAATGGTAATTTGTTCCAACATTGTTGTGTCTGTCACTCATTACCATATCTAACTCTGCCTCTTTCTTGAAGGTGGAATAGGCCTCCTCATATCCATTGGAACGGAGATAGTCAGCTATAGCCCGGTTTCTGAGAAAAAGTAGAACAAAGTTGATATTTGAAAGGTTTCAGGTGTTAACTCATCAGATGCTACCACACACCTACTGCCAATCTTAAGTCATCTTAAATCCAGAGTTGTGATAAATGCACTACAAAGTCAACAAAGTTGTGTACTGATGAGTGAGATTAGCATCTATTAAACATGAACTCCACCTTAACAGAAATGCTGGTTCCTCCTTAAAAGAGAGGAGACCACACCCTGTCTAACAGATGGGAGCAATGGGATTCAAGTTTCACAGTTCCAACTTAAATGTCAGCAAATGTGAGTTAGTGCCAAAAGAAATTACAATCCTTCAGTGAAGAAAACAAAACGTAAGGGCAAAATCGCTGGGGAAACTGTTTTGTGCTGCTGCTTGGAAACCAGAGAGTGGCCACGAAGAGAGAAAACTGAGCATGGACGACGCAAGGACAGGGCAACCACAAGCACATGGAAACAACCCTAAACATGCAGGCAGACTCATCCACAAATACACACAGACGTACATACGCACACTCACACACGCCCCCACACTCACGGAGTTATATAAATGAGTGGAACAGTTCCTTTATGAGATGATGGGTGAATATTTCATGAGTAACGGTACTAAATTTAGGCTGCAGCTTCAGGGCTACTTTGAATAAATCGGTTACTCTGAATATCAGACCACCACAGGCAACAAAATTTCCTCTACATCATCCCAATGAAATCCTTTTTAAATCAACATGAACAGTCAGGATTTCTTGACCATCAAGGGTTTCCACACAAAAGTGACAATATATGCCATTGTATGTTGTCTTGACTGGGGTCTACTGAGCTGGGATGAATACCTAGTATGATCAACAAGACAGCTCATATTAACCAACCATCTTTTTTTTTTTAAGTTCCTCTTCCTTCCCCATCCCCCACACTCCTGTGCTCCTGTCCTGTGGGTTATGAAATATTCACTAAGTAGCTATCAAGTGAACCACCTTCAAGCTCACATCTTGTCACGTTTCCTCAATGATTACATTCTTGTAAAGGAATGCACTTTCTCACAACATCTACGTTAACCTCTTCTGGATGACTTAGCCCTGACAGCTGATTATATTCCACTGCTTTGTATTCAGAACATGTGATGCACATCTGTACTCGTGGACAAACTTCGAGGTATTGCTACAAAACCTAAATGAACACACACTTAAATGCACCTCTAGATGAACACAAAATGTGTGTTGGTATACATGTCTGTTCCTGTTTGCATGTGTAATGAGCCAGCACACCCACTTATTTACATTCAGGCACTCACAGTTCATCTCTTTGTCTCTGTGACAGCACCATGGTGGCTGCTGTTCTCTCCCTCTTGGGGAGGTGAGGTTGAGGCGATGTGCTGAGGGAGTCTGGCTAGGAAGTGTGTGATGGGGAGGTGACTGATCCCTCAGCGATGTTTTTCCTTTAGAGACTCTGAGGTGGCGAAAAGAGTGCCACACCGAGGGAGATGAACTGGAGATACAGCTGCCAATCAGCTGTTGGGATAAGGCTCCACGAGTATTCACAATGGCCCGAATCTCTCTCACTGATCAGATGTGCCCATCACCTGGGGAAGAAAGAAGAAAGAGAGAAATGGTTTTAAAGAAAAATCAACACAGGAAAGGCAACGACGTGAATGGCAAAAACTATGCAATTACAGTAGTAGTAAATAGAGACAGTTGGCAGCTAAAAAAAAAAGAACAAAAAGTTGACAAACTCCATTATTTTTAGTGATACAAAAACTTTTAACAAAGTTTGGGTAAATAAAGCAGGGAGGCAAGACAGTAGGCAAGTACAACAATGTTTAATTAAACAGGACTGGGAAGTAGGGAAAAGCCATTTTAAGGGATTTCTGTCATCTTCCTGTTCATTCATGCACTTAGGTATGCATCTTTATTGCTGCCAAAGACTTAACATAATATCAATTTCAAAACATTGAGAAAAAATATTTGTTAGACAACTTAAGACTGGACTAAGAATTCTCTACTTTCTGCAACTTTATCTGAACCCACTGATGTTGCATAAGCACAATATCAGTTTTAAGAAGGTGGCAGTTAATTTTGCTAACTTTACTTGTGTTTTGTTCAAATGATCCTATAAATGTTGTAATTTTAAGGCTTCATCAGGGGACAAACGGTTAACACAGACTTTGACTGTGGGAGTTTAAAGCATTTGGTTTTATTAGAGTTTATGTCTGGCATTTGGGACAATGTGACCATCCCACTACCCCAAAACAAGAGCAAAGATCAACAGCACATGCTACAAAATCAAAACACACCACTCTGTGATTGCAAAGCTAATAAGGAATCACTTCCTGAGCTTCAACATTGCTGGCACCTGGGGCCACAATAGCACTAAGCTGCTTAGCGGCTAGACCAGGCAACCTACAGTCTGTGTGTGTGTTTCTAAGTGATAGAGACCACAAGTCCTCATACAGCTGACAGTGCAACGTAAAGAAGGGACTGGACGGTAGCTAACAGGATTAACCCCAGACATTAAGAGAAGACCTTAACAGCAATTCGCCCTTGTCTATCTGGTGCATTGTTCTTGTCTGTTTCTCTGTCAGTTGATAGTTGCTGCCTCTACACATAAAAGCCTCCTTTGAAAAAAAAAAGAGAAAAATTGAATGATGCACAATTGGAAACTGGTCTTAACATTCACAATATTTTTCTACACGTATTATACTTTACAGATGAGCATTTGAACGTTTCTATTCTTTTGTTGTCCTCTGTATCGTATAGTTCACAGCAGGGGACAACAACGCGTTTAGCCAGAGACGAGCCTGAAGTGTCCTGAAAAGAACTCCTCTTTCCTGCCTGCAAACATGATAAGTGCGCTGAGCAGACAGGACAGAGCTAGTGATTTTAGCAAAGCAGCACTCTCAGCGCGATTCAAAAATAGCCATTTGACCAAACAGACCAACCTCCAAACTATTACGTAACTAAGACAATCTCAGTAGCCTCTGTACCTGCCTGAGACTCCTGAGCTTTACCAGCAACTGTATTTGAGATATTTTGTCTAGGAGTTCCTTTAAAACATAAGGGACAGTATGAGGCTTCGTTTCGGTTAAAAAAAATAGTAATTTCAAGTCTGTTTTCAAGTTTTCATACTCCAGTTATTGTACTGACGGGCAAGAAAGAGCAGTTATCTGCAGTGCTACTCAGTGGGAACATGATCAGAGAGTCATAAATCAAGAAGGGTTCAAGGTCCTGTCCATGTATCAGGTTTATCAAAAGGAAATAATGTAGATGGCGTTTGTTTATGACCTGTTTGTTTGTCTGAACGCTTAGTCCATTTCTCCTAAAAGGCAATGGTTGCTTTGAATTGATTCTGCAAAGGGGAGAGCCAAAAGGTTTGTAATGTCATATCATATGTGTTGACAGCACCCGTTCACACATCAACACACACAAGAGTGTGAAAAAAACACATATTCAACATCGAGATAACCTTTATTATTCCAGCATGAAGTCACAGTTTTCAATTCCTTGTCAAACAAGAAGGTACCTTTTGACACCATCATAGATCAGATGGTCACGAGTTTGGCTTTAGAAAACTCAAGCTTACTGTTGAAATTGTTTGCTGACATAAAAATAACTGCCAACTATTTTGATCACTAAACCTTAATGAAAATGTTTCCCTGTTTTCTTATCACTGCAATCAAAATATCCTTAATCCTTTTGAAAGCCAAACAAAACAAAACATTTCGACATGTACTCACACTCCAGTGGATTATGACGATGACAATTTTCACTTTTCTGACAGTTTCTAGACTGAGAAATGAATTGTGAAAGATACCAACAGTCTCATGAATCAACAATAAATATTGTAGCTCTAACTTATCAAAATAATCTTGCAGTTCGGTTTTAGTAAGACAGATCAACAGATAACAAGCTAACGCTCAGAGCCATCCCAATGATTAGTAATTAGTCTGAAGTAGCATTAACACATTTTCATAAATGCCTAACAAGTGTTTCCAAAATAGACCAGCCACCAAAGTGTGGCCTAGCGGCAGTGAGAGTATACCCCCAGACTAAAGGGCCTTAGTCTGATTAGTGTGTTTGTGAGATAAGGTATCCTTATCCTTACGTATCCTTGAGCAAGACACTGACATGACCCCTTCCTTCACCTGGGGCACAATGACCTGGCTGACCTTATTAGCAAAACAGAGGGCAATAGACAATTTTCTTCCTGCAGTACCTGAATACATTATACAATCTAGAAAAGCACAATGACACAGCACTAGCCTGTATTTCAAGCAATAAAACTTTTATGTAAAGTTTAACATGGATTAATTTTAAGGAAATGCCAGTAGGGACCTGTTTAAATTATCTTCAGATATTTATTATTCATTGTTGTACACAGATTAAATAAGATGGTTGTCCATGAATACAGAGCAATGGAGATGAAATTAAAGAGTCAGACAAGCTGCAGACAACAGATGACATGAAATACGAGAAACAAACTTTAAATTTATCTTTTAAAAGGTAACCCACAGGAATATGAGATGTTATGACTAAATCATGGGTCTAGTCCTTACAATGTATCGTGGGTAAAAAACTAATGATAATCAGCCGGGCAATTCCTACATGAAATTGTTCATCGACTTTCTCTGGATTGATACATGATTGTATCATGTTACAATATGACACATTTCTTATGACCAAAAATAATGATTCCAAGTCAATTGTAAGGACAAACTAGCAATCCATTTTTTTTTATTACGTGTGAAAATCTTTAATAAAATTACTTCCAGTTCATTGTATTGTTCATCAGTTACTCTGTGGTTTTGTGTTAAAGGTATAGCTATAGCTATAGCTACAACCTGGTGACCCCATAATCCAGGCACTGCAAAACACATCAGAGCTAATTAAAAAAAACAAAAAAAAACTTATTCAGTCCAGTGCCTTTCTCTCCTCTTTTTCAAGTCTCAGTGTGTATACATCCTGAAAGAAAACACATTAAAAAAGTTCATTCTTCACAATTACGTTTGCGCTATAATAATGTCTTTTAGATGGAGAAACAATCCAATCATGATATGTGACTGGCTACATGGACCCATGTGGAGGCCACTAAGAGCATATGCAGTATAATGACCAGCTTCAGTTTACCTGTAGGTGAATGAGACGTCATTAGGAGAAGGAGCTGCCTCCCATCTCTCTCTATTCACTTATAGCCGCAAAACAGATGCAACAATTTACATGCCTTTTCTGTTTGCTCAAGAACTACAAACCTTATCGTCTTGGTTTAAACTGTGCAATGTAAAAAGGTGAAAAGATTAGCTGACTAACCTCCCATTAGACTACAATATCAGACTGTGACGTCAATTATGCATCATCTGTCTTTTTCAGAGCACTGAAAATGTTTCTTCCTCAACACAGAGCATGTTCAGTTGAACAAGCCTTGTGTACAGCTGTGATGTGACGCAGACTTTACCTCTATTCTCAGAATGAACAACAGCCATTAATCTGAGCATCAATCAATCGATCCTAGCATCCTCTAAAACTGTAGAGAAATTTATTTGTAAATGTAATAGTGCGACCCTTATATGACTTGAAGACAAATATAGTAAAAAAAAAAAAAAAAAAAAAAAAAAAAAAGGCCATCACAGTTTCTTAAAGCCCACAGTACCACATAAAACAGAAAAAGCAGCCAAACTTCTCACTTGAGAAGCTGAAACCAGAGAATGGTTGTTATTCTGACATAAATAATCAATTAATCAAAACTACTGCTGACCTGTTTCCTGGTGATCAACTAATCAACTGATGAACTAATTTATTAATGGGCACTTGTCCTTTTATATGTTTTAGTAACATATCTAATTATTTAACACGCACTGTTGATTAAAATAATGGTTGGTGGGGCAACATGATGATGAGGCACTCATTTATATATATAATGAGAGGTGGAGCCAGAGGATACACATGCCCCAACGTGCTGTTATGAAAGGACCATTAAGTCTTGAGTCAAAGCTGTCTTAATAAATAGAACAAATGCAAGAAGGAATTCAATTGCTTTCTTGCATTTTCAGTGTTTTTTTTTTTTTAAAGCAGAAGTGATTGACAAAGAAAAAAAAAAGTTCCCTGAATATAGAGGAAGAGGTGATCAATGTAAACAAAAGCCAATGAAACCAGCCACAGGCATTAATTTTGGCTGTATATCAAGCTTTCAGTCATCATGCTCCGTTTGTGTCATGCTGCTGAGCAATGCCCCTCCTTATGGGTGACCTTCAGGCCAAACAAGTCCCTGCTGGCACAAACTGACAAGGCAATGTTTAATTACAAATTCAACACCAGGCTAAATTAGTTTTTTTTTTCTGTTAACTGAAAGAAACACTTTTTTTTTTTTTTTTTTTAGAAAGCAACGACATCTGTCCATACCAGGATTTCTTATGATAGTAAGCAAATAATTTATTGCCCCACAATAAAAACAGTCAGTTCAAAAGTTGCTCAAGGTTTATCTAAACACACCACGTGTTATCACTGCCAACACTGAGGATTTAAATGTGACATGAAAGTAACACGTTACCAATACACCTCTCATTTCCCACCAGGTTAAGTAGTATTGCACTTCAGTAAAAGTAATTCTTCTCATACAGAGGATAAAAAGAATAAATGGCAATTTAGGTAGAAGAAAAAAAAGCTAAATTAAAACCTTGACCGCACAAGACCTTATTGTATCACAAAACATGTAATAGGTAAAACCTTGAGATGATGAAGTACTTAGAAAAATTGAGCACATATATAATATCTTTGCACACTGAACAGTTCATAACCCATTCTACAGGCATGGGCCTTCATATTTAATGCTATGCAACAGCAGCTACTAGACAATTAGTAAGCATTCCATGAGCTAGTGAAAGTCTGCTCCTTAGACATTTTATACATCTCAAATGAAATCTGTATCCGTTGGCCTTGTTCATTATCATCATTTCGCACTGATCCTTGTTTAGACTCCACCCTGATTGTGAATCCTGTAACCTGGGTAGATTACCTTAAGGGAGCTTGCAGCATGGATAAAAACAACCCAAATTGACCAAGGGATTCTTTGCTTTATGGTGCACAGGTTTGAGTTCAAAATCTGGCCGGGTGACGTCTTTCCAAGCTTCGATGGCCACAAGGGCAAAGTTGCAGCAATGGCTCAGCAACGCCCTTTCCAGCTAACGTTAGCTTAGCACGATAACCTACGCGTTTACTGGAGCTGTCAGTATGAGCAGACTAGATCTATGCTACCACATACACAGTCACCATACCAAAACACACACTGGGCGTTGGTCTACACCAACAAGTAGCTGAACAACATAACCCACTGTTGAAAATATCACAACCGTTACCCCTTAAAATGCATAGGAGAATAGGGTATGCAAACCAAGTTTGATAATAGGGCCATTAGCTATTATTCACCAATACAAAACAGCGCAGGTTAAACTTATAGTAAAGCATTATTCACATAAATTGAATCATTTCCACAACAATTAAAGTTTCTTTAAGAATATCATTTCATTTATGCATTTTCTACAATCACAATATTTGCACCCCGGCTGTAAAAAACATGGCAGCAAACTGACAGCACCTTAGTTAGCCGGCTAACGTACCACGTTAGCTCGTCCCCACAGAACTTCCATAAATAGCCGTAGCTAACGTTAGACAAATGTTCAGCTAGGTTTCACAACAAGTGTCTCAATACAAGTTACGCGTTGATCAAGAAGCGCAGGACCGGTTTTAAGATGACAATCACATTCAGCATAGTTACGCGATGTCACGGTTAGATTATTTTAGCGTTCAGTCTCAAAATCGAAGCTCTTGTCAATGCCAACTTTGCCACTTAGCCTAGCTTAGCTTAGCTCTTGGCCTCTCCGCCATTTTGAGATCGGAACGGCAGAGCGCAGACACTGCAGGCAATTCGTCGTCAAAAATAACAAGTCATTTCAAGTGCCAAACAACAACACAGACGCGTGTAAAAACCACCGACTCACCCTCTGACAAATGGCGATTCTCATACCCCCTTGACCGGTCAAAACATGCGACGAGAAAGCCTGGTTTTGATGCGGTACTGTGACTTTTCACATCACCTGGCACGGCCGCTCAGATTTCTCTCCTCTTTGGTACCACCGCATTCGCCCGGCCCCAGCTAACGGTCGCGATTGGATATCGGCTGCGCGCACGTAGAAGGCGAGCGGGGGCGCGCATCGTGCACGGTCACGCACGCTCGTAATTAAAGGGAAATCACGCTATGATTTTTAAGTTGTATGCGTTATTTTTTATTGCCGTGTACACAAGTTTGAATTTGAACAGTTTTAATAGTAAACATGTTTCTCGTTGAGATGATGACGAATCATGCAGCTGTTCCATAGATGGTGAATAATGGAACAGCTCCCAGGAAACTGTAACACCTTTAGCAATTTTACACTAACTATTTGAATACATGTTCAGATTAACAGTTGTAAGCCATACACTGAAATAACACTTCTTTTGGAAATATCTAAAATGAAATTCACTAAGCTCAGAGTCAGTTATAAATTTTATGTCTGTGGACTAAATCCAAAAAAAAAGTCATTTGATAACACAGGAATGCCAGTTTAAACTGTGATGCTTTGATTTCCAGTTTGGGATGCCATTTATAAACCGGTAATCTCACTTGTTCTCATAGAATCAAGAACAACTTCGAAGAAGATAAGTAGTGTTTCCCTACAGTCACCTGGATATTAATGACAACAATGTGTATTAAAGTATAATGGTCCACTAGCACACATCCAAAACTGTCATTTTTAATATTTAGAATCAGACAAATTATGTATTGTGTTCTGAGAAATGTTCATGGCACAAGTGTGAAACCCAGTGGACACACAGGGGATTGCAAGATGACCACACATTTCAAAACATAATACATTTGGACTTTTAGTAGACTACACAGATGCTATATTTTTTCCATTAATCTAGCAGTTAAATCTGTCATTTTATATAGAGTGAATGGCTGCATTTTTCTGACAAAAAGGAGCAAAGTTATACATATAAGCTATGTCAACAAAGTTACAGCCTCCAGGCTTCATTCACGGATTCCATATATTTCAACAAGCAATATATCCTGGCTGCCCTGTATAAGATGAGGCTCTCTTCAATGTCCAGTCCTTCGCAGACAACAGCAGAACAAACTGTCTGCACCTGTCTGTCCCTTGGATATACTGTAGTGGTTGTCCAAAGTAGGCCAACTTATGAACCTGGCTTTCCTTTGCCATTGTTGCTCATTGTCTGTGGTCATTTTCAGAAGTACACAGATGTTCTATTGTAACCGTCCAGAGTTCAGTGTAATTGTCCTTTGTGTGCAGTTCTGAAGTCTTTTTGCTTTAATAACTGATTTTCCAGCTCTTCCACTTGAAGCTTTTCCTTTCCTTTCATCTCAGTCCTCAGGTCTGCAACTTCTTTTGCACTACAGGGAAAGACATAATATACAAAATACTGTAAGTGTGAGGATATCAGCATTTATGTTCATCCCTTATCAGATTAATCATCAAGGGGGGGGGGGGTTACCATTACAACCACCACATTAGCAGTAATTATTCAGTGTTTACCTGAGGGGAACGAGAATGATTCCACATGTCAGGTTGAGCTGCTGAAGGATTGCATGGGGGCTCGGAGTGGAGAACTAGAGAGAAACACAGAGGAGAGAAAGTATCACACAACAAGAAATAGATTTAATACTTATGTAAGTGGACTTAACAAACAATACGAACCTTTGGAGGTGGGATACAGGCACTAGGTGTGTTACTGTAGATATGGTTGATGGCTTTCTGAAGGACCACAGCCTGCTGAGTGAGGCTCTTCAGGTATTCAGAGCTTTCCTTCGTACTGTCATGCTTCTCACCGACCTTCAAACGTGCAAAAATGAAGTCTCTCAGTTAAAATTCTGAACATATCAGCATAACACCAGCGAACATGCCAGTCTAGCATTTTTAAAGCACACCTGGATCTTATATATCGAATAAGCCTCTTTCTCGTGTTGCAGAGCTGATCGAAACTCTCCCTTAGTCTCGTATACGGTGGCGAGTAGATGGTGACTGCACAGAGGATAGAGATGGAGAGGCAGAGAGGCAATACAGAGGAAATGAAGGAAGGGAACAGCGAATGCATAGGAAGGTCACAGCATTTCAAAGCGTTTCTAGCTTTTTCTGTATTTGTAATGTGATGCAATGTGTATTTTTGTCCTTCCGTCAGAGGAACATGAGGATAAACTTGTAATGTTACCTGTGTGCGTGCCTCAGGGATGTGGCACCGCGGTATTTGGAGGTTAAATTTAAGGCATTTTGTAGGAACCTCAGGGAAAGCTCATACTCCATCAGTCCATGAAGCACTAGACCCAGCATACTCTAATGTAGTGGAGCACATCAGGGACAATAATAGATCATTTCCAACACACACGTGTAATTATACCTTTTAGCACAAATAAAAGTGACTAGATGTAGAAGCCTTGCCTGCATTCACAGTTTTCCTATTATCTGCTTCAAGTTGCCGTCGCCTATTTGCATTTTCTAGTATCTTGTCTAACTTACCTTTTTTTTTGTTAGTTTGTAAAATGTCTTTCCTAATTTTTTTATTCCACAGTAGGTCTTGATCCAACACTTAAATTATTTCATTTCATTCAGGCATTTATTTGCTTTCTATTTGTTCCTTATTTTCAAACTTTCTTAACCAACGAAAGTCTATTAAGCACTGACTAAAGGTTGTGTTTAAACTACCTTTAATGTGTAGAATAGATAGATGGATAACATCAGATTTTAGTAGAAAAGTAGAAACGCAACACTTTGCAGACGAGGTCTCACTTACATCCAGCAGAGCGACTTGTGGATGGTCTTCCCCGCTCACAAGCAGGGTGAGGTACCGAGCGCGGTACAGCAGCTGTAGGGAGGTCAGATGCTGGCCTCCAGCAAAGCAGTACAGTGCCAGGTAAGTCTGAACCACAGACAAGAGAATACTGTCATATGAGGACACAAGTGGGATATTACACTGATAGAGTTAAGTAAGATGTTTGTAAAAATAAAACAATCTGGGGATTACTGCGGGGGTGAAGGTACTCACGTAGTCCTGAATGGTCTGGGGATGGTCTATACCTTGGATTCTCTCACTACTCATAACAACCTTTTCCTGGTGACTGAGAGCCTGTGAGACACGGAGAAATGAAAAGAATTTATGTAAACTTACAGATTCATTCATATTTCTCTCTGCTTTATATTAAAATGGTCAAAGACTGTATGATATCTTGAATAAAACTTGATATGTGGGTGATGATTATAAGTCTGAAAAGATAAGAGGTCATAAAATGAACTGTAATACATATTTACATCTGCATATTCCCCCAAGATGTAGCTGAGGCGTCCCAGGAGACGCAGGCACATACACACATCCTCGTGCAGGACCCCACATACGCTGCTGAACAGAGTCAGGGCCTGGCTAATCAATTCATAGCCATCTTTGAGAAGACCTGGAAGCAAACATAAAACACTAATGATAAGCACTGAATGCACATAAATTAATGACATCTGCTCTTCACTCTGAATCCAGATGGGAAATCAAACCAACTAAATGATTTTATCTTTCAGGAAGTCCAAATCTGTGCAAATCAGTGTTGCATGGATGCATGATATAGCCTGTGTGTCAGAGGCTGGATATTTCTTACATTTGTGTTAAATGGCAGGGTGGTGACCCTAACTATTTGTGTATATGCACAAAGTGAAAGAATGGACTTCAAGGGGATGTTTATGTGCATAAGAAGAGTCCATTTGAGTGACCCATTAATGGGGTATTCACAACCTAACATCTTGAAGGATACGTTAATCTCAATCTTAACATCTAATACAATGCTTACATGTCCATTCTGCATATACATTGAAAGGGGTATTGGTTGGTGCAACTGTTGGGGGACAAAATCCACTGTGCAAAAATGCATCGTGAAGTTCAGCTGAAGGTTATATAGACAGTCTAAGTTAGTCAAATCAACTAGGTATCTTCCACAGTCACAGTGGTTTTAGCACAAAATTCCCTCTTTGTGCTTGGTGTTTGCTTGCTGAGCCATGGCAGAGGGAATACAACAAGAAGGGAGAATTCTGAACCCAAACGACTCAAACGCCTCAGGGGTTGACTATTAGAGCTTCCGCTGAGCTCAAAATGTATTTTTAGACAGAATGAGCGCTGTGTTGATTTTATCCTTTAAAGCATTAACTTGACTTCCTACATGGAAAACATCACCTTGCGAGTTCCATTTGAAGGCACCAATAATATCAGATGTGTGACATTTTTAGCTCCATGACATGATGCTGAATGGATCTCCCAGTTAAGGTTTAGTTTCTAGCACCCAGGCGAGGTCACCGTGCTATTCTACATGTGAACACATACACATAGTGTATTTTATGTCGTTTTAAGCGTTTCTGCTCGTGTCTGCATCTCTCACCCTGCTGTACTGCCACCTGTGCGTGTTGCACAAGCCTCGTGGCATCTGTTGCCGTAGGTTTGAGATGTTTGACGACAGGGAACATGTTGACGACGTCTTCCTCACCAAACACTGGTCTGTGTCGAGACTCAAACACATACTCCCTCAGCTGTACCTAAATACAAAGAAAAGGAAGAAGGGGCAGAAAGGGGACATTTCAGTTTTTAAGGGCTTGTTGGACCTCAGCAGGCTCAGCAGCTCTCAGACCTCTGTTTTACTATAGTGACTATTAAATACTTTTTATCCTCTGTGAGCTTGACATGATGAAAGCACCGCCAAAAAAAGATAACCTCAGGCCTAAATCTCATCCTGGCTTCTGGAAGGGGTGACAGTGTTGGAAAAAACTGTTTTTGCATTGTGATCCCAGTTTTCTTTCAAAAGAGAACTTTAAAGCTCTTTAAAGGAACATTTTGTTATTTTGGGCGGCTGTGGCTCGGAAGGTAGTCCACTCTCCAGAAGGTGGGCTCCTCCAGTTCGCATGTCCAACAGAGTGAACTCCAAATTGCCTCTGATGTGTCATCAGTGTGTGAGTGACAGAAAAAGGTCTGTGTGATTCAGCAAAAAGTGCTGCGTGTGTATGGGTGAATGTGGCTTTGAGTGGCTGATAAAAAAAGAAAAGTGCTATATACATAGTAACTGCAGTCCATTTACTATTTCCGTCTTGAGTGCTTATTGCTCACTTTGTTAGAGCCGAGAAAATGTCCTAACCATGACAAATAAGTCAAGTAAAGCAGTATCAGCAGCAACTTCCTCTATTGCAGCTTCATGTATAATTTTTTAATTGTAAAAAAGGTGTGGTTTCATCTACAGTGTTCCTAGTGCACCTTTAAGATAGACAGAACATTTAATTTGACAGTTTAATGTTTGATGAAGAGAAACATGTAGATGTCTCACCTGGATGCCCGTCTTGATGGCGATCTCTCTCAGTAGGGAGATCCTCTGAAGGCCGTGCTTCTCTATCACTTCATCTATACTGTCACTGAACACAGAGAGGATGACTCTGTAAAATCCTGCTGCACATGTCCAGCCACACGCATATACATACAGACACACACACACACACACACACACACCAGTCAATTGTGTAGTGGTAATAATCTCCAGCCTCGGTCCTGATCCTGCCCCACAGCTCACTGGGGGTCAGTCTTGCCCACACACTATCTGTCAGCAAGGCGACTCGACTCCCGTGGCTCCGCCGACGTCGACTCCTGCGACGGGAGAGTAGCTCATCTGAGGAGGAGTCGGGGATACAGGAGGAGGAACTCAGGAGGCAGTTTAGGAAGTGACTGACAGCAGCAGAGAAGGCAGCAGGTTCTACATCCTGGGAGAAAATAAGATATGTGTTGATATTTGATTTTTATTATTGCGAGATTGTAAAATGTTATGTTTTAATATTTTACGTGTTTACATTATTTGAGCGCATCACCTGTAGATAGGTCCTGAAGATGTGTTTTGCACTTCTGATGAGGACTTCACTGATAGAAATTCTCTGTGAGGGAACATTTGATCAGTTATTTCATCAGAAACACAACATCCTTTAAAGAAAGTGCAATCAGTATTTAAAAAAAAAAACAAAACTGAACTACAAACACTGCTCCCTATGCTTTGTTTTAAATATTTTATTTGTATGTTTATTGGTTTCATTGGTTTGTTACCACATTTTTCTATATACTACATGTTTTTGTTCTGCTGATTTTATGTTTGGTGAGCTAAAGACAGTTTTCCACAGAGATAACTAAGCTGTTGACCAAGAACTCTAAACTTTGATCGTAACTAAGTCTTGAGTAGTTTAATCTCAATCTTGGCAGCATTATTTTCCTGACTAAAAACCTTTTTCTGGTGTATCTCAAGGGTTGATTCTGGGTCCTCTTCTTTTCACAGTTTCTATGCTTCCACTTGGTCATATAATTAGCAGACACAACATATTGTTTCATTTTTATGCAGATGATGCTCAGTTATATCTTCTACAGATTCCTGTAGTTTAGTTTCCTTGAAAGACTGCTTTGATGTTAATAAGGGATGCATGTAATTATATTTTCCCAGCCTGACAGTCCAAATAATGAAAACATGACTTTATGCCTATCAATACAAAGCCATCTGCCAGAGTGTTATTTTTGATTCAGATCTAAACTATGAAAACCAAGTACCAGAGCTTATTCACTCCTGTTTTTATCAGTTCAGAAGCATCTTGGTTGAAAAGTATCTCTAAACTCAAACCACTTCTGTCTGCAACTGGTCTAAAATAAAGCTGGAACCATGTGAAGAGAATAGATCACCACCATTTGGCTTCCCGTTGGTTCCAGAAAATTCTATTAATCACTTATAAAGTGTAAAGTGGATTAGCTCCAAGCTATATCTCTGACCTGTTAAGCCCATATGTACAAGGGCACAGACTCAGGTCAGCAGAAAAAGCCCCTCTTGCAGTTCTTAAGTCTAGTCCAGTCTGACCTGGATTTGCTGTCATTGCACCTTAACTGTGAAATGAAATGTCTTTTATAATCTGCAGCTACGTCTATGATTTTATATTTCCTGGACGATGAAATATTGCTTTATTTCTCATTTGTATGTCATTAATCTGATTTTAATTTAACTATGCAGTTGTTTTTTTTTTTTTTTTTTTTTTCACTGTATCTCATGTATTGTTAAAATGCGGAAGTATTTCTTAACTGTCATAAGAAAAGTATGAAACAATTATATACTATGATTATTCTTTTAGTGCATTTGGCTTTTGGTACTGATCATCTTTTTTTTCCTTTCACATGACGGTTTCCTATGATGTGAATGAAAAAGACTACAATATATTAATTTCCAACAGTTGAGTAGGTCTAAGACTGTATTACCATAAAGAATATTCAATTATTTCAGGCTTTGAAAAGCGAATCCTAGTTCATCTCATTAAGCTTGCATGATTTTCAAGGCACATCTGTTATACATCACCAGACTGATTAATTATACATACAGACAGATTTCTGATCACACTGGGTTTTGGAGATTTTAAATGAGTGGGTTGATGCTAATTAGATTTTTTTTTCACAGATATTTGCCATATTTTCAGAGGTGACTGTGTGACCAGGTGTTTCACTGTAGTGTGACAGGGAACCACTGCAGTTCAACACATGTCCAACACATCTGTAGACTGTCTCCTCTGTCAGCTTATCCCTACCTGATGAGTGCCAACTCTGTGCTCACAATACCACCACAGATATAGTCTATAGTACATGATATTAGGATATGTTTTATATGAATATAAAATCTGGGATTTGTTTAATACATAATTAATATTATATTCATTAATTAAGTATTTATTTGTGTTCAGCTATTGAGGGTGATGAGATGCAAGTGAAAGCTTTGGAAGAAATCTGATCACATTTTAAGACAAATTTATACATAAATTCAGGCTTCATTAAAATTATAATTTATTCCAAAGGGTTAACTTACTTTTTCCTGTTGTACTCTGGTCTCTCTTACAAAAGAGGTCTCAATTTCAATGAGACTACCCAATTAAATATATGTTAAAATGATACTACTACTACTACTACTACTACTACTACTACTGTAATAATATTAATAACAAGGATGCATTTATAAATACTGTATCATACTCAATCCAACTCCAGAGACAGAATGTGAATTATGTCAAATTTTCAACCAATTAATCAATGTAAAAGTAAACTTAAGACCAAGAGGTAGGCAGCTCTATTGACTTTACACACATGTGGTATAATATTTGATGGGTAAGTACCTTTATGTGGCTGAGTCTCTCCCTCTCCTCCACCGTGTGCAGCTCCCTCAGCAGGGTGCCCAGGTATCGGACATTCACACCATGCTGGTGTAGCACTGAGGTCAGGGTGGCCCCATCCATCGGCACTGCTGTGTGGTCGAGACAGTCCCTCAGCTACCACACACACACACACACAAACACACACACACCATCATCATCATCATCAACATTAACATCACACATCTTAAACTTCATGACAGCATGAACATTCATGCTCCACACTCAGACTCACCACAGCTGGAATCTGATTGGACAGCAGAAAAGCAGCTGCATCCCATAACAACTTTCTCTGCCTCTGAACCTCCTCAGCAAACTCAGATGAGAAACGGACAGCTGCAGCAAAGACAGTTCAATCTTAGTCTGACTGTTTTTTGTTTTTCTTTAAACCTTAAACACATGATGTTTGTGTGTTTGTGTGTATTCAAGTGTATTCAATACCTGGAGAGCAAACGTCAGGATTGAAGCGGATGTCAAATCGACAGTCACTCACTGATCCCACAGCCTTACAAGCTTTCATAATCATATCTCTTCTCTGCAATTCTACAAAAGTAAAATACGAATACATTATTTATTAACATGGCAAAAAATCACAACCAATGCTCAACCACTTTCCTTGGCCTCAATCACTAGTTATACAATGAATATTTGTGCATTTTGCGGGTCAATTAACTGTTAATGAATTTATGTTTATTGACAACCAATATGAAAAAAATGTCACCACAAGGTCTATTGAGTTGCTGTAATGGAGCTGTTTATCATATCACATGGTCTTCATCAGCAGACGGAGTTCGCCTGTTGTAGTTGTTCGATTAAAGGTATTCATTTCCACGTTGGCTTAAAAGCCGAGAATGAGCCCTGTCAGAGTTTTATTGTTATCTGTTATATCACAGGTTCATTACTATTGATGCATGAGTGTGTCAGCAGAATTTCTAATGTTGCAGTAGGTGGTAGAGGAGCTAATTTTAGATTTTTTACACAGTTGGGTAGTTAAACAATAATAATTAACAATCTAATTTCAAGAACTCATCAAATGTTTTGTATGTATCTGAATAGTAAATGTGTCTGTCAGGTGACTCTGGGGGGCAAAAGTAACAGGAAATGGAGGTAAAATACAAATACTTTTAAGCCAGTAAGGGTGAGAAGATCATGTAATGTGATTGAAAGCTCCAGAACAACTACTAAATGGACCTTATGATGAGATTTGTTTTCTGCTTTTTCCTGTTGTTTCCAAGTTCAAGAATTAACTTTGAAACCTGATTCTACATGCTACTATAATACAACACATTACATGTTTTGTAGCTGTCAGTACATCCTTTCTTTGGCCACTTTTGTATTTTCTCTCTCTGTTCTCAACCTAGTTTCTCTTTACAATAACCCAGTTTCTCCTGTTTTATCAATAGGTTTCATAGTTTCCCTTCATTTATCTGGTGTTATTCACCCTTGTCAGCTGCGGCTGTGGTTTTATCTCCAGTTCTCAGCTCAGAGACCAGATCTTCACTCTGCTCTGTGGCTTCCTCCTGTTGGCTGAGCTCCTGGGCCACCATCTTGACATAAAGTTCATACCTGCAACAGGAAACTCAAGGTTGGAGTAACTCTCAGTTCATCCTGCAGGTTTAACAGTTACATGGTGGCTGCATTTGTGTCCAAACATTCATCAAAGGGCTCCACATCTCCTCTTCCTCACCTGTGCTGGACAAAGGCCTCTATCAGCTCTGGTCTCAGGCTGGCCAGGCTGTGGCGATGTCGGCGTGGGTAACCGAAGCTCTGACACTCCTTTGGCACCTCCTCACCTGTATCCCCTGTCTCTGAGAACTGGAAGTTGAGGTCAGGGGGGAAGGTGCGGAGGAGATCCAAGATGTAAGGTCGTCCGTCATTACCTAGGATGCCTTTGGTCTCAATGCCAGAGCAAAGCTCCACCGGGGTGTTGTTGTGGTCGAGAACCTGGTGACGCTGGATTCTCAGTGGTTTACTGGTTTTATCCAGAAGCTCCAGAAACCTGTGGTAAAACAACTTCTGATCATATGGCAGTAGGAGTGTTGAGAAAATCAAATGATTACCTGTTTGAACTTTTACTTGATCAAGATCTAAATCTCTAAAATATTACATATTATTGTTTTGTGTGTGAGAGTGTGTGTGTTACCTGGGGTGTGTAGCAACAGTTGCTCCGTAGTCATTAGAGCCATAAACTACACTCTGCTCCTGATTTTTCTCCAGTATCCCGGGAACAATTGTCTGAGCAATAACACGGATACCACGATAATCCACCACAGCTGTCCCAAGTGTGTGGAGCCCCTCTGTGTCGACAGATGCATACGCCTGTAGTAAAGCAGTTGAATTATTTTTGTTTTGATGACAAGAACATGAAAGAATTCCTACAAATAATCTGACTATGTGGGCGTGGATAAAATTAGATATAATTGAAAGTGAAAATCAGAAAAATAGCCCATGCAACTGCAGGGAAGATCATTATCTTGATAGATGATGCTGAATATTGTTGTCCCTTTAACATCCACATATTATACCCTTAACAGGGCAGATGAAACAGTAAATAAATCCCAAACCCCTCACTCCGCTGTCGGGATCTCTACCTGTGCTCCTCTCAAGTCGCAGACGGCAGCAGCATGAGCAGCAGTGTTGCCCCCCAGTGGGCGGTAGTGCTCAGATATGTCGAAGCCCAAGCTGAAGAAGAGGTTGTTCCAGATGAACATCTGCATATGAGGCGCCTCACCTGGATTTAATGGCATGACATTACCGTCGATGACAGCCATGGCCCCTTGTGTTGCAGCGGCAACAAAGTCACTGTTGGTCTGGATAGGGGGAGGGGGTAATTGTCACTGTCTCTAACTGATAACTGGGACAACAATGGAAAGAAGACATTCAAAAAAACTGTGATCTCACCTTGAATATGCTCCTCTCTCTGTGCAGACGCTCCTGAAGGGAGTTCCTGGGGAGTTCCCTGCATCCCTGCAGCTCCTCATTCCAATCCCGAGTCTGTGGCCATAACACACAACCGAAATATCAGCATCATCATCACCATCAGTTAGCCACCATGAAACCTTTGTTTGTGTGTCATGTCCCCTAAGTTCTGTAGTTTACTGCAATGTTATATTTCTCTGCATTTCCAAATTTAGCTCATTTCCCCGAATTTGTGTCTGCAACCTGCCCAGCTGTTTGCTTGTCCTGGCCCATGTGACTGGTGTGTGTCTCCTCCGCTCTGACACAGTCGAGGGTGTGGTCTCCATGAGGGGCAGTCCAGGTGAACACCTGAAAAGGTGCTGCGAACCGCTCATAAGGGTGTTGCTGGACTCTGGTTCAAAGCAAGTGACAGAAAACATTTTTCCAATAGCCAGGTTAATATGAATGTGAGAATCTCTGTTTTATTTGGGATGAAAGTATTATTGGTTTGATATTAACAAGGATGAATGTATGAATTTTCCAACTCGATTACACGAAGTCTGCTCACCTCTTCTTCTGCAGGGCACTGAAGTTTTTCCTGAAAGTGGCGCTGACTTGACTCAGCAGCTCAACGAGAGAGTGGCAAAGGATTTTGGGAACTGCAGGTTTAGGGTTGAAGTTGAAGGCAGTTGACCTGGAGCAGCCAGAGCATACAAACTGTAGCACATGTAAGTTTCTACAATTATACAAGGTAAGTTTCTACAAACGTCATCGTACACAAATGTTGGTTTAGCTGTGGAACTTTGAGATGAAGAAATGCAACATTAGAAAGCAATTTATAATAAGAAAAAAGATTTAGAGTAAACGGTAATGATAGTTGCCCTGCATCTTGAACTAAATGCTAACAATGGCAATGCTAACATGCTGATGTTAAGCAGGTGCTAAGTTCAGCTGATGCTGATGAGAATGACATTAGAAAACTCAAGCATTGAACAAATTGCAACTTTGACCTGACGATGGTGTTAGATGAAAAGTTATGGGACCACATCATTTATAATAATTAATCTCGTGGGTGTCATGAATGTGCAAAATTTAGTATTTGTCAAGATTAGATACATCTGGAAACCGTGAATGTTTGTTCAAATTTTACTATGTGAAACTGAAAACTTGTTGCCATCCTGCTATGGAAAAGTAAGAGGGATCATTTAAAGTTATTAAAATACCTTGACTGGTAGCCATCAATATCTGTACTAAATATCCTGCCAGTCCATTTAGATGATACTGAGATATAGAGGACATAGAGGAAAAGCTTGGCGATCCCTAAAGTCATTAGGATTCGTCCTCTGGCCACCATTAATGTCTGTACACATTTTTCATGACAATTTGTCCAATAGTTGTTGAGATATTTCAGTGGTGGACCGACCGACACTGCCATCCCTAGAGCTACGGCACTAGCTTGGCTAAAAACTCATACATGAGCAAACTTGTCACAGCTGAACACTTCAACACTCACTGATTGAGGTAGAAACCACGTGTAGAGGATGTAATGTTGAGTTCTCTGTCTTCCATAGTGAGGACATTGAGGTACATTAAGTCCCCATGCATCTTCCTGTTCCCTGGAGGAGGGTTCCAGCTGCTCATGGTCAGAACCCTCAGGCACTGTAATGGCTGTAATGATAAAAAAAAATAAAATAAAATTCATAAAATTCAACAATTGCTTCACTGTAAATGAGTAGGTTTTAATGAATTCTATATTTAACTAGTCATATTTGCTGATATCTCACCTTCCAGTCATCTCTGACAGGCTGCAGTGGGGTAAGTGGTCGGTCCTTAGATCCAGGGAGGATGTATTCTGGAGGGCTGCAGTCCAATGACTCCTTTTCAGAAGCTCGCCTCTTCATCACACTTTCGTGATCTGAAAGCATGAATATGGAGGTGGAAGGGTTGAACGATTACTGACAGAAATGCTAAGACAAAAGCCCGATGTGAGGAAGTGTGCGAGGTCCATATTACCTTTGTCTCCTCTGGTGTAAGAGGTGAGGTAAGATAGTGAGCTGCCGTTCACTCCGTTGTATGCATCTGCAGGGTCAAGGCTCCTCAGAAGATCACACACATGTCTGAGATGAAGACGAGCATCACGCACTGAATAAGAGTCTGCAACAGGATCAGGAGAGATGCTTAGAAAGGGTTCAGTCTTCCACAAGCGCACCATGAATTCAAGGTATTTCTTGTTGCTGTGTTGCATTTGTGGAATTAAGGTAACAAAGTAATTAGTACATGTACGGACAAGACAAAAACAGTGCAGTATGAAATAAGCATATCATATGACAGTCAAATGAATTGTCGAAACCAGTGATAGTCTGTATAAACTCAGAGGCATAGCCTCTATGACAACTCAAAGAATACAAGGGTTTCTCATGCAGTCCTAGATACAGGGAACCTTTTTTTTCATTTCATAGGTGACATTAATTATAATAAAATAATTATTAATTATATATATATATATATATATATATATATATATATATATATATATATATATATATATATAATCTCTCATTCTATATCACCTAGCCTTGGAAAATAAACTATACAAAGTATTGAAATGTTGTATTTTTCACATTATGCAGCTGCAAGTGACCAGTACAAGTAAGGTGTAAAGTGAGTGATGCGTGAGAAAAACAATTAATAAATAATTATTAGTTGGAGCTAATGTTTATTACAGCAAATATAAACTGTGGTTGGGTTGTGCGAAGTCATAATGTTGCAAACCTTCCTGTGACAATGTGTTACAGGTTCAACACATTTAATTACTGGGAAAAGAAGAAAGAAAAGGATGAGGCAGTTACCCTCCACCAACTTGATCAGCGCTCCGTCCTGGATGCCCTGGATGGAACGTAGCTCTGTGAGGCTGTCGAGCGAGGTGCCTCCCAGCTGGAGAGAGAAGCATGTGCGGTGGCAGGTGATCTCATGATCCATCAGCACCTGGTGCAGCTCAGCCACCAACATCTGGCCTGACACCTGAGAATGGAAAACAGACAGAGGGTCGGGTTAGAGTGATTCAGAAAGTTAGAAGATGCAGGGAAGTATTTTAAAGAAAATAATGACAGCAGTACAGCACAACCTGGAGCTCAAAACTTTCTGTTCCCGGAGGTTGAATTCTGACAATAAAGCCTGTCTCCTGGAGCTCAACTATGTCACGGATGCTTAGCTGTTCCCTTTTATCAGGATCTGACTGCTCCAGACGATCATCCTTTGGGCTTTCTCCAGTTTGACTTGGAGCTGCTGCTGACAATGATGCATAAGAGACAAAAACAGGGTGTAAGGATGTAGGCTGTCTGTGCTATATGGAGGATCATTTTACTTTGAACTGAAATTAAATTAAGGACAATGGGAAAAAAAATTTGAGTTATATTTGAATTCAGGATAATCGTCATTGAACTGACAAATGAATATTAGTGACAATATGAAAAAGAAAAGTGAAATAACAAACAAATGAACATGTGATTGAAGAGGAAGTGATAACATACATACATGCAATGTAAAGGGAAAATAAATTTAGAATAAAATGACTTTTTTTGGGGTTTTTTTGCCCTTTTCCATTTGGTATTTAAGATTTCACTTTGCCTTTTCTCTTTGCCTCATTTCAATATCCTTTTTTTTTTTTACTTTTCTACTTCCCTTTTTTTGTGATTATTCCACACACTTAAATATAATGATAGTGTCTAATAGGTTAGCCATTTTTTTTGATTTTCCATTTTTACTTTTAAATGTAATTCTGAGTAAAATTACCCCCTACAGGATGATGATCCACTGTACAATCCACGGTACAGATACAAACCCAGTCCAATAAATTCCCCCACCTTTGCCATGTGATGCTGCCAGAAACAGCCTGTCAACTAAAAACAAGGTCATTTGCTTCATCTCAGCTCCTTCCTCCTCCACCTGTGGCAGAAGTCTCTCCAACTCCAAAACATGCTGCAGACCAGTCTTGTTGTCGTCCTCCCCCCTCTTTGGTGGGTGCGAGTTTTCCTGGCACTGAATATGTTGTGCATTTAAAACGGGGCGATCAGCTGTCTGATCTGTGTGGTCCTCAGACAGATTTATTTTTGTTTTTGTGTGGATAATGTTATGGTCCTTTTCATTTACATTCTGACCTGACACCTCCGCCGCCTCTGCCATCTGTTCATTATCCTGATTCCTCTGTTGTTTCAGGGCTTCACGACACTCGGCAGGGTCAAAGTTCTCCACAATATCAGTGTTGTTAGCGCTGTGTTTTGCCAGCTTCCTCTGTGATTCCTCTGCAGCAATGTTCTCCCGCATGTTGTTTACATTGTGTTCAGTCAGCACGACTGAAGTGCACTCTGATTTAATGTTTTGTTCTTTTTTTTTCACGTCCTCCTGTGTCTGCAAAGTGGGGCGCTCTGTGCAGGCAATGTCTGTGTTTTCCTGAGCAGCAGCAGTCTTGTGTTGCAGCTCAGAGATACTCTCTTCCTCAGTGTTTACCTCCTCTTTCAGTGCTCTATTTTGCTCTGTTTGAAATGTATGATCATGGATGTGATTCTTTCTCAGTTTCTCCAGTTCACCTTTCTCTCTGAAGGCCGGTTTGTTTTTCTTGGTCTGTCTTTCCAACTTCCCCGACTCCTCTAACTCTGCAAAAACGTCTCCGTCAGACCAGGTTCCTGAGCGCAGGGTCCTTTTATTCTGTTTCTCTGATGGCAAAGCAGTGACAGTTTCTGAGTGTCTCTCCTGTGATGTTTGCGTATCTGTTTGTACTTCCAGGAGCATATCCTCCTGTTTCAATATTTCATGTTCTTCCTGAGCATCCACAGCCATCTCTTTTGTAGTGACAGCACTTGTTTGTGTGTTTACTTCTCTCTCTACAGTGTCATTATTGCACAGGAGTGTTTCTGTTTGTGTCTGAACTTCCGCCTGTGACTCCGTCTGAGTCTGCACCCCCATACCGATCTGTGTCTCCATCTCAGTCTGTGTCTCGACCTCAGAATACCCCCTGTTTCTCCCCGTGTTGCTCCTCTCTTGTCCTTCATCTCCTGGCTCACCCACCCTCCCTCCCTCATCTCTGCCCTCCTCCTCCTCAGACACCAGCAGACACACCATCGGCTCCACCAGAGTCACGTCCCCTCCCAGGTTGCTGCTCAAGATGATGTCAGGAAACAGGAAGTGCTCTGGTTCGAGGGCTGGGTTTGTCACGCCAGTGGAGACGGGTAACAGGTCGTCCTCCAGGTCGTCCGGCAGGCATGGCGATTCACATTCACTCTCTTCGCTGGATAGCAGGGGGGATCTCTCCGCCTCACCCTGGGCCGGTGCTTCCTTACACTTAAAGTAGTTTGACAGTGCTTGGCAACATTGAACTATGTTTCCCATGGTGCTTTGTGCAAAAAACAGCAATACAACTGTGCAGGTGACCTAAGGGAGAAAAGACCACAGTGTTTATACGGGTTCAAGCTAATAAGAGAAACTTAGCGGTAAACTACAGTTGATTACAAGTTGTGCTTTATTTTCATATCTTCTGCTCGTAGTGCTATTGGTTGCAATAACAATAGCATCTGTGCCCTCAGCAGCATTTGGTGAGTACAGCGGTATCAGAGCTGTAAGATGAAACAAACTGCAGTTCTTCTTTAGCAGCAGTTGAAAATCTTGTGGTTTAACCTCACAGAAGTGTCCTACAGGGTGTGGTTAGTGCACTGTGATATCACTGTGGTTACAGGTGGTTACAGCCCACACCCAAACCACCCCAGGATGTGGTCAGAAGTGAAACTGACTTGAAATTTTGGATTCTGGATTCTGGATTCTGGATTCCAAATCTTAAACACTTGATCACTTTTAATTAAGCTGCTAAGTATAAACTGCTTTGTCACCGTCACATGTGAGCGTCTGTTTGTGTGGCATGTGTGAATACAAGCAGCTAAGAGCCTTAGACAAGAGCTGATGACAGGAAGATTATGAAGCGTTCCTGCAGCAGTGTCACCTTTCAGTGGAAAGAACTGGAAAACCTCTGAGGCTGAATCTCTTCAGATGAGCTCTGGAATGATGCTTGCTATGTGGGAATCCTGGAAAATGGATGAAAGGATACAATGAGTAAAAATGCCTCTAAGTTGCAGTTGTTTGCTACGTACAGCTGTCTAAATCAAAGCACGAAATAACTGAATAGACAGTTTTAATACCTTGGCATCTAATTAGAGATTTTACAAAAGTAACACACCTTTTTCAAGCTCATGAAGACGCATAAGGGCAGCAGAAAATGTGTGCATATATCTCAAACACCAGAAGAATAAAACAGCACCAATTTGATACTGGTGAAATCAATGTATGGGTCCTACCAGCCAGTGCAGAGAGAGGGAGACACTGCCAGTCTGTGTCATCTTCTCCAGTCTCCTCTGCTGAAATCAGTGAGCTGAGTTTCCCAGGCTTTCCTCCAGAGCAGTATGCTCCCCTGTCCTTGCTGCAAAACCACGTTACACAAACTGTGTGTCAGTGCATGTGTGTGCGTGCGTGTCCTTCATGGCTGGCGAGGAGCTGTGAGAGTGCCTGTAGGCCCTCTATTCACACACATGCACGTTCACACACTTAGTACCTATCCAAGTCCAGAAGAGGGCAACCTCTCTGCCGTTCATGATGTAACTTCCTGTGTTCACACCACTCCATGCACTCTCTATCAACCTTGAATGTGAGCACGTGCAGAAGGTGTATAAATAGCAGCAGCAGGAGGGCTTTCACCTCCTCACATTTGTTTACCCCCCTTGTGAAAATGACACATGAAACAGGACGCCCATCTCCAAACACCAAGTCCTGGAAACAGACCTCCAGTAATCAGTCTCCGGTCACTTTGCACACTTTTATTAGGCATGAGCAGGAACACATTCTTTGGTTGCCATGGCAGCGCTGCAGCGGTACATTAACATTCTGAGCACAGTCTCCAAGACAACTGTGGGAACATTCTAGAATGGGACGTTTGCTAGGAGACGAGTTGCAGGTGTAGGACACGCTGATTACCACGTGTGAGTAATGTTGTAGTTTTGTATTAGTGCTTCAATTAAAAAGTGGTTATTGAAAAACTCAGTATCTCCTCGTCATTATCAATAAATGAGTCAATAAGTGCTTCAGTGTCGATTAACGGATTTGAAAAATTTCATTGTAAAGTTATTTTAATTTTCCTTTTTTTCTCAGTTCATCAGTATATTTTCCTGTGAGTTTAATGTGATTTCATTCAGTTTCATTTCATTGTTTACTGCATCTTTTTGATCACTGAATAACTAGTGGTCCATGTTAATAATAATAAAAATTCACCTCCACAAATGTCTGTATCATTCAGTAAAATGCTATGACATGTTGCAAATAAACCTGCGTAGTAGAACAAAATGCAGATTCCCCAGATGAAGGACGGTCACAGTGTGAGTCATCACAATCCTCCTGCAGACCTCCTCAGACTCCTCTGAGCTCTCCATCCCATCTCTCTTTTCATTTTTCATTCATGCAACTCTAAAAACCTGGAAAACTAGGTGATGCAGATGTTTGTGTACTATATGATAATGCATGCAACTATAATGCTGGTAGCTGGTAGCATTGCAAAATTACACTTCCAACCCCCTGAACTGGATGATGGTATAGTAACTTATGTCAACACTTCATGGTGCATAAACATATGAATGAGACATTAAAGTCTCTGCATGTGTCGAGTTTTACTTTTTACTTTGCTGTCTCCTGCAGCAGATCTGAGCCTCTTTTCATCCCAGTCAAGGTTTAGTTTAGGTTGTACTGCCACCCAGTGCCAGGATTTGACATGAACGCTTATTAGTAACACCGAAAAACACAGCCGCCCTATTTAGCATAAATAAGCAGTACATAAACATTTAATAAATAGTTTATAGCACAGCAGTTGTAAGAAGATTGAAATATTCATTAATGCCTGTGTTAATAACTATGACTCCTCCTGGATGCTGCTGTATAAACAGATAATGAATGACATTTTAGCAAAACAGATTTGTACTAATGTAAAATATGTATTAATAGGAGGAGTTATAATTGGTGACAAAACCTGCACATTCATAAATGCTTAAAAAATATCCTTATGGTGGGATATTAAGTGAATGCTGCCTGACAGGGTCATGTTAATTTAAGTGTCTGCAACTAATGGTGATTTTCATTATTGATTAATCTGCAGATTATTTTCTTAATTAAACAATTAATTGCGTGGTCTGTAAGATGTTTATAAAAATTGTAAAAAAGCACATCACACTTTCTTAAAGTTAAATGTGACATTATCACATGTCTTGAACTATCTGAGCAAAAGTCATCAAAAATATTCAGTTTATAGTAACAAACAGAAAAAGCAGCAAATCCTGTGGAACCAGAGACTGTCGGCTGTTTTTGCTTGACCTAACATGATTAAAGGATTTTCAAAGTAGTTGCCCACTAAGTCTCTGTTGATCAGTGAACCTATCAATCCACTAATTATTTGTGCTCTTGAGCAATTTGAGAAATAACTGTAAAAACCTCAACTGGGGTCTTGGTACAAAACCATGAGCACTATGACAACCATGTGATGATAACATAGCACAGACATTTGGACATGTCACAGTAGGAAAAGCACAGCTGCAAATAATAAAATTAATAATAGCCGAACTCCATTTAGTTGCAATTTCTGGCTCTTGGTATTGTAAACGTTGGTTCACTGTCAAGAGTCTCTGTTGTTGTTAATGCTATTTGTAACACGTGCTTTTCCTACTTTCCTACATGTCAAAATGTCTGCGGTGAAAAAGACCTATTAAAAACGTCAAAACAGACAACATGACAGCAGAAATACTGTTCTGCCATTACTAGGCACATTGCATGAATTTAATAAAGTGCAAATCATACAAAATGTCCCTATGCCTTCTTGTGTGACTCTCTGAACCTGGAATCCGGCTGCTGCAGTGAAACAGCAGCTGCCACTTTGAACAGTACGGTGTAAGTGTTCATAGACTCAGAGGCGAGGCTCCTAATTACAGGCAAAAGCTGTGATCAACAGTGTTAAAATCAAAAGGCATCCATATGAAACAGTACAACTATTCAGTCTTTCTTGACCCACTCGGTTCTTCAAATTTTCAAAGTAGCATGTTGTACCTTCAGTGTCACAATTTCCATTAATACGTCTATGTGTAGGTTCGATCACACACTCTTGTGCAGCTAACTCTAAATATCTAACTCACTTCCTGAAATCTACAGATAATCACAAGGTTACATCTCTCTCGTCTCAAGCTTTTTCTAGAATAAGTGCAGCAGATGTTGGTTGATGTTGGCTGAGACCTGCTGGAAGACATCGCCCCTCCGTCCTCATCACAGAGCAGTTTCTCCTTCTCCTGCTCCCATGTCCACCCTCCTGTGCACCCTGCTGTCCTCTATATCCTCCCACTCGTCCTCCATCCCCTCTCCATCCTGCGTTCTGATTCGCTGGTTCAAGCGAAGGAGGCGGTATCTAAGCGGCACCAAGAAGAGGGCGGGGTCGGGCATTGGGTGTGGCCTTCGTGGCGATGTCACTCTCTCCTGTGGGACGCAAGCCCTTACCCTCTCCTCCCTCAGGGTGACACGCCTGCTGTGCCTCGCCTCTGGTTGGCTGGGAGAGGCCGGAGGGGGTGGAGACAAAAGCCAGTCTGAGCCCTCCCCTTCATCATCTTCATCCTCCTCATCTTCATCCTCCTCTTCCTCCCCTTCTTCTTCCTCCTTTCCTCTGGGTTCCTCCTCTCTCTCTGCAGCAGACCTGGCGCTCTGCCGCTGCTGGAACAGTTTTAAGCGTGCAGCGTGGAGCTCGTGGCAGAGGGTCGTGGTGGTGACATTTTGCCGTTGCAGCTCACGACTCAGCAGCGTGATCTTGTGGCTGCGGCGTTTCAGTTCCTCAAGGAAATGTCGCTCCTCTTCCCTGAGGCTCCGACCAAGTGCTGATGTTCGTGCCCGCCCTGCCCGCAGCTCCCCGCGCACAGCGACCATCATGCACTGCTGGTCCTTGAGGAGACGCTCTGCAGCCTCACAGCGTGCTGCCAGCTCTGCTTCCTCCTCTGAGAAACACACATGAACCCATACAACAAGGGCTGCAGTGAAAATGAACATTACGCAGACAGGGAAAAAAGTGTAGAGATCATTCTTCAGTCTGTTTCTCTGCATCTTTCATCAGTCCTTCTCATATTACATTGCATACTCTCTTTTCATGCTGCTTTTCTGTGCTCCTTCATTTGCTTTATCACTTAGTGCAACCTGGATATAAGTGTGTGTTATAAATAAATAATACACATATATAAAGTCATTTTACTGCTCTATGATCCAGAGATGATTCTGCACATCTGCTAGTGCTTGAATGTGAATTCATAAAACGAAGGCCTCATCAAAATGTACCTCCATCTATCTATCTATCTATCTATCTATCTATCTATCTATCTATCTATCTATCTATCACAGAGCACACAGGCACCATGTCTTGTTGCAACTTTTTCCCTCCCAGCACTGATGCTGAAAGCCTAGCTCAGGGTTTCTGCCAATCCTGAGAAGCAGTAACAGACCAGCGTGGAACTCATTGCTTATCACCTATAGGATGAAATGATGCTGAGGAAGCTGCGGCACTACAAACTAACTCAATGGCCTGCTGTGACGGGATGAATGTAGCTGACAGCAGAAACTGTATTTAATGGTGATAGATTATGTGTTAGCTAATTGCTGCATAAAGTCAATATCAGAGTAGGCACTGGTGCATCAAATCTGTGCATCTCTATTACTAACAAATATAATGACAAAAAGCCCATATGGAACAGCTAAACACAGCTAAAATATGAGTAAATGTGATAAGAAATAATATTTATAGTATATAGTATATATAAAAATATAAAAAATAATGTTGTGCAACATTTAACAGCTCATCATTGTACCTTTTCTACTGTGATTTTCCAGTCCTCCTCTGCACAGACTTTGTGCTTTCCTCTCAGTGATGATTATATAAAACTTCAGCATCTCCCACATATCAGTTCCCTCCCTGTCAGCAGGGAGTTGTAATATCTTACCTGCTGTGTTTCTGTCGGGAAACCTGGAGTCCAGCTCACAACTTAGCTCTGCAAACAGGAGCAGTAGAAGCACAACAGGCAGAGAGACAGAGAGGGATAAGACAGGGTGACAGACAGACAGACAGGTAGATGAGTGGTTAAGAGACACATGAAGAGATGGAGGGCAGCAGGTCAACAGCAGACTGACCGTGACAGCGCCTCTTCAGGTGTGTGATCTCCAGCTGCAGACCCGTCAGCATGGCCAGGTGCTCCTGCTTCAGGAAGGCGATGCCCCTCTCCACACTGGCCACCTGCTGCTCCAGCCTCCCAGCATCCATGGCTGAACCCCCACACAACCTGCACACAGATGTTTACATCTGGACGTGTTAGGATTTCCCTGTACGGCTCTTTGCGTCACAGTAGTGTCCAGGTTTGAGCCCTGATATAAAACAGTGCTTGGATATGAAGTGTCAATTTCTTCAAACAAATAAAATAGCTTTTATATATCAAAATAAAGTGATAAACTATCTGTTAGTCTGCTCAATGGTATGATTATATTACATCACACCACTACAGACCTAGCCCACAGTGCAGTGCTTTCTTTCTGCAACATGTAAGAGGTTAATTGGGTAACTCTCCAGTAAGCTGATCTGCTGAAGCCTACTCTCTTATTTAACCTCATTCGTTTGATTTTTCGCCCATGGAGGCTTTTTGATGTCCTCACCGTTGGTCACCAGCGCTCAGTGTCTACCTGTAACTGTAAATTCATCAGCGTGATTGTGGCCTACCGTGATACTGAAGCGGTTTCCTGTGCAAAGCGTTTCTCATGGATCCTCCTGTCGCCCTGAGACCTCCGTCCTTGATGCTGCAGAGATGGAGAAAACAAAAGAAGCGTGCAAACCGTCCGCTCTGCAAACTGACGCTGCTGCGAGGTGAGAGGCTTCGCTGCTGCAGCTGGATGGCCGTTTCTCTAAGTGTGAACGGATCCTGCTGCAGTCAGTCGAAATAACCTCCTCATAACCTTCTGGTTGGTTGTACGTGCGGTACGGTGCAGCTGCTGTATGCCCAAGAAGCAGCCCGGTATGAGGGGCGATTAGTGCCACCGAGCAGGAGGAGGAGGAAGAGGAGGAGGAGGGGCTTCATGCAAATGATGGTGGGCCACCAGCTGCTGCCAACAAGAAGTGGAAAGGTTTTGTTTTCATAATGTCCTAAAATGATAGAGAGTTAAAGTCTCATCTCACGGCTGGGCTACAACATGTAACCTATGAAAAATTAGTTTTCCATCGATCTTTAGGAAAGGTTTATCAATCATACGAGGCGATGCATTTATATTCAGAGGCAGAAATGTAAGCTTTACTTGGAAAAGTCGCAATAGTATAAAATATGTAAGAAATAGTCTATCAATACGATATAGATAAGGGCTGCGTTCTTGTCCATCAACTCATAGACTAATTGTTGCAGTTTCAACTATGTTATATCATTTAAAGAGAAGACTTGATCATCTCTTATACATGTATGTATATTACAGTATGTTTGCTCCATAGGTTGTATTCAGGGCGGAACATTTCACCCCAGTTCACCCACCAATATTTTAGATTTTTAGCTTTTTATTAATGTAAATACTATAATTCAAACTGATCTAAGTAACATGCAGTATGAACAGCATCATTTATGTGATTTATCACTATACATACTACCTGGATGGACTGATGACTCTCCACTAACACTACATGTTTGATTGTGTCCAAACGTCTTCCTGAGATTTCTGCTCTTCACTATTAAAGACAGGAGACAATTTAGATGGCAGGAGATGAATGGGTTGAAAAGTGCAGGAGATTTCTTGTATCATAATAAGGCTTTTTTTATAAATAAAAAAAAGTATAGCAGTGAATAAATCAAATCCGTACATATAGCCCAGACTGTTAATTCCATAATACTGGACAGTAGAGAGATCATGAGGAAGAGAAACTGCACAAGTTCACGTTGATTTTATTTGTAGTGCTTAGTGACCTACTGCTTATTAGACATCATCTTTGTACTTGTCCAGTGTAACCTTGCCATCACTGTAAGTAATACACAGACAGATCATTTCAAGAACACACAGCAGGTAGAGTTAAACAGGTTTTTTCATTGTTGCCATCTGTTCCCTGTGAAATGGTTGACGGGGCTCATTCTCTCTTGGCTGCACCCCTGGTTCTTGTTCATGCTGGGGAGGGGAACGGGCTCGCTGGGCACAGAGGCCTCATAGTAAGGACAGACTTTTAGATGAGCAGATATAGGAGGGGTGTCGGCCATATGCCACGAATCCACTGAGGAGAAGAGTCGACTGAACTCCCATACCTGGGGAGAAACAGGAGAAGAGTCAGGAAGAAAAAAAAAAGGAAATCACACTTAGCAGTGGATGGAGTGGATGATTTAGTTATCTCACGGGTTTGGCCCTCCACTTGGCTCCTCCATGTGAGTAGGTCTTCCTCTCCCAGCGGAGGGTGACCATCCCTCTCTCCTGCAGCAGAGAGGAGCACACCTGCCTCATGAGCCGGGACACCAGAGCCAGCTGGGACAGGGACAGAGGGTCCAGGAAGCTGGCCATGTGGCACAGCACCTCGTAGGGCAGCGAGCTCAGAGAGTCCTCCTGACCCTCTCTCTCTCTCTGAGCGGCCACAAGGGTCGGACGCAAGTTGAAGCTCCTCAGCTCCTGACTGCAGTGGAAAAACATTAGTGGTGATTTCTGTTCTGTTAGAGCCAAACATTGGAATCTGGACTGTATAAAGTGAGTTGTGCTCACTTGTAGGTGACTGTAGCCTTATGTGTGGAGGGCTGAAACCTCCTCTGGCTGTAGGTGCATCCCCGATACGCTAGGGGGCATCTCTGCTCGAACCATCCACTTAGACATGTCTGGATGTCACTGTGGACGTTCCTGGAAAGGAGATGATGATGAATACATCCATTAAACACACACTTTACATGTTCTACAGCCAGGGAAAAAAAAGATTTGTTTCCTGGTGGGGGACAAATGTAAAAGACAATGAAAATAAAAACAGGATTTATTTTATATTAACAGTAGTTTATTTGTCATCCCAGTTGACATTTCTAATTAGTTGCATCCTGTTGTTGATACACTATCTATCTATCTATCTATCTATCTATCTATCTATCTATCTATCTATCTATCTATCTGTCTATCTATCTATCTATTACTTTAATGTTAGCCCTTTGGCATAAGAGAGATAAACTGCTGGAATGACACATGTGACAGGAGTAAGGCTCAGGAGTCACATTCACTCCACAGACTCAAACACGACCACGTCAGTAGTAGTGACGGACACCTGACATGTGTGGCGAACTCCCTGCGGTGGAAGGTGTGTCCACAGAGGAAGGCGAACACGCAGCTGGCTCTGCTGTGTCTGCTGTTCACGCTCTCTGCCTGCAGCTGCAGATGAAGCTTCAGGGGTCTCTCCACCATCACCTCCTCCAGGGTCGTCTTCCTTTTGAACGGAGCCGAGCGGAATGAGTGCGTCTGTGTTCCCACGTCAACGTAGAGCCCGTCGGCTGCCTTCGACTCACTGATCTGCACGGAAACCAGTCGCTCACGTTACCTGGTTAGTCCTTGGTAAAGGACCAAACTAACGTTCTGCACGTATTTACAAAATCATGAATCATTTTAGCCACATTTCAGGATGCCACACTCATTTCAATTGTGCCTCACAAAGGTTGCTGCACTGATTAGATTTTGGAGGTCAAAGGTCAAAGGTCAAGGTCATGATGACCTTACAAAACATAGTTTTGGCCTTGTGTACACGATATCTTAGTAACGCCTTGAGGGAGTTTCTTTATATTTGGCACAAATGCTCACGTGGATTCAAGGTTGAACTGATTAGAATTTGATAGTCTAAGGTCAAAGGTCACGCTCACACTTCTGGCCATAACTCACATATTCATATACAAATTTTGACACAAGTTAAGGCAAATGTGATGACATTTTATATCCAAACGTCAAAGGTCAACTTCACTGTGACATCATAATGTTATGCAAAAACACCTCTGGCCATTATTCAATGCTGTAACTCAGAATGGGGAGACTGGAACTATATTCCCTGCAACTTGGCCAGTTGGCAGAGACATTCAACCATAAGGCAGTAATTCTTGCTCTGTTGATGTTGTCAGACAATGGAACAAGTTGTGAAACTGTACCTGAACTGCAGCCAATTAAGTCTACATGTTTACTTCCAAGCAGCTGCTCTGCTGCTAAAATCCTGATTTTATAACCACTGTTTGACAAAGTCACCAAACACACCAAATAAACGATTTCGATGTGATTTTGGCCATATTTACTTGTAAAATGATCACTCAGAGATAATGTCAGAAGCGACAGAACATCTTTCTTATTTTGTCTCTCACATAGCGCACAGCCTCCGTCTGGGTAAGAAACTGCAGCTCTGCTGCTCTGACACTCACTGAACAGGGTGATGGAAGTGTGCCTCTCGCTCATGGGGCAAAACTGGTGACTCTCATCTATGGAAAGTATCTCAGGTTTGTCCAAAACATTACTAGGGGCTTTTTTAAAAATCTAAATCTACCAAGAATGCACTGGGTTGGCAACACTGCAGGCTATAAACCCTCCACAAATAGAAACCGTGCCAATTCTTTTAAAGAGCAATGATCAATGGGGAAATTCCAATGGTGCAAATTCATGACTCAGTCATTTGGCATTTGCTTGACCAATGGTGTAACTTGATCATTCAATTCTGTCATTTGCTCAGTCGGTCACAGACATTCCTGTATATCAGGCTGACCCCACTGTTACGGTCCAGCCAAAAAGATGTGCAAATGTATGAGCCTATTGTTCTCACTACAGCTGCTACCATCACTTTGGACAATAGGATTAAAAGTATGGCAACATGAAATACGGAAATACAATAATATTCACATTCACGTCATTGCTTGTAATGCAGTATTTGTGTACATCAGTAAACTAAATACCATGTGGCATCTGCTAATATGTGCCAGGAAACTAAGTAAAACACCAGACGTGGGGCTTTACTGATTTCCACTGTCATCTCCCTCATCTGGTCGTGTGTGCAGTTTATATATTTTCATCTATGCTGTCACAAATATCTGACTGACCTTGTGACCCATGACCTCCTTCTCAGCGTAGCCCAGCAGGGTGGCTGCTGCTTCGTCACTGAACCAGTCCTCTTCGTTGACCCCGAGGTCCGATGTGTCAACGCTGCGAGGTTCACTCTGAGCCCTCGCAGCCGTGTCGTACAGATGAACCCGCCGCCTGTAGTGATAGCTGTCAGGGACCTTAGAGGGAGACATACATGAGAATATATTACAACACCTTTTGTAAGTTGTTATGAGGACAGTTTGACTGATATTTCGTTGATGCTTATTATAAAGCTGCATCAGCTGCATTTGTCAGAACAAGGCGGCTGTCTTGTACCTTGAAAGAGCGCAGGGTCTGGACTGGAATGGGCTCCAGGCTGCCATAGACAAAGTCTTTCTCCCTCGGCGTACAGGCCTCGATTTGTCCAAAGGCGAGCAGCATGCGCCCGTGATGCACCACATACATGTTGTACTCCTGGGGGCTGAGCTCCTGCCCGAGGCGCTCCAGGACCCCCTCCTGCCACGGGGCCTGCCCTGTCTTACTTGTGTCTGCTGGAGGGTAGTTTCCACCTTCCTTCTCCTGGTCTGCACTTGTCTTTGCCACCTTGCAGTCCTGCCTCTCAGTCCCCTTTAAACCTCTCTCACTCTGGGCGTTCCCCTTTTCCCCAGGGTTTGGGTTTTGTTTGGATTTGTCTAGGTTTGCCTGAGCGACAGCACAGCCACCCCTCTCCATGCTGAACATCATCTCAGACAAGCTGTATGTGTCTTTCCTGAGGACTGTCCCCTGCCCCACACTGCTCTGCACAGTCTCTTCAACATTATTCTCACACAAGCTGTTTTCTGCAGAAATGGATGATGTGTGGAGACCAGTGAGAGATCACAGGGAGGGAGAGATGATGAGAAACAAGGAGAGGAGAGTGCAAAAAAGAAAAGGACATAACATAAACAAATTGATTTATTTTTATGTGGTTTGAACGACTTACCAAATTTTTTCTCCTCATTTTTGAATATTGAAAATAATCAGTGCCATATTAATCACATGATTTAAAGACCTACACACTTTGGTTTATTAGTAGGTATAATCTTGTTAAGGAGGCAGCAGTGTTTTTTAGTTGGTTAACTTATTTATTATGGATTCAAACAGTGCCATGACTCACCTTTATTGGCATCATTGTCTGTGACACCATTGACAAACCTTCCTACTGCTGTTTCCTCCTTCATCTCCTCCTTTATCTCCGCCTCCTCCTCCTCACTCTCCATCAGCTCTGGGTAGAGGGGCTTCATTTTCAGGCGGCTGTAAAGGTCTGACTGATCAACCAGTGCCATGGCAAAATCGAGAGCCACCTCATCCTGCCCCCCATTTTCCTTCACCACATTCTCCTGCAGGGCTATGTTGCTGTGTGGGTCCGTGTCATCAGTGGGCCAGCGGAGCCACTCCATGGAGCAGCTCACCACGCTGGCCGGACACACCTGGAGGTGGGCTGCCTGCGAGGAGCGGGGCAGGTGGACCGGGCAGCCGTACCCAGCGTTGAGGCAGGGCACCCTCACGTTAGGGCAGAGCAGCAGGTGATCCTCCTCTTTGCACAGGTGGAACAGAGCTCCACAGAGCAGGCGGCAGGGCACCACTGCACAGCACACAGACACCTCCACCCGGGCCCTGCAGCGCCGGCTGTAGCAGGAGTCACAGTGGACGTGGACATGCTGTCGCACCTTGGAGGCTCGAGAACGATGACTCTGATGGGGGGAGGAAGAGAGGGCTCAAATTAAGACAAGAGACCAATTAAGAAGAAAAATGGAGATTTACAACATAGGAATAGAGCTTTTTAAACATGGTGGATCAAGGCTGTTGAATGTTTAATCTTAAAAATCAGACAAGAAATATGTCCATGACTCACCATATTTACAGGACTTTGAATCAAAAGTTTTGTAATCCTGCAAGAAAAACACAGAAAATTGACACACAATTTTAAACATCAGGTCTAAGTAGTGAATCAGATCAATAACCTTTTTTCACTTTACTCCTGAACACACTGAACACTTCATTGTCGCTTATATCAGATTATCAGAACCAGATCATCTGCAGACTGATTCTTTTCTCAACTGCTTTTTAGACCGGAAGTGGAAAAATATCCAGTAATTCAAACAAAAACAAGACTAACAGACTCTACCCCCTTTTCTACCAGCTGCAGTACTTTGAGCTAAATGCAAACATAAATATGTTTTGCAGGTGTGTTAGCATATTAGCTTGCTAGAAGGCAGTAAACACAAAATACAGCTGAGGCTGATGAGAATGTCATGACTTTGTCAGGCATTTGGTCATGAACCAAAGGACAAATGAAAAGTTATAACAGTTCACCTTGGTGGAACATGAATACCTGCACTAGGTTTCATAATAGTTGTTGAGACGTCTCACTCAAAACCACAAATGTCAACCTCATGATGATGCAAGAAAAAAAAGACAGAGGTTCTCCTTAGTCACTGGACTTCAATATCACACAACCATGAATTTCTGTATCAAATTTTACAACAATCCAGCCAATAATTGTTGAGATATTTGAGTCTGGATCCATTTGGTGGACTGACTGTAATGCAATTTTGATCAGAGCCAGTGACAAAGGTCACACAACTAATCAGCAGCACAAAAAGACTATAAAAAGCATTTATGCACTAAGCATAAAACAAATGTCACTTTGCTTCAAAGCCCTCTTTAAAAAATCTATTAAAATGTCCTTATTTCACCTTGTTACTGTGAAATACAGAGCTGATATTCAAGGTAAATAGTAAACTACAGGCCTGTATAATAGTGTTGTCCAGTTATATGTCCTTTGGCACTGAAAATAAGTCAGACAAGCAAAAAAGCAACTGAAATATTTAACTTTTACAGTTTTATCACTTGTCAGAGAAGTTATACTGTACTTCCAGTTTGGATAAACCAAAATAGACTTTTTTCACTCATTCACAATTGGCTGAAACAATATCTAGAAAAAGGTCTTACCAAGGTGCCACTACAGACGTGGTGCTTCCTCTCTTTGGTTTTATAACGTTGCTTTCAGTCCCTGTGCTGTGTGAACTGGACGGTTAAAATTAGCCAGACAGGTTCAGCAGGAGAAATCACTCCCCCTTCAGCCTCACTTTCTGCTGCAGTGGATTCAAGCCACAATCTCTAATCTGTGATAAATACTTTCTAGCTCTAAATTCTGAGGCTGAATGAATGTATCTGAATTCCTGTTTCCGGTACAGAATAAATAATCAATCTTATGCGTATATGACTGCACTAAAATGCACAGTAATAGTGTTTTTATTATTCTAAAATCTCCACTAGAGGACACTGTTTGGATATTTAATTGGCCTCAGCCTCATTTTGCCCTCTGCACAGGTGCAAATCCATTGTGAGCAGCACCATATTATGCATAAGAGGGAAGAAGGTGAAGGCGATTTGCTGATGACTGAGTGGCCTGGTAACCCAAACCATGTTTCTGACCACCTGTGTAACATTCTCGGTCAGTACTCGGCTCTATTTATAACACACACACACATAGCACAGACAGACACTTGGTCTTGAAAGCACAAGACGGAGACGGAGGACGGAACAGGCCTTTCTCCTTTCCAACTCTTACAGCGGCAGGTTAAAGTCGGTAAATCATTGTTCCCATTGACTTTAATGCTACAGGACTTTCCTGGGATTTTGCCATTGTGTAGTTACTGTATTTTTTTCAAATTAATTCTGTGTGAGACTTTGAGATTCATAGTTTCCCATCTGTTTGCAGGACAGACAACAACAACAGATAAAAAAAACTGGAAGAAGATCTGAAGGATGGTATGATCTTGTTTTGCAACTGTAACCTCAAATAGTTTGCTTTTTATTTCCCTTTAAGTAGCTCTAAGGATAATCATCTCACTCCATGCTGAAGTGCAGTATTCAAACCCAGAACTCTGTGTTATTTATGGCTGAAATTTAATATTTTCAGATTTGTTTTCAAGTCAATTTTATTTCCAGAGCACATTCAAAACAGCTTGAGCTGACCTAAGTGCTGTACATAAGACAATTAAAATACATTAAACGCAAGTAAAACAAATGTATAAAGTACATAAACACATCGGTTTTTGTTTTGCATAATTTTACACACAACCTCCAAAAGTTCCGCCTTGAACAATGTTTGGCTGCACAGGATAATAAGATTAATAATCATCTGACAGTCAATGGGGTTGAGTGCTGCTGATAAATAGAACTGACAATGCAAATGTGAAAAGTAATATGGACATTTGTTAGGTTACGATATGGTGAAAAAAAAAAAATCTGTTCCTTCATTTTTCCTCTGTAAATCTGATCAGAGTCAGCGTTCTCGAGCCTCCAAGGTGCGACAGCATGTCCACGTCCACTGTGACTCCTGCTACAGCCGGCGCTGCAGGGCCCGGGTGGAGGTGTCTGTGTGCTGTGCAGTGGTGCCCTGCCGCCTGCTCTGTGGAGCTCTGTTCCACCTGTGCAAAGAGGAGGATCACCTGCTGCTCTGCCCTAACGTGAGGGTGCCCTGCCTCAACGCTGGGTACGGCTGCCCGGTCCACCTGCCCCGCTCCTCGCAGGCAGCCCACCTCCAGGTGTGTCCGGCCAGCGTGGTGAGCTGCTCCATGGAGTGGAACCGCTGGCCGGCCAACGATGGCCACTCTTATCCAAACACAGAGCTGCATGGAAACCTGCTCGGAGAAAGAGAGAAGGGAGGATGTCTGGACCTTGCTATGGCTCTGAAAGACCAGGACCGCCTGTTTCACTCCTTAAAGATGAAGAAACTGTTCCCTGAACTCACCCAGAGTGTGAAGGAGGAGGAGAAAGAAGAAGAGAGGAGGGAAGAGAGGAGGAGGAAGGAGGAGAAGCAGAGAAAGGCAGCCTTGGAGAAGGAGGCAGCAGCGAGGGAAGCCGGTGCTCACACCTGGAAGTCTTTTTGCACGTTAAACATCCATATACCTGATGAAAAAGAAGATGAGGATGAGGATGAGGATGAAGATGAGGCTGAGGTTGAGGTTGAATATGACCAGGTGCTGTCTCAGGAGGAGAGAGAGGCTATTGCCAGGAGTTCAGTAGTGCATTCTGATCTGTTAGAAAACTACAGCGCTTGGGAGCGGATGTTCAGTATGGAGATGGGCGGCTGCAGGAAAGCTGGAGGGGCAGCTGTGGCAGGCAGAGGCCAGGAATTGGCTAAAGGGACAGGAACAGGCCTGGGCTCTCTGACGGAGGAAGACACAGCGGATACCTGTCTGGGTGCAACAGCATCAAACAGCTGCAAACAGGTGAGCAGCACATCCTCCTCCTCCTCCTGTGGCACCGGCAAACTGAAGAAGAAGAAATTTGTCTATGGATCTGTGGAA
Organism: Trachinotus anak; assembly: GCF_046630095.1. Lineage (NCBI taxonomy): Eukaryota > Metazoa > Chordata > Actinopteri > Carangiformes > Carangidae > Trachinotus > Trachinotus anak. The sequence continues at coordinate 2,494,387 of NW_027273871.1, forward strand.
CCAATGAAGATTATCTCTGTGCGTACGTTTAAAGTCCCGACCAGCTTCTCTGCCAGGCAGCGCCGCATCCGCAACCCTGGTTTCTACAAGAGAGAGAGTCAGGCTGTGGATACCAGCGACCTGGGGGTGGCACTGGTGGAGATGCCAGTGTGGGAGGAAGTTCAGGTGAGAAAGAGAAATAATCCTTCTTATAATCCTTTCAATTTAAACTGAAAATTTTTGTTTTGGCCACTTGGTGACAGCACAAACAAGTTTAGTTAAGTAAACAAGCCATTATCACCTGATAAAGTTCAAATTACAAACTTGTTAGTTCACAGTTTCCTGTTCACTTCCAGCAGACATGGAGCGAAACTTAGCACTTATGTGGAGTCTTGTGTCTGCAGCCACCTGTTACTGGGTAACTGTCCAGTGTCCAGTGTCCAGTGTCCAGTTCAATATTCACTCTACTTAGTTCTGTTTTTGGTCTCCGCCCACTCCTGAGAAAAATACTTGCCTCTTTAGCAGCTAAATGCTCCATGTCTGATGCTGAGCAGGCAGTGTATAGTTTAAAGCTTTTTCTTAAAAACAACAACAACAAAAAAAACAGCTGTGGCTGAAAACAACACTAAGGGGACGAGAGAGTGAACCAAAACAGTATAGTTAAGGGAAATAGAACCAAAACAGTGAGCTGAAGAACGATAAAATGCTCAGTGGAGCCGAGGCAACTGGATGATAATTCTCTCTTGACTCGTAACAATGAACAGTCCTGTTCACAGTAACCATAATCATTTCATCCACCTTTATTATAAAGAAATTGATTACTGCCCTAGAACTTATGTCTCTGGCTTGTATTTTCCTGAGGGTCTTTCACTTCAACTCTAACTTCATTGTTACATCAGAACTTTCTTTATAAGTTCACAATATTTCAAACCAGTACTGGAACAATGAAATGCCTTCAATTTGTCAAACATAAAATATTTATGAGTTTAGTCAATTATCTTAAAATTTTATTTTGTAGGAAAAATATGATTTGCTCACTGGAAATATAATCATTACACTGTGATATATATATATATATGAATATATATTCTTTAGATCCTGGTGCATCACAAGCTGTTTGTGACAGTGTGTTGGAAAACTGTACAAATATTCATCTTTTCCCCTCGTGAATATTAAACAAACAAATGTAGACGAGCAGCTCTTCAGTGGAAATTTTCTTCAACATGATTAATCTTTTAAATTAGGAAATAATCATAAGTATTTCAATTTTAAAAATTAGCTGCAGTCATATTTAAACTAGAACAGTCAAATTTGCATTTGTTTTAAAAGACATTCAAAAACATACAATAGTTTTAATCGTTGATGTTTAAAACTTCTATGACTTTCATGTCACCACAAATATTCTGAATATTCTTAACACAGTGCATTTGATCCGCTCCTCAGGCCTCTCTGCTGTGCTCCCTGGAGAAGGAGCAAAGGGGTCACCTCATCGCAGAGAGCGTATGCACAGATGGTCTGTTACAAGACGAGGGCACGCAGACCTACAACTTCCTGTCTGCTCCTTTCCGGAGAAGCACGTCACTGGCTGATCTGACAGCGGGAAAACCACTGGAGCTGCACCTTCAGCTCCAGGTGGAGAGCGTCACCAGCCGACACCACAAGGCTAGCTCCTCCTTCACCTTCCTCTGTGGACACACCTTCCAGCGCAGGGAATATGGCAAACATTATAAGTGGGGTTTATTTTTGTTCTTCTTTTATCTGAATATCAATAGGAATCCATTTTTTAAAATCCTGCCTACACTGGAGGAAGACAATTCAATTATTATCCCCAAAATATTGAGTCTCATCTTAGATTCAAGTAAGATTATAAAGATAACACATGGACGTGAAACCTCCAGAGAGCGTATATAAAGAAAGTAGACAGATGGTTTGATATTAAATGACTGTATTGGTTTTATCATGTTTCATTTTCTAATGCTCAGTCTGCTCTTATATGCAGGAACGCCCACAGCGACATCCAGATGGGTGTGAATGGTTGGTTCGAGCAGAGATGTCCGCTGGCGTACCTGGGCTGCACCTACAGCCAGAGGAGGTTTCAGCCCTCCACACATGAAGCCAGCGTCACCTACAAGTGAGATACAATGAATGGTTTGTCTTTATTATTGCTGCCGATGCACCGTCCTTCTTGCCTCTGTAGTTAGACCTATTTTGTGGTAACGTAAAAGATCACAGGTAGGAAAAGGTTTAAGCAAATGATTCAGCTGTAAAAAGAGCAATTCAATTTGACGTATAACTGGAAGACAGACATAATCTATGTTGGTAATACTATATTATAGTATGCCATTAAAACCAGTGCAGTATGTGCAGAATTTGGAAAAGTTCATACAGTACGATATGGTCGGTTGTCTATTGTGAGAAAAATCGAATGCACCTTTAAAGACCAGAGTTTTAACGTTGGTTGCAGTGAGGATCTGGGCTGCTTTAGCCTGCAACCCACCATCCCTGTCTCTCTGGGGGATGCCACCCAGCCGTCCAGGAGCTCAGCAGACTCCTCCACCACTCAGAGAAGGAGAAGCGGTCAGGCTGGAGGAGGGGAGGACTCTCTGAGCTCGCTGCCCTACGAGGTGCTGTGCCACATGGCCAGCTTCCTGGACTCTCTGTCCCTGTCCCAGCTGGCTCTGGTGTCCCGGCTCATGAGGCAGGTGTGCTCCTCTCTGCTGCAGGAGAGAGGGATGGTCACCCTCCACTGGGAGAGGAAGACCTACTCACATGGAGGAGCCAAGTGGAGGGTGAAACAGAGGGTAAGCGCCAGTGTGTCACAACAATAAAATTACATTAACTTGATTAAGTTCAATTAATTCACTTGGTTATTAATAAAGTTGCTAGAATTAAATTTACACAATTAAATTAAGTTAAATTGATAAAATTAAACTCACTCAACTAAATCACAAAAAAAATCTACTAAATTAAATTAAATTATATTAATTAAATCAAAGCTACTCATTTAAATTAGATTGAGTTAAATTAATTAAATCTAATTAAATCAATTTAAGTTAAATATACTCAATTTAATTCATCTGAGGTTTTTGAGAATTAGTTAAAATAAATTTACTCTAATTAATAGATAAGAGACAAATAGATGCATCTTCAGGCCCAGTATAACAGGCTTGAAACCAGGACTGAATATTTCTCTCTCTCCCTGGTCTTTATCCCCTCTGTGACTTCAGGTATGGCAGTTCAGCACCTTGTTCTCTCCCGTGGACACTTGGTGCTTCCAAGACGTGCCGCCCATGTCAGAGCATCTGAAGGTTTGTCCCTGCTATGAGAGAGAGTCCAGATCAGAGAAGATTCACCTTCCACGTATGAGAGAAGTCCAGCCCAACACAAGCTGCAAGGGACCCACTCTGGTGAGCTTGTTCCAGCAGAAGAGGATCATGATGTAGAGTGACATGCTACTGTAACTCTAATCGGTTATTATCGCAAAACTGGTGACCTGCCTGGTTTGGGCCCTACCAGGAATAGCCCCTATTTTTCTCCATACAAAAATAAAGCAGAAAATGCCATGAAAAAAAAAGATAAATTGGGCACTGTTATTCTTATACAGTAATTAAGTCATTCTTGAATCCTATGACTTTAAAAGCTATATCAGACTAGCATTCAATTTATTTAAAAACAATGAGGTAAAAAAAATAAAGGTACAACAACAAAGAAAACAGCTTTTCCAAACTTTCAATAATCTTGACTTTTCTTGTGTAATTACATTTAAAAATTAAAAAAAAATAAAACAAAGAGGAGGGAAAAAAAACTGATGGAATTGGTGGACATATGCAACCAGTGACAAGAGGTTGCACATCAGCACGGAGGGGTTGAGGAGTTTGTAAACCAGTGACCTCTTGTCACTATGTTGGAGCTGTGTGATTCCTTTTGTGTCTAACCTGATGCCACTCAGAGATGTCAGAGAACTTTTTGTTAAAAAGAAAAACATTACAAGTTAAAAACATTATAAATTACACTGTTCAGCCATATTATGAGGTAGAGAACTTCATTATTTTTGACCAGGAGAAACACAGCTCTGCCTCCCTCTAGTGGTTCTTGCTGGTGTTGTATTTAGGGAGGATGTCTGCCCTCAGCAGTCTGTAAAACAGCACAGTGTTCATGGTGGAGATGACGCCCAGGCCCGTCGTCCCCATCATCAGGGTGTAGCGAGGTATATGAGCGCTGTGACCTGCCAGCCAGCGGGCCATCCAACCCAGCGTACAGACACGAAACACCAAAAACCTGCCAGGGAGACAGAAAGTCAGTGAGAAAACCTGAGCAAATGGCTGCATTTATATGGTACTTTTAGCCAAAGTGCTTTAGAAATTTCTCATATTCACACACACAATGAACTACAAAGGCTTCTACTATGACAATATGTGTCTGATGTGTTGATAATGAAAATAATTGTTGGTTGCAGCCTGTGATGGAATAATAATACCTTTCCCTAGGTTTCCTGTGTGTTAAATACTTGACACATTCAAGTAAAAAAAAAACAACAACACTATTTGGTAAAACAACAAACAAGCTCAACATAAACTAAGACAGTTTAACAGTTTAAAACTAGACTCCCTCCACAAGACCAGACCACAAGGTGAAGGATGGAGGACCCTTAAATAGCTGATGTTCTACTTCTGCGGTGCAAATTTCTGACAAATCTGTGATTAAACTACGTAGATCCAAACGATATGGAGTAAACCTGGGGCAGGGAGTTTGCCCGTTTTGCCTAATTAGTAATTGAGCTTTGGTTGTAGGAGACAGACTGCACACCTCCGACTCCTCAGGAAGGTAACAAACTTTACTGCTTATTGATGAGCTTCTTGACAAAAACAAACTCGTTTGGTTGCAGCGTAATCAGAAACACCCGCCGCTCCTCTGCTGCAGTCGTTAAACTGCACTTGATGTTACCATGGTAACCATGTGTCACCAAATCATCCAAGAATAAAAAATTAAATCTTATGATGTTCTCCTTTTTCACTTCTGATTGTCATTATAATGAACTTCACCTCCATCATACTCAGTATATGTGTGTGTGTGTGTGTGTGTTGTATGTGCTATACAGATAAAGTTGGATTGATTGATATGGCAGATCATCATCATTTAACTTAATGAAAATGCACATGAACATAAAACGTGTGAGCAGATGTTTCACCTCTCATTCTGTTCAGTAATATTTAATGATATTATAATAATATTTAATTAATTTCTCATGCAAAAATACACAAATTCACGAGTTCACATTTGAAATTATATTAGTTAAAACCTTAACATGCTCAGATATGAAAACAATTTTGTCCAAAACAGCAGTTTGATAGTGGATTTTCAGATGTGACTTGTGTGAAAGCTGCAGCAGAGAATCACTGAGCCACCTACGTTCCCATGTTGAGCCAGCTGGTTGTCATGTAGGACGCAGAGGGGCGAGGGGCTGTAGTTTCAGTCCCGGGCCTGTTCCTCTGTCCTGACAGGAGGAGGAGCTGTCTGATATGAAGGAAAACAGAGTTGATCTCGACTAGCAGCGACACCACAGCGAAGCCCAGATAGAGACGGGTCGTCACAGCCCAACCGAAGCAGGGGATCACCTGAGGAAAAGTTTGAATAAACAGAGCGAAGGTTAAAACACGCAGACAGACACAGAAACATGCAGCAAAACTTCATCAACACTCACTTTAATAAAAATCACAAATGCATGTACAACATTCAATTCATGAAAAAGGTTTCAAAGGTCACTTTTAGCTTCCGCTGGTTCTGCGGAGGCAGCTCTTACATCAATAATTAAGAGACTAAGGGTTTGGAGTATGAATTAATTGATTTATTAATGCTAACTAATTAAGAATTATATCATAATAAGCATTTAGAAGGAAAAGTTTCAGGGTCACAATTTGATAAAAGTTAATTTAGTCCTAAATGTCCTCCAGCATAACTTGTTGCAAGCTGTTAGAAGTAAATTTGGATCCAAATGTTGTGTTGCCCTCTCCAGAGGGTAAGTAATCAAACAAACTCATGTTTGTGGATGTTGGAGACATGCTGGAGGAGGGTATATTAACAACCTGGCAACCCAAAAGTCTAACGCATTATTAGAAAGTTGTACTGAGACATTGTGAAACTCCCACACAGCAATTTAAACAAAGCAGACCTTGAACTATGATTAAGTAAAGGTCTGCAAGGTCAAACTCTATGTGAAGATAAAGGTTTTACGATGCCTCTGGTTAAATCAGCAACTAACCAGACTTATCAGCTATAGGCAAACATACACAAAGGTAGCCAATCAGCTACCTCAAAAAACGTCTTATATTTTATGATGTTGCGGCCACACACAAGGTGTAAAGTTATTACCACAGAGTGGTGGAGGAGCAGCTCCCAGGACTGTTTGAATGGCTGGTTCATGGCCATATCCAAGAAGTCATTGATAAAATAACCTAGGGGAGAAAGTTCATGAGTTATATGAACATTAGTTTCATTAAATAACCCTTAGTTAATCTAACAGAATGCAAGTTTTGGTGGATTAAATTCTACATTTCTACTTTCAGTGTATAATCTGGCATGATCAGCATTTGGTTTGTTGCATGTTATGGAAGTCATGCTTGTAAAAGCCTCATAGATCCAGACTGAGAAGGGCTGAGTCCCATTATCAATTTGGTGAAATGAATTAGAGTTGATCTCGAGCCGAATGGCTGGATGAGGTGATCTGTCTGCTGATCCTGTGTGAATCTTTCTGTGTTAGTGTAAAGGTGTCACCTGTAGACACAGCCACAAGGCTGTGGGAGAGCATGGAGTGAGACGAGATCAGGTCCTCCACCATCTGAGGTTGTTGGTAGAAACTGCAAGGCGAGAGAGACCAGAGGGAGAGTGAAAAATCAGCTGAAATGTGAATGAATAACAGAACTAACCTGGATTACTTCATCTTCATGTACCATAACACAGCCCACGCTCCTGTCAGCGCGCTGTGAGCTAAAGAAGTGCTGATATTCCTCCATTTCCAGGCTTTCTTGCTTGCCAGCACAGGTGTTGGCAGAAGTTTGACGATGGTGTTCAGCAGTTTGAAGGAGCATGCCGATCCTCCAATGACCAGAAGTGTTGACCTCAAATCCATAACGAGACTTCACAGAGCCCAGGGTTCACTTCAAGTGTCTCTGTGCACATCATAGATGGGAGAGTATCAGCGGAACTGGACTTTGAAGAGGGTGAGGGAAAGAAAACAAGTTACCTAAGTGTCCTTAACACACAGCCTATTTGTAAGCAATCCCCACCCTCTAACACATTCTTCCACTCACGTGGAGTGATAAACTGATCAGTGATAACAGGTGAAGGGTCCTGGTTATTCAATGGCTTGACATCATAGCATGATTCCCGGGCAAAAAAAAGGAAGGGGAAAAGGAAAAACAATAACAGGACTAAGAGTCAAAGCCAACAATAAAATACCAACATGCAGATGTTTATAGGTACAGGAAGTGGAATTCGGTTTAATGGATAAAGTAAAATTTTTACCTGATGATAGCACTAAATGAAAACTTTAAGAATCACCAAACTTATTACAGATAATCTTGTAAGGACCATGAAGGTCTGCACCAAATTCCGCACTTATCCATCAAGTAGTTGGTGACTTTTCACCCAAAACCATAAATGTGAACCTCATGGTGGTGCAAGAGCAAAAGTCAGGTGATCAACAAAGTGACTCAGCTCAATTAGGACATTATTGGATGAATTAAAGTTTGATATATTTCATACTTTCTAAAATATTCACTGTTCTTTTCTTCATTTTTTGGTCGTATTCAACTTTAAAATCCAACGCATAGTTTTTACACAGTGAGAGTTCAGGTTTCATGAAATCATTAAAGTACTTTGATTGATTGATTGATTGATTGATGAACGTCTCTGGACCTTTTCAGACGTGTGTGGAATATTCACAGACACAGTGAGTGACATCACAGGCTGAGTGGGGAGAAGCTGTTCAACTGGTCTGAAAAAATTCACCTTTAACTCGTCCTCATGGCCACAAATTTCACCCTACACGCATCACTTCCTGTCAGAACGTAGGAAAATTTGTCCTCTTTCACACGGTGCGACAACCAAAGCGCAGCGACTTACAGAATTTGAAGTGTGAGTCTATGAGGAACAGGAGCACCGTCCAACTGTCCTATTGGCTCTAATGTTAACCGACACCTGAGGATAAAGAGGAAAACAGAAAAAAGGGCATTTTTTAAAAATTACTGCACCTCCTGCATTTTTGATCCCACAAACTAATACTTTATATATATCACTGTGCTCAGCAGAGTCTCCTCTCTCAGGAAATATAACTGACTGATTAGAGGACTTACTTCTAGCACAGACAGAGCAGGCTGACAGGAAGGCTTTGGTATCCCGGGACATGGAGAGCCACCAGGAAGGTAACACCAGGAGGGCAGGTGAGTTTTGCAGAGTGGTTGTGACACTTGGAACCTAACAGAGCGAGGCACAAACAGGCGATTAGGTTGGCCGTTACCTGGGTCTGGGGTTGGAGTGCTGCGGCTCTCCGACCTGAGTCTCATGTTCCTAGGTGACAGCAGTGGTTTCCGGATCAGGTTTTTCAGGTGAGACCAGGCAGGAGAGGGCATCTGGAGAGCGATGGTGAGTGTGGAGCGAAGGGAAGGAGATGGTGGAGACTGGAGATGGCTGGAGGTGAACAGCAGAGTGGAGATGGTTGGTGGGCAGCAGCTTGAGGGAAATGAAGTAAAGCTCTGGCAGTGGGGTCCTGGAGCACAGGAGAAACAAAGTTAGACATGTTACAGTTAAAGGAAGTATCTGCAGAATGACATTGAGTCACTATCACTTTTTGTAATACATTTAAAATTCTTTGAATCTGGTCATTTCTATTGAGTTGTATTGATATAAAACACAGTTTTGTACATGGAGCAGTAAAACAAGTGTTGCACTCTTTGCTTATTATATTTGAATATTGTCACCGTAGAGCAGGTGAAAACTTTGTCAACAGCTTTTCAATTTTCATTTTAATGTGGTTTATAGAACACTCACATGAGTATCTGAAAATGAAAATTGGATTAACTGCGTTCTTTTTAATTCTTACTTAAATAACACACCCGGTTGGGAGTGGGGTCACGTGACTGCTGGCCTGAAGGTGGACTCTGCTGGGGGTTTATTTTGAACTTTTTGACACTACTTTGTGTTTACACATAAATTCTTGAACTCTTCAGTGATGAATCTTGAAAACGATGTATGTATAATTGTACCTCCCACACCTCCGGTTGTGTTGCCTGTCCATTCAGTGTCAGCTGCTGCTGCCTCGTCAGCCTTTTCTCGATGCTGCCGTTGTGAAACACAAAAGGCCGTGGTTGCTTTTCTCTGTGACAATAACGGGGCTGAACATGACCAGTGACATCACTGAAACTGTTCATTCACTGGAGTCCTAAAAAACTCTTTTTGGTAGATTTTGCTTGTCTTATCAAACCCAAATTGTCCAGTTTTCCCAGCCTGTCAGGAACAAGTTATGTGGGCTGGGGATGGACTGGTCGCCTTGGAAACGGACTCCTATCCCATCATTCAGCTGATGAGCAGGAAACAAAGTGTGAGCACGGACTGCTGTTTCAGGGAAAACTTCTTTTGACTTCCTTTTCATGTTTCTGGAGCTGTTTTGTGGATCTGCGTGGTGTTAGTACAAAACCAAAGACATGTCTGGGACCAAACCATGTGAGTAAAATTTGAATTTTTATTGTTTGAATAACAGAGCAGAGGGCAGATGTTTGATTTCACAGCAATTTAAGTGTCTGGAATTAAAGTAATGATGTAAACTGAGGAGTTTGATATCACTGATGTAGTTTTTACTTTTACTCCTTTGTGTGTGTGCGTATGTGTGTGTGTGCATATGTTCAGCCCAGCAAGACTTTTCAGACTCTGATCCAGAGGACACGTCAGAGGAGCTGACAGCCATGGTGTGTCTGGAGTCAGACCTGAAGGATGGGCAGTAAGAAGGGAAGGGGGGATGTTCACAACCTGGCAACCTAAAACCTGTTTTTTTTTTCATAAATTTACTGATTACTGACATGAAGTGATAAATACGTAAATATATCACATCCGTTCTCGTGGACATTATATCTCAGTAACACCTTGATGAAACTTCTTAAAATTTGGCACAAACTTGGACTCAGGGGTGAAATGATTACACTTTGGTGGTCAAAGGTCAGTGTGACCTCACAAAACTCTTTTTAGCCAGTATTCAAGACCTCACACAGCTATTTTGACAAAGTTTCACACAAATGGTTAATATTTAATATGACCCTAGATAAACAGAGGCATACAACCGCGAGGTGGTCATTCTAGTTATAGATACGTAAAGCATTTAAATGGTTTTTGCACTATTAAACAAATATAATTATTTTGGCATATTAGGATGCTTTCATTTGCTAACTAGCAGCAGAGCTGAAGTTGAAGGGGCCGTCACTTGTTTTGCAGGTGTATGGTCATGTGTCAAAGTACTGGAGAAACTAAAACTCTGATCTGTCTGCCTCTATCACAGATATCATGGATATCTATCCAACAGCTGTCAAGATATTTGACTCAAAACATAAATATGATGCTAGCATGACTAAGCCCAGTGTGTGTGTTTTATCTCAGGATGATGGAGGTTGAAGTGGGACATCACGCCGTGTTGTTGACACGTATCGAGGGCAAATACAGTGCCCTCGGTAACCAGTGTACACACTACGGCGCCCCGCTCAGCAAAGGTAAAGACACAGGAGGTGTGAGGTTGTGAACACAGCAGAGGAGGACGAACACACCCCAGCTCAGTTTTTAGTTTATCAGCCATACTCGTGTGTTTTATCCACATACATGGAGTATTTTATTATTGTGCCTTGATCAGACATGTTCTGTGGAAGAAAAATTACATAACTTCATTCATTCGTTCATGAGTGAACACTGAGTTTCATTGATAGATTATTTATTTGCACTAGATTATTTCAACCTTTCTTAACACTAACACTTAGCATGGACAAGTCATTATATAACAGGCCTGTGGGTCTGTGGGGTTTTTTTTTTTTGTTGTTGCCTCTGTGATTCTGTCATTTTGTCTCTTTAGGGTTGTTTTTTGTCTCATCTTTGTTGTCATTTTCCTTTTCTTTTTGGTCATTTTGTGTTTCTTTGCAGTCACTTGATTGACTTTCCAACAACAAATGTTAGCAGTCGCTTCAGACAAACTCTAGCGCAGGGACCCCATGACCTCTTGGGCCTCTGGACCTGTGCCCAGAGGACCTGTTTAGTATCCATCCATTGCACAGAGTATGTAAATGATGTGCGTGTATGTGTGTGTTCAGGGTTTATCTCAGGCCACAAAGTGCGCTGCCCATGGCATGGCTCCTGTTTCAATGTCCTCACAGGGGATCTGGAGGAGTTCCCCGGCATGGACTGTTTACCCTGCCACAAGGTACAAACCAGACAAACAGACATTTAGCTTATGAGGAAATTTGCTTTCATTTTAATTTGTCTTTTCTCTTTTGAAGGTCAAAATTCAAAACAGCAAAGTGTACGTGTCTGTAAACAAAAAGGTAAGTAGGTTGACTATTTTTTTACTTTTCAAAGTCATGGCCATACGGTTTGACTGACAATAACGATATAACTCACAACACTACAGATGAAATTAGAACGATGTGGTTGACGAGGTTAGCATAAGGGTCAAATATTACAACAGGACTAAACGACCACACCTTCGACATCATGGTTACAATAATAAACACACAGTTAAGGTAATGGGCCTGTGATGGATAAAATCAACAATATTGATAATCAGTTTCACACAGGAGACAAACATCTCCTCCTTCTCACGCAGCCAAAGCTCCATCTAATGTGGACTTTACACCACCTGACTTCCTCCTTTGTTACCGTCATGATTACTGCAGCTGCTAGAGGTCACCTAGTAATAAAACGTAACTACGGATTGTAATAAGCTGCTTGCACAGATGACGTATAGGGTCGGTTATACAGGAGAACAATCTTAGATAATGCGTGAACACTCAAGTCTTAATAAGGGGTGTTTTTCTTTTTTTTTTCTCATTCTGTGGAAATTACATCCCTTATAGGTTACATCAGGTTACAGCACTCAAATAAAATGGCACAGAGTTAACATAGTACATTATAAAGTGAACACGGCTAGTTTCTGACACAGCCTAGACTTGTTTCACAGGACACAGTTTGATTTTTCTTATTAGGAAAAGGCACAGGTGTAACTTCACATTAACATAACTGTATTTTATTGAAATGTCTCGGTAAGCCATAACAGTGTGACAGTGATCCAGCATGCACAATACAAAACAAGCTTAAATAGAAGCAAACTGAATTGTAAATACTTTGAATTTCCACTTTGTAATCTTTTATAATTCTCCAATCAATAATATAGAGTAGATGTTACTGTATTTGATGTATTACAGGTGACTGACAACATATCCTTTATATTTTTTGAAAATTTGAATCTTAATTTGAAAATAATTTCCAGTTCTTCCTGTTGACGAGGCTTGTTTTATGTGTGATTCAGACGCTCAGGCAGGAAAAAAGACTAAAGAGTATGGGAACTGCAGTACCAGGAGTAACTCACACTGTCCTGCTGCTGGGAGGAGGTGAGTGTGGACCGTTCTATATGTATATGTCTATATGTCTGTCACTTAAAGCTGAAACAACTGGTTGATTCATCGATTAGTTGAAAGACAGAAAAGTAATTTACAGTTACAGTTTACAGGGATAATCCTAATGTACAAGTTCACAAAACATCAGAAGCTCACTTTTGATTAATAGGCAACAAACACAATACAGTACACAATACAGGAATGTATGTACAAGTACGTAATAAACAGTTACGTGTACTACAGAAATTCACAGTGAGTAAAATAAGTAAAATAGGAATACACAAAAATGAATGGTTGTGGTTATAGTTTCTTAGTGCAAGTGGGGAGTAAACATCACTGGATAACCAGATCAGTGTGGATGAATATAATGACAGTTATAGACTGTATGTCAGCAGTTGGTCCTCATGGGTTTCCTCAGTGTGTCTGATGGTGTGTTGACTCTGTATAAGCGCAGGGGCTGCGTCGTTGATCTGCGCCGAGACTCTTCGGCAGGAAAACTTTGGCGGCAGAATCATAATGGCCTCCAGGGACGACCTTTTACCTTACGACAAAACCCGACTCAGCAAGGTACTGCAGAGTATACAACATAAAACCCAACGTTTTTGTTGGATGAATATGTGCACATCTTGTGAGCATTACTTAAACACACACCCTGCGCCCATGTTACAGGTGATGAATGTGGAGAGTGACAGTATTGTGCTGAGGAGGATGCAGTTCTTCCATCAGTATGACATCGAGGTGTGGCTCAGGAAAGAGGTGAGTTTGTCTCCTGTCCACTGTCATCTTCAGTCCTGTTGTATAATCCCTCAATTTACTGCAACCTAGACTTGATGCTTGTGATTCTTTGAACTGAAGTTTGTCTGATACACAATGTTGTCAGCACATGTTTATCTTGTCCTGGGCCTGAGCCCCCACAGTGGACAGATCAGGACCAGAGTGTGGATTCATAGTGCTTCAGTTTTTGTGGACTCTCGCTGTGTTTGACAGGCGCTGTCAGTGGACACAGACAGGAAGACAGTCACATTTGATGATGGTTCAGTCCAGAGCTACGATCAGCTCCTCATCTCAACAGGCTGCAGGTACAGACAAATACATACACACACACTGTATGTGTGTGTGTGTGTGTGTGTGTGTGTGTGTGTGTGCGTGCGCACAAGCATTTCATTTGAGACCAAGGACAGTCCAAACCTCTTTGGGAGTCCTACGCAGCCAACCCCATCCTTCAAATGGACAAATGTGCTCACTAATAATGAAATAGAATTTAGGCCAATTAAAATCAAATCAGCAAAAAATGTCCCAGGTAAAATTAAAAAATATTTGTTTGATACAATGCAGGTACAAAAAAAATGTTCATGTTTCCAAAATGCTAGATATGCATAAGATAAACATTCCTTTTGATTGCAGCAGTTTTGGCCAGAATATTTTAATCAGTCAACTATGACCAACATCAGATGTGATAACCATACCCTCATTTAGTGTAAGGGAAGTGGTCATTGTTGCAGCACCACCACACTGCATTGCATTGCCTCTGAACAGAGTTATGGCCTGTCCCTTAGAGCAAAGGGTCTGAATGTGCCCGGCATGAAGCTGGACAACGTGAAGATGTTGGAAACACCGGAGGATGCCCGGCAAATCCACGCAGCGTGTCTGGGCTGCAATGTTGTCCTCGTGGGAACATCCTTTGTTGGTAATGTGTTTGTAGGAAATGAAATAGACATAACAGCATCAGATATAATGTAGTGGCTTATCTGACAGTGAAATACAGATAACATATAAAAAGTTGTTTTACTCATCAGTTTTATAAAGACCCAAAACCCACAAAAAGGCAGCGAATGGTTATGAGAGTACCCAAAAATATAAAAATAAAATGAATACTGTTATTGAAAGAAATCCAATTATTAGTTTATTTTACTCTTCTACATATCTGTCTCCCGTTCATTTTATTTTTCAACTCCTTTTTTCTGTTTTTGTGTCTTAGCACACATTTAATTCCCCATTTTCCCCTTTTCCTTGTACTTACAAGTTAATGAAATGAGCATCCAAATGTATGGATGAAAAGTATAATGCTGTATACTGCTTTCTATATTCCATTTTAATGATCTGACAGTGACAGTATTATTTATTGGATGTGTTAAAGTTATATTTCTGACTTGTGTTATAATTGCTTAATACTTTTTCTCATCTTTGAGACTCCATACATTTGTAGTTATTTGCATTATTTGAATATTGTGTTTTTTTTTCAGGCATGGAAGTTGCATCCTATTTGATAGACAAAGCCTCCAGTATCACAGTGATAGGCAGCAGTGAGCTGCCCTACCAGAACACACTGGGCCCTGAAATTGGCAAAGTCACCATGAAGGTAAGAAAAAGAGAAGGAGTCCTGGACTGTATCCTCACATTACTTCTCCACAAGTTCAGCTAACCGCAGTTTAAACTCTGCTGTTCCTGCAGATGCTGTCGGATAAAAATGTGAGATTCTACATGAACGATAATGTGACAGAGATCAAAGGTGTGAACGGCAAGGTAAAGTGGGAAAACACGTATTGTGCCAGTTCGTTTTATCAATCAAAATTCAGACGTGAACATGAACAGTAAACAGACAGTGACATTTTGTTTTGCAGTGGGAAAATATAAACACTCTCTGTACTTCCTGTCCTCTGTCTCATTGTCGTTGTCTTCCTCAAGGTGAAGGAGGTTGTGCTTAAAAGTGGAAAAGTGATCCAAGCTGATGTTTTGATTGTTGGTATCGGTAAGAATAATGCATTACATTTTTGTGATTTCACATTTATACTAGTCTCTATAAGTAAGTAAGATAAGACAGTATAATAATCAATGAATTATCAATCTATTGAATAAACATGTTTTCTGATATCTATAAATTACTGTAAAAAGATCATAAATGGAAAAAATGTTAAATTTTTGTGCTTGTTATTCTGACATAGTTTCAATCAATATGATTTTCTTGTGGCTTGATTTGCTGTATAAGAGCCCACTGTTCCCCTCAGTCCTTGTGCTAAGCTAACTGGTTGCTGGCTGCAAGGTAGGAGATAGGAGAGTGGTGTAGATCTTGTTTTGTAACTCTGCAAAGGAAACTTTTGCTTTAAAAGTTTTTTTTTGTGTGATTGTATTATATTTATAAATGACATGCAAACAGCACTAAAAGATTTGACCTTCTGAATAACCCACTCACCCACGTTTCTCCTCTCTCTTCCACCAGGCATCATCCCTAACTCTGATTTCCTGCAGGGCAGTAAAATACAGACGGATGCAAAACACTTTGTTCTTGTGGACAAGGTCAGCAAATAACCTGCTCTTCACCTGATCTCATTCTGTGCTTTTATTCTCAACACACGACCGTGACCCTCCAAATCCCATTGCTGTATATGTAATAATAACATTGACAATGCACAATGATAAATATGTATATATTCATTTTGTTTGATAGAAAATGTACATAAGTCATCTTACACTGTGCTGTTACTTGTGTTTTGGGTGAATTATATCATTAGAGAGGTACAAACTCCCTGTTAGAGCCTATGAACAAATGTGATAATGTTCCAATAACAGAAATCCAGATAAGACTTATTTGGGTTTGGGGAGGGTCATGCCGTGATTTAGAATATTTTCAAATCCAAATCCATTGTACTTTATCATATTTTCCAGTTCAGGTCTCTGAGACTCAAACCACAAAAACATCATGTTTATAATCACATCCTGTGAAGTATCAAGCTGATAAAAAAATGTGTTTTTGAGCAGTTAATAAGGGCACAGGGTTTCCAGGGCCCCGAACAGAAAATAAGGGTTAATAAATGTGTGTTTCTTCACATGAATCACTATATTCTCAAGCATTAATCATCAGTTTCCTGCCTGCATCTCCCTCCTGTAGTACATGCGCACCAACGTCCCCGATGTGTTCTGTGGTGGTGACCTGACCACCTTCCCCCTGGCGATGGCCAATAACCGGCTGGTCAACATCGGCCACTGGCAGATGGCACAAGCACACGGTAACGCAGTAACAATGTAAATGTGGTCACAAAGCCTTAAATTCTGCCTGTAAAAGCAATATAATACAAAAGAATCAGCTTTTTTATGATATAATGTATATCATGCAGAAAGATAGTGGAGCAGAAAGTGGAGAAAGGGAAATGCTGAACAGAAAAATGACGTCAGTGTGATTAATCTCTGCATTAAAGCAAACGAGAACACATATAATGCTGCACGACATCCAGTGCTGAAAGAAAGTAGCAATGTCTTTCATGGTATGTGGTGTTAGGTTTAAAAATACAATGCTAAACCTTTATTATCTGTTGTTCTTTTTAATGTATTATCTGTTTAATATCTGTCTCTACGATGTCTTAGTTTGGTTTTATTTCCAGTTAAACTTGTTTCTCTTTGTTAGGGAGGATAGCAGCTCTGAACATGATGAATAAACCAACTGAACTCAACTCAGTTCCTTTCTATTGGACCGTCCTACTGGGTAAAACCATCCGATATGCAGGTGGGTACACACACATGCACGCATGCACGCATACGCATACACATACACGTGTGTGCAATATGTTTGTGCTTATCTTTGCAATCGTTAAATTTGACCCATAATGCTGAGTGGTAGCAACAGTGAGAGGTTTTCATAGTCACATGACTGAAACCTCACATGTGCTGATATAGAAAATCAAATGTAGGGATATCGTCTGGACTTTATTTTTTGTTGTATTTGTATTATGATATCTAGATGAGTAACTAACATTTTGGACCCTTTAATCAAAGAGAGCAACAGTGACAAATTTAAAATGCTCTGCCAACCACACTGTTCAAGCTGCTGCTCAGTAACTCACTGTGTGTACAAGCTATTTAAACTCAGTCCCGCTATGATTGAATCCTGATTTCCCCACCCTCACCATTTTTATGTTTTTATTGTGGTTTTTATGCAGGCTATGGAGAGGGATACACTGAGATTGTGATGAAAGGAAACTTTGAGGACAGCAAGTTCCTGGCATTGTACATCAAGTAAGCTCAGAAAAACAAACATTTCTGGTTGGAAAAATTGAACTCTTTTCATAGATAAATGTCCAAATATGTACGTGTATGTTTTCATTTATTTATTTACCGTAGGAATGATGAAGTCATAGCAGCAGCGAGCCTGAACTTCGACCCAGCAACGTCTGCAGTCGCTGAGAGGTTCGCAGCAGGAAAAGTCATCACGAAGAACGAGGCTCAGTATGTAAAATCTTTTTCTTTCTTTCTTTGGATAATTTTGGTCGAACGTAATCTCAATGGCAGATGGTGCTGTGATGAAACAGTGAACAAAGTGGAACAAAGTATCCTCTAATGTTTATGGACCTCAAACAGTGATCAGGGGAATTACGCTCACGTCTCCGGCTCAGATTGAAAACTTGTCACTGACATAAATGTTATAAACCTTCATTATAAAAGGAGACAACAGAGAGCTAACAGGAAATTAAGGTAGAGAGATTGGGGATGAGATAAAGCAAAGGCCCCTGATTGTACTCAGACAGGGACACGGCAATAACATCTTCATCATATTCAACCCCTCCGCCCAACAGGATGCCTCATTTTATGGTTTATTTGAGTCAAAGACGACCTTCCCCCTTCAGCAACAGGGTCGTCTTGTTGAGTGGGAGCTGTTATACGCGCAAGTGATGACACACAACAAATCATCACCTGAATCCCCAGCTGCTTTATAGCACATTTTAGCCCAATGTTTAGCTCTGCAGCTCACAGCTTAACCGTTTGGGTTCACTCTCACCGCTCTCATAACTTTGTTTTTGAAGCCATCAGCAGATGTTTAAAATGAAAAGGCTGTAAAATCCCACTCTGTGCTACCTGCTCAGCACCAAGCAGCAGACACACAAACTGTGAGCACACTTAGCTGTTAAAGCATCGGGAGAGGGTAGAGACCAAAAACTGAACCAAAAGGAGAGTGAATATTGGACTTACATTCCTGTGGCTTCGTAACTGCTGGATGTGTAAATGAGCAACTGTTTGCTAACCAGTTAAAAGGTGATAATATGTTGTGTTCACACCTCATTTTCACAGCCACCAAAATCAGCTATATAGGTTAAAATGACCTATGTTTTTTTAAAAAAAAAACCAAAAAACATTGTTATATATATATTTTTTGCACTACTGGATGTTCAGCTCTGTGACTCGCATATAAAAACATGTCCGCTCTTTTTTCCTGACAGATCAGATGATCTGAGCTGGCTGCAGTTGTCCTGATCTCCACTTTTCCTCACCAGTCATCCGCTCAACACATCGTCTGTTAAGTGTCAACATGAAACCAGAATGTCCTTCTTCTGCCTCTTCCTCTGCACCACCACTCTCACTGAGGACAAAGAGTTTGGAGAAAAAGCAGGAACCACAGTTCAGTGTTTTGATGCAGGTTGTGTGGAAGTGTTGGATTTAAATTGTACGTCACACAGTCGGTGTCCACGTGAGGGGGACTCCACCATGCAAACAACAGATACCTCAGATAGATGGAGCTTTTAGGACTTATTTTTTAACATTTTGTATGATTTAATTCGATTTGTTTTTATTTTATGACAGTCCAGAGACATCACATATAAGGTGCCTCAGTATGTTCTCTGCTGTTGATATTATAAAGGTAATGTTTGCGGCCTTTTACTTAGATGGAGCTGCTGGAAAAACACAAGTGACCTTAATGCCCACTGCAGCCGTGTACGCGGTGCGGTCAGTGAGTCGGAGGGGGGATTAGGAGAACAGAGGGGGAGTGTTCATCTCTTTGAAGCAGAGATGCTGAAACAGGCAACGGTAACACAAAACACCAATGGGAAACAATAAGCCTTTGGCAAACAGCACACAAAGGCAGCACGACAAAACCTGCACAAAAGAAATGCTGTGTTTTTCTTTCTTGTCTCTGTCTCTCTGCTGGTTTGTCACTGTCTTTACTTCACACCCCTCGTTCCACCTCAACATTTACTCTGAGCTTCACTCTCAGCAGCATACCTCATGTTCACTGTGTCCATGGTTCAACTAGTGCAGACTTTTCAAAGCCAGTACCAGTTATAATACTTCAGGACGGAAGGTGCCATCTTTTATGTAAAAGATGTGGAACTTTTTTTTTTTGCCAGGACATTCACTGTTTTCTTTTCTTTGCAGGCCAGGTTTACCAGTAATTAGATCATGATATACGATATATATTGTCATATAATATATTTTCTGGATAATCAGTTGAGAATTCGTTAAAAGGAGATGGACAAAAATTACCAGACAGAAATTATTTTTTAAAATGTTTTTGGCTAAAAGAATATATTAAATATCTGGCATCAAGGTTCTTGAACACACTGATGCAAAAATTGTTCATTGTTTGCTATGGTCACAGATCATAAAGGGTTTTAGGCACATTTCACTGCACATCTTGTCCTGTGTTTCACTTTGTTCATGCATAAAGCAAACATCTCGGTCACAGCAGTACCGTCTGTTTTGCGTTCACTGACTCATCAATGTTGGAGCTTCTGATTTACTCAGGGAACACACGACTTTTCTGCCACCTATCGTCCAGTGGTGGTGGTGTTCCTAAGATTTGCTTCAGCCTGAAACAACAGACCACAAATTATATGTGTCTCTTTGTAAATGTTTTTTCTGTTATTTAACTTGCTGGAGACGAACTACGTCAGCATCATCACAGCAATGAAATTAAAAACTTGACACTGAAAATATTATTAACATGTCACTGCTAGCTGCCATTCAATGAGGAGTTCAGACTGCATATTGGCTTTTTGCCTTTTGAAGCTCTTTTTATTGCCTTTTCATTTGTCTTTTCTAGTTAACAATATACAGCAGCAAGAAAAGAAAATAAGTAGGATGAGAGAAAAGCATATCCCTGCACATTAGGTCACTGGGCCACAAGGTCAGCCAAAATACAACAGTTTTGGTTTTAAAACACGTTATTAGATAGTGTGACAGCTTAGTAACAAATAGTTACAGTCACGTTTCAGTTTTAATTAAACAGGTCCTAACCCACTCTGGTGGATTGCTTTCTGTGAAAAAGAAAGAGGGAACAGAAAAGAACAAAAGACAACTGCTAACCAATGTTTTAAAGTTCTTACACTGTTGTGGTTGAAAAAAAAAAATCATGTGACCCCTATCCATTCACCCCTCCTCCATCTCACCGAGTTGTGGACATGCAGATGTGGGGGGGTTCAGTGGTATAATCCTGATTGGGTTTCAGTCCTGGAAGATCAACTTTGGGTCTTTTCTGGAATTGTTGCATAATTTAGAGGCACAACACATACCCTGCAAATCCTCTATTAAGTTTTTAACAGGCCTTTTCAGCAGGACGATGTCCTGTCATCGTCCACTGACAGTCATGGCACTGCAGATTTTGTACCTGGCAGAGAAAGCATTTCTATTGGGTGCTTTAAAGGGTATGGAATTGGCAACATGCTCAGTTTGTCATCAGGCCAACGTCTTAACGGCACCCAAGGATCTTCACTCTGTGCCTCACCATGGTGAAATCTATTTTAAACTCTGAACAAATAAAGCCTGTGATGACTAACAGCATAAGGCTCTGGTTTGCTTCTTTAATTCAGTCTGTGCTCAAATGCAGTAATGATGCTTTCTCTTGTTGGTCAGACTCAGTCTCTATGCTCTCTTTAGGAAAAGTCTGTTTCAAGGCACCCCGGGTTTCTTTTAGCAGACCCTCTCTATGTGCGATGTAACGCTGCCATCGATTGGCCCTGTACAGCTCCAGCCTCTTCTCCTCAGCTTGGGGGTCCTCCAGCACTCCCTCCCACCTTAGGCTCTCCCTGGCCTGGGTGCTGAGCTCTGACAGATACCCCTGTGCTGGAGCTCCAACGCCACTGGTTTTGTTTGTTGCTGTCAGTGGGGCTGATGAATCCTTTGGGTGTTTTTTTCTCCTACGTCCGCTGCCATCAAGCCGTTCTCTGTCCTTCTTACTAGTGGTTCTGAGCCTGTGCAGCTGGCCTTGGGGCAGACCAGAACTCTGAGAAGGCAGCAAGGACACAGGCGAGGTCTCAGGATGCAAAGATACAGTCTGAGGTTTCTCTGTAGGAAGGCAACATAAACATGTAGATGCATGAGCAGCACCAGACAAAACTGAGGGTTTAGATTACTAATGACTCCCTCTGGAGTTGAAGGGCTAATGGCTGGGTTTACAGTAATGAGCTGTAAAAGGCTGGTGAGGGGAACAACACTGGGGCCCATTCTCTAATGACATATTCAACCCTGCAGGGAATCCTCTACCACCACCACATGATCCAAACTACTGTTACTACATTGTGTAAATTTACAGTGACCTTCATTTAAACTGCTAAGCGATGATACATTCGTGTCAGTTCAAATTATTTTTTTGCCAGTTCTTGGTTCAGTCTGTGCTCCTTAACTCTGTAGCATGACCAATTACATCTGCATGCTATAACAGAGGTTTTAGGACTTTAAGGCTTTTCAGTATGTGACAGTTTATATGAGAATACTTGTAGTGTTCCTTGGCAACATTTGCTCCATCAGCAATATGTATATCATGGTCTGTTTCTAGAGGATCTGCTTTTAATAAAATAATGTGGCACAATAAGATAATTTCCTTCACTTTAACACAGCCTCAAGAGGAATGCACAAGGATGTTGTTCTTACAGATTCCAAGCTGGTTTGTCTTTGAATTCAGTGAAGGCCAGCGCTTGTTTCGTGTGACCAACTGTCAAAACCCCTAAAATATTCCTATTAAATAACATAAAACAGACTGCAAAACCTTATAAGAAACCTGAGCGTTTGAAGTGTTGATGAAGTGTTGTGTGTTTTCTGTCCATTCATTAATCACTAATAATATCAGTATCTCAAAATTCCACATATGGTAGTTCGAGTAAAACATTTATCCACCTCTGGGATAAAAACTGGATTTATCATAAGTACAGTTTTCACTTTATGCAGCTTTAGTTTTCTGCGTCACCACATTTCAGAATCCATCACTTCACTTATCTGACAGTTGTAGTTCTTAGTTTGAGTTATAAAATTGTACATGCAAAACCTCCTCTACGTTTATAAAATATGATGCATTGCTACTTATTAAACTGCTCATCGGTGAATAAATAAGTAAAATAATATTATAATAATAAGTTGAACTTGTTGCAAGGTGGGACTGCTGCTTGTGAAACTAAAAAGTGGAGCTATTTACGTGTATTTTCTGGAGGGATGGTGGAAGCAGTGGCTTTCTTTCTCTTCTTCTTTTTCTTCTTCTTGTCTGAGGTCCTGGGCGCCTGGAGCAGCGTGCAGCTTTTGTTTTCTGGCATGATGTCGTCCTGGCACACACAGCTGACGAAACTGTGCAGAATAAAATGTTAGAGAAGTTAACCGAGTCTACAGACAGTGAGGATACAACTGCAACACCATTAGATTTGGAAGTTTACAACATTAAAACATAAGCTAACAAGAAATATAAGCTAATCCTGTAGCCTACATTGAGACCTGGAAATCTCCGTTTGCTCGCAGGAGATGGGACTGTACGGCGAGTTGTTGTTGCCTTCAGTCCCGAAACAAGCTACTTTACTTTTCGTGGTTTAAAAAACAAACCACAAAAAGACAGAAGAAAGTGGGGAAAACAGCTGGATGCTACTTTGCTACCTTGGATACTTCCTATTTCCACAATCACACTTAGCCGCGTTGCCCAGTGACGCGTCTCCACGGCAACAGGACACACCCTCTCAGAGAAGAGCAACGTGTGGCGGAAGCAGATCATAAAACTACCACATGAGAAACAAAACTATAATAAAGATATATATATAAAAAAAAAAAAAACACGAATATAACAGAGGTTTTAGGCCGTTTTGTAGAATTAACATAACAAGTACACAAAACAAATTCAGGAACACAAAAGCACCATGGAGATGAAGAGAGAGAAACAAAAGTACCACAAAGATAGAGATACGAAACTACCACAAAGAGACACAAAAGGATCATAGAGACACAAAAAAGACGCAAAACTACCACAAATACACAACAAACTACATAAAACAACTTCAAAGATAATAAAAAAAATTATTAAAAAAAAAACAAAACAAAAACATGCAGAGACAGAAAAGAGCCTCAAGGAGATGCTGTGTGTATTTCAGTCTAGGGGTGCATATTACATATTTGAGTTTTGGACTCTGCAAAAGTTTAAAGTGAGACCAAGTAACTTACAAAAAATAAGTTTGAAATAATACAGTCTTCCTTTACAAAGAAAGATGTAAAATGCACCCTGGCTCACTTCAGCACACTCAGGGGTTTTGTGGATACAGCCTGGACTATAGTTTCAAGGCATTTTATAAAATATTACTTTATCTTGTACTGTTGAATTTGTGTCTTTAGTATTTCTTTGTTTCTGTATTAAAAGTAAAAACACTGCTGCACTGACTTATTCAAGTGAGGAGAAAAAGTAGGTAAAAATGTGTTTTTACCTTTGTGTTTGAACTGAGGAGGAAAAGTAGGTTAAAAAAAAAAAAAGTGTTTTTACTGTTGTTCAAAGACCTGACAACTATCTGTGAAGCTGTGTCATTTTAAGATGCTGCTGGGGATTTTTTATGTCGCCTCTAACACATCCACAGCACACAGCGTGGTATTTCCCAGGGAGTTTCCATCCTATTCCTGTCCCACAGAATCCAGCCCCCCACTGGTTCC
The DNA here is from genome assembly GCF_046630095.1 of Trachinotus anak. NCBI lineage: Eukaryota > Metazoa > Chordata > Actinopteri > Carangiformes > Carangidae > Trachinotus > Trachinotus anak. The sequence continues at coordinate 2,518,659 of NW_027273871.1, forward strand.
TCATTACAGTAAACACATCACATGCACACACATAGCACGCACACACAACTGATGTTTAAAGAATGGCCCTTTGAAGCACCGTCCTTTACACAGTATTACGCAGACTGTAACCTTTCTAATAATTACTGGATAACTAAATTTGAACCTTGGATGCTATGCTGTCTGCTGTCAATCCAGTGCCAAGAATAGGCTCAATCACTGAGCTCAAACAAGTTTGTCTTGCTTCTGCATTTCCCCCACACATCTGAGCTCTTCCAGTAATAACTACAGGAAGAGAGAAGAGAAATCATGATGCTGAGTCAGAGAAGACACGTCACCTTTATCCATGCAGGAGTGACAAAGGTCATAGTGAGATGCAGACTTGGTACAGGTGGTTTTACGGTAAAAGATCTCTTCTCACAAGTGACAGAGAGTTGGCCGTCAGGACACCACAAAAACAAAAGCAGAACGGGCAAAATTGTTTATTCATGGCCAGCACAAAGCACACTTAACTTCGAAATATACACTTATGTTCATTTTTACACAACCTTTAACCCATAATTCGCTATTTATTCTACTGGGTCACGTGACTGGTTGCATTTTTGTGTGGTGAACCATGCCCCAGCTCATGTTGTGTTCTGGTGAGCTTGCGAGTCATGAATGGCGGCGAGGGGGGGGGGCTTGCATGGTTCTCCATCTGGTGCAGACATCATCTTACAAACAGATCTTAAGGTGCAGTGAGTGCACTGGCATTTGCCTGCAAGGCCGTTTTTTTTCAACAACAGCTTTTGCAAACATGCCAGATTAGATTTTGTTTGGAGGGGACTCGCACACAACAGCCCTTGGAATTTCAAACCAATCATTGTGAATGTTTTACAGAAGGGTTTTAACCGGACTGGTGTATCGCCAGGCACTCTAGATATGTAAAGCAGTTAGAACACAAAGTTTTCAGAGAGCAGCTGGATCATGTTACATGGTGCAGTGGTTCATTCTGTGTTAATGTTGCGTAACAGATGTAACACATATTTTTTGAGCTGATTTAGTGCCTGAAATCGTAAATGTTTGTGTAAAGACTTTGTGAGCCCTTTGGAATGACCTGGTTTTCTGCATCAATTGGTCATAAAATATGATCTTATCCTCTTCTGAGTCACACATGTAGACAGACACAGTGCGGCTACAACCATTTCACACAGACAATTATAATATTTTGTGTCTCTATTAAACACAGCATTTAATCATTCACAGTGCTGGTGGAAAAAAGTAAGTGAACCCTCGGATTTAATAAGTTATCGAACCTCCTTTGGCACCAATAACCTCAAACAAGAGCTTGTGGTAGCTGCTGATCAGACCTGCACAATGTTCAGGTGGAATTTTTTGACCATTCTTCCTACAGATTAAGGTCTGGGTGCTGACTGATCCAATCCAAAAGGTGTATTTTCTTTGATCAAAGTCATCCGATAGAAGATTTACTTTAGGGTCATTGTCCTGCTGCATCACCCAACCTCTGCTGAACTTGATGTTGAGCTGGAGACCTGACCTAGAGGCAGCAAAGCCCAGAATGATGATGCTCCCTCCACCCTGCTTCACCTTTGGGATGGTTTTTCATGTTGGTATGCAGAAGCCTTTTTACTTTTGTTTTTTTGGAGAGCTGTAGCTTCCTCCCTGTTAATAGTAGGTCACCATACTCCATGCAATCATGCACTATGATTTGCATATAGTAGACTCAGCAGAGCAGAGATCTTAACCTGCTCCAATGATTCATTTAAGCCTTTAGCTGTTACTCTGAGGTTACTACTCTCTTCGAGATGACTGTAACCCTTTCAACTTTATGCAAATCAATTCTTAATCGTCTTCTGAAATCTTTTTTGAGAGATCTTTGTCACGTTTCGCATCAGTGGATGCTTCTTTTTTAAGAGTTTTTTTTAGTTAAAGTTAAAGTAGCTCTAACCTAGATCTCCAATCTGGTGTAATTGACTGGATTCCAGGTTTGGTATCTCCTGACTCCAATTAGTTTTTGTTGATGTTATTAGCTGAAGGGTTCACATACTTTTTCCAGCCTACACTGAGAATGTTTGAATGATGTTTTCAATATGGACAAGAACAAAACAGAGATTTGTGTGCTGTTAGTTTAAATAGATTTTATTTGTCAGTATTGTAACTTGGATGATGATCTGACCATATTTTAAGTTTATTTCAAAGTTATACATAATGGATTTACTTACTTTTTTCTGGCCATCCTATAATAATTTTCACCACCGACATTTAACCTCTAACCAAACAACCACCAGCGATTAGATTGGTGAGCTCATGACAAAAGATTCCTAAACATGTACAGAGCCGGCTTCATGAAAAAGGGCACATGACTGTGAGGACATAAGCTACCTGTTACAGTGAGGAACTTTGGACTGATTAGCATTTCTACAGACACAGCATCCTATCCGTGTGGTAGGAGGTCAGTAAAGTCTCATGGGAAGTGCAGTAACGTTTTTACTAATTCATATTCAGGATCTGAAAGGTCACAGTAAATGAACCTTTACTCATGTATTATGCGGGGGGAAAAAAATCTATAAAGTTTCCTTTTTTTTAAAACAGGCAGAGGAAGGAGAAGACGTGGGAATGAGACAGCGGATTTGGTCTCGTGTGGATTTGCTGCGTGCGCTCACTGTGTCAGGTGACAGTGAGGACGCAGCTTCTCCAACTGCAGCAACCTTAAAGCTGCAGAGTGACAAGCCCAGGAGAGAGAGAGAGAGAGAGAGAGAGAGAGAGAGAGAGAGAGAGAGAGAGAGTGACTGGCCTTACAGTCCTTGCTGCGTGCGTGTCTGTGTGCGTCAGTGTTGAGGCAGGAACAAATTCATTTTGACCTGCTGATGTCTCTGGCGGCCATTTGCGGACTCTTATGCTGCCTCAATGCAGCACAACTTTTGTGCAATTAGATGCAGGTCTAAAGAGAAACCTTGAGAGCTGCTTTGTCAGCAAACTCATCCTGAATTTACTGTAAATGCTGACAGTTCATGATATTCTTTCAACACACTTCAGTCAGAAGCACAGCTGCATTTAAGGTGCACATGTGCTGTCTGACATGGATGTGGCATTGCTGACATCCTTGTTTCTGACCGTGGTTAGATAACTCTGTTTGGGGTCCCTGGACCAAAAGAGGCTGCTAAAATTAATTATGCACATTAATTTATGAATGTGCAACATATAAGCACAACATTTAAAACTAGATTTTGACACACGATAATGCGTCTAATGAAATATGACACACCTTAAAGTGAGGCTATGTAACAGATGAGGCGTGGCAGCAACACAACCTTGCTGACAGCTAATGGTGGCTAAAGTTAAGGTTAAGATGGTTTTTTCTGATTCTATTCTTCTTCTTCGCTTGTGCTATTGTTATACTAGCATGTGTGATAGCATATGTAAGGACATATTATGAAGTCAGCTAAGCTAATCACTTACACAGCAACATCTAGCCAAGCTTTACCGACATTAGCCACCTTAAGCTACAATCATACCAGACCAAGTGCGGGTGTAGCAGCAAAACGTGTGAGTGCAGCGAAAAGAGCAAGGGTGTATTTTGTTGGTTAGAAATTCACCTTTTCATTTCCAAGAGGAAGACTTCCTTCTCTTAAAAGTTACATCACCTCACTTTAAGGCCCCTATCGTGTCAGTAGATGTCAGCTGATAGCTAACCATTTGCCAAGCATTGTACCAGGGTTTTATTAGGCCCCTGGCGTCCATGGACCTTGTGCAGCTGCTTGCTTTGCCCAGCTTTTTTTTTTTTTTCTAAATAAGCGTTTGAAGCCCACATTTACAATTACTGCTCACCACCACCATTTTACAGTTGCAGAAGCCAGAAAATCCAAATGCTTTAAAGGAAGAGGAAGCCTGCCTGGAACTGTGGAGGGGCGAGCGAGAGAAAACCACTGCTGCTGACTCTAATAGTCTGAGACAGTCAGACACACAGACCATGGTTCACTTCAAGCATTAATGCCTACTCGATGGATTCTCAAAGTCACCACCAAGACACACATTACAACAGATAAATTGACAACTGAGACCTTGACTGCTGGTGGGAAAATGTTGAACAGGATGAAAAGAAGCTGGGACGTTGTGAAGCCACAGTTCAAGGAGCCAGGATGTGGAGACAATTTCTTATGTAACACTTATGTAGTAGCTTCAAGAGTTTAATTCAGAGGTGGCCGACCGGCTCACTGAAATAAGAAACTCTGCACCTTCACACAAAATCTCAAGGTCTGGGTTTTGAAAAGTCAGACAAAAGTCAACCATTTAATCTAAAAAAAATGTATACATTTCTGTCTTTATTTTTATTCTCATTTTTATTAGGTTCTGCTACATGTGCTGAATAGTGGATATTGTTGCTGTATCGTTTTACTTTTTTGTTGTTTCCTGTAGCTCTGCGTTGTGGACTGTTGTTATTACTGTCTGCATCTTGTTGTCTTCCGTCTGACTAATTATCACTTTGTTGGTTTCAGAACAAGACTGTAGGTGAAAACTACAACTGGCTAACACTGGCAAAAATCATTGTCAGAAACAATGAGGTTACAGTTCAAGTCAGGGAGACATTAGGCTCAGCGACTGAGGATAAGGACTTTAATTCACCTCCTCTGAAAATAAGTATTATTACCAATCCACCACATTTCAGAGGGAAGGATTGGAGCCCACTTTTTACACCACTACATTTATCCGACTAGTTACTTTTCAGATTAAAAATCTACATAGATTTATATTTTCTCCATGAAACTGTCTATTTCTCAATAAAGAGTGAGTAGAATTAGGTCATATGGATTATTATTATTATTACCATTATTATTTCTTCCTTTGTTCCTTCTTCTTTTTGGGGGGAGGGGTTAAACAATATCTGGTAATCGAAGAAAAAAGAAAATATACACATTTACACACCAAACACATGATTATGTTATAAAATATTGGTTATAAACTACCGAACAGAAAGGAAAGATATTTTTCTGTTTCTCCAAGCGAAATAATAAAATGGAGTATTTTTACAATGTGGTTTGCTCCTTTTACTTTAATGGAAAATCTCAATACTTATCACAAACAGGTTAATCTGCTGCCTCACAGTAGCTTTGCGTGTACACGTCAATCCGTAGCGACTCTGACGTCCGCTTTTCGTGGTCGCCTACGTCATTACGTTGCCAGCTGATCGGAGTGGGAAGCCGGGAGTGTGTCTGACTTGGGTGTGTGTGTGTGTGTGAGAGAGAGAGAGAGAGAGAGAGAGAGAGGGAGAGAGAGAGTAGGGCTGGAGTTGTGTAAAAGGGACTGAAGTCCTGCGCCGCTTTCTCCGCCGCAGCTGCGTTGAACAGTAGAGTCGACAGCAGAGATATAAAGGCTGCCGGAGCGCAGTCTGCCGTGGATGTAGCAGCCCAGCAGACAGTGACACACCCTGCTGAAGGTCCGGGACTGCGCCGAGCAGTGGGCGAGGCGGCCTGAACTCCGCCGGACCGTGCACAGGAGCGACCCGGCCGGTGGTCAAGGTGGGGCGTATTACTGAGTGTGTGTGTGTGTGTGTGTGTGTGTGTGTGTCTGCCGGCTAAATGCATGTCCCTGTCCGCCTGATTTAGCCTGTGGCGGCTTGATGACCCAGTTTGCGCTGGAAAACGGCAGCTGGTAAAACCGTCCTCAACACGACTCTGTTCAGGTCAGATCCACCTCCACAGGTCTGCGGCGGCGGCTTTCTGCACAGTTTGGCGTCGTCTGATTCTCGGGGGTTTGATGTTATAGGAGCTCTGGCTGAAGGCCTGCCTGTGTGTCACAGATCATCTCGTCCAGGCCCACTGACACAGGGAAGCTCGTAGGATTTATGGGCCCCCCCCCCCCCCCTCCTCCAAGAAATTTGACATTTGGCCACCCCACCTCAACCTCCCAGCTCCTTCCTGCAAACATTTAATCAACATTTAGATGATTGACACAGTGAAATTGTGGGCAGAGGCTTTGTTAAAGTGCTCAGTGGAGTATTTTCACATACAATGCTGATAGCAACTGGATGAAATGTGCTAAAAAGTCAGGATTATGTCTAAATTAATACAGAATGGAAAAAAAAAAAAAGCCAGCAAAGCTACGCAGTCAGCGCGTTAATAGATTCGCTGGTTCGTTTTTTAACATGCATTTAAATCTATTATGTGTCATGGCTGCCACACAGCACATTAGGAAAAGCAGGAATCTTGTACCCATAAGCCTCGAGAGAATTTGTGAGCAGGCCGCTGTCAAATGTTGGATATATAGACTATAGCAAGATGTTGCAGCTGCAAGTTGAGGTCTGCATTTATGTAATCCAAACTTGTCAAAAAAAGTGTCAGCGTTTAAAGCCTCTTAAATTTTGCTGAGTTCATTATAGGCCAAGGAATAAGCCTGTGCTCAAGTAGGGGATAGGTGAAAATCAGGAAGATAACCGGGGCCGAGTCACTCCTCAGAAATGCAGTGACACCAGCAGGCATCTGGCAGAGATGGAGGATTTTTCAAAGGAAAGACAAGTTTATAAACACAAGTGTATGACTGTAGATGTTTGTGAGATTCAGTAAAACATTCTTAAAGCAGGTGACGTAACAAGGAATTCAGGCCTCCCCGTCCAGCTCCGGGTTCTTGAGCCTCCTCAACCCGTATAGTTCTTTACAGTCTTTTAAACTTCTATAAAACATTTTTAAAAGCAAAGTGCAATTATGTATAAGTTGTCTTTCTCTGGAATAAATGGCTGGGGGAGGGGGGGGGGGGACTTACTGTAGTATATATTACATCGATGGAGGCCGTCTTACATAATTGTACAGCTTCAGAGTTCAGTGCGCTGGTAGGAATGCGCAATAGGCTGTGTCACGAGCTGCATTTCTGCCATTGCAACCCAGGAGTGTGACATAAGCCACCCTGTCAATGAGGATCACATGGAAATAGCAGGGTGTCAGTTAAAAAGCAACTCATCTTGTCTACATGTGTTTGCACTGCATCCAGGCAAAATAAGCAGCCTCCCCGAGCTGTTTTATTGCCTGCATTTGCAGAAGTGAAGCCATCTTGCTCAACTAGGGTTACACCCATCATTCCTATTGCGTGCCATGTCAAGGGAGGATGGGGCAAGAAGGGATGTGTTATGTAGGTTCATTTAGGGAAAGAAAAAAAAAATCCAGTTCTGTGAAACAAAATGGCACAGACTGCCCGAGGACAGGCTTACAGGCCTCATACAGCGCGTTACCATCCCCCAGGATGTCATGAATTGAGAATGGCATTCGGCTATTCCCCTCAGCAAATTAAAAAAAAAAACCTACTTATTTGTGGTGATCTCAGGGTTAAAGTCAGATGGCCTTTCAAGTCCAGCAAACAGCGAGCAGCAGAGCATAAGAAGAGGCTCTCTGCACTACGATCAGAGTGTTGCCAAAGCCACCGCCCTTTCACTGTCTTTGTCCCCATTCCCAGTCTAAAATGATCAGTCTATATTACAGAGTACAATCTGGGGCAGTAAACACTCTCCAACTGGGCCACACCCACAGCAGAGGAATGTACCTGAATTGATGAGTGAAATGATTGGGCTGGTAGCGGAGCACAGAGGCCTGTCTGTCTCTCTCTGATCTATCTGACCCGCTCGCCATCTTACAACCTTTTTTTTTTCTGTTTGTTTTTTTCTTTTGTTCCTGCTCTCCATCTTCGTCAGACGTGTGCTGCCTCTACGCGTTTTCCGTGCAACATGATTTCAAGCTCCCCAGATGAATGAGTTGAAACTCCGCTCTTGCAGTTGCTGAGGCTAAGGCTCGATAAGCCGACCGTCGAAAGAGTTAAAATGTCAGTGATTCCTCGCTGCTGTGTGCACGGTTGATTCACACCCTCCTGTTTACACACCATCATTCCTATTTCTCTCTGACACGCACATCCTGCCCGTTCAACACCACCGTGTCTGTCCTCTTTCTTATCCTCCTTGCCATGGCAGAGAGTGCACGTTCGCAGTCCCAGATAAGCTCAGTCTTTTGTGTATTGGACTGTATGTTATCTCATTCGCTCCCTGTATAAGAGCCTGTCTCAAGGCCTTCCACACTGGCTGTCATGTGGCTCTGTCCGCCTCCCTTGCTCAAAGAAAGAGTAGGAGAGGGGAAGGAATGAGGTGAGAAAAAAGGAAAAGGCAGAGGGGAGGTGAGGGTGAACCTGACGGTGCAGCCACGTCCGCCTCGTCTGGTGCAGACCAGATGTAGACGAGTACATAGAGAGGGGATGGGTGAAGGATAGAGGGAAGGAAAAAGAAGGAGTGGAGGAGACCATGCGAGCCCACAGCAGCCGGATGGAATTTCTAACATACGCAGCTGGAATGTGAGGAATGCAGGACAGTCTGATCTGACCGAGAGAGAGAGAGGGTGGAGAGGACAGACAAGTCAGGAAAGACAAAAAAAGAGGAAGAGATATGGGAAAGAGTGGCACAGCAAAAGAAGTCAGAGGCTCAACACTGCACGTAGCTGTGAACATAGAGATACAGTCGCTGTCTGAGGAGGGAGTGGTACGCTGTGGAACAAATAACTAATTCAGTTTTAGTTTGAGGTTGTGGGAGCCTCAGTCAACAGTTATGACTGTCAGTGGCCCCGTGTGTGGCCAGAGGACTGTACTGTACGTCTTCTTCCCTGACTTCATTCAGACTAACGCTGGCATGAGCGTGTGGAGGCCTGGGGGGGGGGGTTGGTTTATACAGCCTATTCAAGACGGGAATGTCGTGCCTTTATTCCGCCTCGCCACTCGGTATAAAAGGTACGAACACAGAACCAGGCAGACGTTATTGTTCGGCAATAAGCCGGCAGTGGTGGTGGTGGTCGCAGAGAGACCAAGTAAGTAAGGGAAAGTCGGCACGGCGGGACAGGCGCAGACGTTGTCGTGTTACATGTCATGCCTCTGATTCTGGAGCACAGGCTTGCTATCACACTGGGGCAGCATTATACCAGCAATGTTTGGTCCAGTGCAAACAAGCAATGCAGACACGATGAAGAATCTTCTTCACAACAACACAGCAGGATCTCTCTCTGGGATCTTGCTTATGATACGCTATGACAAATGATGGGATTTGTAGGAATTTCCACTTCTTTCAACAACTGCTGTCCAAATGAACTTTTCAACAGATGTTGAAGAAAGGTCATGAAATTTGCTCCAGATATCCGTGGTGCCCAGAAGATGAATCCTACTGATTGTGGTGATCCTGTGATTTTTGCTGCAGCGCCTCTAGTGGTGGCTTTGAGTGAAATGTCTCAACTGTCAGATGGCAATGTCAGTCTGTTGGTTGGTTCACCGCATGTTGTTCACAAACCACTTTGTGAACAACAATTGGCACAAACCACTGTTGTGCTAAATGCTGCACAGAGGTGCTAGCATGGCTATAGATGCTTGATCCCTGGTGGCCAACAGCGGTACTGCAACGTTAACAAACCAACGGGAACAAAAAAAAACAGGAAGGCCATGTTTATGTGCATGACATCTCAATTTGAAGCCCGTGGGATGAGACAGTAATGATAGTAATAATAGCTTTGTTTTCAATGCACTGTTACAGTGTTTTACAGTAAAAGCAAAAAATATAAGTAATAAAATCCAAAATTTAAAACAAAATAAAGTAATTAAAACAATTGTAACAAGTGACATCGGTTAAGAAAAAGCCATAATATAAAAGTGAGTTTTAGGAGGATAGCAGGGTGCCTACCTGAGATCCTCAGGCGTGGAGAGGCCTGGAGGAGCAAAGGCCCTTAGTATACACATGCAATGGGCCACACAAAGTGGCAACAAACCAAAAGCAAGAGAGATTTTTTTCTTTTTTTTTTCCTGCATCATAACAGCCAAGTTTAAGCGCTAAAATAAACAAGCTATTTACAAAAAGATAAGTATCGGCGTGGAAGTTAGCTGCTTCAGTAGTGCAAAGCAGCAAAAATGTGAAGCAAACCAAATATGGGAGATGAACGAGCGTCAGCTCTGACTTCAGAAGCCTGAAAGAGAGGAGAGGTGAAAACCCTGCAGGCAGGTCTACAGAGGAAACTCCCAGTGAATGGGCGCCATTTTGGAGTCCAGTAATCTGTTACATGACTCACTGTTTACAAAAATCAACACTTGATTTTGAAAGATGATTTGATAGGGAAACAAGTATAAAACTTTGATTTGATTGGGAACCAAGTATAAATCTGGTACAGCACAAGCTTTTTTGTTCTACCAGTTTAAAAAAGGTAAGAGGGGCAGATTTGGTTATGGATTTCAGTGTGCATCAGTCACAAGTCAGAACAGGCAGCCAGGGCCTCTGCATGACTCACCCATTAAAAAAAGACTGATATGTGTCATGTAGATAAAATTGTCAGGAGGTGGAGGAAAATCCTATTAGTATTTTTCCATGTACAACTTGTGTACTTTTTATATTAATGACCACCATTAAACGTCTGAATGGAAATGACTAACAGGCCCTCTCAGGATGACAGCGGAGTTAAATCTGAACATAGTGTGAGACAAAATGATTTCTGCCCGCGGCGGTGTCTGTCAAACCTTCATAAGTCTTGCTGATTGTGACCCGCCCTCCCCTGCTGCGCACAGTCTACATGGCGCTCGAATACCTGGGATTATTCTGGTTCTCCTTACTGCAGGAATGTACAGCATGTGTTATTCATCGTCAACCAAAGAAGTGGAGCATGTCCTCAATATCTCAGGATCACCACAAGACTACATTCTTTGGAGGCAAGGAAAGTACAGGCTTGCTTTAGTTTTACACATGTTAGTCTTCAAGTGGTCAAACTTTCAGTGTGTTTAACTTAACTGTGAGTGTTCTGTTATCAAGGAAATCTTATTTTTATTCGAGTCCGCACAGAATCCACATCTTAAGTTCTGGGTTGGCAAGAGTCAGAGTGTAATTCATGAAAGAGTTTTATTATTTTCAAAAACAATATGATTGATTAACAGTCAATAAATGGGAGGGGGGGGGGGGGGGATGAAAAAATAGACTGCGAGCTGTTCAGTGAGGCTATACTTTAGCACTCAAGTGCTTTGAAGTAAATACGATCACCAGCCTGCGAACATGCTAAAAGTGACCATGCTAACATGCTGATGAACAAAGCCTGGACTTCATCGTTGGTCCATAAGTCATAAAATCTCTTTGCTGGTCCACCCTAACTGTTGTTGGCCACAAATTACAGACACAACAACAGGTTTGCAGTTGTGAGTTTTCAGAAATACAGGATATACAGCAACGTCGGTGAACACACAGGCACAGTTGACCAGTCAGCTACGCTCAGCGCTGCAAGCTCCTCCTCAGAAGTTACTGAAGCTTCAGGAAGCAGGGACTTATTTAGGGAGTAAAACTGTTTCCCTGGAACATAATTTACTCCTCTGTGGAAACGCAACTCATATTCAACATCCTCATTTTGTATGTTAGTTTGCTAACTTTTGCTAATCTCTCAACCCCCCCCCGTTCCCCCGCTCCTAACCCTTTTTGTACCTTTCAATGTATAAAAAGGGCTAAAGTCAGTAGGATTCATCCTCTGGGAACCATGAATCGTGATCTATCAAATACTAGTGGAGATATTTCAGTCGCACTGTTAGCATGGCAAAAAAATTATATATAGCGGCTTTAATTTAGACACAGTCTTATTTATATTTAACTATTGTATCTTTGGGAACAGGTCAATTTTAATTGCTGTTGCAGAAAGCTGCCTGTTCAAAGCATTTATTGACAGAACTACTGTCAACAGATGGTTGATATTCTATCAGCTACTAGTAGCCACTTCTACTTTTTCACATGTAACCTTACAATTTAGTGGGACAGAAAGTGTGTTGTGAAACTGCTACATAAGCCTTTTCGACATGAAGCAGAAAATATAGATCAAGTGTCGCCTCAGGTTTTCTCTCCGGAAAACACCTGTATGTTTTCCTTAAAAAACAAATAACTCATTTGACTCCTGAAAGGTTTCCAGGATCTCTGCTTTCATGTAGAGACTGTCTACTCCTCTTCACCGCCTCTCGCTCATGCTTCGTAACCACGGTAACTGACATAAAAAAAGTAGAGTGTTTTTCCAGAGGCCGCTCTGTGATTCTGAGCATCATAACGAAGAGAATATCTAAGAATTTCTTGCTGGCACCGTGTAACGTGCAGAGGCAGAGCCGAGCTGCTGATGCATGTATCCCCCCTGGTAATCTGATGCATGATCTTGTGTGTTCTTACATATCAGCTCGTTTCACCCGCTTACTCACAGCTGATCGCGCACACCGTGGCTCAACTGCACCCACTTACTGTACATGTGAGTGGCTGCGGGCCACCTCATACCCACGCTACCGGAGCAGGGAGTTTGGAGGGGAAGTTAAATGATTTCTTCTTCTCTTTCTGCAGGGATACGTGCATCTAAAGCAGAAGAAGGGAAGAGAGGGGAGCCGCTGTTTGTGCCTCAAACCGGCTGTCTGTTTCAAACTCTCACGCTCGCTGGCTGACTCCCAGCGCTCCCTCACCCTCGGCCCCAAATGGCTGACACACAGCAGTTCTTCACTGGCAAGCTTTATGTTCCTGTACACATGCTAAAGCTGCCAGCTGAAGAACTGTTCTGGTCAGCCCTGCCCCGGATGACTCAAGAAGAGGAAGCAGGGGAGGAGGTGGGGGGTAGACTGAGGAAGGCAGTGTTTCACACACTCAGTAGTCACACTGGACTTTAATAACATACTGGATTTGAGCCACCATTGTTTAGATTCTTGTGTTAATCAGATGTAAGGTGTATTTCATTTTAGACAGGACAGGATGTTTGTTTTTGTGGTCACATGCTGTCTTTTTCTCACAGAGAACTGCTTAAACAGGCTATCTGCAGGTCTTAAACCTTAAAAAGCACTGATGTCAGTCAAAAAAAGAGACTTCAGAATGTATTAAAAAGCCTTCGTCTCCACAGACTAAGGTGTTGAATATTTGTCTCTATTTATTGTAGGTGGTGATGTTAGTTATAAAATGTTTTTGTGTGTGATTTTGGCAAATACTGGCTGGAAAGCACCATTGTTCTCAACCTCTGATCTTATCTAAAGATCATTAATTCAATCAACATTCCTTGACTAATAATTATGTTTAATTTTTAATCCATCTGCTGTTTATCCAGCTCCAGGTCACATTTCAATGATTAAATAATGATATTCTAAGGAATTATTTTTATGTACTGCTGAGAAAGACTGACAACTGTGAAACTGGTATGACGTTGCATTCTCTGTGGTGCTTAACTGGTCTTAAAAAGACTTAAACTTATTCTAGGGAACCCTGTTAAATTGAGTTTTTTCTTACAATAAAGAACAAGATATTTTCTCAGACTCAAGGTTTATTGTTGTGGACAGAACTGCACACTATGGACAATAAAACACATACCAGCACTGAGGGCTTTCTAAAAAAAAAAACACACACACACACACACACACAAAGAGTCAGATGATAAATTTATGCAAAATGTCTCACACTCATTCCTTTTAACTTTTAAGTCTCTGGTGATCCCATGAAAGGGAGACATGAGAGATCAGAGTAAATTAAGATGCTCTTTAAATGTTAAATTGTCCTAGTTTAATGGCGACAGATATGTAATAACTTCACGGCCTTTGTTCTCTGGGAGGCTAATCGCCACATAAAAAGTAAACAAGCTGACATTTAGTCAGGACTGCGTTCGGTTAGATCACTGTCACATATAAAGCAGACAAAGAAGGAAAACTTACCAAATGTCTGCTCATCAGGGCTAAAGGTTTTACCAGCTGCCTCAAGGGAATTCTTCACACAAACGTTCACTGCTGAATTCACACGACCATCAAACTGTGGAAGGTTACCAAATAATGTTTACAGCTAACCAATATTCACAGCAATGTTTCTTAATCACTTCATAGAATAGTCCAGTCGTTAAAGAGTATTTGTTAGATCGAGAATGAGTGGTCCTCCTGATATAAACCCAACTTCAGAGCACAAGTGCAACACATTTGACACCTTTTCTTCACAAGAAAAATCGCAACAGAAAGGTTGAGTGAAATGATACTAGAAACACCTTTTTACACTGGAAACTATAAGTAAGGGGGGGACAAGGCAAAACTGGAAAGGTGCTGCACCATTAAACAAAACATTTCAGGGTCTTGGTGCATTTTCTGAAAATCACCACTAGATGGTGTAATAACATCTGCAAAAATCTGCAGGACAGGGAGGGAAATGAAGTCAGATTGGATTACTGCCTCTTTATGTGGATGAACATGATGTCAAATCTCTGACGGAGATGGAAACATTACTGGAAAATTATACTCAAGTAAAAGTACTGTTACTTAAAAGAAATGTTACTCAATTAGAAGAAAAAATGTACTTATAAAAGTACAAAGTAAATCGATTTACCCCGAGTAAACATTACTGCGTTAATTTTTAAGGGGGGGAAGGGGAGGGGTAGAAATGTAATAGGCTTTGTGATAAAACTGTTAACTTAAAGAGCATCTTTGGGCTACAGGTGTATACACAGGCATATATGCATTGGTATGCATGTATATATATATATGCATTTATATATGTGTATATGCATGTAGGCCACACCGTACATTCTCACAGAATTAACAGCAGAAAGGTGGAGATGTACAAACAACATAAACTCCACGGCGGCTGCAGCCACAGGCAAAACGCCACGTTGCTAGGCAACGCTGTAGATGTTGATGCTCTCCTTTTCCAAATCAGTCATTTGTTGCACTCACCTGTCTGAACACTGAACATCTGTGAGCCGTGTGCACCGCGAATTCCTCCACAGTCTGCTCTAAATCCAACCTATCTGCCCATTTGTTCTCCATGCTGTGCAATGCAAAGTGTAACCAGTGCACTCAGCCTCTCCTCCAGGTTTTCCAGCCCTGAGCTGAGTGAGCTCTGCAGAGGATCATCAGAAACCTCACTGAGTCTCAGCTGACTGATCCAGCGTCAGTTTTTTTGTTTTTTTTTTTAGCATGGAGCATTTCCCCAGACCCAGCATGCACCTGTTGGTCACGCAACATGGCAGGTGTGTTTGATTTGGGACACTGTGCAGCTTCCTCTCTGTCGCAGCTGCTGATCTGACTTTTTTAATTTGTTGGGCTCTCACACGTGACTTCTGTTTTTACTCTGTAACGATGTAGACTTTATATGAAATGAAGTAAAATACTTGACACTAAAAATACACCAGTAAGAGTGAAATTTAGCCTTAAAACCCCACTTTGTCACAGTAAAGAGAGTAAAGTAATATGTAATAAGTTTATGTAAAGAATGTTACTTCCATCCCTGATCTCTGATGTGGTGAATTCTCAGTGGATTGAAATTGAATCACTATGAAAGAAACGTTGTATTATCCATATGATAAAAGTAGAGGACAGAATGTGCCACGCTATTGAAGTTAAAGCATGATTTTTAACTCCAAGTCCAAGTTCTTCATTCATCCAGTGAGATTTAAAGCCCCATCCATCTGTTAGTTATGCAGTAGGTTAGTCTGTACAGCAGTGTAGATGAACCTCACCTTGTCCGACTACAACAGTTAAAAGTTAGGCTACACATTAATGGATCAGTTGGCCTTATAATAATAATAATAATAGAATATAAACTTTTTTTCTATGTAGATTTCTGCTGGTAATAGCTATCTTATGATGGTTGTAGTGCATCCTGTTGTGTTGTAATACTTAGGCCGGATTGTTGGGTGTGAGTGCTTGCATGTGACAGTGAGAGGTTTGACTGCTGTGGGAAGTCCCCAACATACAGTACAAGGAATTTCACATTTTTTTTCATGTGTATGACCCTGTTTAAAAACGATTGAGTCAGTTATGTACGAAGAATATCAATTAACCAGTTTACTGTGGTAATGGTTTTGTAAAGAGACAGTGAGGCTCCTGTTTAAACGCTGTAATATGGCACACTATGACTTCACAGAAGGACTTGAGTCAGCAGGTTGTGCGTACATTGAGAGACTTGTGGTTCGTAGTGCCCACCTTACTGTTCCTCCACCCTGTGCGTACACCATGCTGATACAGCTGCAGCCCCCGGTGCGTAAATGGAAAGCTTTTACGCACCGCGCGTATTCACTTCAAAAGCGGTTTAATTGCTGTTTTTGCATTGTCACACGCCTCGCCTGGTGCATACGTAGACACTTGGGATGTGCCGTGGAGATGTAAGGGATGCGGCAATACCTCACTACTACATAATAGACGGGGGAGGAGGGGGGTAAAAGGCAAGGCGTGCGTCCGGACTCTCACCGCCAACTCGCCTAAACGCAAGAGGGACTCAGACATCAATAACATCTCGCTCATCAATAAGACATTTTGATGGAGCTGGACTTAATTAAATAGCTTGCCTTGCCGGTAGTAGGATCTCTGATTTTATACCTATTGAATCTGATGATCCCCAATGGAGAACATCTGAAGGAAGACTCTTCAACATTTCCATCCACAGGACAGCGGCTCGGTCAGAGAGATAATAAGACTTGGAGGTTTCTTAACTTTCAGTGATGGCTATCAACACTGATGCTGCCTTTGGGAAAAGTCCCCTCGGCGAGAGGGAAGTTTCCAATCCCACCGGCTTCCAGGATACGGAGAAGCTGCTGGGCACCGTGACCACCGAGCCCACCGGGCAGAGCAACATCAAACCGCCCGACTCCTTCTCCCTCAACCTCAGAGGGAGCGTCCGGTCTCTGGACGCGGACCAGAACGGACACAGGTCGCCGCTGAAGTCGGGTTCCGTCGGGCAGCTGGCGACCCCACCCAAATCCTTGTCCCGGCTCAGCCTGGGCGCGCTGCCCTCCCCGGTTCCGCCCGGGTCGCAGCCCCAGACTTACCTCTGGCTCGCTGTGCTGTCCTGTTTCTGCCCCGCTGTGCCGCTCAACATATGTGCCTTGTGGTATGCAAATGTGGTGAGTGTTACATTCATTTCCAGCTCTACATTTCTTCATTATAACACAGTGTAGACTATTATCATCTGCCTGTGCTGTAGATGTTTAGTTGTATTCAAACTCAGTTGTAAGCTTCGTCTTTTCAGGCACTACAGGTGTTTTGCATTTAAATAATTCATTGTTGGTCACTTCCCTCTCTTTTCTTTCCATTAGTCGAGGTCTGTTCTCCACACAGGAGATATTGAGGGAGCAAGGAAATATGGGCGTCTGTCTATGGTGTTCAGCTGTATGGCAATGCTTCTGGGTGTGGCTGTCATCATCTTCATAGTGTTTACAATAGGTATGGAAGCAAGACATACATCCATCACACACTCACAAAGCTCAGCGTAAAGCTGTGTAACTGAATTTCTCATTTCTCTGACCCTCAGAGACCCAGAAGTGAACCGTGGGACAAAGGAGTCACACTACAGTCTCCTTTAACTTCATCTGATCTCAAATTTGCACAGAAGAGAGGAGGAGGAGGAGGAGGAGGAGGAGGAGGGATGATGGTGATTTTTGAAGATGAAAAAGCACAAAATCTGATTTGAAAACAAGCTGAAGAGACTCTGACATCAGGATGAAGGAAAGAAAGAAAAGAAATCTCAGACCGTTTCTCTTTTTCTGGCAACACTCATGACCATTAACCCCACAAACTCAGGAACAAAAGGAAGGAAGATGAAGGCTGCACACAGTGACTGTGTCGGATCATCAGACAGCACATTCCCGGAGGGAGTGTAACTCCTCGTAGCCCAAACTAGTGGTGCACTGAAGTTCACACCTGCCTGACGCACACACAGCTCCACATTTTGGTTATTAAAAAAAAAAAAAAAAAAAAGGTATAATTAGACGAGAGGATGTTCTAAAGACTAAAGCTGACGACAAACATCATCATCATCATCATCATCATCAAAAAGCAAACACATAATAAGATTTGTATGTGATGTGAAGACTCAGTGCACCTCTGGTCTGTGATGCAGCGACTACCTGCCCTGTTTCTCTCAATGTTTGCAACTAAGTAAGGACTGACTCTTCTTCCTGTTGGGCACAGGATGTTTGTGGCTGTGGGAAGATGTTTAAGCCTTTTTCATACACCGTTTACATCATGTTTAAAACTTGTGTACGTTTATCACAACAATACCCTACTGCAGTCATAGTGTGATATCCTGCTTTGCGTGCTACTATGATAAAATGAACAGATTCCTGCTCAGACTCTACTGAACCGCCTGGATCTCTACACCTCATTATGTTTACAATATACTGCAAGATATGAATGGGGTTCCTCTCCCTGTATGCACTGTTCTTGGCACTCCGATGCTGATGTTTATAAATTTATACTGTATGACTGGTTTACTGTGCCATAGTTCTGCATGTCTGAAATAAACCTGAATGAGCATGATAACAACAAAGTGTGCTCATCACCTTTATTTTATTAGGCACTGCCAATACTATATAAAAAAAGTATGACATGAGCAGTACACGATCACAGTAAAATATTACTTCATACATTTATAAAGAGTTAAAATTACATCAGGATATGAGCAGCAATATATAAATTCCCAAATGGAAATGTTTAATTCAGAAAATAAATAAACTCTCCAATCTGAGAGTTGAAACAATTTCACTTTCAATTAAGACTTACTTTTAATCTGATATATCTCAAAATCCTTTCATAACCTTTTACACTGTCATTTTAAGCAAAGTAAATTACAATAGAAGGAGAAACATATGAAAACATAAAAAAAAAAAGTCTTGGTAACAATCAGACTGAGTTACAATGAAGATTGTTTTGCTCTTTAAGAAAGTAAAGGTCGGTCAACTGACCAGTGAATCAGTGGAAAGTGTAGAGCAACAGGAGTATGGTGCAGACGCCAATCACCCCGCCTAGAATTAAAGAGTCCCGCCTCTTGCGCAAATTGATTTTCTGGATGAGACTGTTGATGGCGGGGAAACGATCTGAGGGGTGGGGAAGAGTGGTGAAGGAAAATAATTAAGATCCAAGGCGGGTTTCCCTCCCTTGCAGTGAGTAAGAGAGAGCAAGCAGCAGGGAAAATACATCAGCACGGCTCCTAACACAACTAGGAAAAAAGAATAAATGGAGCCTAATGGTGTAGTCTGCTGTCTGTGTGCCAGCTTTCACTGTAAGTGCGGTTACGTTATCCCTGCTCAGTGCCAGAATGTGCTGTGGGTAGTTCTGCACACATGCAACTGAGACAAAAATCTGTGCAAATGTACTGGCAATGCAAAACTGAGATTTTTAATTTCTTTCAAGTAAAGAAAAAAGAGAAATAATTAAAATGTTAAAAGGATACTGGCCAAAGTTGTGACCCTGGTTTGGATGGACTTCAACATCCCACGCTGAAATGTGATGTTCTCTTTGGTAGCCATGGCGATACTGGAGGCAGAGAAACCACGAGGGATTAGTGGCAGGAAAAGAAGCATACAGCTGTCATCAACAGTGTCACATTAAACTGGTTTAACTGTTTCAGCTGAGGAGCCAAAAAGGAGGGAGGCAGCACGGTCTGTTTGAAGAGACCCGAGTGTGTGTGTGTTACCGAGTCGAGTGAGTGGTTGAAAAAGAAAAAGGAAGTAGCGGGAGGGGGAGAGGAAAGGAACAATAAAACTTACCTTATTGCATTGTCAATAAGTCTATCTGAGCTGTGAACATGAAATGGAAAAAAAGAGAAAAGTCAGTTCAAAGCAAGTGAAACAAGTTCATTAATTAAGTCGCATACAAAGAATTACGCCGTCTACAATCCTTTAAAAAGTGCCATAACCTAATGAACCGTCATACTTTTGATGTAATTTAAAAACTGTGCTGTATACATTTCTCCTGCATTACACATGGAAAGCCCGTGCATGAAACCACACAGCTCTCTTGGTCTATTATCATAAAAGGAGCACTTCCTGTGATTCCTGTGAGACTGGAGAAAGTGCTGCTTAATGGGCGATTTTTGAGAAAGTGAGAATCCAATTGTTCAAATCTATCCCACTTGCAGCAGAGGCCAGTTAATCTCTGCAATATATCTGCCGTGAATACATAACAGTGGGTGTTTGAATTTCATGACGGTTGCCTGATCCCTGTGTTATTTGTTTTAGATGCACATGAGCAAACGAGAGACATATAGATGGACGAGGCTGAGCCTGAACACACACATGCATCAGGTTTACGTCAGCTGCCATTAGCTGCTGAGGGAAATGACGGGTAGAAAAATGAACTGTTCAGTCCGAGGCTGAGCAGAGCACATAAGGGCAGAGCTGTGCATCCTGGCAGACTCCACTGGAGACTGAAAATCAATACTGTGCTTTATACTCCCTCCATCTATCCGTCCACCTCTTCCACTATCCGTCTACTGCTGTCCTCTGCTTTTTCTCTCGGTTCCTTCATTAGCTGTCAGGATCCACCTTCTTTTATATGTGAAACTACTTTCCTCACTCATTAAACCTCACAAAGTAGTCTGATCCTGTTTGTATCAAGCTTGTTAACTGTAGCATGAGCCTAGATGGCTTAATAGTGACATTATTGCTACATTTGGCTTCAAGAAATCAGACAAACAACACATTAGCAATACAGCAGAGCAGCCTGAATATATCAGGACATCCTGTATCCTCATGCAAATTATCAGATCAACAGAAAAAAGCATTAAAGTTTTAAATATTAGTTGTTTTTTTGGCAATAAATCCAAAACATTGAAGAACAGAACTGAATCTCAAAACGCTGCAAATGGCTAAATGTGCATCTCTTGGTGGAGCTATGAAGAGCTAATAACCCTTCACAGAAGTAGTGTAGTTAAATTTGTTATGCAAAGACATACATATACTGAACATATTACATATTGTGCTGCAAAAAAGTTTATATGGATATTTCAATACTTTCTGCACTGAACCTTTAGCTAATAAGCAACTGAAAGTGAGATGTATCCTAAAGCTACAAGATGCCTCAGTGACATTGAAGTAATCACTTTACCAATGATTTCTCCAGTTGATATTATTACATATTATTTTTTACAAGATTCTCATTATGACTCATATTTTTATTTTCAAATGATATTGTGTCTCAGCATGAGCTCTATATTTTTGAAAATGTGGAAGTTTGATGTGATGAAACAATATTTTTTCGATGATTTTAAATATTTCAATGATTATCTGCGACTGAAGAAAACAGTTATTTTTATTATCAGTTAATCCGCCAGTTTCTTTGTAGATTACTTCATTTGTTTGGTCTATTAAATATGAAGAAAATGTTAAAAATACCCATCATTACTTCCCAGAGCGACTGTGAAGTCTTTCAATTGCTCTGTTTGTCTGATCAGCAGCCTCAACCCCAGATATTTAGCTCAATGTCACAGCAGAGTGAGAAAATCAGCAAATACTCACTTTTTAAAGCGAGGGCCGCCGAATTTTTAGCATTTTTGCTTTCAGTTGACTGACTAAAGTGACTAACTTCTTTCAACTATATATATGCCACTATTGAGGTGATGCTGTAACATTGCTCAATTTATTTTTTTACTTCTTCAAACAGGCCTTTGTTTTTTATTTATTACCAGATCTTGTTTGAAGACAACTTTCTCTGTTGCCTGAAACACAGGAACCAGTTCTGTGGAACTGTACACCTGCCAGTACTGAGGTGATGCTGTAACACTGCTCTATTCACTTTTGAAAATGATGTGTTCAAACATGCCTTGAAACTTCTACTTATTACCTGTAAGTGCTGTTACATCAACGCTCTATATTCATGTTGCATAACTGATAAATGATTCATAATTGGTTTCATAACTTAATGCAATAAATAAATAAATAATCAACCGTATGTAAGGTTGAACCTGATGTGATTTGATGTCCAGTAAACTCATTTGTTACGGTTCAAAGATAATGAGGAATGACATCAGGCGTCTGGCGAGAATCCGCTGCTACATTTAGTGGAAGTGACAGAAGTGAGGTTTCTCTCTCATGGACAGCAGGTGAGCAGATGTCTCCAAAGAGGCTCCGCCGTGCTGCATTCACAGTCATAATTACTGACGTGTGAAGCCAAAGCAGACGGTCAAAGAGACTTTCAGAAGAAACGCTAATGATAAGTGGCTGACGAGGTATTTTGTTATGTTGTGACAAATGAACTATTATTATGTATTATGTATTTTTACACTGTGTTAATTCACAAATATAGTTCTCACTGTGTTACTAAGTTGTGGATACATCAGAGAAACAAGACGTGCCCAAACAATGAACACCTGTTTCAAAGAGCCGACCTGTGTGTGTGTGTGTCAGTTGTCGTGAAGAGAGCTATGTTTCCAGTTCTTGGTTTCAGTGCTGGAAATGTGTTAATGTCACTCTGTTGAACAAACACCCTCCCTCCCTTTATGTACTATGGAAATAAGGGCATAAGCAGCGTCAGTAAGACCTGTTCTGAAGCACAGAGATAAATGTTTGCATGCATCACAGACATGATCACACATGTGGAGAATATGTGAGAAATATTAACCTCACAGCACAGGTCAACTATCTCAGTCTCTCCATGTATCAGTCTCCAACTCTGCCTCATGACTGCTATGTCTTCATGTTTTTTTCTTGTTTACATTCTGCATATTAAGTTCATCCTGTGTCTGCAGAACAGTCGTGAATCAAAAACATTACAGTCAAACAGCAGTAACAACAGTCAGCGAAAACGTAATATTAAAATCTACACACATTGTGCAAGGTTCTGTGCAGCTGTCTTGGGAAACAAAAGGAGATGCAGTGAGTGACATGCCTGGTTAAAAGCAGAGTGTCATTTAAAGTTCGAAATGTGTCTTTTCTACTGACAATTACATGTGGGGGCAGTGGGTGTGAGTTTTATGTCTCTGTGTCACAGAAGGATCCATTTAAGGGAAACTGAGGCTGAGCTACAGTTAGTTATGGTTATTAACAACCAGCCACAGAGGGAAAACACATCATAACTCTCTGGCACAACACAGACACCACAAGGCTACACAGATAATTGCAAAACTAATTAAACACAAATAATTGTAATAATTGTTCCTTCATTCAAATGTGAATCTGCTCACCAACAATAGAAATCAGCACAAAAAAAACTCTCAGAGCAGGATTAAAATGACTATTCCTACCACAATACCAGAGACAACAATTGAGAGATAAACATTTCAACATACAATTAAAAAAAAAAAGTTGTAATATTACACCCATATTACACTAACTGACACCAGTGGTAAGATAAAGACTGCATGTGTCAACTGCTGTGTTTTAAATACAACAAATTTACAGACTTATTTTTTATTTTGCATTTTATACTGAGATTATGACTTACACTTGCTGGAGTAAAATAATCCAGCATTATAACTTCAACTAAGACAGGCCAGAGAAGAGAAACTGAATAAGCTCTGAACAAGGGCGCAGCATTTTATCTGAAGCCATTTTAATGACGATCGCTGTTTTACTTTCCTACCTGCCGAGAAGCCAGCACAACCATTTGGTAATCAGACGGATTACAGCACTGGTTGCAACAAGGGCAAAGTTGCTTGTGACAATTGCATTGACGTTAATGGTTAATCCAACTGTGACTGTGCTTTTCTGTCAGGTTGTCTGGACAGCGTCATCTACACAACGCTTCTGTGGGCAACGCTGCCAGGATCCAGTTTGGAGGAAACAGTGAGGCAAGCATTGCATCACTGAACGTCACCGGAGTCCAAGGTGAGTTATCAATTTGTTTCTGATTCACTGCTTATGCTCAGTATCACTGCAGCAAAACCCTCAGTTTCTGTGACTAAGTCTTTGTTCTCTCAATGCTCACATTTCTGCAGAGGGACTGGCAGCCAATTCAAGTGTTGGAAAAAATGTTATTTTGATCTTGTTCTAATTAAGGATCCATTGGTTCAGAGACTGTATTCACTAAGGTAAGAAGAAAGATCAGCTTTACATACATAGGACACAGTAGCAGATGTGTGCACATGACAAACATACATCATTTTTCTTGAGAGAGCATCATTGTAAAACTATGTCCTCTATTATGTTCTTATCAATGTTTGTATTTTATTCTGTCTTTCTCTTTGTCTCTCTCTTCTTTACGAAATTTCCATCCAACACATAAAAGGACAACTCTTCTAAAAACAATGAAGCATTTGCTTTACTATGTCATTTAACTGAAAAGTATCACATGTTAAATTCATGATGCAGGGTCGGTCGACCAATCAGCAGAATGTAAAAGAAATACAGGTGAAAATAAAGTCCACATGCAGTATGACACTGTCTTTGGCTGAATATTTACACATTTTATTTATTTCTTTTATTCCTGGTTCATTCATCCAAACATTGTCATTAATTTGTTTCAAATCTGGTTTTGTCTGTGATGTAGTTTTCCTCAGGAATCTGATTAACCAGCAGTTGGACTTTCCAAATAACTAAAGCAGAATTCAACCTAAAATGACTTGTTGTATTTTCATTACACACTGATAATCTCTCTTCAACTTTCTATGCAACTTCTCCAAAACAGTGACTGCACCAGGTGTGGTTTAGGTGCATTAATGCAGAAGTATGGAGAGTTGATAGAGAATACAGAGCCCACTGTTTTGAATCAATAATTACCTTCATGTGTTTTTATGTTTTTTACTTTTAAGGTTGTGTAGATAAAAATAAAGACAAGAAAATGAAAAATCTTCACTCATCATTGTTAAGTCATATCACCCAGTTCTCTACTATTAACTGGTCTTTTCTCTGTCACAGTAACAGCAAATACTGGAATATATTTTGGTGTCCATCCCTCTATTAGACTTTAGAGACTATATATAACTATATATTGTTCTGGAGGATCCTGGTGGCCCGAGGACTTAAGTCAGTGAGATGTTTATAAACTAGAGATGTCTCAGGCATTTCTATCAAGCTTATCTGGACATATTTTAACTGATCAGTGTCAGCTGAAATAAAAATCCATTCCTTTCTTTACTGTACTCTACAGCACTGCTCTCCTCTTCTGGGAGCAGTGTGTATGTGTCTGTGTGTTTACTCTGATGCTTTCATTACCAAAAAGTAGTGTATAAATGATTCAGGCAGCAGCATCTCCCTTTTAGCCTGAAAACACAAATATCACTTTCCTGCAGTTCTGTTCCAGTGTTTCTGAGTGAAAATGCTGTTTTTAAAGAAATCTCTTACTTTCTGAGATGTTCATGTTCCTTCAGGAAGAGCTCGGTCTTTCTGTTATTCACCCCTGAGCTGCTCTTGTAGGACCTGAAGAAGAAAACAGAGAAGAGAGAACCATGAATTGATGGGGAATTTGAAGTGTTTTGCCTTTATTTGACAGAGACAGTAGAGAACCCCCAGGCAAAATTTATATTACACTGACAATGCTATCATGTGGATATTCAAGCGGGTGATGTTTGCAAATGTTTGCATGGTCTAATAAACACGCTGACATGAATTAGCACCAAACACAAAGTGCAGCTAGGGCCGATGGGAATGTCTTTAGTTTTGCAGGTGTTTGGTTGTAAATCAATAAATCCAACAGTATTCTGGACATTTTTATAAAACCATAAATGGTAACCTCATGGCATCACAGGAGATAAAGTAAGGATATTGTCAAAGTCAATTAGATTCAGACTTTCATGTCTCTACATAAATTTTACCAATCCATCCAGTAGATATTGAGATATTCCACAGCACAAATGAAAACTATGGCCTGCTAATGAAGCTAGAAGTCTCCATGTCATATCTAGAGCTGCACCAATTATTCAATTAGTTGATAGACAAAAGATAACTATTTTTGAGTCATTTTATCCAAAAAAAAAAAGTCAAAATTCTCTGATTTCAGCTCCTCAAATGTGAATATTTTATGATTTTTTTTAGTCTTTCTTAAGTTTTTGTCTCTTAATCAAACAATTGATAATGTCACCTTCGGCTTTAGGAAGTTGGGATGGAAATTTATCACATTTTTATGACATTTTATTGTCCAACCCTAACCATAATCAACAGATTAATCAACAGTTACAGCCGTAATCATACACCGTGAAAAGTGCTTTCATACCTGTCAAACGACAAAAATTTTTTTTTAATATAAATCTGTATGAATTCTCTCCCTGTTTAGTGCAGTATAGTTTAACGCCTCTATGTTTCGGTTTCTTCATGAAAACCTAAAGCAATGTCCTACCCTCCATAATTATGTTTAAGCTTTGCAAAGGGCTACATTTAACCTCAAAAACAAGTTTTTTTTTCTCCATCTTCGCTTCAGTCTGAACAATGAATTTCACTCCCTACTATTAACCGATGCCTGGATGCTGATTATGTACTTCCTGTGTTAAGGCTTTTAAGTGATTAGCTCTGCTTAACCCACAACTCTGTGCTCCATCTCTTATTTACACTCCCTATTTGGACTGATCATCAATTCATCATCCATTATCCCCTCTGTCCCTCTCCCTCCCACTGTTTCTCTACACCTCTCACCTCTATGGGAGTAATTAAAATTCACTTTCACCTTTTTTGTAATCAGTCAACATCAGCTCAGGTCTTTGTTTCTCTCTCCCTCTTTATCTCTCTGTCCTGTCATGCTCTCCCTGTCCTCCTCTGATAAAGCCTTTCTCTGTATCACACAGGACAGATGTGACCACTCTCCCTCAGCTTTAGCTTAATGAAAGTCTTGCGGTTTGATTTACTGTAGAAAGCACTTAGGAAAGCTACCCCCAGAGAGAGAGAGGGAGAAGGAGGGAGATCTGCTGATAACAGGAGGTGCCTCTTTTTAGAGGATGAAACATGATAGAGGGCAAGGAGAAAGGGTGGGGAATTCCTGCAACAAACTGGACATTTCTGCCTCCCACTGGTTAAGGATAACATAGCAAAATCCTCAGAGAAGCCCGAGGAGGGCAAGGAAGAGAAAGGAAAAGTAAGGAAATAAGGAAAAGAAGGGAAAGAGGTTTCTTTACAATACACCATTTAAAATAGCATGTGTATCTAGGGCGGAAATGATCAGTTGCTGAGCATTCTGACATTTTACAGCGTAAACGATTGATCAAGTAATCAAGAAAATCAACAGATTAATTAATAATGAAAATAATAAATATAATATAATAATAAATGGATTTTAACCAAACTTGACAAGTAAATAAGTCTGATCAAAACTGAAAGTCAATGATGACTGAACTTCTCCTGCAGGACTTTACTTCCCACTTCACTCACTGTGAGAATTACAGTGGATTTGCCCTTTTTACCATCACAGTGGCATAATGATACTCTCACATTTTCAAAGACCAAATGTTTACTTAATTAATTGAGGATATAATCTGCAGATGAATCAATAATAGAAATAAGCATTAGTTATTACCCCAATCCTGACATATGTATAAATCACAAATTGAGTCTCAGACTCCAGACAGTGGCAGCTGAGATGTACGACTATATTCTGCACCAGTCCTACTGCAATTATTCAGAGTTGCAGAGTCACAGACACAATGTTTTGCAGTCCATGTACCATGATGGCGGGACATAAAAAGTAATTAAAACTAAATTAAATTAAAGTAACTGCTTTATACATTTATTAATACTGATTAGATGAAACATTTGTTTTTTTACATTTTTCAGGGTAAACTGTTCTTATCCATGACACACCTTTAAACAACTGTCCTGCTCAAAACTGGCAAACCACATTGTTGTGGTGAGTGGAGAAAAACATATGAGGATTATGTTGCATTTGCTATTAATATTCAATGTCTTCTATTATATGCAGATGCATTACGGTACTTACTCAATGTCTCTGTGAACAGAGCCCAGCAGGTCCTCTCGCTCTCGCAGGCTGAAGAAGTTGTTTTTGGTTTTGTGAAACTCATGAGTGTAGTCCTGTAGGATACAACATTATCAAGTACAGCCACAAAGACACAACTGAAGGACAGAATGGGAATTCACAAAAGGAAATGCTGACAATACACAACACGCAGAGCTAAAAAACTTTTCATTGTGAGAAAGTAATACAAGAAAGTGAAGCAATGGTACATACCTGTAAAATATCTCTGTGTCTCTGTAGGGTGTGCATCAATGCTGCGTTATGTGATGAAACTCCCGGAGTGTTTGTGTATTCTATCATTTTGTCGTTGACTGCTGTAAGCTGCAAAAAAACCCAAAACAATAAAACGAAACAACAACACAAAAAAACAAAGATTAAATTAATATAAAATAGCCATAAAAACAATGATTTTTGCTGAGGGGAGATCTTACAAGGAGTCAGTATAATTTTAATAACCTCACAAGATTAGAACATTAGACTACAGTAAAACACATAAACATAACTTCAATACTTTTGTTATAACATCAGTTCTATCAACTGGACTTGAGGCTTCACTAAAACCCCTTTAGCTATGACTATATATGTGTGATATTTGACTTACATTGGCCAAGAGCTGCTCCAGCTCAGTTGTCATGGCCACAAGCACATTGTCTTGAGTTGAGCCAGAATCAGCCCTGATGAAAGGGAAATGAAGTTCAAGTTTATTTTTTATAGCTGTCACTCCAACAATTAAAAATACAGTTGAATGTCAGACAAAAAGTATGCAGATTAATGCAGCACAATTAATTAGGAAAAACACCAATTTCAAAATTGTAAGGGGATAAACCTATTGTGTCATAGTGATCTATGCTCAAAATTGTAAATGTTTTTTGCCCAGTTATTGGCCAACAAACTGAATTGTTAAAAACACAAAATATCATATTCACTCAAATATTGTGCAATATCATTTTATCAGTTTATGCTAATCAAAAACTGTAGTGATTTTCCACAGACTCTGAAACCACAATTACATTTTGAAAACCTCCTTAGATTTCACTGGAGCCAGATGAGTTCATACAGATATTTAAAACAGTATATCCAAGGTCATCAAAAGTCAGAGTACATCCACACTGTTGAAGTGACGTGATGAGTGTGCTGTTGACCTGCTGTCTCTTTTCCGCTGGTCCCAGTTACTGCTGCTGCTGCTGTAGTTGGTGCAGAGCTTACTGAAGGAGACCAGCTTGAGGTCCAGCTCATTCTCCAGCTGTCTGGCCTGTTTACGCAAATCTGAGTGCAGACAGAGACAAACATCTCAATATGGAAACACACTTTACATATCTGAACAAAAGAAATACCGTAAACTCATGGCTCACAGCTGCAAAGCTAATAACGAAAAACAGGCAATAAGAAGCAGAGATGCAACTAAAAAGTCACATTAAAAAGACCCCATGCAGCAGACTGACCTGGCTCAGATGTGGCTTCAAGTGGCCAAACTGCTGCATCTGGAGGAGACTCTCACTATTGTGTAACAGTATTGATTTCTTTTAAATTTTAAGCAGATATAATTAAATCAGCACATATGAGTGCTTTGTGGGAATTACTATATAGAATAACCATATAATAAATCCAAAAATAGAGAATCTTCTTAATCGTCTTTCGCAATCAGCTCTTCAGACCATCACTGTTTACAACAAAATTCAATTCACAGATCCCTGACAAACACGTATATAGCACTATATAGTCTAAATAAATGCTAATTACATAATCTATCCTGTCTTCTTCTCCAGACTTTTGAGACAACGTTAGAAAACTTAGACACAATCAATTTAAACAACCATTCCAGTTTTTGACCACCTGTATATTTCTGGGTTTTATCTGCCAGTTCATGTAAAATTTACTGTCCTAAATCATCATATTTTGTGTACTCCAAATAAAAAACGCAAAAGGATAAAGAAAAATTATAAAAATACACAAAATTACTACAAATAGACTCAAAATGACGACAAAGAGGCGGAAAACATCCACTAAGAGATACAACATGTACATAGAGAAATTCAAAATGACCACAAAGAGAATCAAAACGTCCACGGAGAGACAATATCTACATAAAGAGACTCAAAACAACCAAAAAGAGACTAAAAACTAATACAAATGACGAAGCCGTGTCCCTTCCTTCTGGGAGGTCCTGTATATGAAGTATATGATGTACTTCATAAGTTCGACATTAACGGCTAGCAAGCTAACAGGTTAGCTCGGAGCCGGCTAAAGATATCTCCTCCCCGCCGGTTTAAAGTTTATTTAACCTTACATACTGCGGAACACTTTGAACAAGTTTGACCTGAATCGGCGAAGAATAATAAAACATGTACATGCAGACAGTTGTTTTAAATAAGTTGCTGAAACATAACTTACCTTCCCAATAGTTGCTGCTGGTTGCCATGTTTGTTGACATGTCATCATCAGCCGTCAAGAAGAAACAACTGTCGCAATTCTCATCTGACATCACAGCGACCTCCAGTGTTTTCCAACCGCAAGTACCACATATTGAACTAAATCATAGGCGTATTTAGAGCTTTACTGTAAGTAAAAGTGCTATCACTGCACTGTAAAATATTCACTTACAACAAAAAGTATGCAAGTATATCAGGAAAATGGATTTAATCATTTACCAAAAGTAAAAGTACACTACTCAATGCAGAAAATTGCCCCCCTCCTACAAATGTAATGTACTTAGTTACAGCTTATAGCTATAACCTACTATTGTACATGATATCATACTGATGCATTACCCTGTAAGCAGAGTTTTACTGATACTAGAATCTGGCTGAGGGTTTTTTTAGACTGCAACTAATTATTAACTAATTATTATTATGTTCATTGTGGAATAATCTGTTTATTTTCTTGTTTAACAGTCTGACTGTTTGGTTGGTAAAAAAAAAAAAAAATAATAATATAGTGAGAACTGCCCATCACGATTACCCAGAGCCCAAAGTGAAACCATCACAATGCTCATTTTGTCCAAAACAACAAAAGAATTTGAATTTAAATACATTAGAATTAAAATTTAAAAGGGAAAACTATAAATCTTTACATTTGAAATATTGCACTTTACATGAAAAGTGATTTTAATTACTATCAAAATAGTTGCCAATTAGTTGTCTATCAACTGACTAATCAATTAATTGACTAATCATTTCAGCTCAGTTTGTGTGTATCTTATAGAAAATTTAATCTATTACAAAGAGTCCTATTTTATATGCTTTTCATATGTTTTGTATGCAAAAAATAAATGTATTTGTAAAGTCACTAAGTCAGTAAATGTAGTAGTGCAGTAAAAATTAAATAAATTATAAATGCCTCAACTCTGTCCTTAAGTACATTTCACTAGTCAGCCAGGACATTCAACCATTATCATCCTTACAGTCAAAATGTGAAACACTTTCGCAGAGGCCAAATGGTTGTGTTTAACTCCATGAAAATAATTTGACTATTTTACAGATAATACTTCTTCACCTTCACTTTGGTGGGATTTTGACTGCAGAACTTTAATGGAGTATTATAACATTGTTGCACTGGTAGCCTACTTTTAAGAATGTAAATATTACTTACTTTTAGTTTAATCTATGACATTGCATCTTGTAAATTGATCATATGTCTTCTATGTAAAATCTTAATCAATATAGTAACTCTAACTGCTAGATTATAGAGTGAAAAATAGTTCCCTCTGAAGTATTAAGCGCTACTGGTGGGTCTGTTATTGAAAGATTATCACATTATTTTGTCCAACAGCTAAAATCAAAGTAAATTAGTTTGGAAAAAAAAGAGAAAACATTTCAGCTTATAAAAATTGAAATTTTTCAAGATAGTGGTGTAATTTTGATACATTCTAATAGATCGTGCATCAGACAGTTACATACTGGTCTTAATTCAGTTTTCAGTCCATTAGTCGGTGGGATTGTGGGACTTGTTTCCCATTTTCCTAAACAACAGGAATCATTTTAATCTGTATCAATTTTAGTTTATACTCTCATCATTTAGTCATTTTAAAATGATAATTTAGGTGGTTTAGTACTCAGTACACATACAGTGTAAAACCACAGGTTAACTCCTTAATATCAGGTTTTTCCTGTAATTTCCCCTAACTTCGCATTAAGGTTGTTCACATCATCTAACTGCACACTGTTTGGTAGTATCTTATATATTCTGTATAGACTTATCAAGCACATTATTGAAGCAATTTGGAACCTCTAGTAATTAAAACCAAATTATGTGGATTTGGACAACCTCTAGGACCTATGACAGGTTATGGGGTTTAAAGAGGTTAGTTTTCATCCATGCTTTCTCTTTTTGTTCATATGTTCACGTTTCTCATATTGATTATTATAATATGAGCTATTTACTGCTGACCAGAGACAAACACAAGACACAGATGTGATTGAGGTACACAGGTCAGTATTGCAAATCTCTCTGTTTCTTTGCACATTCTCTTTATTCATCATCTTGAACATAGGCAGTTATTGATATAACAGGTATCATTGGTTCTTGTGTTGATGTAGAAGACAATGACGATGATCATGATGATGATGATGCCATCAATAGTAGAGCAAAAACTCTGAGGTGTTTTCACTGCTCTGCAGCCAACCTTGGCCAATTAGGCCTCTCTTTCACACTGTTTCAAGCTTCTCTCTCTGTCGCTCCCATTTTCTGTCTTTCTGAAATCTTTCCTTTCTTTTGCGATGTTTCTTTAAAAAACAAAAAGTGCTGTGAACAACTGACGTCAGTAAGCACCTGAAGACCAGCTCTGGATCCTGCTTTGACTGGTCGGACCAGTGGATCCGGGGAGATGGAGGTTGGGGGAGAGGAGGAACAGAAGGAGGGATGGAAATGCAGGAGGAGGTAGGGGAGAAGGAGGAGGGGAGGAGTTAGGGGGGTGTAAAGGAAACGCTCCCTTCTCAGTGCTGGATCCTTCTGATGGACTGAATCTGGGGAGTCTGGGAGTGGGAGCCAAACTCACGGTAACACTTGTACTCTCCTCCGCGACAGTCGCACTCCATGATGTACTGGTGGCCGCGGTAACCGGGGTACTGGTAGCACACGAAGCTGAAGAAATAAACAAGAACATCCTGATTCAACTTCACGGAAGCACTCAAATAATCAAGTAAACACAGCAGATTCATGTGCAGTATTTTCAGTCAGTATGTG
This sequence comes from Trachinotus anak, assembly GCF_046630095.1. Taxonomy (NCBI): domain Eukaryota; kingdom Metazoa; phylum Chordata; class Actinopteri; order Carangiformes; family Carangidae; genus Trachinotus; species Trachinotus anak. Next base: position 2,551,446 of record NW_027273871.1, read on the forward strand.
TGTGTAGCTCTCACTCAGCTGAAAGTGTGTAAAACCTCAGCTTACATCAAACATCATGTCAATGGACTTACGCTCCGCTCTGGATTTGCATGGATCCAACCTCGTTGTTCATCCAGCCCATGGCCTGCAGGGAGGGGTAGTCATCACACAGCTCGAACTGACGACCGTTCATGTTCTCCATCTCGAAGATGGTCATGCGGGACTCCTTGTGGTTCTGTAAAAAAGGAAGAGAATGATGCTTAACACAAGTTGAGGTGAGGCTCAGCCTGAAGTGAGCCAACGGCTGTTTTTCAATATTAGACCTACAGCGCAGCAGATGGGCCTGAAGGAGATCATCCTCTCAATGCGGTAGGAGTTGCTGCCGCTGTAGGCCTCAAAGCGAGGGTAGTCTCCCTTCTCCAGGACAAACTGCTGGCCGCAGAAGCTGGAGTGCTCGTAGCCCACCCAGCTGCAGGCAGAAAGTGGAATTAAAAACACACAATAAATGCAAACTCTTTCTCTCAGAATCTAAGTTTTTAAATCAGCTGTAGCCTATATATCTAAAAACGAGGAAAAGCCGTCTGGATACGTACGCGCCACACTCCACCTTCAGGGAGCGGATGTTCTCCATCCCACACTCCATGATGTTCTGGCAGCAGGCGGTGAACTCCATACGCCTGCCCTGGAAGTACTCCTGATCGTACACAGTGATCTGTAAAAGGATGAAACAGAAGAGTGCACATTCACAGTCATGTTTTTCAGTCAGACCACAAACATAACAAAAGAAACATGAACGAAACACTACTAATCGCCTAAACATGCACTGAAACATGCAGCTCCCTGTGCTCATGGGTAATGTAGTGTTAAGTATATGTGTTATATGCTTACCTTCCAGGGGCCCATGGGCATGGGGTTTGTCAGAGCCATTTTGTCCTCTTTATTTTAGCAGTATCTGAGGGGAAATACACAGACAGTCAGTTTGGGGATGGACAAAACTAAAAAAAAAAAAAAACTGTATCAGTTAATCAAAACACCAATTTACTCTCAAGTATCTGAGTAGCCATCTATTCTTTATTTATTTTGTACTTTACTGTTCACTTTACTGTTAACTCTAACACGATTCAACAGTATAAGCCTATAAAGGCCTATAAACTGACTTTCCTACTTCCAGTCAAGGTAATAAACAACCACTCTGTTTTCTTTCTGATCAGTTAAGACTCTCTGTTGTTAGTTGATATATCGAATAAGAGGCCCGTACTACATCATGTCCATAGATTGGGAGACTGTACTGTTTTGTTAACTACTTTAACTAGTTTGACCTACCCAAACTGGTGAGCTGTGTGTCGCAGGGTTCCACTGAATGGTCTGCAGAGATGGTGTGTATGGGGGTATATATACACCCACGGGTGCCAGGGGCCGGGGGGCAGGCACGCCTGGACTCATGTCAGCACTTTGCTTTGGACTCCATTGTTTTGTTGTGTGAGCCACAGAGGGGTTAACACACAGACACACAGTGATTCATGCAAACACAAAGAGACCATACGGCTATACTATGCTACCTATGCCTCTGTGGTGAATCTGTATGTTGAGAGAAAAACTGGGGTCACTTTCTCCATCAGTATAAAGATCTTTTATCAGATAAATATGTGTGAATATGTGTGTCTCCTGTAGGATTGCTAAAACCCTCTCTTTGTAATCACTTACTCTCAAAGCACGTTTTTAGGTTGACATGTGATTTATCTAATGAGTAAATGTCACTTGTAAATTAATTATAGTCTGTGGTTGTGAAGAGTTAAATACTTTCAAGGCCATTTTACAGGCACCCTTAGACAGCTTTGTATGGCATTTGGTGCAAAATCTCCAAATAAAGGGGCATATGATCATTAGTTGGTCAGATCCTTTAATTATTACACATATTCAATCAATCACATGCCTGATACTCATTAACATGGACGTGGGTAGTGGGGGTGCTGGAGGGGCTGTTACACCCCCTGACATCAGGGATTATAAAAATCAGCTGTCTATAATAAATGTGATTAAACTTATTACATATTATTTTCTTCCCATTCGTACTGTGAAGATTTTTTTTTATTTTTTTTTTATGTTTTTATTATTTGTATAGTTCCCCCAACTCTAGCTGTCCAGTGTCCCTGCTCATTAAAGGCTTGTGCATCCGACATCATTGTGTCTGTCAGTTGTTCGTCCTCACTCTGTGTTGACTGATTCGAAAATGCTTTTCAACAATGATCTAATTCCCTGAAAATTGAGTCTCATGTGTAAAATGATTGGACAAACTGAATCACTGACATTAACAACAGATTTGAAATAGGAAGGCGTGGCTGTGCTGCAAAATCTGATTGGGCTGCTTTATTGATCTCAGAAAAGGAGGAAATCCACGGGCGGTGCAAAGGAAAAAGCTTGTTGGCAACAGCGTCACAGCTGAAGAGAACTGGCAGCAGTCTGGTGGGGGAACAGAGATAAAATCTTTAACCTAAAACCTGTGACCCTGTCTGTGAACACCAGCAGAGGTCATAGTGATGCGCGTGTCCTTTCTTTCACTTTGTGGTTTAAATGTGAATTGTGAATGAAATTAGCTGTTGCTATTTTTGGAATACCTGAACAAGTGAATAAATCAACAATCAACAATGAACGACTGAAAGGCCTCATTGGCAGGACGGGCAACGCTTTGGCATCGACTGCTGAGCTGTAATTGGCAGCTCTGCTCTCAGGTAGCAGGGCGACCGCATCGTTGCGACAAAGGGAATATGTTGTGGTAATTGTATGAAAGACGAGGCGGCCAAAGTCAAGCTGTTCAACACTTTGCGGTCTTATTTCTTCCATTTTTAATCACAAACTTTGTCGAGGCCATTTTAAAACATTTTTCCTACTTATTTAATTCCTTCCAAACAGAATTAAATGGTTTGTTGCAGTATTTTACAGTGTTCTTCATTAAAGCGAGCAAGCACAGAGTGAACAAAACAGAGAGTAGCTGGTAGGTATGGTGCCTTCAAAAAGTGTTCAGACCCCTTCCATTATTTCACATTTTGTTATGTCGCAGCCTTATGCTAAAATAATTTTTTTTTAAAAATCAGGGACTGCCTGCAGAGCTCAGAGACAGGACTGAGTCGAGGCACAGATCTGGGGAAGGCTACAACAAATTTCTGCTGCATTGAAATTTCCAAGAGCACATCAGCCTCCATTATTATTAATGCAAGAAGTTGGAACAACCGGGACCTGGCAAACGCCCTGCCAAACTGAGCAATCGGGGGAGAAGGGTATGAGAGGTGGCTTGTGTGTTGTATGTGGAGGTGGGAGAAGGGTTGGTTTTTGTTCTGATGTGCATCGTCAGCTGTGAGACCTTACTCTGGACAGGTGTGTGCCTTTCCAAATTATGTCCAATCAGCTGAATTCACCACAGATGAACTCCAATAAAAGTGTAGAAACATCTCAAAGATGATCAAGAAAATGTTGTCATAGTAAAGCATCTGAATTCTTCTGTCAGCTGAACACTTTCCAAATGCACTGAACGCTGAGTCGTTATGTGTTTTTCTGACTCAGAAGTGGCATTGAAGTTCAACAGGGAATAATACATTTCTTCCAAACTTTAATATTCAATTAAAAAACTAAAGGACAGCTTTTATTCCAAACAGATTTTAAGATTTATAAGCTCAGCTCATTTCTTTGTAACAAGTAGTTGACATGGAGGCTGTTTGTGCGTCTGTGAGAGCCACTGTGTGTTTACTGCATGGTGGTCGACTGCAGGTGGTTTTACTTTCTGTCAAACGTGTATAGAAGGAGCTGAGGTTTTGTTGTGTGGATGTGTGTATATCTGTATGTGCACACTGAGAGCTGGCTATATGGTCACTGTGGGCTCTTCACATTGGCCTGCTGAGTTTGCTCGTCCCTTTGTCACATCTGAGCTGCTGCTGCTATCATCAGCAGAAACACACACATACACACACGCATACACACACAAGGACACACACATACACAGACATATATGCCTGTCCTATCTCACATTCTGCCATTCTGCCGAAATTCACTTTGTTGAGGAATTTGTTCACACAAATATTTTTATTCTGATATGATTTGTGATGTGTCACATGTATCGCTCTCTCTTACTGTTGTGGACACAGTCAGGGAATAATGTGGACACAAAACATGCACACACACAGACACACACACACACACACAGACACACACACACACACACACACACACACACACACAGACAGAGAGTCTGGGCAATGTGCTGACCTCAGTAAGCCATTCCTAAATGTTTTTTGTTCAGTGCAGCTAGAGGAGAGAGGAGGGTGCACGTTCAGTTATGTACAGTGCGTTCAGAAAGTGTTCAGACCCCCTCGATTCTGGCACATTTTGTTATGTTGCAGCCTCGTGCTAAAAAAAAAAAAAAAATCTACACTCATTACCCCAGAATGACAACGTGAAAACAGAAATTTTGATATTTTTTTGCAAATGTATAAAAGTAGAAAAACTGAAATATCATGACACTTGAAATTTAACCGAGGTGTCTCCCGTTTCTCTTGATCATCTTTTGGATGTTTCTACACCTTGATTGCAATTCAAACTCTAAGCTTCGTGTCTGGTTTTCTTGCAGACACGAAGCTTAGAACTGAGGCCAAACAGTTCAATCTTGGTTTCATCAGGCCGGACAATTTTGCTTCTCACAGTCTGAGAGTCCTTTAGATGCTTTTTTGCAAACTTTCACTGAGGAGAGGATTCAGTCTGGACACTCTGCCATAAAGCTCAGATCAATGAAATGTTCCAGCGATGGTCGTCCTGGCTCTGAATATGTAGCCAATGCAATATTTCAGTTTTTCCTTTGTGATCCCAAATATTTATATAAATCTGTTTTCACTTTGTCATTATGGGATACTGAGTGTAGATTGATTTGGGGAGATTTTTTTTTTTTTTAGCATAAAGCTGTGACATAACAAAATGTGAAAGAAAAGGTCTGAACACATCTGTATGAACTAAAACAACTATCACTGTGATTTCTCATTGTAAATGAATTGAATGAAAGTGCACACGTCCATCACATTAACCACATCATCCTTACAGAAATGATTCTTATGTCTCCCTCAACTATCCAGAAAAGGACAAACCAGTCAATATTAGACACTGGTTTGCAATAAGTACTGACTACCTCTAGGGTGCAACATTTCCACATAGACAATGACTTTCCAGATCTGCTGTAATAATTAATTTCACTCTTTACAACTCTGATCTGAAGTTGTCAATCTGAGCAGGGCCATGTGTAAAATACTGATGTAGTGTGCCTTTGTGTGAGTGGCTCCTTGACCTGAAATCTCCACATACTATTACAGGCCTTTGTGTTAACTGGTGCTTTGCTGCTGTGGCTGCTGTTAAATGCAGTCACAGTTGGTTTGGCAACTGTTATCATCACGCACAGTGTGGCACTGCGGAGCTCTGATGGATAGTCGTGTGTGACTGAGATCTCCAGTGACTCATGCAGAGACTTTACAAGCATCAGTAGAGAGAGAAAGACAGACAGAAATAGGATTAAAACCTTGCAGAGCTGTTTCCATTGTGCTCTCTCCTCGCCTTCTCCGGCTGGGTTACAGTGATCCGATGGTGTCTGTTTGCAGTTACAATGATGCATTTTATTCATTTAACACTATTATTAATAATGTTCCCAAGTGCTTTACAAAAACAAATATGCTTCCAGCACGAGACAGCTGCATATGTAGCCTAAAGACTGGAAAATGCAGATTTTATCAATATTTAATGTGTATGCGGCTGCAGATCTATCTTAGACTTACAACTCTCATTATATTTTTGGATGTATTTTAGTAACCTAATCACAACATAAGAAGATATTCAGATTATTTGCTAAAGTAAAAGTGGCAATAACACACTATAAAAATACTCCATTAGTCTATAGGTAAAAGTCCCACATTCAAAAATGTGCTAACGTAAAAATACAAAAGTATAAGCAAAATGTACATATCAAATGCAGTAGAATGGCTCTTCTCAGTGTTACTGGATCATTGAAATGATGTAAGCAGACACTTTAATGTTGTGAGTGGTGGAAGAAGTAGAAGTGAAAGTCGTTTTGTGTCTCTTTGAGGTCACATTACATCTCTTTGCAGTTGTTTATCTGGCTCCTCAACATTAAATGTTAATTGTCATAGTGTAGGCTACTGTAACTGGGCCCCCTTGACCTCTTAGGCCCCTGGGCCTGTGTCCAGCTGGTCCTTTCAATAATCTGTTCATGCTCACAACTCATAGACATCTATGAAGGAGCTTCAACCAGACACTGCTTTTTGTAAGGAGTCACAATAAACCACTGGTTTAAACTCAACAATGCGGTGTATTTTAAAGTCAAGAGTAATGGAGTAAAACAATTTCCAAGCCATTGTCCTCACAGGTTTACGCATGGGCCTACTGATGACATTTCACTGAGGTTTTTTGTCTTCAATAGAAAACCACACGCACTGCAAACAATGCGGGTGTTTTGAATGTTGTCAGTGTTTTGCGTGTTGTCTTCTTGATTGGTGCGCTCATCCGTCAGCTGTAGCGCAGAATATGCGCAGAAGCAGCCGCCGCTCTCTGTCAGCGCGCTCTGCTCACCAAGCCCCCCCTCCTCTCCCCTCCCCTCCACCTCCTCCTCCTCCTCCTCCTCCTCGACAGCAACGGCCATCTGCCGCCTCTTTTTAATTTCAAACCGAGCAGATTGTTTCCCACAGACTTCCAGCTTCACTTGGCACAACCGTGGTAGCGTCTCAGAGAGCGGCAGAGGGAAAGCCCGCTCCTCCTCGCACTGCGCTCAGCCAAGGGGAGCCGGGGACGTTTGCGTGCAGCCCGTCTGCGGAGACAGACTGCGGGCTCATAAAGACGGAGCGGATTTGAATTAAGCACCGGATAACAGACAGCAACCGTGCATCCTTCAGCGAGGGAGGGAGGGAGGAGAGGGAGGCAACTGTTTTGTATCTTGGAAGCCCTGGGTGAGGAGAGGGGGAGGAGGAGCGGAGAATGAGCTATTCTTGTACCAGCAGGGGCAACAGCCAGGACCCATCAAGCACTAAGAAGCCTGCCGGTGATAATCCAGGCAGAGACGCCGGAGGCACAGACAGCAGCGCAGACAGCAGCGGCAGCCCGAAGCAAACGGCGGCGATGAAAGTGAAGAAAGGATGCAACTCGACCGACGTCGGGGTCCCGATGACCACGGAGGAGGACCTGCTCGGCAGCGCGGCGATCACCCCGGAGGATGTTCTGGGCTTGCAGAAGATCACAGAGAGTAAGTTTCCTGCCGCCGCGTCGGTTGTTGAGTGAGGAAGAAGGACAAAGGTGCTAAAATGTCACAGACTCCTTTATGAGTCATGTATCACGTCACTGCCGTGTCCCCTTATTTATGTAATCTATATAGGCCCTATTGAAACACATGGTAATGCATCACTGGAGCCCCCTCTGTGTAAACGTTGCCAGCCTGTCTGCAGATGTGCATGTGCATGAAACCTCCTGTGTTGGCGTCTCAGCAGCCCTGTGACCTGTGGAGGTGAGGAGTCAGCCTGCTAACAGGTTATATTTAGCACACAGTCATGGAGGTGAATGGGCGAAGTGGAGCTTAATAAAACACCCATGTGTGCACTTTGGAGAGGAAAAAACCAGGCGCAGTGAGGTAGCCCCCAGATGCAGATGACAGTTCATTGCTGAGCATGTATGACTTCAGGTTTTATCCTCCACCATCTCTCAGGTCTTCACTTCAGGATGAGTTTGTTTGACTAGAAAGGTGCAAAGTGAGGTGAGGGGGTGAGAGAGGGGTCATGCTTCAAAGCGGCCTGTACGCTCCCTTTGCATAAGTTCATGTCTAGTTCAGAGTGGATGTTTTCACCTGTCTTCACTTTCCTCTTCAAAGAAAGGAGGCATATGTGTTTAAAACCCACACATTTCCTTTTATTTATTTATTTAATCATATATCTAGATTACAGATATCTAAAAGGCCCCTTCCAAATTAGTGGAGATGTTTAGGTTTTCTAGCTGAATTTTGTAGTTTATTCTGCAGCCACTTAACTTTGAATTAAAAAAAAAAAAACCTTAGCAGGTAGGCACCAACAGGAGAGTGAATGTGGTATAATATAAGGAGGAAGTATTCAGAGCTTGTACTGAAGTGAAACTAGCAATAAACAATGTAAAAAATACTTCTAGTAAAAGTCTATATTCAAAATCCTACTGAAGTAAAATATATATCATCAGCAAAAAATTACCATCAAACTATCAAAAGAAAAAGTACCGTTATTCAGAAAAGCAACCCTGTTGAATGGTATATAGCTATATATTATATTATTGCATATTGCTACTGATTACTACTGAAGTGCAAGTACTAGTACCTCAAAAGTACAGTAGCTACTTGAGTAAACGCACTTTCCATCACTGTAATGTGTTATACTTTATGTTAGAGAAAATATTTGCAGATTAAAGATATAACATTCAAAATCTTGGTGTTTTTACCTCTGCTAAGGAGGTCATGTTACGAAACTGATTCGCACTAAACTTGGCAGAGAGATGGGGCATGAGCCAGGGAGGAACCCATTACATTTTGGGTCAGGTCCAGATAATTTAATATGAATTTGTGTTTTTTTCACTGAAGTCTGGTGTATGTTGTTTGACATTGGCCTTGGCAGAGGTCTGCTCTCCCTGAGTACCCTTCTAGTTAAGTACTGCTTTGCTTGTGTTGCTAAGACAACATAGTAATTTCCAAACATTTTGTGTACACCACAATCCAACATTTATGTGTCTCACAAAGTAATGTTTAGTCACTTTGTGTACAGTCAGCTAAGACAAGCAGGGCTGCCTATTCACTGATAAACAATCCATGTTGCAAAGGTCCTTTTCTGCCACTTGTGACATTATGATTATCAGACCTACTGTTGAGAAAAGCTTGAAATAGCTCCTTTTACTTTGCTCATTCTTAATGTCACAGTTTTTTTTTTAAATTTGTCACACCTATAATCTCAAACAAGCCTCTTACAGAGAAACACAGGGAGTGATAGCAGCCAGGAAGCTCTTATGTTCACATCTACAGCTATCACCAACTCAGGTCTTAAAGCAGCAGTTAGCTAACAGGTGGCCGGCAGGGTATTTGACTATTTAAAGGCCGGAAGACTTTACTTACACAACAAGGTTACATACTGAGCGTGATAACATGCAAACACTATGTCGGGTTTTCTTCCAGCTATTTTAAAAAGGGGTTTGGGCTTTTAAAGTTAGCAGCACAAGTTCACATTTTTCTTTAGTTCTGCTTGTGCTGAGAATCATGCACCTTTTCGAGAGCAGCACTGAACACATTTCCACATGTGGCTGTGAGATGCTGTAAGCAAAATCATGACTTCTTGTCCTTTTACTCTCTTGAAATTATTCCCACACAATGAAGTTCGCAATGAAGAGAATACAGGAAGTTAATGTTGTAATAAGGAATGAGATTGTGCTCGTCCAGTCCAACATAATCACAGCTTACACAGAGGAGGAAGAGCTCTGGGAACATCCTTTGGCTCAGCTTGTGCTCTCTCTTTATTTAACGCTCTCTGTGAAGTCTGGCCGTTTCTTTAACTGTGCTTTAACCAGTCAGTTATTAGGAGCAGCTGTATTTTGACTTGTTAGTGAACATGTCTCTTTGTCTGCTGTGGGTGATCCCCGTGTACGAGTCTACGTGATCGTTGTCCGTCTGCGCGGTGACACGTACGGGATCATCCTAATACTTCTGTCTCCCACACTGGACCTCATTATGGTCTTGGAAACTCTTACTTTCCTATCTCGCAGCGTCATCGCTGGAGGCAAGAGGAGGCATGTGTGAATCACCACAGCAACGTGGAGACACGCTTGAATCACTACGGCAACGTGAAGCATCTCCCCTTGGTTACAGCCAGTGGAACGTGCATCTCTGTTCTCCCACACACTTCCTCCTCGACTTTCCTCATTGTGTCTCCTTTCGTCTGGTCTCCTGTTTAACAGTGTAGTCGAGCTATCACTTGATGGGTTACCTGGGCAGGAATTCACATGTGTACATGCACACTCACACTTGCTCGACACCGTCAGGCAGTGAAACAACAACCTGAGCTTTCTGAAGCCCTTGTGTTGTTTTTTTCTGGTTTGTCTGCCACTGTTTTTTCTACTGCTGCGCATTCTCAAGTGGCTGAAATTGATTCCCTCTCTAAGTGGCATGATACACATCTGACAGTACTCCACACAGCTCAGAAAGACTGTTTTTTTGTTTACTCAGCAGACGTTGTTTGAACCTGCTTGGAGCACAGCCGTCTCAGGGGAGGAAACTTCAGTTTGCGTCAGATAAATTCTCAGAAAAGTGACTTTGAAATAGCCTAAATTTCATCCATGTTGATCAAAGAAAGCTGTTGAGATTGATGAAGATTTGCACAGACAGAACAGTTGATTGATCTTAACTGAATCTTTATCTGCTGTGTTTTCTCTGCTGTAAACTGAATATATGTTTAAGACAAAGTAAACATTTCAAAACATCACTGTGAGATCTGGAAAAATGCGATGAGCATTTTCCACAAATGAAATCTTGATATGCGACTATTTGGATGATCGATTCATTGTTGAAGTAATTTTTTGAGCAAAGCTGCTTCTCTTTGTCTTATAGTTAGAGTTGGGGTTTGATAGCATTTCATCAAATCTCAATAAATCCATCATCTAATCTCATTAAGGTTAGCTTTCATCATTTGAAAGTAACTGGAGTCATAAATAACCTTACCTCAAAGATAAGATAAATGAGAAGCCTGCTAACAATACCTGCATGTTTCCAGCATTTGGTCTTTGCTAATAAAAAAAAAATAACAAGAAGAAATAAAAGGTTTCCTAACAGACCTTAACGAATCTGGGTATTTTGCCGACCGGGTACCAGATCCAAAATGGACCCAGCTACTGGAAACCCAACCCTAATTTTAGTAAATTGAATATTTGGGGTTTCATACTGACAGACAAAAAATAGCGTCTGATTTGACCAAACACTTAATCGAATTGATAACGAATAAATGATCAACAATGAAAATAAGCATTAGTTGTAGCTCTACACAGATTTAATTATATCAGACATGAAAAAGTTAAAGTCATAATTAAGTTTTTAAACATGTTTCGACTACTCTGAGAACTGCTGATTTAACTACCAGTTAGTTTTAGCAAGTTAAACATATAGAGTGTAAAGCATCAGATTTGTTGTTATGGTTACTAGAAGTCTTATCCTGAGGTGTTGTGAATGATTATGATAAATAATCGAACAGAAACAGGTATATTCTGTAACCATATGTTTTTCACAGGTGTTTTAACATCACTTAGCTTCTGATGAGAGTCCCAGCTGAAGTAGATGAGCTCATAACCAGAGCTTTGGTCAGTGTTGAGCTAAATTCAGTCTGTCTGAGAAGTCTGTCACGCTCGAGATCATCACCAGCGCTGTGTCACGGCTTTTAATGACATTTCCTCAGTACCTTAAAAAAGATTCAAGTTGGGTGTGAACTGGCCTGTGAGGTCTTGGTGTGAAAGCAAAACAGCCGATGATCTGTGAGAATAAACTCTGTTTTACAACCCACAAGGTCTGCTAGAGCTCGAATAACCCACTTAAGCCTTGCAGCTGGGTTAGCTCGTACTCCTCTAGCGGTGTGCTGGGGCAGATGAGATGCAGCTCCCTGCTCCGCACTGTGAGGCTAAGCGGGGTGGCAGGTGATGAAACCAGGCCAACTTTATTTGCTTGTCATAAATATTACAAGATGACACAGATGGGTCGAAAAGTTCAGGAAGTCCCAACACAGATACCGTTTATCTTTCATTCAAAGACAAAAAAAAAAGAACAACATAGAGTTTCAGAGCCTTTTAGCCCTAATGTGACTCTTTAAACATGACATTTCTTAAGCTGCCTTGACATCTGTCTCATCCTGTCATCTGCAAGCAGCTGCTCACTTCATGCTGACAGTGAACAAAGGCAACTAGTCGTGTGAAATTATGTCTGATTTGTGTTTCAACAGTGATCCTCCGCCAGAGCAGATCTCGGGCTCTCTTCCTTCCCTCATCTCCCCGTCCTGTCTTCTTCTTCTCTTCCCTGTCCCTCACAGTAAAACCATCCCTGTTTTTTGCCATAGCACTGTTGCCATGACGCTGCGGTCATCGTGAGGCAAATTGAGGTCAGTAAGGCAGAGGCTAGATGCGTCACCCCTCTACACCAGAGTGCTGTCAAACTTCATCACAGTTCACACAGAGCTTAGCAGAGGACATTGTTACAAAGCATGTCTGTTTTACACTGAGCTGTGTTTGAGCAGAAAACAAGAAACGTTATCGAAAACACAAGTTCACAGTAAACTGAAAGTTTAAATTCAATACACTGAATTGCACCATGGCATCATGTATTGCCTATACTTATCAAAGTGTAGTTTCTGGACCTTTTTTATGTTAATAATGCTTAAATATAGTGAACTTGCTGCTTGCAAATCAAGAGTTTAGATCAAAAAAATGTAAATTGACTTTGCAAGAGAAGATCTACGTATGTGACTGAAGTCATTTCTAAATAATGGATGCAATATTTTTAGGGTGTTAATTATTATTTTACCTGGTGCTACAACAGGTAGCAACCAGTTGTTTAACTACCCACCATTTAACTGAGAGATGACCAGGGCAATGTGATGTCAGGGATTAATGGCAGTAATAATCATTATTATGATTTTGATTGTGTTTAGTTTGGTTTAAGAGTCAAGTTTCACCTTTTCGTTAAGCCTAGAGATTGGGTTAATACGATTCACCCACAGGGGACCATGAGAGTCTCTACAAAATTTCATGTCAATCAATTGAAGAGTTACTGAGACATTTTTAGTGGACTGAGCAACTGAGCTATGTTGCTAGTGTGGCTACTTTTCTATATCATCAACATGTTGATCCAAAAAATGAATAAAAATTGACAAACAAGGGTGGCCTCTGTGGCTCACCTGGTAGAGCACGGACCATAAGGGCTTAGTCCTGACCGCAGTGGCCCGGGGTTCAAATCTTTCCTGTCTCTCTCTCACTGTACTTATAAAGCAAAGGCATAAAAAGCCAGAGAAAATAATAATAATAAAAAAAAAAAGACAAACAAGCTCCTCCTTTTATGCCTCTGCACTGTCGACAGCCAAAATCAGAGGCATATTGTTTTCAGGTTGTCCATCCGTCTGTCCATACATACGTATGAGAATGGGACCCATTAGGTTTTGGTGATCAAAAGTCAAAGGTCAAGGTCAAGATGACCTCACAAAACATGATTTTGACCTTGTGAAGGCGATATCTCTGTAAGAATTTCTTCAGATTTGGTACAAACATTCACTTGGACTCAGGGACAGACTGATTCAATTTTGGTGGTCAAAGGTCAAAGGTCAGTGTGAAGCTGTGTCAAGACTTCACACAGCAATCATGACAAAATTTCACACTATTGGCTGACTTATCAGAAAGTTGTAAAGTGATGACGACGTGACATTTTAGAGCATCTTCCTCCTGGAATTTGACATACCTCAGTGGAACGGTCATTCAAGAATCGCGAGCACTTCCTCTGTGCCATCCTCGCTGCACACCTACAGCCCTGCCCCCTCTCCACAGTGATTAGTTAGATTTGCCTTCAAACAAGAAACTAAATCAGATTAGTCCATGTGAGCTGTGTTGGGCCTCCCTTCACCCACCGAACTGGTAGATTCCCCCCTTTACCAAAACAGATCAGTGGGGCCATGTTCCTGTCATATATTCATCTCTCTGTTTTATACTAACATCCTGCAAGTGTCAACAGAAAGTGGTGGCGTTTTTTTTCATATTCTGTGGAGCTTGGTTATGATATTGATATGTAAACCAATATTGATATTTGAAGAAAATCAAATCTGATTTTAATTTTTCAGATGATATGTGTATTTTACACATCATATTGTGTTGTCAAAAATGCTGTATTGACTGATTTTTATAAATAAAGTCAAAATACAATCTATATATGCAAACTTCAAATAGTCTTCAGTATAATTTTAAAACATCCGACATACTGATTAAATTAATATTTGCCTTCCTTAATATTTTTCCAGCTGACATTTTTACACCAACTTGTTTATGTTGTATATAAATGATAAATGCTGTCGCAATGCACATATGGTAGTCTTCCGCTTTAACGTCCTGAACCTGTCTTTGATAATGTGTATTTATGGTGTGTGTGTGTGTGTGTGTGTGTGTGTGTGTGTGTGTGTGTGAGTTTGACGACCCTCATCTAGATGCAATGAGAGGAAATCAGCTGTATGTTTGTTCACTTGTGATACTCTTATAGCCCTGATTGCTGCTGTGAGGTGGGCAGGAGACAAAATGTGTGTTTTCCAGGCCATCAGGACAGAGGCTCCATGCCTGAGAAGCGGCAGAGGTCCAGCAGTACAGGAGCTGGCTGTGCATGGTAGAGAAGCCCTCACTGAGCTGAAGGGAAGCTGATTGCTCATGTTGGATAAATAGAGTCGTTCATGCTGTGCCACGGTGGCAAAAATAACCTGCAGCTGAAACAAACCTGAGAGTCGTGGGTGTTAATCACTGTACTGAAACACACAATGGGCTTCATGCAAAAACATACTCCTACTATACTGTAATAACAGAAAACAGGTAGTGGGGACTGAAGTCATTTCTAAATGTTGACTCTAACATTTTTGGTTAATTATCACATTATATGGTGCTACAACAATGAATAAAAGTTTGTTTTGCTTTCAAACTAATCTTTGAACAGATCCTTGTTTAAATATTCTGTGATTTTTGGCTAAAAGTCTTCACCCACACCAGCAGATCTGTCACAGCAGAGCACACCAACACCAGCATGCTAACATGCAAAGATGCTGATGTTTAGCAGGTATCATGTTTACCAGGTTCTCAGTTTCAGCTTTGCACATTAGCACGCTAACATTACAGTTAAGTATACACATGGTGGAACACTAAAGACAGCTGAGGCTGATGAGAATATCTCAGGTACCTGCTAATAAACCAAAGCATTGGAAAAATTGAAATTGAAACGGTGCTAAAAAAGTTGGGATCAGAATTCATCCTGAGAGGGGCATGAAGCTCAAAAATGTCACATGACAAATTTCACACTGCCTCATGTTGTCGAACAGCAGGTGAAAACATGACATGTTTAGCAGTGCTAGTAGTGGTTTTATTGTTCCTGAGAAAATGATAAAGTATATTTATTGTCAATTTTGTGCCATTCACAGAAAAGGAGTGATTTGAGATGAGGTCAGATGCTTCCCAATGAAAAGTGGTTCAAAACTTAAATGGGAGGCAGCCAAAAGGAAGTGAAAGTCACTTCACATGCTGATTAATTTTGTTTCAGTTTAGTTTAAAGATTCATAGTCCCTGACTGTCTAGTGTCTTCACTTTGCACTTCAGTATATACATCTGTAAGAGAACGCATCGTCACCACTGCCATGACTTAAGTCCTGACTCTTCTCAAGTGTAAAACTAGCCCTCTGTGAGCACCGCTCAGGAGCCGCTCATTTCCAACCGTTATCACTGCATGATCGTTTATGTGGCTTTGGTGGTCTGTCGATAAGCTTTTAACCAGGCAGGAACATGCTGTGTATCACAACTGAGCGGACATGAGAGCATGGAGACACAAGTGACAGGAGCTCTGCTGCTGATTTGCTCAGTGACGATGAAGATTTGCTTAAAGCTGAAAGATTTATTCTTAAATGTTTGTTTCTACAAACTGAGCACCTGTAATTCTTCACTCAAAATAATGTCTTTCTTCTTGTGGAGGAACAAGACTATTTGTAAATGACTGGCACACATCTCTCGTTCATGCCAGTTAAAAACATATTCAGTGGTACCATCTCTTAGTGAAATCAGATTCCAGATTAATCTTAGAGGATTACAGGTTAAAAATGTTGTCATGACTTGTTGTCACATGACCAACCGTGACACATGACACATGCTATATTGTATTTTTTAAAGTTTTTACACAAACGTTTGTATTATTGTTTGTTATTCCAGGTTTCAAACTTTTTTGCCTTTAATAGACAAAAAAAAAAAAAGTTTAAATGAGCTAATATCAATTTAACTAGCAGATAATTGTATTTACATAGCAAAGCAATTAATGAACCTAGAGTTTAATTGAACTGAACTGTAGTAACTGTGGAAACTTCCACCGAGGATGGATCCACCAATCCGCAGCTCAAGCGGGATGGACTGAACTAGATCCCATTATCAGTGTCAGCTATAATTTTTGCCAGCGTGCATGTTGTGTTAATAAGCCTTTAATATGGTTTCATGTGGCAGTGATCTTAAACCCTGTCACTGGAAGGTTCCTAAGATCTGTCCTGTCCTGTCCCGGCGTTATCTGGGCGAATCGCTAAAACGAGCTCAGAACTGTTTATTTTGGCTGAATCTAGGTCATGTGATGCAGAACGTGTTGAACTGTGGACCTGACCCAGTCTGGCTGTAAACTGGTGATTTCTGCCGCATCTGCAGTGACTACACAACAGGGACATCAGCCCAAAGATGACAAGAAAAAAGCATGATTGAAAGAACTGAAAACACATCATTTTTGTCATCATGTGTGGTTTAGAGTTTGTCTGTTAATAGACCACCCTGCAGTAGGTTGTAGGTTTGTAGGTTGTGTTAAAGTTTCCCTTCACTCGAAAAAGGTTTTTACTTTTTGTTACTTCCCTTGTTGGTATTTCAGCTTCACTTTGCAGAGTTTGACAGGAAAAGTCTGTTTTCACATTTGTCTTCTGAAGAGTGAAAGTTTCTCTGTGCCCACCTTAAATCTAATTCATTCTAACATAGCTAGTTTGGAGACCAGTCATGGTCAAATAGCAGCTGTTAAACTTCTGAAACCCCAAATATTTACATATTCATATGTTCAGTATTTTCCATGAATGTAATTAAGAAGTTAATTGAACCTTTTTTTGTGGAAAAACCTTCTCAGACACAAAGTAGAGTATTACATGTATCAAGTCTTTAAAATTATACTCAAAAGCAACCAGAGTATCTGTTTCCGAAGCAGCCGAACAAACATGTTGTGTAAATAAGTAAGTCAGTCAATATTTGGCCTTCTTGAATCATGTGACCACAGTGTGATATCAGGCTCCAAACACATGTCTTTTATAACTGCCTCACACTGAAAGACACCCATGTTTTGTCATTTTAATGCTTTTAATGTGAAGCAGGAGTAGGAAATGTTCAGCTTGCATCAGCAGATACTTAATATAGCTCTGGCTATAGGAGAGTGAGACAGTGATGACGTCCATACCTCCAGAAAACAGTAGAGTAGGAGTGTTTAGTTCTCGCACATCGAAAAGTCTTATAAACAAGTGCAACTCATAAGAACTTTGACAGTAAAATATGTGAAACTTATTAATTTTATCTAATGAAGGTCTGAGGAACAATGTAAATACTAATATTTTATAGGATATTTTAGGTCTTTACATCTGTAAAAAAAAATAAAAAATAAAAAAAAACCTCACAGAAATAATTCGTTTTTTACTATCACACTAGAATATAAATTTAAAAGTCAGACAGAGTAATACTATTGTGTTATTTTCATCCATGTGTGCAGAGAGCCACAAAAATATCACCAGAATAAAATGTAATATAAGTTGTTATTATAATTGGTGGATGTAATATGGGAGGTCGATTAGGACAAGAAGTCTGAAGTTTTTTATTTTTGACACTGATGTTGAAGTTTGAAGAAGTGGTTTGTAGATGAACTTCCTGTTTCCACCAGAGTTTGGGTGCTGAGTTAACACTTGCAGCTCAGCTCTGACTGTTAATAGTCCACTTAATGTGTTGCATAACTCAGACACTTCACTGCACCGCCCTTCCTCCTCATGATGGTTTCAAACCAAAATTTGTCCACACAGCTGCAGAAAGACATGCACACACACACACACACACACACACACACACACACACACACAGACTCTGAGCCATCTGAGGATAACTTGCTGCTAGAAGCCAGTTTATCACTGTCAGCTTTCCTTCTAAGCTGCAATAGCAAACACCTCCAGACAGAGCATGTCCCAAGTGTTGTGTGTGTGTGTGTGTGTGTGTGTGTGTGTGTGTGTGTGTGTGTGTGTGTGTGTGTGTGTGACTTGAGGTAACAGACTGCATGTCATTTACTACAAACACCCTGGGTTTTTTGAGGTGAAGTGAGAGCACGCACACACACACACACACACACACACACGTGTACACACTAACACCACATAACAAACTCATTGTCTCTTATTCAAACTCAGTGGGCTCATGGGACTTCATTAAGAGGCTCAAAAGTAACAATTAGCACTAGGTTAGCAAAAGGATGAGGACAACACCAGCTGTGGTTCAGCATATAACACACATGCAGTCACGCCCTCTACACACACACACACACATCCGTGCACAACTGTTTATTAAAGATCCCAGTCCTTGCAAGCACAGATATTGTATGGTATAAATTAAAATGATGTAGCTGCTGAGGGTTGTTTGTCTGTGTGTTTGGTTTGTGTGGGCGATGGCTGTGCGAATCCTCAGGTGTTGCACGGCCAGTAAACGGAGCGACGTATCCAAAGCTGCTGTGTTTAGAAGAGCATTCAGACTGACAGAGGAGCAAAGGCATCACAGGGTCACAACGAATCAGATCAGCGCTGTCAGGAACACTCACGCTATACAGTAAATGGAGTTGACAACATACTGTGACTTCAGGGTATGGTTCTTCTTCTGGGATGCTCCAGCCTGAATACATAAACATGAAAAACAACATGCAGGGAGCATTGCGAGTGATCCTCCTGGGGGTGTTAATGTAGAAATCAACACTATCCAGGAAGCAAAAACCAGCAGAGCCAAGGCCGATGGAGGCTGAGGTCTCAGTCAGGCTCAGGCTCCAGCTTGGTACCACTGGGACTAAAAACACCTTCATCCTGAATGGGCCTAACCTACATATTGTCTCCTTTACATTTCACATTTAGGAACACTGGATATATGACATAACTGAAATGTTTGCTCATATCAAATCATTTTCCTTTTGGCTGCCAGAGAGAGTTGGCCACTTAGGGGCAGCGGGAGCAAGTTTTGACCTTTTAAACTTTTAAGTTGAGATTGTCAGCAAACAGTCGCTTTTTTTTTCATACGTCCAGTAGTTATGGCACAAGTTATCGTTCATTTGGAGCAGTGTCTCTGGCCACCTGGTAAATGTAAGTCCAATATTCACTCTGTTTAGCTCTGATTTTGGTCTCCACCAACTCATGAGGGAAATGCCTGGCTCTTTAGCTGCTGAATGCTCCACTATACCATTTAGTTGCTTTAGCAGCTTTAGCGCTGAGCAGATTGTACAGTGGAGCAGCCTTGCTCAGTGAAAAACAATGTTGTGGGTGCGGTGAGAGGGAATTTACAGAAGACCGCTAAACAACAACTTAAAACTCACTATAAACCTGTGTAAATCGAAGGGGAGCTGCAGATTCAGGTGATAATTCTCTGTAGGTTCATCACTATGAACGACCACTTTGGAAGTTTCATCAAAATAAAATCCAATATTAACACTAATACAATCAATTCGGCTCATTTTATAGGAGCTTTACACAGCTTTTTGTAATGGCCACATGTACTGTAATGACATCTGCTCTGGTAACTGTGCTTCTTCTTTGATGGTGTTTTAATGACACACTGCCCAGTCCCACAGTGATTTTATAACACAAACCCCCAAATGTTGTGTATGCATATTTTCTGAGTACACAGAGTTTGAGTTATGAACCTACAGTTTTATGCATCTGGCCCCTGGTACCCTCCAGATGTGTTGTATCAGTGGTTAACTTGATGTTAAACCCTGAATGTCCTATTTGCACATATGAGTGGAAACACCAAAAATTTAAAAAAAACTCTTGAACGATAACAAAAATATTTTACAATGAATTTTGGCTGAGGTGTATTGTTAAAAACTACAATGGAAACAGAATTAGCAAATAAATCATGACGTCATGAAGTCATGAATCAATGGTTTAATCGCACCTGAGTGGAGAATTAGCTTCACCACCTGTTTATCTTGACAAAACAACTCCATTCATTTTCAATTTTCTTTTGCTGAATTTTTTTTTTTTAATTAGGTTAAAATTTGTGTTGGAGTTGGTTGGAAACCCAGCTATTGGCCGCCCTCCAGTGTCTTCCAACACACATCTTCATCTTCTGAAAGACCTGACAACAGTATTCTCAGTTGCGCTGGCCCTTTCAGTGGAAACTTCCTCTATTGTTTTTAGAAAATGTACAATTTAACCTTGACAAAAAATGTCACATTTAATAGGAAAAACCGACATGAAAATCACAACATCCGGAGATATCGTGGTGTCATGTTTTTCAGTGGGAGGCTGCTGCTGTTGAAATGCTACAAAGAGCAGCTGCTGAGATGACTGGTCATCATCATAGCAATTAAATGATCCATCACTGTACTGACTCCACGGTTTTACTGTTGTCTTTTAGCAGACAGATGTGATTAGTTTACTGTCTGCTGACCTGACGCACTGTCTGTGTGTGTGTGTGTGTGTGTGTCCATCAGGAGAAACAACAGAACGCGCAGAGACAGCTAATAAATGGACGTGGCACATAATCACACACGTTCACTGATCCTTTAAACTCACAGCGTGACTCTGTCTGTTTCTCTCGCGGCTGTGCAGCGATCCACTCTCAAATCCCTGAAACAATGTCATCTCAAATTCACTTTTTGATTTACTCGAGCTTTGTGGCTGCGGTTGTGAGGGGGGCGGGCGGGCCTCAGTGGAGACGATGGAGAGATGTTGTAGTTACACCTCCCGGCCAGTGGTTTCACCGGATCAGGCAGGAAGCAGGAAGTGTCTGCTCTGCTGGGGAACGCTAATAAGCAGTGACACTGCCTGGTGAGGGCAGGAAGGATTAGAGGAACAAAAATAACTCGCTTCTCTTTCTTACTGTGTGCGTGCATGTGTGTGTGTTGTTGTTGTCACTGTGAAGAAAATGGCTCCTTTAACACAGTTTCTGATGTAAAAATGTCACTTAAAATGGTCAGAGTGAGCTTTTTAATACATTAGTCAACAGTCCACAAGTTGAGAATGATTTAAAACCACAGTAAACAGAATTAATAATATTATTTTAATATATTGTTCATTGCTGTGTGGTATTTTCTATTTCAGTTCTGGGTATGTGAATGTTGAAGCACATAATGACATCTGTGACGTCAGTATAACCACTGTTCAGAGTGTTTATTTTCTCGCTGGTGTGATCCACTCTCAGTATTGTCATCTGTTCACAGAGAGGATTGAATGCAAAGCAGCTCTTGAGATTATAGCTTCCTGCAACTAGTGCTTAATAAGAGAATTCATTTTCTTTGCAACGGTTCACTTTTGCTTTTCTCAACATTACACCAGGTCTTTGTTTATTTTCACAATTTCAGTTAACTAACTTTGAACTTTTCAAAGTATATTCAGTGAAAAAGAAAATACACATATTTAGTTGCTGGAAATTTAGGTTTCGGGTGGGGATTTGCTTGAACATTCTCACCTTAGAATTACAGGATACCATAGCACTATAAACATGTTTTAAACATTTTCCTATTTAACATAATAATCCAAACTGCTCAATGTACCAGTGTTATAATAAACAACTTTATCCTAAATGAAATATATTCTAAATATTCCTAAATGAGGTCAGGAAATCAGATCAAAGAATAAGTTAAAAAAATGTCTCAAAAAAATTTGAGATCTGATACCTGCTTCCCAGTTATATGACTTATTGATGGGGAAATAAAGGTGCAGTACTCAGTGTGTTTTTATAAAAAGTGCATTTAATTTCATACGCGTCCTACTTGCTTCTAGAACCTCGTGTCTAATCTGAAATGCTCCGTCTTCTTTCTCTCTCTCTTTCTGTCAGATTATCTGTGCAGCCCGGACGAGAACATTTACAACATCGACTTCACCAGGTTCAAGATCAGAGACATGGAAACCGGCACAGTGCTGTTTGAAATCACCAAACCTCCATCCACAGGTGAGTCCCTGAACATTCCTATGGGCCTGTTTCATGTAACCTTTATTTACCATGACAATATTTGCAGTGAACACATAATGCAGTGGCTTCGTGCACGTAGGCTGCTCATATCCACTAAACATAAACAATGAAACTGCAGATGCATCCATGTAAAATGCACACTGATGACTATTCTTCTTGAGATTCATTATTATTATTTTCATAAAGTAATTAATTGTCAGCGCTATAAGATATATTGAAATATATAATATAGATATATTGAAAGAAAATTACAGAAAATACACCAGACTCTGGATATTTGATCTTGTTATCTCCTTACTTGCCTGAGAACCATCATGTTTATAAGTTTACCTCAGGAGCAAGGTAACCTGGTGATAGTTGTCAGTACATCCAAGCACACATTGCAAACAGGAACTGCTCATAGCTAATTCGGCATATTTATAATGCTTCCAATTTGCCAAAATGTAAACAAACATAGGCTAAAAAAAACAGGATCAAAGTTGTAGCAAGAGGGCTATGTGTAGGTGGTCTGTTATCCCATATACAATGTTTGCTTCTGTTTAAAAAAAAAAACAAATTGGTGCTTTTTCTGTGCCAGACAAATACATATTTTTTACTACTTGGCTGTTGACATGAACTGGAAAATACACCTGCTACTTATTCTGCTTTCCTGGGGTGTTTTATATTGTTTTTGTTGTGATATGTTTGTGTTCATTCTACCTGAGAAAACCGATGGAAAATTTCCATGTGTGAAAATATTTATTTCATTTCATTCTGTTGTGATCCACATGAATTTATCCACACCTCAGATAAAGCAGGGGAGAAGAGGGATATCGACCCAAACGCTGGGCGGTTCGTCCGTTACCAGTTCACCCCGGCTTTCCTCCGGCTGCGGCAAGTTGGAGCCACGTAAGTGAGATCGTGTGTGGATCTTTATTTACAAGGACGCAGTTACCAACAGAAAAATCGCAGCGTCCTCCGCCACTCTCTTTGTGTTCCTGCCTTTGATTTCTCTCGCCTCATTCACCTTTCTCTGTCTGTCTGTCTGTCTGTCTGTCTTCATCTGTGCAGCGTTGAGTTCACGGTCGGAGACATGCCCATAGAAAACTTCAGGATGATCGAGAGACATTATTTTAGAGAGAAGCTGCTCAAGAGTTTTGACTTTGAGTTCGGCTTCTGCATGCCCAGCAGCAAGAACACCTGCGAACACATCTACGAATTCCCACCTCTGTCTGAGGACATCAGTAAGTCTGTGTTTGGAGGATCTGTGGTTCAGGCAGCATCTTTATATACTGTCACGCTGTGGGACTAACTCTCTCGCTGTCTGTGCTCATCTACATTTATGTTGATATACCATCACATTTTTATGAACTTGTCTGAAAAATCTCAAAGTCTTGATACAGAGCATCTTTTAAAAGAACATATTTCATTTGTTTTCCTGCAGTATTAGCTCTGCAAACCAAAGCCTATTGATGTTTTCTATGGTTGTGTTTAGGCACAATACTTTTATAATGTTAGGATCTTGTCTTAAATATTGAAAAAGTCAACATTGAATTAAAGTGCAAGACAAGATGTGTTAACTTTATCCATATTAAATCAAAACCACAATCTTCTCTCAACCTTAAACAAAGTCATTTTTGTCGCCTAAACTACACATGGGCTAACTTGTGTGTAAGTCCTGAACCTTGGACGCCCAACGTCCACCCAGACCACCTCTCTGCAACTTGCAAAAAATGTTTCCACTGAAGTTATCCATCCAGCAATTATGTATTATATTATATATATTATATATATATTATATATTATATTTACCTCAAAACATACAGTCAGTGGTCAGTTTATTATGTACACACAGCTAAAAGAAATATATACCTCAGTCCTGCAATAAATCCTACTTTCATGAAGGTTATAATATTCAGTTTTTGGTGACACTGTTTCAGAGAGGTGTTGACACTGTGTGATCATTATGGAGGCTGCAGTTGGTGGAGCTTTTTAGCTGTATTGCATTAAGCCTATTATTTAGCTTATTCCCATTAATGTACAATGAGATGGACACAATAATAAAAGTCCCTGTATTAATGATCACGGGGACCCTCCTCAGATTAATCAAAGTTTTCTAACAGCTGTGATTTTTTTGTGTGTGCTCACAGTCAGAGAGATGGTCCTGCACCCGTATGAGACACAGTCCGACAGCTTCTACTTTGTGGACAATAAGCTGGTGATGCACAACAAGGCAGACTACTCGTACAACGGCGGGACGTAGAGATGACTCCCCAGCACGAGAGACAGGTGGATGTACAGACTGACCTGAGGGACGATCAGAGTACACTGGTGGGGTTAACGTCCTGTCAATCCAGTAATCTCTCTCTCTCTTTCTCTCTCTGTCTCTCTTTCTCTCTTTCTCTATCTCCTTCTCCCGCTGAGAGAATGCCATCCAGAAAACACCCATACAGATGTGTCAGTTACAATCTGTGTGTGTGTCTGTGTGTGCGAGTTTGTCAAAGCCTAAAAAGAAGCCACATTTGCACAAACACACACACGGACACACGTGGTTCACAGCTCGATGTGGCGTCGCTGTAACAAAGTGTGTTTGTAACAGATAAACCAGCAAGTGGGCAAGTTTTTGGCTTTCGCTCTCTCGCCACGTCATGAAGTGAAAAAAGAAAAAAAAAACTCTGTATCTTCAAATATTGATAGAAATTATTTTTTTTCCATTCCTGTACATGTTAGGAACAGAACTTGCATCTAAAAACATGTGTTTTTAGGACCAGTGTGTAGGATTTAGTGACATCTAGTGGTGAGGTTTTAGATTGCAACCAGCTGAATACCCCTCCCCTCACCCCTCACTGTCCATGTGTGTAGCCTACGGTGGCCTTCAGGTGATGAAAGATGGTCCTAATCACAGCCAGTGTTTGGTTTGTCCATTCTGAACTACTGTAGAAACATGGTCGGCAACATGGAGGAGGACCCGCTCCCTATGAAGATATGAAGGGCTCATTCTAAGATAACGAAAACAGTGATTCTTAGTTTCAGGTAAATTTTCACTAATGAAAATATAATTATGAACATTTTCTTCCATTTCTGCCAATAGATCCTGATAAATCCTACACACCGGTTTCCCCAAAAATAACAGTTCTTGGGAAATTATTTCTCAGATTCAGTGAGTGTGTATGTGTGTGTGTGTGTGTGTGTGTGTGTGTGTGTGTGTGTGTGTGTGTGTGTGTGTGTACTCTTGCTTTTTGGAATGTGTGTGTTTCTGTACTTTGTATGATTGTCTGTACTGTGTGTGTGTCTAAGTGTGTCAGTTTGACGCATGATTACTGGTCTGGTAGAAATATATGAATTTAAATGTCAGTAATGTGGTCATCTGGTTTAAAAAGGTCAAATAGATTTTCCAGAACCCGTTAGTACATTTTCTACACAGTAGACAATAGTTAGTCATTATGAATTTATCAGACCTATTTCCTGTCTCCTAATTCTTTTGTTCCATATTTATTTCCCGAGCTGTGTGACCTGTATTAACTTTAGGGCGTATGCGTTTGTTGTCTTTGCTCAAAGCACAACATCTCTTCAAAGACAACAATGAGGAAACAGAAATCTGATCCGACCATAAACGTACTTTGTTATCTGTGTATTAACTGTAATTTTCCAGCCTCATGTTGTTTTGTTTAGGTGATAAAGAAGTTGTTATGATCTTTGTTAAGTTGCACCCTATTTGTCCATGTTAAGGTTTTACTGTTTGCGAACTCTTCTTGACAGAAGAAATGGAAATCTTGGAAGAAGATTTGGGAATGTAGCAGAAGTCTTTTAAAGAACAAATCGTCCTCAAATCATCTTATATTTCTTGTTTTTGTGCCGTTTCTCTGTTACCTGATTTCTGCCTCTCGTACATTTCTATCTCATCATTTTCATTCTCAAACATCGCAGTCAGTTAGGACCTGAGCGTGTCGATCTGTTGTTATTCGAGGGCATTTACCACACAGATCACACAGAACACCAGTAACTGAACTGTCTTCAGATGCCTCTAAATTGTAATATGCACACTTGGCTTTCTCTCCGTGCTGTGGCACAACCTGACTCAAACAGTATCCAAATAATTCTCTGTCTTATTCCCAGCATTTCTGCACATGCTGTCTGATTTGATGCACTGAACTGGTTTGTGTTTCTGTGTTTGACTTAAATGATTCTACTTAAATAGCAGTAAACTCCACCCGTCTGTTACAGCGAGTGCAAATCATTTGCAAAAAATATCTGTGATGAAAGGAAATTACTTGAATGCACCTGTTTGATTCAGATTGTCACTTGAAGTGGTTAAAGCCTGAATGACTCTGGGTTTTTTGGGGGGGCCTGTACAAGTTTCTGATTGTGAGTTAAAGGGGATAAAAGTTGAAAGAGAATATTAGCAAATGTGCTAAAAGTCGTAAGAGGGGAGTCAGATCGGCTCAGATTGACTTGAATGTTATGTCAAAAACGCAACACAGATGTGTAGAGCAGATTTATTTATGATTGATTGTGACTCGTGTACAAATTATTTTAAACTGATGTGAAGTTTTTGACAATTCAAATGTTGGTGTGACTGAACAAAAGTAAAATAAATAAAGATTTATGGGACTTTTTGAAATATCGCAGTGTCTTGACTGTAAATATTGTGGGTGTGGAGTGAGAGAGCACACACTGTTCACATTATGATGCTTTATTTTCAGAATAAAAACAGCTGAGGTACATAAAAATGAAATGTGGAAAAAAACAAACCCACATTGCTCTGCCGGGACGTTCTGTCTCTGTCTCTGTTTCTGCACCTGCATTTTATTACATTCAACTGCAATAAACACAATAGAAATTGACCTCCACTTAGATCCTATCCTATTGGCAGCTGCTTATCTCAAAGTTATCCTTCAACTAACCTTTTCATCTGTACTCATTGTACACAATATTAGTAACACCTTCCTGCTATTGATTTGTGCGCTTTCTGTGGTTCAATGTCCTCAGTGCTTAAAAACATCTTACAGAGTCTCTTTAACTTTGTGTGGATGTCCCAATAATTACTGGAGTGGGTTTGTTAAAGGAAACGTTTGACATCTTTGGTTTTACTCTTGGTTATTTTCTTGACAAGAGTTAGATGAGAAAATCTCAACCTCTTAAAGTCACAAATCAACATGTTATATCTCGTTTGTTTAATCTTAAGTGTCAAAATGACAAGGTGTGTTTTAAGGGGGGTGGTTTCCAGAAAGCCACTGAGCCAGGCCAAGAAATTATGCAGCATGTAATAGTTTTATGCTTTGGTTTTTGCATTAAACAGAGAAGATATAGTATGTTAATCAGTAAGCTTTAGAGGTGCTGGTGGACAGATTTGCCTTTGGACGGAGCCAGGTTACCTGTTTCCAGACTTTATGCTAAGCTGAATTAACATGCTGTGGGTGTAGCTCTCGCAGACATGAGAGTGGTGTCAATTTTCTCATCTAACGCTTCACAA
Organism: Trachinotus anak; assembly: GCF_046630095.1. Taxonomy (NCBI): domain Eukaryota; kingdom Metazoa; phylum Chordata; class Actinopteri; order Carangiformes; family Carangidae; genus Trachinotus; species Trachinotus anak. The sequence goes on from NW_027273871.1 coordinate 2,578,900, forward strand.
GAAAGAGCATTGCCCAAAACTTTCAACTATTTCCTTAATAGCTTTAGCCTGTAATTATCCAAGGAGCACATTTGCAGTTTAAGATAAAAGTTCCCTTCAAGGTATGTTAATAAAAGACAGTCTGCCACTCTGGTGTTTACAAATTATGTTTACAAATTATACAAATGCTTGCTCATGGTAAAAACAGTGTGATTAAAAAAAAAACTGATAAAAATGAAATATGCAAAAAAAAAGGCTTTAGGTCCAACACAAGGACCACAGTAATAAGTTACATTAACTGATGCAATTAATTCATTTTCATCATGCTTCTCATTTACATGGTGTCTGTAAACACAGCATCACTCAGAATAATCACATTGTTTTATATAAAATTACTCAAACAAACATTGTACCGCACCTTTGCAGTAATGATAAATAGATTAATGAGATGACATCACATTCAGGGAAAAGTGTACAAGGAAATGACCTTAGTCTTTTTCAAGGAAAATAAAAAAACACATTTATCTTCTGTTCAGACACTGGAGTTCAATAATGGAGCTACCACACTGACACGGTTCAACGTTATCTCAGTGGTGCTTGTTTGTGTGTTTCTGGTTTAATAGTAATACATGTTTGTTTACTGCTGCATAAGAGAAAATAGGTAAACAAAACAGTTGTGATGTCCTGAGTGCAACTGGGACTAAATGGTGTTTAATTTTGGATCAGGTTCCTCTCCTCATTTCTAAAACAGCGAGAGCTTCAGCTGCAGCTCCTCTCTTCTCTCCTTTAAAGATCCTGAAAACTTTTTTTCTCATTAACTTCTTTTTATAAGCACAATAACCCACCAGTTTCTGTCAAAGTTAAAACATTTTTACTATATTTGACTATTAACCTCTTGATAAAAAAAATACCTAAAGATGTTTTTGTTTTTGTTTTTTTAATTGTTTCTTATTTAGTCCTGGTTATTTTATGAAACATTTTCATGAAACTGAGAAATACTAAAAGACAAGTTTTCAGGGGTTTTAAAAACCAGCTCTGTGGCACTCTCTCTCTCTCTCTCTCTCTCTCTCTCTCTGTTGTTTCTTACTCAGGGCTCCTTTGTAATGTTGGTCCAATGAGGGAAGGTGCCCATGTCAAACATGGCGTAACCCCAGGTATTGATGCCTAAATTAATGGTCAAAATCCCAATGATGTTCAGCATGAAGCCAGTTCTCACCTGGAAGAACAGACACATTCTGATCAGTATGAGTACAGTTCAAAAACCAGGGTATCTGCAGGTCTTGAAGAGTCTTAAAAAGCAATGAAATTAGTTTTCACTTAACTTAGAAGTTATTTAAAAAGTCTTATATTTTATTCACAAAAATCTTTAATGTTTTCTCTGGCATGTTGTGGGTGGAAGTGCTGATTATAAAATGGCTTTGTATATGATCAGATGCTGTGGGGAGATGCTATACACCTACAGTGTATACAGTGAGTCATGTGTGCAGGAGATTCTTTACCAGTTTGATCATTTATCAAACTGCTTAAAGCGAAAATTTGGACATGAGTGAAATATAAAAGTATAAGTCCTTCACTTCCACTCATACTCGAAGACTAGAGTAAAAACCATTTATTAAATTTATTAAATCCTAAATAACTGCACTGCAGAAACAAAGGTGATTCTTAGAAGGTTGATAAATACGAGTGGCAACCATCATAACCCGATACAGAAGCCAAAGTCCAAATAACTGTGGTATATGAGTTACCTATACTATGCATGAGAAAAGCTTTTCTCAGGAAACACAAAGCTCCTAAATTTCTATTAGCTCTTACAGTGTCACCTGCACTGACTCAGTGGCTGTGATAATCATTATTTTAGAGGATATCAAGGGTTAAACAGGGACACCACTGAAGTGTGTGGTGTGTGTTTGCTGGATTGATAGATGTGTCCTACCTTTAAATTAGATCCAAGAATCATGGGCTCAACCAAACTAAAGCTTGTTCACGTGAATGATACTTGTGACATAGCTTGTGTATTACAGACTGCATATGTGTATGAATCTCACCATGTCAATGACTTTGAGGTTTCCAAAGGAAAAGGCGATGGCGTTGGGTGGGGTAGCCACAGGCAGCATGAAGGCCAGAGAGGCAGCAATGGTGCAGGGCAGCATCACATACAGCGGGTGTATCTTTATAGCTGTGGCCTAAAAGAGAAAAAGAAAAACATGCCAGCACAACACGGTTTAATACATGGAGAGGAACTGTGTGCACAGCCACAGGCACTGTGGACATTTTTTGTTTTCAGTTTACCATTGAGGCCAGAATGGGCAGGAACAGCGTGGTGGTGGCTGTGTTGCTGGAGCACTCGGTGAATGTCGCCACCAGCATGGACAGCAGCAACGAGATGGCAAAGGGGGGGATTTTCTCCAGAGGTGCCAAACTCTCTCCCAACCACTTGGACAGACCTGATTCCTGTAAATAAATAAACCAGGAACGTTGATCTCTTTGAGAAAAGACTTCAGATGAGAGCAGTGAAATATCCCAACAATTACCAGCTGGACTGCCATAAAATTTGGTACATTCACATTCACCAGTGGATGGATTTGACTGATTTTGATGATACCCTGACTCATCATCTAGCAGTGCCAGTGAGTCCAGTAAAATATCCTGATATCTACTTCATGTACTGGTACAAAATTTTGTACAGGCGTTCGTTTTGAAGATCCCCTGACTTTTCCTCTGGCGCCACCATGAGGACGACATTTGTAGCTTTAAGTGAAATGGCTCCATTCACCAGATAATCAGCTCGTTATCATGGATCCTTTCCTTTTCAAATATCTCATGTAAAAGTGAGGTTTCAATTTTTCTAATTATAGATCACTATATCATGTATTTTAGTAATTATCAATTAATAATTTGTTCTAATAACTCTAAAAGGATAAGAACTTATATTCATCTTAGGTTCTCAGAGCCCAGAGTGATATCTTAAAATTATTTATTTTCTATCTGACCAATGCACCAAAACCCCCCAAAAATTCAAGTCAGTTGATATAATTTACAGAAGGACAGGAACTCCTCACAATTGAATAGATTATCAAATCTTGAATTCACTAACTGATTAGTCGACAAATCCTTGCTGCTTAATATAAAAGGGAACATGAAGTCTTAGAAGGAGCAAACATAGAGCTGTTGGGTTTTTTTTTTTTTACCTCACTGCCTGCAGCCAGAGCGAAGCCTCCTCCCAGCAGCAGGATGATGTTCCAGGGCATTCGCTCGTGGACCACCTGCCAGTTCAGCAGAGTCGGGGGAGCCTTCACCAGCTTACCTGTGAGACCCAGAGGAAGTTTGAATATGAAATGATAATCACTTTAAGAGGGAAGCGTCATATCTGTTCTGTAATTATCACCCAGCTCTCTAATGAGCTGAAAATCTAGGTCACACAATTTTTTTTTTCTCCACATGATTCATTGTACAATATTCTCAGGGATTTTTTTTCTATAAATGTGGTCAATGGGGGTAAAATAAACATTTCACCTTCGTCGTTATAACCATAGCTTCCAAACGTGGGCAGCCGGGAGGGGATGGCGAAGAAGAGCATCGAAACTAAGATAGCGACGGTTCCATCTGACACAAAGCTGAGACACAGAGGATAAAATTACATGACATAGTGTTGTTTAAACAAGAATATTGTTGTTTTTGTCACAAATGCTGTCACAGTACAAATCTGTTTAAACTATGGAACTAAGAACAAATATGCATCTATTTATGTATGTATTTATTTATGCTTCATCATTTGTGTTGATGAGATCAAATTATTTAACCAGAGGACCGGGTTTTAGGAGTTTCTGCACAGAGAGAAGATGAATGAAATACAAAGATACAGGGTGAAAGAGTAAAAAGAGAGGAAGAAGAGAAAAGTAAAGAGCCTTAAGCATAAAGCAGGAAACATCATGTGTTTCTTATTGTAAACAAATCCCACGAAAACACCAACACATATATTCAGTGCTTTCTGACCACACCAACCTGCCGATCCTTTCCTACTAAAGACTTAACTCTTTACAAAACGATCACAAATAAAATATTAATAAAACATAAAACTAAAAACAGCTGGGCACTAAAGTTTTCTGTAAACATTATTGTATTTGGTTGGGACAATGTTCAGTTGCAGGTTTTTGTGAATATTTAAAGCATCAGGGTGATGTACGTGGGACTGACCCAAAATAAACTATACTGTATGCATGCTCAAGGCAATGAAGAAACGTATCACCCAGTGTTGCTCGTGGGATTGACCATGAAAAATGACTCAAAATACTGTGTGTTCTTGTTCACAGAGTTGCAAAATAGGAGGAGCTCTTGGTCCCGAGAGTGTTCAGTACAGCAATATTATCAATGTTGCTTAACAATAAAACACAGGATTCAGATGATGTAACAATCATATATGTTTATATGTTATGGCCACAAGTTTTAATTATTTCAAGGTCGCTTCTGAGAAATCCTGTTTTATCATGTTTTATTGTTGTCATTTGGCAGAGCGGACAGAACTACCATTGCTGCAGAGAACACGCCAGTCAGGGGTGTGAGTCACAACAGCAGCTAATGCAAAATGGTTTGTCATCACAATTTGTAAAAGAAATCCAGCATCATAGTTGCTGAAGTCCACCACAATGGACCCAAAAATGAAAAGTGAAAACATTTAAGCAGCAGATTGTAAAATTTGTTTTGTCAACAGTGTATTCTGTAGTTTCCACCTGTTGATGATTGAATGTTTCTTGCTGAGACACAGTCCGAGTTGTAGTTAATTTTTCCTTTAACATCAGTGCACACAAGCTTATATCAAGCAGCAAACTCCAGGGCTGAAAAAGTGAAGCCAACACTTGAAAGGCCATTTGAGGCTGGCTCCAAAAGCAAATCAGTCCCCATAGCTATTCGCTGAGGTCTCTGCTTCACACACGACCACCTCTTTGCCAATTTTTGGATTGGCCAGAAATTAGGCGGAGTCAGACACTGCCAAGTTGTCAACAGCGCAGCAGCCCACTCTGAGCTTCAGAACCGCTCTTCAGAAAGCTATGGGTGACATCACGGAGACTATGTCCATCTTTATACACAGTCTATACCTTTGACTTTTCATCAAAGGAAGAAATTTTTTTTGTGGAATTTTACCTCCAGAACCAGGGGCACCCAAAATAGCTCATCCCAGTTAACTGTGGTTATTATTGTAACTATGATGACAAAGGTCCCCTAACCTTGACAAAGAAGTAATTTTTACCCAAATTTTAACAATGTACACAAACCCTGATCTTTCTTTAAAACCAAACCAAATTCTAGCTGTCATATATCATAAAACAGATTTATTTATTTATTTAGTTTTAGTTTTGGATGGCTCTCAAAAATAGTAGCCTCACAGATCAGAATCTGTGTCTAGAGGGCATAAACAAACAACATCTTGAAATTTATTTTCGAAGGACTTGTTGGTTTTTTAACAGGCTTTGGCTACACAAAAAACACTTGTTAGTATCAGCATTTTGTGGTTGGTTTTTAGTCTTTTCATGGGAAAACTGCAGAACTTCACCACACTTATCCTCTGAAGTCACATCAAAAAGAGGAAACAGACAGTGAGAGACTCACGCCGTCTCCTTATTGAAGAGCACTGTTGCCCAGCCGTCTATGAAGCCCGGCTCCCTGGTGAACCACAGGAGCACCAGCAGGACGAAGATGGTGAGCACCGCTCCCTCAGCAAACTTCATGGGCCCCAGCTTGCTGTACTCCTCCTTCATCACTGCGAACGCCTCCTTATCTCTCTCGGACTTCATGCCGCAGCCAAATGACTTCTTCAGGCTGAGGAGAAATGTTTGATGATGTGTGAACTAAGATTACTGAAGTGGTTAAACATTAAGTTACAGTGACATATAGTTACAGAGTATAGATAGCATTTCTATATTGAAAAATAGTTGTCTTTCACTAACTCAACGATTTTCTTTCACTGTGTCCTCTGATACTTGGTGATTATTTCATACTTTAGTGAAGTATTCAGTTATCTTATTTTCATGCGCACAGAACTTTATCTCAAACAATTTGCTTTCAATTCAAATGCTGAATTCTGTTGTAAAACACCAAAAATCCCCCTAAGGATTTTCTCAAGAAGAAGAAGAATTGGATCAATAAAATTTGGGTTAAGACCATTTAAACATAATGCTTTTTTGCTCACAGAAACATGTGTGGCTGACTGTAAAGGACTGAAGCTGCCTTACTTGAAGCCCAGGAACATAAACTGAAGCCATATCCAGGAAAACACCAGCATGAGCACCATGTTGGGAAAGGCAAAGCCGAACCAGCTGGCAAAGTTGATCACGTCACCGTTTTCAGGGAAGAGCCTTCACAAAATATGAAGAGATGAAAGGAGGAAAATCAGTGGTTACTTGTCTGGAGTAACATTCTTCTGTGCTTGTTGAGTGATATTTATTCATGCCTTACTTGTCAATTTGACCCTTAAGGATGAGGTTAGGGGTTGTGCCGGTGAGCGTGGCTGTGCCTCCGATACTGGCAGAGTAACACACGCTCAGACTCATCCCTTTGGTCAGGAGATCGTACTTCGCCTCTGTTTCCTGTCTCCTGGACTCCTGCTGTGACACGTGTTCATCTAGAGCCCAACACATCCAGTAAGTTACCATTATTCTAAAGTTTACTTTCAAGAAACCTGTCAATCCTGCAGATGTGTTTCATACTTACGCTCTCTGTCCTCCAGCTCAGAGCTGGTGTTTGGCTGTTTTTCTTTGGCTATATCCTGCTTAGTTTCTCTGAGCTCAACCTCGAATGCGAGGTTGTCTGCGGCTGCGCACTGGAATTCTCGCTCATCCGCCTGCATCTCGGTGGTTTTCAGCTGCTGCAGCACAGCGTGGGCAATGGGCAGCATCATGGCTGTGGTGGCTGTGTTGCTGATCCACATGGAGAGGAAGGACGAGACGATCATGAAGCCCATCATCAACCTGTGAGAGGGGTCAAGCAGAGGGGGTGAAGATGAAGATAGTGACCATGAGCTGAAAACGACGAGCACTTTTTCCAAATTCAACATGTGTGGTACCACCTGTGTGTGATTTTGTGCTGTGGTGTAAATTAATTTCCCTCTAGTGAACTTTTGCAAGTAATTTCTGTATCTGGTTGTGTTTTCTCTTTTTGTGGTGTTTTTCCCAAACGCTGCATGTGTTTTGTCCAATTCATGAAGCAGTTTTGCTTTTGTTTTGTTCATACTCATAATAACATTAAGTGATTAGTTAAAACCTGGTTGTTGTGGAGAAATCACTCAAAAGTGTAAGTACAGAGATTACAATCATCCTGAAGATGAGAAGTGCCGAGTGGAGGATTTGTGTAATCAGTTGAACATCTTTGACATGTGTCATCACTGTAAATAAATGTGATGTGACAGAAATCTTAAAACAGTAAAGATCTTTGTGGACAGTGTTGCTCCTCTAGTCACAGCTTTGTTTTTGCAGTCTGCTGTAGTGTGCACAGATGAGCTGTATCTCAAGGCTTTCTTACAGGGATGGACGAACACCAACCAGCAGCAAAACACGGAGAGCGATGCGTTTATGGAGGTTCCATTGCTCCACTGCGATGGCGACCAACAGGCCGCCCATGAACAGCATGTTGGAGTCTTTCAGATATTCAATACTGACCTGAGACAGATCACACAGACACAAACGTCAGCAGAGGAATCGAAAATCCAAACACGTGCAAAACAAACAGAGCAAGTTTTTAACCTATGAACATAATGTCTAATGCAGAGATAATGTATCATTCAATTTGTTTTATGAGCAATAAAAGTAAAACATTGGGTTCAGCAGATTTGTCCTTCTCTGTAAAACTGCAGTATGTCCTGAAATCATCATCTTCAGTGCGCAGCGTTTCATCAGTTAAGATAAAGCAAAACTCCCACTCTACTGCACTTTATTTATGCTGCTCTGCAGGTTTTCCTTTCGATGTTCTCTAGCCGAGAGGTGTGGGGAGCAAATATGAGGTTGTAATGAGGCAAAGCAACCGGAAGACAGTACGTGAACTTTAAACTGAGGTACTTGTACTTTACTTGAGTATTTACATTTTATGCTGCTTTGTACTTCTACTGCACCAAATTTGAAAGGGAGGTATTATAAATTTACCTCTTTTTTGGCTTGTTATCAGTTATGAAAAGCTAGTGTCTAGTACCAGCCCCTTAACTGTCACATTTCTGACATCTATAAGGTGTTAGCACTTCCACCAAAGAGATTAGAAAATTCCAAAGACATATATGTAAATTTATGTAGAAGAACTTTATTTTTTCCTCTTCAATATCTCATTAATCATCTCACATCTCTTCTCATGAACCCTACAGTCGGCCTGCACCTTTGGAAACACCTGACAGGACTATGTGACTGTATATAAAATTTAAAAAATGCTGCTTATACAGTGATGCGTAAATTTGAAGAATCAAATGATATAATTCATTATGAAGTGTAATACTATATAAGACATTAACCATTTTGCTGCTGAATAATCCTGCAGGACTCATTGACCAGCGTGACAACAGTGCAGAGATATTCACTTTTAAAGTTTTTGAGTGAGCCTCGCTCTTCTAACCAATCAGAGAAGGCCAAAGTCAGAGGTCACAAGCAGCTGTATTCACCTTCACGTATAAATAAAGCACAGGTACATATAAACTGTCTAATAATGGAGCACAGAGGTAAAAAAAAAAAAAGGTTTGTACCGCTCCAGCCGTCATGATGCCCATCATAGGAAAGAGGACGACTGGCAGAAGGGCAGTCACAGCCAGAGGCATACACTCCGTACACCAGTACAGAGCCATGAGGAGGATAGCATAGCCACATCTCGCTTGCTGTGAAGACACACACACACACACACACACACTCAGGTCAGAAGTGGCTGTGAAGTACAAGTGTTCAGATGCTCTGAATGAAAAGTGACAAACATCACATCAGCGGTGCAGCACTTAGTGATTTTACTCTGAAATATACTGAGATATGCAAAGACACTTGTTTGATGCTTCATCTGAAGCACACAGAAGCAGAGATAGACACACACAGCATTTACAGAATCTCAGCTTTCGCGTCCTTCATCTTATCTCCGGTGTCTCTTTAAAAGGCAATAAGACTTTACACATGCAGATAGCAGTAACCCTTGATCATAAAACAAACAGTTTGTCGCGCTCTTGTCTCATGTGATAACTCTTTATGGGTTCTCAGTAAAATCCTTTTTCTTAAAGACTGTTTAAACTGCCCGACACGAAACTTTCCACTGCCACACACATACGACCTTGCTCAACTCAGCAGGTCATGCACAAACAGTCTTACAGTAACAAACAGTAACAACGTTTGCTTCATGGCACTTACACTTTCAAAACATTAGGAGATAAAAAGAAAACAAACTGTGTACAATGTCTTAATTATTCAAACCTAATCGTACGACCCATATGAAATTACTTATTGCGTCCACATGCACACTGCAACAGTGTGCAATTTATGTGCGTTTTTGCTCTTACTAGCATTACTTTTTCTACTATAATATACTACGAACACCAAATGAACCATATCTTCATTAAATAGGCATTTTATGTCACATTCACTCCTTCTCTTTCAGGTTTTTTAGAATTAGGACGGATTTTTTTTTTTTCCATAAGTAATAAGTTCATCATCTTGGGAAATGCATCTATTTACTTTCTTGCTGAGAGTTCCCTGTGGTGGGGGCTCTGACAGCAAAGGCCCATTCAAACTTTGTCACAAGCTGTGACCCATGGAATAACCAGCAGGGATCTATTAGCAGATCTCAGTGGTCAAGAGGGCACATATCAAGTCAGTAAATCAGTTAGGAGTGAGGCCATTTAAAGGTGAAATCTGAATTTTAAATCAATTCAAAATCTAAAATGAGCCAATGTAAAGAGGCAAGAACAGGGGTGATGTGATCATGCCCTTTGTCTCAGTAATTAGTCCAGCAGCAGCATTTATGAGCAAACCGCAGACGATAGAGGGAACTCCGGCTGATAACTGAGTAAAGTGCATAACAATAGTCAAGCCACAAAGAGATAAAAGCTAGTACAACTTTTTGCAGCTCAGCAGTTGATAAGAAGACCTCATGTTAGAGGAAGGATAAGGATACGAATAAACAACAAGAATAGATGAATATGATACAAATAAATAAATGAATAAGAATAAAAAAGAATCAGAAGCCAGTAAGCCAGTTAGCTTAGCTTAGCTGACTCAAAACAGGGAAACATCTTAAAATACAATTTTGAAAGTAATCAGCCATTTATTCTAAACTACATAAAAGAGAAAGAGTGAATGTGGCTCGAAACGCCTATTTAATAAAGACATGCATCTGATGTTGTTAAAGCAGTTGTTGAAATAGTGTTGTGCTGTTGCAGTGCATGTGTGTATAATGAGGAATTTCATATAATGCACATGAATGTGTTTCAGTAGGTAAAATATCTCTTTGAATTGTCCTGCAGTGAAAAACATTGAGATGTAAAATTCATCTCTGGCCAATGTGAAAATTACATAACATGCACTGCACTGTGGGAGCGGCTGAAGGAACCTTTTTAAATCTAGGAGGCAGACGATTTTATGTCTTTATTTGCACTGTAAGTCTTGCCAGGGGTTCAAATTTAGTTTAAGATGGACTGCACCCTGTGCTCCATCACTTCACCTTTGTCTCTCATCAGTCATTAAGTTACTGAGCCTTTTTGATTACAGTAAATCAATATGCTGATGAATTAAGATGTCCATTTGAAGCATTCAAACATATAACAAGCATATTACATGAGCCACAGGGTTACATGTAAAGTGATTTTGTTTATAGTGGCCATGTGAGGAATCTAGCTGTGGAGATGTTCAGCACTTTGTCTTTCTCTGGGATTAAGTGGTTTATACTGAAGACCTGATGAGTGAAAGGTGGATATTTAGTGGTAAACATGACAGATATTGCACTGCAAGATCAGATTTATTGATGGAAATTTTGTTAATAGAAATCAAAAACTGGCAAATATTCACATTTGAGAAGCTGGTACCAGTGAATTTGTAGCATTTCTGTTTGAAAAAATGATCAAATATCAAAGTTGTTGCCAATTAATTTTCTGTCAATCATATAATCAATTAATCAATCATTTATGAATTCACTGATCATTTCAGCTGTATAGTACTGGCTGGTTTCTGGGTGTCTTGAAAACTAATGTAATTGCCATACACAGTGACAGTCAGCAGGGGCCCAACCAGGGCTCGTTATAAGGTTCGTCTGGCCATGCTCATCAGGTGTTAATAAACTGGACAAACATAATCAATTAGTAAAACCACCTCCATGATGTACCTCTGGCACTGAAGCAGAAAATGGGTCAGAGAGTGAGAACAAATGTGCAGCCACAGTCAAACTTGTTGAAGACTCTTGAAAACACTGGTGATGCTCAGGTCAAGTCAAACAGATTAAAACAGCCAGTTACCTCCTCTGGCACATACATGCACACACACAAACACACACTTACCGATGTAGGGCTTATGATTGGCAGGGGAAGGAGGGCCAGTGGAGTGACAATAATGATGATGTAGTTTCTGTGGTACCACATCCACCTCAAACCACTACGCATGCTTCCCATGGCAGAACTGAAAGGCAACCCAGAAACAAACAAAAAAAAACTATCCAGGCGTCTCCCTGGTCACTTTGAGCAGACAGCTGATCAAGACAAACACCGGCTGATTAGAGTGAAGGCATAACAGAGGGGCAGACAGGAGGAAATGAAGCTGCACAACCAAGCTCAGGTGAGCACAAGAGCAGTAAGGCACAGGTGATGAAAAGCAGAGATGTGCTCCACAGAGACCCAGTGAGGTAACAAGGCTTTATATCTCTGGTAGCATATCAAACATTAACTCAACCACCAAAGAGATCACAATCCTTGACAGAGAGGCAGATGAAGCTATTGGGAAAGAGAGGAAGGCAACAGTGACAGTACAGAGAGGGGGGGGGGACTGGCAGATGGAGAGACAGATAGTCAGACAATAAGTAGGTTTATCATCTGAAGGGGTGCAGCTCTGGTAGGTGCAGCCAAAGGTCAAGACTGGTGCATGTGCCAGCTGAGCTGTAAAGTACAGGGAACCTATGGGCCCCTGGGCACGGACAGCAGGTAAAAGTCCCCCACCACCTACCCCTCCTATAGAAGGGCCCCAGACTGAAAGAGACCAAAAAAAAACTCTTTGGAGTCATTTTAAGTCTCTTTGTAGTTGCGTTGAGTTTCTTTGTCACCTTTATTGGTTTCTTAGTTTAATCCATTTTTTTATTTTTATTTTTTGCCATATTTTTTCTTTCTTATTTAGATGTTTTATCATGTTGGCTAACAAACTAGTCTGGTATCCTGCAGTCAAATGGGTTTTGTGCAAAGTTACAAAAGTTTGTCAGTTCAATAATTAAATGGAAGTATATATATATATTTTTTTTATTTCTATTTTTATGTGTATCAATTACGGGTGCAGCCTACAACATGAAAATACAACAGTTTTAGAGTTGTTGAAAGATTAACTTTTTTACAACTAGGCTGCCTGTGCTCAGTTAAGTTAAGCATCTTGGACAAATCTGTGTTCTGACTTTATGAGATACTGAGCATTTTTACAATTTCTTTTTCCAGAAATAACTTACACTACTCAAATATCAGAATCCTAAAACTTTGACTTAAAAACAATACGGATTTCAACTTTAAGGACGAGTTGTTCTATTAAAATGAAAAGCTTTTAGATGCTTTAATGGAAGTCTCGCCAATAAAAAGCAACATGAGGACAGTGAACGTCTGCTATTGATCTGTTCTTAATAAAAATATCACATGGAGTATTTTACGATCTTACACAACACGCGGAAATCAACAGAAGTCTCTGTTGTTTTCTATATACCTAAACTTCCACTTACTTCATATGTGAGATAAGAGATAACTACAGTGAGGTCATAAAACAGAGGGCATGTTTTGCCAGCTATGACAAAAAGTGACTGAGGATCAGATGCATGTTCTGGTATTAATAATGTGTATTTAATCATAATACAACAAGTATAATTTAAGAATACAGCTTTGTTTGTTTTCAACATCTTTTATATTGAACGTTGAACATGCAACACTTATCATCTGAGCATGACGACAACAAAGCCATAAAAGAGAAATGAAAACAACAAAATACAAAAGGAACAAAATAAAACAAAACAAATAAGCAAGCTCCAGTGCCAGTGGGGCAGGGTTATTAGTGCTTTGCTTATCGATTGATTTAACATCGGTGCACAAGGACAACACTGTGGTTAGAAAATGTGTATAAACAGTGCACGCCTTTCAAAAGTAGTCCAGTGTTTCAGATATAAGATAAACAGTTTAACATCTTATGAAGGGGATACATCAGGCCAAGTGAGAATAATCAAGTGAGTTAGAATGAACTTATAAAATGTGGAAAAAATATTATTAAATTTGATAAATATCGATTTTATATTTTCATAGATATAATATTTAGGCCTCGCAATGGGACTTTAATTGATATTTTTCCTGATATATATTCACAACACACTTTTTCCTACATTTTATTTCTCAAGACAGGAAGTTAAAGTTGAAGTTTAAGGAATAGTTTTATGATACTGAACATATATATTGGGGGAAATAAGTATTGATGTTATTTGTAAGACATGGCATAGCTCAGTATAAATGTAACAACCGTTAAGAGAGAGATGCTTCCAACATTTTATGAAAGAGGGACAACCAAGTACAACCAATACTTAATCAACTGAGTTTTTACAACTCAGATTGAAGAATAAGATTGAGCTGCACACTGTGCTGGCACAGGTTTTATGACTGGCTGTGTTACAGTGCTCCATCTATAATGAAGAGCTCAAAGGTTTGGTGATCATTGTTCTCTGAGAGCCAGGCTCCTGTTCGTCATCATAAGGGCAGCTGACTGGTTCAATGACTGGATTAATATTTGACGTAAAAAGGGGCAGACCAATAAAAACTATGTATATTTAACATGGTTTATAACAACTTAACAGGCAAATGTTTGGTTACGAAAAAAGAAGGTCCATATAAAATCTGGCTACACTCTCTAACTGGCCCTATGGTTTACAGTTTAATTTGATTGTATGAATCATAAAATACTTACTGGTTCCAGCTGGCACTTAAATGTAGGTAATGTGGAAGAAATAGACTCTTCGGAACAAGAGAACAATTGGGAATTTTATGGGAAAGGTGATATAAATGTCCAGATTTGGCACAAGTTAACCTTCAGTCAGAGTCTTCACGGACGACCTGACATCAGTGGCGCCAGGATACTTATGCCAAAGGCTGGAATTCTTATTACACTGGCAAGAAGGAGTTTTAAACCAGTTCAATCCAGGTCCTTGGCCCCGAGGACAGGAGAAGTGTCTGATGAGCACTGAACACTTTATTTTTCTTCTTCTGTACATCTTATACAGTACTCTTTTCACCCTCTGTGTGAAATGGGCTGTTAAGGCCCTGGGTTCTTTAAGGCCCCCTCCCCTCTGAAACTGACCAATCAGAGCACAGTGGACTCTGATTGGTCACAGCTTGCCAGCAACTACCATGGCAACTGCACCTGTCAATGTGCAGCTGTAAACAAACGGTTGTAGCTGTTAGCTTCGGTTCTGCCCGCAGACTGTATGTGTTTGAGCCAGAGTCCGATTCTGAACCAGAAGATGATAGACCCGGTCCACCTTCACCAGCTGGACTGGAGCAGATTCCAGATATTCCCGAACTTAAGGAATATAAATAATGGAGGAACAGACAGTCCGGCTTCACGACCAACGGTATACAGTCAACACTGCTTCACTATCCTGCTGGTTTATGATGCTGGTAAATCTGAATGAATTAAACTTAAGTGCTCAAAGTAACTGAAAACTGAACTTAGCTGTACTCAGCATACTAACTTGATCAGGTTACCGGTGACTCCATTAAACATAACAAGATTCACAATAAAGATGCAGATGTAAGTGAGAACTACAGAAATAACCATTGCACGGTTTCTGAAGCAGTCCTCCCTCACAGTTAAATTTCTGGAGTAGTTTGAAGTAGTTTTCTTTAGGCCTTGCGATTCTATAGACAATTCACCTGCACAAAAGCTATTTAATACACTACAAGGGAGGGAAAACTCAGAAAAGCATAATAGGTCCTCTTTAAATGTTTTTACACCTGAAGTTCGTTTGCTCTGTTTGCTTCCTGACAGAGAAAAATTCAAGCGAACCAAAACGCATCACGACTAATGACGTGTGTACGTTCACTCCGCTCATTGGTCAGATTTTCTGGCGGGGGGCAGCACAGTAAACACAGGGAAATAGGTTAGCTTCAGAAATGACATTTCTTCACAGCTCTAATATGTGTCTGGGCAGTTTACCTACATGCCCCCCAACACCAGAACACCGATTCGCTTCAGTACGTCGCCATAATGCTGCACAGGTTCTGACTCTGTGAAGACGTGCTGCTGTAAGACGTTTTGAGAGGGATGGAGCTAATGTTGAGGATGTGCAATCACATGCTAACATCACGTCGAACCGTCCAGCTCCAACCTGTGGGCTCACCTGCTTAGTGGGGTCGGATCGAGTTCAGAATTGCGGGGACCGGACCGAGACCACCTCCTGGAAAGGGTCTCGGTTAGATTGTTTGGGTCCTCCCAAGTCCAATTACTGTTTTCACACCTGCCCAAACTAATGCAGCAAGGGGGGGAAAACAAACCAGGGACTGATTTAACCGGACTACAGGAGCGGCTGTGAAAGCACCCTAAGGTACTTGTACTTCTCTTGAGTATTGTATACTTATATCATGCCACTTGTACCTCTACTGTATTACAACTGAGAGGGAAATATTGTACTTTTTACTGTACTACATTTATTTGAAAGCTTTAGTTGTTATTTTACAAATTAAGATTTTTGCATATACAAAAAACGTGAAGTGCTTTTAAAATATGACACTTTGTCAGAAATTAAACCGACAGTATATACAAGTAAAGCTGAATTAGTCAGTCCATCATAAGTCAGTTGATAGAAACTCAATTGGCAACTATAGTTTGGTATTAGTTTTTGTCATTTTTCAAGCAAAAATGTTACTTGATTGTATGATTGTATGTTACTTGCAATCCTATACAAAAAATTTACTACTACAGTAAAATTAATGCTTAGTTATGTTATGTTATGTTAATGCTTAAGTAATAATCTATTGATATTGAATATAATGTTTTCTCTGCATTGAGAACTTTTACATTTAACACTTTAAGTGTAATTTTTTCTGATTATATTCATATACTTCTACTTAAGTAAGATTTTAAATGTGGGACTTTTAGTTGTATTGTTTTAACACTGTGGTCTTGGTACTTCTACTCTGGCACAGGACCTGAATACTTCCTCTACCACTGTAGTATAAGCAAAAAGTCACCAATTATAGCCCAAATAAATAGATAAATAATAGTAATAATCATGGTAATGATAGAACAACCACAACTTTGTGGATTATGCAAAACTCCTATCTTTTTCAAGTGATACTGTAAAACTTTATTGTTTATTAATTAGAGATATGGCAGCAACCAAAGTATTAATGTCCTCACTAACTGATACGAGCTCCACTGTGAACCAAAGTCCACCTGACTTTATAATCTGTCCTAATCAGGTTTATGGACAGTTTTCGCTGCACTTTATCAAAGACAAATACATTTCAAACACCACTGAGACTTCCTTCACTGTGTGGACTGGTTTATCTGCTGGTATTTCAGGAACAGATGTGCTTCATCATGTTTGTTTGAGTACAGAGGAAAGCTGAAATACCACTGCTCCTTGTCTGAGACATTTTGTTTTCAATGTCAAATCAAATGTTTTGACTTTCAATGTTTAACCGTTTCCTGATGGTCAGATGAGTGAGTGTTGAGGAAGTAACATTGCTTTAATCTGTGCTCAGGCTCAAGCGTTCTGCCTGGTGGGTATGTGCTGGTTTCAGCCTCTGTGTCTCTTCATGGTGCTGAAGATCATCTGATCATCAGCTTCTGTCAGATAATCTCCTGTCGCTCATAATCCAAAATAAAACAAAACATGTATTCCACAACATTTTAAAATATCCTACATTTTCTTGCTGACTCTCTTTTGTAACTGTGCCACTCTGGTTATCAGGGCTGCATTTGGAAGAAGCCATTATGTTTGCTGTAGGGTTGTTTTTTTGCTCCAGAGATCAATAAAGGAAAATACTGCCCTAGTTACACAATGTTTGAGCTCAGATACCCGTTACCTCACTCTCCCTGTCACTCAACCAGACCTTACATGTACTGTAGAGTAGATAGAATATCTACTCTACAGGATAACAGCACACAGCTGCAATTTCTAGTCTGGTTTGTAATTTGAATTTCAATCTTTTTCCTAATAAAGAAACATTCAGCTATTCAGACTATAAATGTAAGATTTATTCTACATTTACTGTCTTGCTTTAAAAAAAAAAAGAGAGAATAAAATAACCAAAAAGCTGATATTGGGTGTTAAATCTGTAAGATGACATATTCTGTGCCTTATAGTGATCATGTTCATGTTTGGATGATGTTTCTGGGACAGACAGGACAGAGATCAGCCATCACAGTTTAATGATTATCACAGCTTTGACCAATCGGGAGGGCAGACGCCCCGGGGTCAACAGCTCCTGAAAAATATCTATTGATCATCATCTGCACACAATGCTGCACCCCACAGTGGGGCTCGGATTCATCCGACTATAGCGCACTGGTGCAAACAGAAAGGAACGTGCGCAGTTCCACATTTTCAGTTTGTTGTTTAAAAGTGGAATAATTCCTGAGTCGAGATGAAGCCAGCAGTGACCCTGCTGGGCCTTTTGCTGCTGCTGGACACCATCTTTGCTGCAGAACGTAAGTCTTCCATGTTGTCTTCTCTAAATTATCTCTTGTGCTCTATGTCAGACAATATGTTTATAAATTACACTGGAATTAAACTTTTGACCCTTAATGTATATTATTATTATTATATCAGTAACAATTTGTACTTTTAAGTCATGTAAAATTCATGACCGTTAAAGTAATTAAACACATTTTTCCCTGCATTTACAATTCAGTAACCTATATCTGACTATTAGAAAACAATGTGACATTATATTTTGTTTTTATGCCTGATGAAAAATGACAGCTTTTCAGAATTAGTTTGGAGTGTTTTTACCACATTGTGTTCTCTTTATTCAGTGTGGTTTTGCTAAAGCAGCTGTGTGTGCTGGAGCATCACAAAGAAACACATATACGCACAAAAAAAAGTGTTTTGTGTTTGGAGGTACAGTGAGTTCTTGGAGCTCTGTGCATTTAAATGGTTGTGACTAACAGGAAAGTAAGTTGGTACATTTACTGAAATACTTTACCACAGGCAGCTCTGAGGAACTTGTTCTTGACTTGAGATTTCCATTTTATCTAAATGGTTAAGTCTGAGCAAGTCTGCGCTGCATCGAAGCACCACGTCACGTTGAAATAAACTGCATTCCCACAGAGTCCTGTGTGGGTCGCTGCGGCTCCTTCGACCCACAGAGGAAATGCCAGTGTGACTCCATGTGTGTTTACTATGGAAGCTGCTGTATGGACTTTGACACCATCTGCCCCAAAAAAGGTCAATTTCACCGAATAAACTATTTGTACTTTAATGAATAAAATTCTTAGCTTTTGAAAATGTCACTGAAAGATGTTCACGTTACAAAACTTTCTTCTCCTCTACCCTCAGTTCGCGGTGACACCTTCGAGGGAGGGGAGGAGGTAACGGAAGCCATGACGACTGTTGCTGCAACGGTCCCATCAACTTTGGGCACAGTTGCAGCAACTGCCTCTCTCCTGCCCAGCACCATGGCTGGGCCCACACCACCTACAGACCCTGACACAGTGCACTGCAGTGGTCGACCTTTCGATGCTTTTCTGCAGCTGAAGAATGGGTCGATCTATGCGTTCAGAGGTAAACCTGGATCTGACAGCACAGTATGTTTCCTGCCTTTCTCTGTTGTTGGCTGCGGTGAAACGTGTTTGAAAAGATTTCGATCGCTCAAGATCCAGAGAAGACCTAGTGATCTTTAAATAAATGAATAAAGTTGCTGATTCATGTATTTCTGTGCAAAGGTTTTAGACACTAAGAGTAACATGAGGCTGCTTTCAAAAATACTGCAATGAATTGTTTTTATTTATCAAGCTATTTCACGCAAAGTGCAGTGAATAGAAAATATTATAATATTTGGTGTGACCACCTTTTAAAACAGCTCAGATTCTCCTCTGTACACTTGTGGGAGGTAAGTTGTTGCAAGCATCGTGAAAAACTTGCCACAGGTCCTCTGTGGATTTAGTCTGTCTCTTCATGTGATCCCAGACTGACTCCATGATGTTGAGATCAGGGCTCTGTGGGGGCCTGACCATCTGCTGCAGGAGTCCTTTTCCTGTCGCTGAAGGCACTGACACCTCTCACATGGTGCTGCGTGATGGATAAGAATTTAAACATCTAAAGTGTCCATAACCGTTGCAAAATACAAACTTTCTTTTTCCCCTTTCTTTCACTTCAGTATCGGTTGGTCCTACCTCACCTCAATCAAAACTCTTCTTGTTATGTTCCTGAACAGCCCAGCAACACTTAAATTTGTCCCATACAAAGTTCTTTCAAAAAACACAAGGAAAAAGAAAGTAGTAGTAATAATAACAATCAGAAGAGATAAACACCCTAGACTTTATTTCTCTAATGGTAAAAACTGTGATAATTTATTGAGGAATAATTTAAATGTTGGAGAAGTGTTCTCCTTCTGTGGTAACAAATTAAATTAATCATGATAAAAAGACTATGTAGGTTGTACTTTTTATTTGATCTTAATTGTATTTGTATTTGTTGATACTTTGTGGATTATCCTGGTTAAATACATTGAACTGTGTCTCTTATGGCCTATAATGCATCACATTTCCTCCTATAGGTGAATATTTTTTTGAGTTGGATGACAAGTCCATACTTCCTGGTTACCCCAAACTCATCCAGGACGTGTGGGGGATCTCAGGGCCCATCGACGCTGCGTTCACACGCATCAACTGCCAGGGAAAGAGCTACATCTTTAAGGTAGAAACTTCAATATCTAGAGTCTGAGGACAGGCTGTGGGTGGTGTATTCTGACTGCTGCTTACATTTATAAAAGTTGCTAGTTATCATTTATAAAAGGGCTGTTTGAATTCATTAACAGGAACAAAACAAAGACATATGTCTTACTTACACTAATGCACAGGGGCCCCTAAAAGGCCTGAAATTAAAGGATTGTTTTTATCTGCAGTTTTAAAATATGTATATTAAATTATTACTGAAACTGTCTGGCAGACTAGTTCTAAAACAATACCAGAGCCTCAGGGGCTCATTCGTATAATATACAATGTGCCCCAAGTAAAAACGTGAAATATGAATACGAATTTGAAACATAAATCAGTTTTACTACAGTATTGCATTTACAGACGTTACTCGTGCAAATAAACCTTCAGCAAATGTTTTTGCTCTGACTTGATGAAGAGCTGTCAGTCAGTCTGGGAGTGATAGCAGGGGCTGATCCTGGATTTTTTCCAGGTTTGCTGCCATGTTTTTTTTTTTTAAACAGGCCTGTAGAAGTGAGGGGGGTAGTGGAACAAAGTACCCAGGGCCCCAACTTGGGGAGGTCCCTCGAAAAGCCTGTAATTAAAAGTTTAGGTTCAGCTTCGGTTTTAAATGTGACATTATTGGCATTAAAGGCTTTTACTGGTGGCTGAATAAATAGTTTGACTTACTATTTATTGTAGTTAAAACAATATTAGGATCTCTCTCTCTCTTCAGCCCCCCCCCCCCCCCCCCCCCCCCCCAGCTCTAAAATACAAACCCATAGGTCATTGGTGCAAGCAGCTTTATTACAACCCACAGTTACATCTTATTATCAAGCGACATCTAGTGGTCGAGTGAAATAGTATCAGTCATTTTAGAAAACACTTTTTACTTTAACAACAGTTGTTCTATAACATTAACCACATTGTAACCATGACAACGAAGGGGCTCCAACCTTAACAAAGGGATTATTTTATAAAAGACAAACCTCACTGCTGGGGGCTTCTTATTTATTCTGTCTCAGGGGAACAGGTACTGGAGGTTTGAGGGTGATGTCTTGGATGAGGACTATCCGCGGGACATTTCAGTCGGCTTTGACGGCATACCAGACAGCATTAGTGCTGCATTTGCTGTGCCAGCACCAAGCCACCGTGGCAAAGAGAAAGTCTATTTTTTCAAAGGTATTTATGAAGGGATGTGACTTCTAATCCTTTTGTCTCATGCTCCTTTAAAACGAAGCAACTCATAAGCTCTAAGCAGTTTAACTAATGGCAGTTTTTTTTTATTATTATTATTTGTACAGGAAACCCACTTTTTATTTCATAATAATAGCAAAAAGTTGAACTTTATGCCGCAGATTTTTTAAACTTCCTTTTGTAAATCATCTTGTGAGCCCTCTGATTTATTTTATGACCTATTTGGGGTCCTGACCCCCTGGTTGAAAACACCCAGCGTTATCGCTACTTTTACCTTATTATTAAAATATCTGAATACTTGTTCCTCTGCTCTCAAGTGGCAGTTCCTTGTCTCACCATTTCGTTTCAGCCAAGATGTTAAATTTTACCAGGCAGCAATCAAAATGAAATCTACAGAGTCTAGGCTCTATAAAAATCTGATGAAAATAAATGTGGATTGTAAGTTTTTATCTCTTTTTTTTACAGCAAACATTTTGACTTTGTGTGGAAAGCATTAATAAGATGAACAATGTCAGGACCTTAAAACTGAATCAGCTAAATGGAATTCATCCAACATCAGATTTACACTGTGACCTGTCGACTTGCCTTCAGTGGGTCAAACCCTATGTGTTTGTTTCTCTCTTCAGGGGACAAGTATTATCAGTATGAGTTCAAGCACCAGCCTTCCCATGAGGAGTGTGTCCGTATGAGCAGGTCCTCCCCGTCTGTGCTGTTCACGCAATACACAGACCTCTTCTGCGATCAGACATGGGAGGATCTCTTCACAGATCTCTTTGGAGGCTCCGGTAAGGCTCAGCTGTGTTTGTGTGTTTTCTTGTTTTTATTTATTTAATGTTTATTTGTGTGGGGACAAGTATAAAGCATGAACCAGTGCCACATATTACAAAATGTATAGCATATAGTTTGCAATGTCCATCCCTAGATGGACCTTTAAAACACATAAATCTCAACAATTAAAAGCACAGAGAACATCATAAAACACAGTTTACAAAAAATGATACAATAAAACACCAGATCACTCACAACCACATGACTGATCTGTCTTTAAAAATGATCCCAGCCACGATTCATTGACAGTTGTGTGTGTACAGAGTCCCCATGTTGATTCCCTGAACAGAAAAAGCTGTGTGTCCAAATAAGGATTTACAGAAGGAAACATTACAATACCCACCTCATGTTACGGAGCCAGAAACCTGCTTTTGCAACCTCTCTCATTAGTTAACACTTCAGTTGGAAATTTAACATAAGGTCAAGATATTTTACTTCCACAAGCTTTTTTTATACAATGTCCATTAGTCTTTGAATTTAATCCATTAACTCATAACCCATAAGGAAAAAATATTTTTTTTATTTTGAATGTGAGACCTGAGTTTGGAAATGCTGTGTGCATACATATATGACCAAATCATCTACATTGATCTGAAGAACTGCTACAAGTTACATGAACTGAACATAAAAGGGCCAAGAGCAGAGCCCTGTGGGATGCCTGTTTTACTCTTTAACTATGGTACAGCTACTTCAGATGTGTGTTGGTCTGTAGCAAACTCTCTTCACACAACCTTGACCAATCATACGTTGTTTAAAAGCTCTAACTCTCCCGTTTCAATCTGTGTACTTCAGGATCCCCATGGCACTGCAACAATTGACAGTATATTCATTTTTTATGCTAAAAAAAACAACAGGCAAAGCAAACTGACCTTTGACGTTCTGACTATTTCATCGTAAAGTTAATTTAATTTAATTTTAATTTGATTTTAATTTAATTTTAATTCTAATTTAATTTTAGATTTAAAGTTGAGGCCAGGCTAAGACTGTAATCAAAAGTGTTGAGAGGACAGTAACATCTTCATTTTGGACACATTATTTTCAGACTTGTGCAGAGAAATGGGGGTATCTGTTAAAAAAGATTCTGTTTCTCTTCATTTTTAGAAACAGGTAGGATTTGAAGCATAGTAGAGTTTTATCAGAGAAATTAAATTTGGAAAGTTTATAAATGAGAATACCATGATTCAGTGTGACAAATGCTTTTTTTAAGATGCAGAAAAACTAGCGCAACCTCTTCAACTTCACCTTGAATTGGGATTTTTTTAAAAAGACAACCAGCAGTCTCTGCAGAATAATTAGGACAAACTATAAAGGATGTAAATAACTCTTTTTGATACTTAGAACACATGTAAATATACAAGTATTTGTGTATCTCTGATCATCTCACATGTCTTATTTTGCCTTTATAAATGACTCAATTTCACACTTAACGAATCCATCTCTTCCTTTCTCCTTGTTCAGTCAGCAGTCACCAAACAGGCCCTCGTTTCATCAGTAGGGACTGGCAGGGCCTCAGGCCCCCTGTTGATGCTGCTTTAGTGGGACGAGTCTACGTCAGTGCCAAGCCCACACCAACTTCTCCTCCGCCAGCAAGGAGGCGAAGCAGTCGGAGGAGGAGGCCCAGCAGGAGGCGTAAACAGCGTGGACGGCACAGTCGCCATACGCTGTTTAGTGATTTGTGGGGTTATGATGACTGGTTTGACTACAACTACAGCGACATCATTGATGAGAGCCCCACACAAGAGTTAAAGAGCACTCCTGTTCAGAATGTGTATTTTTTCAAGAGAGGTATGAATACATGGAGTCATTTCTATCCCTAAGTCAACAGAACAGAAAACTGAAGCAAGATTCTAGTAAAAAAAAAAAAAAAAAACACAACAATTTAAATGATGAAGAAGTTTCTCTTTAACAGCTTTTGGTTTGTATGTTTTTTTTCTTTTTCTATGATGGCAGATAAATACTACAGAGCGAATCTGCAAACAAAACGCGTGGACTCTGTCAACCCTCCATACCCACGATCCATTGCAAAATACTGGCTGGGCTGCGAGCATGAAGAGACACCTGATGTATCAAGGGCAGAGAAGAAATAGGCTGGCTGAGTCTGTAGTTTGGAGGAAATAAAGAGAAATCCACTTAAGCAAGCAAAAGGAAATAAAGAGAAATCCACTTAAAGCTTGTTGTTCGTAGTAAATACCCCTCTAATGTTCCCTCTATATTAAGCTGGATAGGCTGAAATTCTGCATAATTTAATAAACCTGAGATTTCAGTTTTGTGAGTGGGTTAATATTCTTCTTGGCAAAGACAACAGACACCAAATTTTGAAGCTGTAAAGCTCAATTTTGTTTTCACACAGGGGGGCACTGTTTATATGCAAGTGTTTGTTCGCTGATCACTTGAGCAGACAGCAGTTCTCTTGAAAGAGGTGCACCATCTGCTGGACAGAAGACTGCAAGAGCGGACGACACACAAAAAGAAATTTATGAATGAATCAAATTGAAGTATTTATATTTATATTTTTGTTTGTTTTTGTAACAAACATTAAGTTCTTTAATGACCTATCACTTTTGATAAGGCACTATTTATAAAGGCTTTATTAGCTGTAATAAATAGTTAATAATTGGTTCACTGATGGTTTACAGATCAGTTAGTAGCCATTAATAACAACATCTCTTAGGTTACCAGTTTGAGGAAAATCGTACATACTATGCTTTACTGTAGATTAAGCAGGTCAACAGCACATGAGCTAGATGAGGTGAAATTATAGCAACCTCAACAACAACAGCAGTAAAATGCAACATAGAACATGCACATTAATAAACTAGTAGTATTGATTCAAAAATAAAATGTATAATAAACAGGGTTAGGGTATATTATTCTCCATAATGACTACTTCTACTTCTGATATTTTAAATGTAATTGTTTTGAATTACAAATTTGACTGTAGGGATTTTAGTTGTAGTGGAGCATTTTCACAGTTTTTGTGCTTTTAGGTAAAGGACCTGAATATTTCCTACACCACTAATTACCATATTCACCATGCACTGTTTTATTGTTAGGAAAACACTCTGTAATATATTAATGTAGAGTTAGAGGTATGAAAATCGCTTCCGGGTTCCAGTGTAAAAGATCCTTTATGTTACCATTGGTAGCGTAAAGTATTTCAGAAAAGCGGTTTACTAAAACACGTCTATCTTGTCCGGTTGTTTTCTTGTTCACACGATTCACAAAATTCATAACGCCTTTATAATAATAATTTAAATTTTAATTTAAATTAAAAAAAATAATAATGAAAAAAAGAAAAGGCACCGCTGGGATTCGAACCCAGGATCTCCTGTTTACTAGACAGGCGCTTTAACCAACTAAGCCACGGCGCCGTGTGACGACATAGGCAGTAATACTGTTTATGAATGAATCAACAGCGCCGTATGGTACTGAATAAAATTTTTATTTGTATTTATATGCCCATGCAATACTCTACAATATGTAAATAACAATATCTGAATAATTCTATACATCTTTATTCACATGTGGGTGAGAAAGGCCTCTTTTCAAGTCAGTCTCGCAATATATAGCCTGTACTCTATCACAGCTAAGCCTATTTACAATATTCAGCTTTCTTCCAAATATCTTCTTTATCAGTCAGCTCAAAAGATAATCGATCATCGCCGCAGAAATTTCCAAATCCGACAGATTGAAGTCGCCCAGGTCCTGAAAGCACAGGCCGGACAGGTCGTCAATAGACCCGTCAGGGCTGCAGAAGCCCTGGTGGTCCAGCTGACTCTGCCCGCTGTCCTCGGGTGCAGTGTGTCCCACTGTGGTGCAGCGGCTTCCCACAGGCTGGGATCCCTGCGCACCTCTGAGGAAAGCCTCAAAGTCCTCTGTCAAATCCCATCCACCGAGCCCAGTGTCTGGAAACACACCGTGGCAGTAATCGGTAAAGTCTGGGGTTTGGTAGTGGTGGTGGTGGTGGTGGTGGTGTTGAGGAACTCCTGGGAGACCCGGTCCATGCTCGAAGCAGGATGAGGCTTGGTCGGCGGCTGCAGGGGATGTAGGTGCGGGCAGGGACATGACTTCACTCCCCAGGATGGTCGAGAGCCTGGTGGACTGAGGGAGACTCGGAGCAGGGTATCCTGGTGGGGACGGCAGGCTGGGAGTCGGAGAGAAGGCAGAGGGCAGCTGGGGCAGCTGGGGCAGCGGTGGACTGGGAGCAGGAGTGTAGGTGAACTGCGAATGGAGGTGGTCTGCGGAGGGTTTGGAGACCTCTCTGGCTGGTTTCTTGCTCTTGAAATAGCGGGCGCGTCGGTTCTGAAACCACACCTGTTGAAAAGGAGGAAGTTATTTTTACGCACTGCATGGGGCGTTATCCAAAAACCAATACATGGGAGGACTGTGGTGCATGTCTTACCTGGATTTTAGACTCCGGCAGCCCAGTTACAGAGGCGAGAGACTCCTTCATTTTAATGTCCGGGTACTGTGTGACAGAGAAGGCCCTCTCCAGCTCGCTGACTTGCGCCTTGCTGAAGGTTGTGCGCTTCCGGCGGCGCTGGGTGTCCGGACGCGTCCTGTGAGGAGCGTCATGGTGCACTACAGAGAGAGGACAACATAATACAGTCAGGATATCTGTTAGCTATTAAACAAAAACAAAAGACAGCTTGCGTTGTTGTTTCCCAAACTTTTTAAAATGAGGAGGCCTCGTCAGTCGCTCACCTCTGCTGGTGTCCTGTGCGTAATCGTCGTTGTTGTTCATGTCCAGGCCTGCAGCGGACCAATAATGTCCCGAGTAAAACGGGTTCATGTCAGCAACATTACCGCCAGTAAAATCCAACCCGAGTGCCATTCTTCCTGCAGAGCTCAAGCACAAAGAGAGAGAGGGTATGTTTCCTCAGGTGTGTCCGTGATGCGTCTGCTTGGCACTGGTGAACATCCAGGGCTCTAGAGGGTTTTATACTTTGCTGGACAGACACAAACCGCCCCCCCCTCCCGCCCCCCACCCTCATGCACATCTCAGTGGTTATTGTCAAGCCTCACAACGCGTGCCTTTGATGTGTTATTCACCTGTTAATGGCTGATCAATGGCTAATAGGTGTCTGTTTGATCCCCGAACACCCACTAATGTGCCCATGTAACCTGTAGACGTAACCTGCAGCAGTGTGAGAGCTTCCTGTTGATCTCTGCAGCTAGAGTGATTTGTCGCCCAAAATCTTTTCCAAAATCAATTAGAAATCAATAGAAGAATTCAGAAATGACACCATACATTTGTGTAATGTATAAGTCTAAACTCAGGAGTCTTGGAGGTGAAGTTGCTAAGGAGACGCACGAAGCTTAGGCGAATATATATATATATATATATATATATATATATATATATATATATATTTTTTTTTTTTTTTTTTTTTTTTTCACCAATTTATTAAATTGCCGTCTATTCTCTGTCATAATTCAAAAAGTAGGAAACACATTTGGACCGACACAAGGCAAATAACACGGCAGGTAAAGCAACAACCGCACTTTTCTGACACGACAGTCTGTGGAACATCCTCTCCTCCACAGCTCGCTGCCTCCTGGTGCGCGTCAGGAAAAAAACACAGCACTGCGTGTATAGTGGACGTGTATTGAAGAAGCTGCCGAAGTGTGAGGCTTCAGTCAGCTATAATGAGTCAAGGTGACAAAT
Source organism: Trachinotus anak (assembly GCF_046630095.1). NCBI lineage: Eukaryota > Metazoa > Chordata > Actinopteri > Carangiformes > Carangidae > Trachinotus > Trachinotus anak. The sequence continues at coordinate 2,606,653 of NW_027273871.1, forward strand.
CGGGCTCCTTGTTCCCCTTCCTGGTCGGTTGCGCTTCCACCGATCCAGACATCAAAACACCGGATAGCGCACAGTCCAGTGCACGGCCGGTTCCCAAGTGCCAGACTTTTAGTGTGTGGGCCATTGAAATTTAAAAAAATACATTTCCAAATATAAAATCAGAAAGCTGTGTCCAAGTGTTGTCTTTTTTTTAATTTAAGTGATATTTGAAATAGGCCTAACTATTATAAAATGCCATACAACAATATCAATAGACATTCCTGTTGTCATATGGGGAGCATATGGGCTAAGAAAACATTTTGGGGCCAAAGTGCTCAGGGGCTCACTGAAGATGAGGCATTAACCTTGATGATTGCAACAACTTAGCAGTGAATTATTCCGCATTGACTCCTACTCCCGCGAACAATGGGCCATCCAGATCATAACTCAAACTGCTGCTGATCGTCACATGACTCACATTACGGCAACAATATGTCGAAACCAAAAATGAATGATCGGTCGAAACTGGGTCACATGCTACCAGAGTGACCCCTGTGACCTGTGTGACCCCTGACCCGGAACAAAGGCCCCCACCCTCCCAACGTGGTGAATGTTTAATAGTTTTAAGTCCGACTCAAATCAGTGTGACCCTGTAGCATTTTTCTTTCTGTATTTATTATTTATTTCAGCACAGTCCTAGTTTATTCTCATTATGTGTAAGGTCGTTTGTTGAAGACGAAAGGAGTGTTGGAGATGAAATGTGTCACAAGGTGGCAGCATTAGACCGTTTAATAAATATGAATTCTCAACACATTATGAAGCACTGATTTATCTTAATATTTTAATAGCACATGGGTGATTTCATTAACCTTCTGTTGGTATTGTATTGTCATTATTCACTCTCTAAGGCCATTAAAATCTAAGTTTAAATATCAAAATTGAATGCAAATTTCCCCATGTTGGCCCACCTGTACAGTTAATATTAAATAAATAAATGAAGCCCAGTGAAGTCTTCCCGGAAATAATTTCTCTGCAATATGAAAACACATAATTATCATCATATTTTATATGTAATGCTGCTTTTGGTGGAAATTACTGACATCATTTGTTGAGAACATAAATATTGTCTTAGAATCATGACCTTTTGACCCAGTGTTACACAAATTTGTTTTCTTCTTCACAAGGTTTTATAAGCACCACAAGGTAGACACAGCGCAGTAAAGCTGAACATATGGATGGGAAATTAAAGGGAAACACTGAAATGAAATTATGAAGAAACAATAAATGCAGCTGTTTCCCACACAGGACGTGTGGGATCACTGTCATCTCTGTGAATGGGATGCAGTGGCATTCATGGTCACCAGGCTGGAAGATTTTGGAGCAACATATGTTGCAACATGTTAATCCAGGAACATTTGAGCTGCTCCAGAGCCTCATTATGGCCCAAAGAATTTATGTTGTTTTTTCATTAGTTTGCCTTTTATCTATTTATGTGTAAGAGAATAAAATGATAATAATTAAACACTATACTGTCATTTTCATTTTCAAGTTAAAATGCTTTTTTTTTTTTGCCAGATTAGACCCATTGTTTGGTTTTCTGAAGGAGCTGAGATTGGATGATTTTGACTTATTCTACTTTGATATTAAAAACATTTTACTAAAATGTCAAATCACAAATAAACATGTTCTAGACATTTCTCCTTTTCTTCTCACACATTCCTTGTTCATGCAGCAACGCCCCTCAGCTCACTCTGAGTCTCTGGCTTGCTCTGCAGCTCAAACTGTATTCCTGACCTCTCCATATAAAACACACACACACACACACACACACAATACACAAACTGTCCTTCTCTCGATGTCTGAATGCTTCGGTTTATACCTCACAAACCCAGGTGTGCACACAGAGAAATGCTGGTGTTCTGTGTCCACACTCCTCTCTAAGAAATCAGGATTGACACTCAGGTGTGAATGACGCTCTGGCCCTTCTCTCCCTCACCGACATCCTCGCTCCTTCCATCACAATACACAAACACCATTCCTCAGCCCGCTGTTTGATGTGGAAACTCCATCCACATTTCCTGTCAGCCTGACAGATTTTTGGGCCTAATCCATGTGCGGCATGGCCCGTGTACCGTGCTGTAAAAAAAGCCTCTCTGGTCCTGAAAAATAGAAGCTGAGTGTGATTCAAGTTTGGCTGTGGATGAAAGAACATCCAGCTCAGTGGGGAAAGGAGGGAACAGCGGAGGCATGATTTAGTGCGGTTATAGTTACCAAATAAAGATTTATTATGGCTCAGAAGGAAAAGACATATTCTGTCAGCACCGTTAACGGCCCTGCGATCTGGCAGGTCGGTGTGACTGGTTAGTTAGCTTAAGCTTGACTTTGGATGAAAGCACAGAAAGCAGGAGTGCAGAGCACATCAACTATGAAGAAGAGAGTTGTGGTTTGAGGCTGAGCCATTTGTTGTTCAGTCAAATTAATTCGTTGTTTTGAATAAAGACATTTTTTTGCTAAAATGCCTGGATGACAAAATTTGTCACTGTCAGCTTTTTGTAAATAAAATTCAAAGATTTAATGATAATGATTCAAGGGCAATGGCGACTAATAACTATGATTGTAGTATTTAAATACAAACAGTCAGCGGTGAAGACATGTAGTTGACATGTAATGAGATGTACCATTTACTTTCACCATTACTTTCATATTATTTAAACACTTTATGAATGCAATAATATTTTAAAGCCTGGAACTCTGTCTCTGTGTCTGTCCTTTATCTGACACTTTCCCAAGAGTGAGATTTGTTGTGCACTGTTTGTGTTTTGTTACGTTTTCCTGTTGAGCTGTGTGTATAATTGTATAAATGCTCATCAAGAAACACAACTTAACTTACTACTATAAACACTGTTGTTTGGTATTTCTCAATGCTATGTACAGTACTTGTCCTCACATAAGTCAAATAAATAAATAAGTAAGTGACGCCTTCTGGACTCAGGTTTTATTCTGGACTTCAGCTCTGCTTCTCTGGGACTCGGACCAGGCTGGATGGATGACGGGATATCACTCACATGGTGCTGGGATCTAAAGCTTAAGTGTGACTACTGGCATTTGATTAAAGACTGGTACATCCGCAACAGAGAGTTGAATAACCACAGTATATTATATTATTATATATTGTTCTCTCTTTTTTCAATAATATTTTATTAATTTTACAAAAACAAACAAACACACAGGCCATGCAGCACAGATCTTGGCAAACTAGAGGGAAAAAGAAGTGGGGGAAAAAATGTACACGGGTGACATCAGCACATATTGGGCTCATATTATCATTTTATCTACATCATTATTTGCATTAGGGTCATGTCAAAGGAAGAAATTCAACAGCCTGTGACGTAGATGTGAAGACGAAGTATGGACGCCCTTTATGCAATAAATCAACAACATCACTGGGGGGATGATCAAGAAGGGGCTGCCATATATTATAAAAGACATCGTTGTTACCTTTCAAAATAGCACTGAGAAAGCTGTCCCGAAGGTATACTCAAAAGAAACAATCCTGGATCTAGAGCTACTGTTTTGTGGAAAATTGAGCTAAGCTCCTCAGCAATATTTTTCCAATATCTTGATATTAATGGACATTGCCAGATACAGTGGTAGAAAGTTCCTACTTCCTTTTTACACTTCACACAAAGGGGAGAAACCTGGGGATTAACCTCCTCACTTTCTTGTGCAGAAAGTGAGGAGTGCGCTGTACCCGTTGTAAAACTTTATATTGATTCTTCAGGAGTCTATTGCATGTGAATATTTTCTTGGCAAACACAAAGGCTTCTGACCACACCTCTGCGTTAAGCGTAACTTCCAGGCCCTTTTCCCGTAGCTCCCTGGTTCTATCAGCATTAGCAGATTTAAGGGAGATTCATTTTCCATAAAAAGAGAAATTTCCTAAAAAATTCCTTCTTAATTTCCTTAAAAATTAAGAAGAAAGCTTTCAATATGGCTTAAGATTGGTTGATCATTTGGGAATATGAGATGTGATTTTACAAAATGCCAAATTCGAAGAAAACCAAAAAAGTGGTTATTTGGTATTTTGTACATATATTACTCTTTTTTTTTTAAAATCTCGCTGAACAATTCATTATCCTGCACAATACCTGTATAATACCTACACAACTGAAAGGTGTTCCTGAGGGATAATCATGTCAGAGAGTTTTTTGGGTATGTGTTATATGGAACCACAGTCTAAACAGAAAACCCAGGATGAAACCTCCTGCCTCTGGCTGCAGGTCACAGCTGAACCTTCTGCTTTACCAGTTCAACTGGATTATTTCATAAAATATTCATATATTAATTCAAAAAGTAGAGGCAGCCAAATCAAAAAGGGCTAGTAAAAATGCTTACACGTTATTGCATGAGTAAAAATAATCTAGTGCTATACAGTACTATAGTTTATCACTTACATGGGCCAACTTTAATTTAATTTTCCAGTTTATGCTTGCTCCTCATTAGGTTTGACTTAAGTAACATTTTTGATACGTTTACTTAAGTAAAGGATCTGAATACTTCCTCCACGACACACAAAACCCTGAAACCAAAGCACAGCTGCAGCTGATGGGGACAACGTTAGCTTTGCAGAGATTTGGTCATGGACAAATTAAACTTTTGACCTGATGGTGGTTCTGGAGGAAAAGTCTGTAAGACTGCATGAAATTTCATACAAACAGTTGTTGTGCTATTTCAGTTTGGACCAAAGTACGGGACTACCTGGGTGGGGGCCATGGATGGATTATGAGAAAATGGGCCCCTACCCCTCCAGAAGACAAGACAAAAACAAAAAGCTATTTTTTTGCCTTTTTATATTTGTTCTGTGTCTATTTATGATCATTTTTACGTCTCTCTCTGTTATTTTGTATCCATGTGTTAATGTTTCATCATTTTGTGGTGGTTTTGTGTCTTGTGTGTAATTGTAAAACAAGAAATAAGCTGTGAACAGTCACTCACACAGAAGCTCCACGTCCACGCAGCCCTAGCGGGGCTGAGAGATACGGCCTGAGCTCCTGGTCCTGCCCCTGTGGGGGTGTGACCTAACGGGGAAGGAGAGATCAGCTCCTCTGCCTCTGTCATTGCTCAGACTCTTTGCTGCCGGTTATCTCACCGTCAAGACTGAGAGGGATCTCCAGAAACTAACCACAGCTGAAATAATCCAGGTAGGAATAAAAGAAAATCACGCATGCGTACATTCAGCCGAACAGCGATCGGCGGAGCTGGTGGTTGGAAAGAAAATAGGCGACAACAGACTGAGAAAATATTGTGTGACGAGCTCAGGGTGGTTGTGGCGTAGTTACAAAGTAATAAAGAGTGAATATCCGAGCGGTCGACCTCCTCACAGTTTGTTGTGTGGGTGTAAACTGTCCTCACTGTAGTTTCTCATTACTCCTCTGAGTCTCACGGTGGTTTCCCTTCACAGCTCATTCTGTGTTTCTCTAAACAAAGAGCAGCACAGACAACAGCAGAGGGTCATTTAACCTCACTGCACAGCAGAGGGTCATTTAACCTCACTGTACAGCAGAGGGTCATTTAACCTCACTGTACAGCAGAGGGTCATTTAACCTCACTGCACAACAGAGAGTCATTTAACCTCACTGTACAGCAGAGTCATTTAACCTCACTGCACAGCAGAGGGTCATTTAACCTCACTGTACATCAGAGTCATTTAACCTCACTGTACATCAGAGTCATTTAACCTCACTGCACAGCAGAGTCATTTAACCTCACTGTACAGCAGAGAGTCATTTAACCTCACTGCACAACAGAGAGTCATTTAACCTCACTGTACAGCAGAGTCATTTAACCTCACTGTACAGCAGAGGGTCATTTAACCTCACTGTACATCAGAGGGTCATTTAACCTCACTGTACATCAGAGTCATTTAACCTCACTGTACAGCAGAGGGTCATTTAACCTCACTGTACATCAGAGTCATTTAACCTCACTGCACAGCAGAGGGTCATTTAACCTCACTGCACAGCAGAGGGTCATTTAACCTCACTGTACAGCAGAGTCATTTAACCTCACTGTACATCAGAGTCATTTAACCTCACTGTACAGCAGAGTCATTTAACCTCACTGTACATCAGAGTCATTTAACCTCACTGTACAGCAGAGAGTCATTTAACCTCACTGCACAACAGAGAGTCATTTAACCTCACTGTACAGCAGAGTCATTTAACCTCACTGTACATCAGAGTCATTTAACCTCACTGTACATCAGAGTCATTTAACCTCACTGTACATCAGAGAGTCATTTAACCTCACTGTACAGCAGAGTCATTTAACCTCACTGTACATCAGAGTCATTTAACCTCACTGTACAGCAGCAGGGCTTGTTACGTGAACTGGTTGGGCCTACTGGTTACTGGTGAACATGTTTCATTAGTGGAAGAAGTATCCACATCTTCTGCTTCACTAACTGCACGCTTCAGTTGTTAGGGTTATATTACTGTATTATTTCTGATTAACAGAAAATGGATATGCAAATATTTTGGATCAATATTGTCTGATTCCAGTTACTCAAATATGATTTTTTTTCTGATTTCCCAGTCTTTAGTGATAGTAATTTTGGAAAATGACTAATGGGAAACTAACAGGAATTTTACAAATGTTTATTCTGTAACAATTGGTCATAATTTATAACTATCATTATAGGATCTCTGTGTAAAATCATAATAAGTTCAAGTACCTTCAAGATTGGACTTAATACCTGAGTTATACTCTACTTATAATCTGTATGTTGTAGCTATAAAACATTTACCAACAGGATATAATTCTTCATAATAACTTTTGGGTTTTCTTAGCTCTCTCTTTTCAATATCCCCTTTTTCTTTCTTTTAATCAGATTTTGTTATTTGATTGTGATTGTCACCTTCAATCCCAACAGAGATAACACAGCACATATGGGTGTGATATATGATGGAACAGACAGATGAGTGAAGGGGTTTAATTTGGGGTTACACCTCATGATTATTTTCATTATTGATTAATCTTGCAATTATTTTCTTTCATTAATCAGTACAAATTGCGCATCTTAAAATGAAAAATAAGAGAAAACCAGCAATTCCTCACATTGAGAAGCTGGAACTAAAAGTTGTTTTGCACTTTATTTTTTTTGCTTGGATAGTTACAGAAACTATCAAAGGTGCTATATGGAAGTATTTGCTATTGTTAGCATTAACAGCTTTTAATGCTAACATTCTTAACTAACCAACAGCTGTCTCCACTGGTGGAAAGCAACACCAATGTTACTCTAATTTTCCTCAGAAGTTAGCATGCTAACCAGCTAGCACCAGCTGGCCCGTCTCACCACCTCTAATAGCCCTGTAGCGTCCAATCTGTCCTGAAGAAGTAGCTCTGCTCGGAGGACGTATTCTAACTTCTTGCATTGTAAACGCAATAGCGGCTGAAGCTCATGGCGAGCAGTTATTTTTCTGTCAATCCATGAATCAACTCGTTTCAGCTCTAGTTCAGCTTGCAAGCAGCAGCAATTGTCCAGATGTGCATGGAGAAGAAACTCCACAGTCATAGTCTCTCCACTGAATGTACGTCAGGAAATGTTGGCTGAGTTTGTGCATTTTTCCTGCTCAACCACACCAAATTGAATTGAGTTCAGACTTTCCTACCAGCTTTAACTAAGTCTCTCATGGATTTAGTGAGTTAGGACAGAAGAATGAAACTGTCTTGTGTTTTAAATTTTTTCCCCAGGATGTCCAGGGAGCAGCGAGCAGTGGCTTGTGCCAGGAAAGCCTTTGAAACAGGCAGGTCCAAATCTTTAGAGCACCGCATCCGCCAGCTGAAGAACTTACAGCGGTTATTCACTGAGAGACAGAAGGCGATTTCAGATGCCATCAAGAAAGACCTCAATAAGGTGAGTAGTGTCCAAAATGATCAACACCTGGTCTCCAGCAAGCTTGAGAGTCAGGGTCAATTTTCAGTAAAACAGAAATAGGGAATAAAACTAGTCAGTCAGTTCTGAGTGTGTTGATCCACTTCTTTCCAATTTCTAATATTTGTCCAAAATAGCGTTGGTCTATTCACTTTTAGTCTTTTCAATGGCTACAGAACAATGATGTCCTGAATTTATTTCCACTGTTTCCTTGGAGTTTACACAGTTCACCAACGTTAATGACGACAGAGAGAGTCATTAAATGTCTGACATTAAATACATTAAAATCAAGAGCTAAAAAACTAGAAAATTGTATAATTTGAACAAAAAAGAAATTTAATTATAAAAGACAGTGAGGTGCAAACATTAAGATCTCCCCAAAGGAAGTGATAAACAGAAACTTTGAATGTGAGGTGGAGTCAAGCCCTGAAATGATGATTTGGGAATGATATCCTTCATCCCCAGAGCGATGTGGGGACCCAGCTGTACGAGACTCTGGGTCTGGAGGGGGAGATCAGCCTGGCCATCAAGAAGCTGAAGGAGTGGGCAGCCCCTCGAACCGTGGAGAAGAACCTCCTGACGCTCTCAGACACCGTCTACATCAAGCCCGAGCCGCTGGGAGTGGTGCTGATCATCGGGGCCTGGAACTACCCCTGGGCTGTCACCATCCAGCCGCTCATCGGAGCCATCGCCGCTGGTACTGCAGTGATTGTGTGTGTGTGTGTGGGTGAAAGGGCAGAGTGTGAGTCTGCATGTGTGTGATGCAACAAGGTCAGGGTTCACATTTCTGCCTGATTTCATCGGCATTTTCCCCTGTGATGAACTTTGAGAGGATCTGTCTGCAAAAAAAAACTGCACAGTTAGGACTGAGGTTCGATAGCATTTTATCAAATTCAAATCAACGTTTGTAAGTAACTTGAGGGTCAAAGATGGCTGATGGTCTTTTGTTGGCTGTACCTACAACCTCAAAATGAGATGAGCAGTGTAATATATGAAATGTTAAAATGAAAAAAAAGAGGGAGGAGAGATTAACTCAGGTCCCAATTCCTAGACGCCTCAAAGCCCATACAACTGTCCACATGTTAAATAATAAAGATGCAGATGCCTACAACTACAGCTCTGTCATATTTGTGGAGAACAGTGAATATTTAGTTTTTTTCTTACTCCCCTTTCATTTTTCAGTCCTGCTCAGTTTCCTGGTCTCATGATCATAACCACTCCAGTTCCTGTTTTATCCTGCCATGACTCAACCTTCTTTATTTTCTATCAGCTTCTGATTAAAGTGGGTCAAAGGCCGCTCTGTGAACTCTACCCAGAGTAGACAAGTGTAGATTCAGCATAAATCAAATGTGTGTCTACTTACATGTGTGTTATGTATTTGTATCCTCATGTGTGCAGGTTGTGGTGTGTTTGCATGTGTGAACATACACATCTCAACTCTGTGCATTGCTCCTATCAGTAATGGCTCAAAGGGCAAAGTTAATCTCTAAGTGAATCCCTCTGCTCCAAGATAAAGTGTGAGCTCATGAATAATTCATGTCGGTCTCAAAAGGCTGCCTTTAAATGGCCACCCTGTGCTCTAAATCAAGTGTTTTGGCTCAGCTCTGATCACTTTGTGATGCAAACCTCAGTGTGGAGTGTTTGTTTGTGACTGTTAAGCATGACACTGCAGTATTTTAACAGTCCTTTGGCTGGTTCTTCATTTGCTTGAGTCTTTTGCTTGTTACTTGACCCCTGTGATAGTTTTACATGATAGTGTTGCGAGGACGGTTCATTTGTATTTCCATTGGATAAAGCTTGTTTTGACCCAAACATTGATGGGTGGAGGATGTAAAGAACCGAGTCCTGTCAGGCTGCAGCCTGAAGTGAGTGTTTGCACAGCGTGAACTTTATCCTTTGCTTCAGCTTTATCTGATCTTGCATCAATGTGTATATCTGCTTAGTAGGGCACAAGTCTTTTCCCTTGATTTCTTGGCAGACACAGATTAAAGATCATAAAAATAAGTGCAGGTCAACTCTGGCACCACTAATTTAGATGTAGCACATTTGAAGATTTCTTTCATTAATAACAGCACTTTGCACTTTGATAGCGATATTTGCACTTTATTAGCAGGATTTGCACAGAACATTTTGCACATTGCATATTTGCACATTTTCTATCAAGTACTTTTGTACTATTTATTGAGTACGAATGGCGTATTTATTGAGTATTTTAAATCCTTGTTGTGCTGTTGCCTGGCAGGTGGTGGATAATTGGCTCCACCTGAAAGAGAGCAGAGTTGGATGATGATAACACTGTTTGAAACATATGTTAATAATTGAGCGATGGTGAAATGTAGTGTTAAACACTCACCTGTCCTTTTTCATTGTCTGCACCAGGGTGTTCGGCCAAAACAGTTCCCTGGGGTACAAAGACCTTATAAATGTTCCTGGAGGGAACAAGTGGGAGGACAGGAAAGTGGGCATGTTTTTTTTTTTGGAGAGGGGATACAGCAGTGGATATGTTTTGTAAATATATGCTTAAATTATATTCTGGAGTACTTTATGGCAATATAGCCCAGTACTAAGAATTTGGAAATACCTGGTAATGGTAGCATCTAATAGGGCTATGAAGTGGCACAGAATAAAAGGCGCCAGTCACTGTCGGGTAAGATGCTGATAGGATCTCACATGTTGCTGTTCTGATTTTCTGGATAAATTCCACCTGGTTGGTACACCTTACCATCACCTTGCCATCTTATTTCACTGCATCCTCCAACCACTAAAGGGTCATCCTAACAGTCATCGTGAGCTACCTGCTGACTGCAGTCCAGGACACAGTCTGTAGTATTTACCATGATGAACGGAACCCAAACCTGAGTTGTGGGGTTTATTAAAGGTCAGTGTATTCAGGTGGGATGGTGAGAAGGTGTGTTAGAAGTTGCAGTAATAAAATGCAAGTGTGTGTTACCAATTTTCCTAAGGTCCCATTGCCAGTCTTTCCAGACCTTTTGATCTTCAGCAAGTGGAACTTCACATGACCTTAGTGCAGAACTGCAGTCACATGATATTAGCTGGTCATCTGTGGGGGTGGTGCATAGTTTTCATTAGCTCGGTTTTAAGAATGTGTCGTGCCAGCTAGCCTAAAACAGAAAGGAAGACAAACATCATCACAAAAAAAATTATAAACAAAAAACTGGTAGACAAACTACAGGACAGGTGTATTTTTTTCAGCAGAACAACAGCTAATGCACGAAAAACTGAACTGAAGAAGGAGACTAAAGCACACATGATTTCAGACCATGAAAAAAGGCTTCCAGCATTTGTAAACACTGGTTAGTCTACTTGTAATTTCCCTGTGTCTGTCATTGGCAACACCACTAAAGTCACTTGTGATAAAATACCATTATTTTCAGTTTAATTATCATTAGTTTACAAATTATTATATATAGATTCCACATTGTGAATTGACAGCATGCCCACTGCTGCTGCCATAAACAAAGCAAACTGGACAAATAGCATGAAAGAAAATAAAGGCTTGAAAAAGCATTTGTTACATAATTCTACTATTTTGTGGGCTCACTCGTTCTGTCTTGTCATATCTGTTGCTTTTGTCATTTACCTGTCCAGGTAATGCAGCTGTAATTAAGCCCTCGGAGGTCTGCGTTCACACCGCAAAGGTCATGGAGGACCTGCTGCCGCTTTACATCGACAAAGTAAGGCTGGATCGCAGTAACATCAGGATAACATGTATCCATGAAGTGAAACAAGATGATTGTTATTGTTCACAAGATGAAAGATTAATGTTGGTTCTTAAGTTTTAACCCTCTTCACTCATCAAACATAGATCATCATGAGAGGATTCATTGTGTTTGTTTGTGACATTTACAGTTTCACAAACAGGATTATTTCCTCTCTGAACAAAAATGCAGATTTTTGACAGTTTTTATTGTACAGATTACTCATCTTTTTCTGCTGGCTGCATCTGCACTGATACAGTATATCAGACAAACACTGTTCACCTTTACTACAGTATATAAATGTAACAAATGGCAGCCTTTCCTGATGGGACAAGTTAGTGTTTGCTTGGCTTTTATAATTTGCAAATTATTAACAACCAGTAAGCTATTTTCATCTCTATTTTTTCTGCAAATGATCTACAAAATCCCAAAAAGAAACTAGATTATAATAAAATGTGTATCACAAGACTTAATTAAAACTGCCCGAATGGCACTGAGACATCTGTCACGTTTCAGGAAACACATGCAGCTTTGTGAAACCTGAACGTGTGTTTCTACCCTGTGTGGCAGGAGCTTTACCCTGTGGTCACCGGAGGAGTGTCAGAGACCCAGGAGCTGCTGCGCCAGAGGTTCGATCACATCTTCTACACCGGCAACAGCGTGGTGGGCAAACTGATCATGGAGGCTGCCGCCAAACACCTGACGCCCGTCACCCTGGAGCTGGGCGGAAAGAGCCCCTGCTACATCGACAAGAACTGCGACATCAGCATAGCCTGCAGGTCAGGACACTGCTCAGATCTGTTTCCTTCAGTAGTATTTTCATTTTAATAACATTTTTATTTTGCTCTGTAGTTGTTCCTTCCTCACACTCTCCTGTCGACTCCTCCACTCCTGTACAGACGTGTCGCCTGGGGAAAATACACTAACTGTGGTCAGACCTGCATCGCCCCAGACTACATCCTCTGCGAGCCCAGCATCCAGGACCAGGTCATCGAAGAGGTCAAGAAGTCTATTAAGGTACTGAAGACCTGAAAACACAGCTCTAGCACTAAGGAAAACTAATGATCTATTTATTTCAATGTAAACTTCATTAAACCAGATGATTCTTTCCAAAAGATTCAAGAGCAGCAAAATTTCAGTAACCAAAAGTTACTGTATAGAAAAACGGAGTTTTAAAACCTAAATGAACCAAAACAATCAAAGATTTCAGAGGCTGCTTCTTCAGTTAACTCAGTATTATTCGCTCAGATTTCACAAAGTATTTATGTAGTTTTACTTTGTTTCCTCTGACAGGATTTCTACACAGACAACCCAAAGACCTGCCCTGACTATGGACGCATCATCAACCAGCGCCACTTCAAGAGGATAATGGCCATGTTGAACGACAGCACCATCGCTGTAGGAGGAGACAATGACGAGTCAGACTGCTACATAGGTAATATTTCTGACAGCCACCGCCCCTTCACATGAAAATCAATCAGGACTTATCTGCCCGGGTACTTTTTTATTGTTTTTTCTATATTTACATATATGAAGTAATGAGGAAGAGAAATAATGACTAGTGTTTCTGTGTTGTGTTGCGTTTAGCCCCCACAGTTCTGCGTGACGTGAAACCAGAGGCAAAGGTGATGCAGGAGGAGATATTTGGACCTCTGCTTCCCATCTTGCCCGTCAGTGGCCTGGACGAAGCGATCAAGTTTATCAATAAGGGAGAGAAACCTCTGGCCCTCTACGTCTTCACACCAGATGACAAGGTACCATATCTAACAACAGACACGGCACATGTGCAGATCCACAGTAGAGGAATGAACAGACTCTCGGTACGTGATTTTTTTCTTCTCCTCTGTAAAGGTGATAAAGAGGATGGTAGATGAGACCTCCAGCGGAGGACTGCTGGCCAACGACTGTCTCGTACACTATTCTGTCAGCTCTCTGCCTTTTGGAGGAGTGGGTGAGTGCTCATTCACACGTTAGTGAATTCACCTGCTCGCTGAACTAATTAGATTTCTGTGGACAAAGGTCAAAGGCCGAGGTCACCGTTAAGCAAAATGAATTGGTTTAGAGTAGATTTACTTTTATTTGAATAGATAAAGAGTATGTCATTGTTTTAATTTAATTGGTTTATATTGATTGATTATTACTTAATGTAACTTATTTAAATCAATGTTTGACTTAATGTTATTTAACTGAGCTTTAATTCTGTTTTATGAATTAAACTTAATTCATTTGATAATTCATTCAATGTAATTTAATTTATGTAAAGCATTTTTGTTTTGTTTTATTATTTTAACTCAATTTAATTAATCTAAGTCAATTTAATTCAATTTAACATATTTAATTGTTTAATATAATTGAATGGTGTGCACTCTGGACACATTATATCATGATCTGTTTATTTTCTCCTCAGTTTAATTTACACCCAAACGTTTGGTCCCATGTCAAAGGATTTTTCACTCTTTGCTTTTGTGTTACGCTGCAGCAACAACTAACTTTAAGTTATTGGCTGATTGCTGCAATTTATTTCACTTCTATTTTAATTTATGACTATTTATACAAATGGTCAACCTAACCTCTATCTGTCATGTACAGGAAACAGTGGTATGGGTTGCTACCACGGCAAATTCAGCTTTGACCAGCTGAGCCACCAGCGTAGTTGTCTCATCAAAAAGCTGAACATGGAGGGGGTGAACAGCATGAGGTATCCACCTCACACACCCAAGAAACTGGGCTGGGCGCGCTTCTTCATCCTGAACAACGTGGACCTGGGCTGGATGGGGCGGATGGCGCTCTTAGCCGTCCTGGCCGTGGTGGCTGCTGTTGTGCTACAGGTGAGTTATGGAGGAAAGGAGAAATGCTGACAGGCTGCTCCGTTCTCACCACCAACATGTTTGTAGCTACACTATGTCTGCGTTTAGTGTCATGGGGCAGCAAAGATGAAAAAAAAATCCTATTAATACTGTCACACTAATAGCTCAGCTATCTTCAGTTTTGACTCCTGTGTTCATTTTTTTCATGTTGTAAACATAGACAAGACCCAGGAAGATTTAAATTCTTGTAATCTTGCCAAAATCAACTGTTCAACATTCACAGTTTTATTAATTTATTAATCCATGAAAAAAAAACATGCCCCCATCCTAATCAACCAACATCTCCTACTTCACTGAAAAGTCAGTTGTTTCATGTTGGACCATGATTGTCTTCAAACTAGTCATGATGTCCCCCTGTAGCAGATAAATGTGAGGACAGACTTCTAGCATCAAACTCACACATCATTCTGCACAGTGAAGCTCAAATAAAACAAAATAAGTCAAAACATATTTACTCAAGGATTGTACTCACGTACTCCGCCCTCAGCTGACAGAAATACATTACTCATCACCTCTGTGCTCCTGCGCTGCACAGGATCCAAACTGGGCAGGGCAACATGCTGCTCTACAGCGCCACCATACGGCAAAACATGTGACAGGATTCCCTTTAGATACTTTGATATACTTGTTATTTTGCAAGCAGAGTCAATGCAGAGGATGTGATAAAGAATGTAATGTAATTCTGCTTTTATTTTGTACTAGATATCAAATCCACTGATATATGTAACAATTTATGGGTTGTGGGTTATGTGTTCTTATTTCTTATTATGTGTTATGTTGGGATTGGTTGTCCTGTCCTGAGCACACTGACAACTAAACACTCCTAACAGCTAGGTTGTATGTCAACAAAGTATTGAATGTTGAATCTTAATTCTTGAATAACTGATGTTTTTTTAATTTTTCAGAATTATCTCCTTTAAAAACATCCTGCTGCTTTCCAGACAACAAATCTGTTGTTTCCTTGACCCTTTGGACCAGAGAGTTTCTGCATAACCAACTCAACATCTGCAAGCACAGCTGGAAAACTTCGGGTGTTGCCTTAATATATTTTACTTTTCAGTAATGGCAGAAGAAGTTTCATGTAGTTCACTGTAGAGAGACACCTTATTTTGTAATGAAGGTAATTATTTATTCCCATCTAAGGCTCTTAGATTTGTCTTCAGCATTACTATGTTTCATTTTAACCTTTTAGATCAGCTTGGCATACTTATAATATCCGATATAACACAGGTGATGAATGAATTCACTACTACTATGTATGACTTACGGTATGATGTCAGGTTTTTTCACTTTACTGTGATATGAACAATACTTGTTGCATTTACGAACAACACAATCATCGCTCACTGAAGGGCAGAAAAAACTACATTAGTAAAATGTAATTAACCTGTAATTGTTCATCATAATGAAGGAGGTTTTTTTTTGTAGGAATTTGCCTACAGTTCATTTTGAGTCTGTTCCATTTCAGTGATGTGTTAGCCGTTAACATTCATCATGAAGGCACCTGAACATTTCTGCCCAGTGTGGGTTTGTTTCTGTTCTGTTTTGTTTTAGTATGTGTGTACACTGAGAGCAGAGGAGAAGATGAAACATAAGTGTTGGTTCACAGGGTTTGGAATCATGTCTGAGCTGACTGCAACCTGACAGGATCATATGAAGGTCGTTTTTATTTCATTTTCCTAAAACACCAAATGCCTCTAAGTTTAAATAACTAACAACCAGTAGTTGATAAATATTTTGTTAATTACACTATTAAAATTGTAATGGATTTCTAGTTAATAGTTGAATACATATACATGTGTATTGGATTAATATTGAAATAAATATATTTCTACATGTATCACCTCATGATGTGATGGCTCATTATTACAGAATATGATATATCGTTTGTTTATTATGTTGCTGTGTCACTGTGTCACATGTGACATTTACCAAACATCAATGTTCTTCTGTTTTATACTAACAGGAAATGAGAGATCTGCAGCGCACACACACACACACACACACACACACATGAGTTGCCATTGTTCTTTGTATTTTCGCTACACACACAACAGCTGTTTTTCACCTGACTCTGACGTGTCAGCAGAAAAAGCACAGGTGTATCTAATGACGTGAACGATGCCGTTTCACTGAGCTGGCCTGCAGAACACTCACCTGATAAACAGCAGCGGAAGAAGCACTCAGATCCCACAGGTGAAAGTAGCAGCGCAACAACTCAAAAGTACAAACTGTACTTAAAGTGGCTGTGCAGTAGGACGCCAGGATACCTGCGACTGATATATTTTTATACATGAGAAGATGATGATGGTAAACCTGCAGCTGGCCCACTCTCAGTGTCAGTGAACACAATGCTGCCTCAGCAAGTTTTTGATCGTAGCCAACCATGCTACATACCAACATTAAACCTGGTAGTGAGTTGCATTTATTCTATTGGGTTTCATTCTCCCCCCGTCTTTCTTTTCTCTTTTGAAAGGCTTGATTTAATTTAAAGTTTTTTAGATGACATGATGCTTCAAACTGAAGTCCTCGCCATCAGTGTAATTACATGTGCACCTTTTGAGCTGCTGTTGTTGTAGATTAAGAGGCTTTTGAGGGCCCTCCCCTTGTTGGGGCCCTGGTAGCTTAGTTCCACTGTAATACACCAGGCTCAGGTTTGTTGAGCCCGTTTTGCATCACTTTGTGATCATTTCGTCTATTTTTTTGGTCCTTGTGTCTGACTCATTGGGCTCCTAGCTGAACTTGTGTCTGGCAGCCTGTTTGGTACCCATTTATGGCACCATTAAGTCTGCTTAGACTTAGACTCACAATGGATAGAAAAAAAGGATCAAAACTGATGCAGCAGAACCAGAATTATAATCTTTTTTATTCCACACATCTTTCTTCCTTGATGAAGCACACACATGAGATTGTTTGAGATTGTCTGAGTGCTTGTTATGCGAGAAGTAGCTGACGTGGCCTCAGACTGCTGAGATGAGGAAGCAGGCTGCTAAGGTCTGGTAAGCTCACGTCTTTGTCTCCTCGTCTTCGCTCACACCCAGACTTTATACAACTGTTTTCACACATGCAGTTGTACTCCAGACTATTAAACCGGTGCAGCTGCCGTTTAATTTAGTCACTTTTCCAAAACCAGGTTTGAACTGGCATTTATGGAAATGTGACACAGTTTTCCATTTGATGGAGGAGGTGGAGGCACACACAACACAGTGTCTGACTTCACCACCAGGTGGGGGTATTAGCTTAGAGTTAGAGACACTTTTTTTTCTTTACACACACACACACACACACACACACACACACACACACACACACACACACACACACACACACACACACACACACACACACCTTTGGTCATACTCTTATAACACTTTCCCTCCCACCCTCGAGTAAGTATGTGAAGGCAGCTGAATTTTAGTCTATCAGGATCTTCTCTGGTCTCTGTGCTGGTCCTGATCATGGGTTTTTCTCTCTACCTCTTGATTGTGTTTTCTCTCCTCTCTCAGTCCACAGGTAGGACACACACACACACACACACACACACACACACACACACTTACAGTACTCAGACAATTAAAACTGCTTACAAAAGCTATGCTTGTGTTCAGTTTTCTAGGCTTATTTCTACACACTGAGCGTTTTAACTTGAAAAATTATTATTATTTCAGCTTATCGAGTATTGTATTGGAGAGGTGCTGGCAATATAGTGATGAGGTTGTTGCAGAGGCTATTCAGGGTTTTCAGATCAGGTCACAGTTGTCAGGCTTTGTGAAGATGAGTTCTAACGCTTAAAAAAAAACCTTTGCAGCAAGAGAATATGATTAAAGACCATGAATCTCAACCTGAGGGAGGAGAGGGGTAACAGGGTAATAAAAAGGGGAGAAAAACAGAAAAAATATATTTCTACAACACAAAGATATACAATTTTTTTTCTTTTTTCATGTAATTTACTGGCTAATTTATATTTACATTTACTTTTTGCATTGACATTTACTCATTTGGCAGATGCTTTTACCCAAAGCAACTCACAAGTGAATTTTACTGGTTTAGGATTATTAAAATAAAATGAGAAAAATATATGCAACAAGTGATGGAGAGCATCACATAGGGCTGCGCTTTCATTATCATTTAATCTGCTGATTAATTTTCTGTCAAGTGATCAGTTGTTTGGTTTATAAAACATCACAAAATAGTGAAAGATGTCTGCAAATGGCAGTGAAAAACATTTGTGCTCAAAATGACGTCATTAATTGACTTGTTTTGTCCGAGCAAAAGTCCAAAACACAAAAACATTTAGGTTATTATAATGTAAGAGAAGAATAAGCAGCAAATTCTCCCATCTGAGAGGCGGAAACTGTTACTTGAAAAATTACCGAAATGATTAATCGATCAAAATAGTTGCCAATTAGTTTTCTGTTGATCTGCAAATTTACTGATCATTGCAGCTCTTATTTCAAGTGGATATTGCTTTGGTTTAAAGTAATACTATGTAATTTTGGCCACAATTCATAATAACAGTATAAGTGGAAGCCTCACAGCAGCACAAGCAGCAAGGAGTCAAGACGTCAGCAGCTTGACTCACTTATGACATTTACACGGTGACATTAATACGTTTGCTAACATTAGTTAATATAAGTCATCACGAGTTACTGGTCACATCACAACATCATCAGTGCGGCTATAGCAGCAAAACTCCACAGTGCTTTTACTGCTTCTTGAAAGAATGTGATGTTTCTTCTTTCAAAATGCACAGTGTTGCTTTAAAAGCTAAAAAACGTTGGGAGCCACTGATTTTAGGGCTGAATTTCTTTAAGATTCTGGCTCATTAGAAAATAACATGTAAGTCTAAGGAAAGGAAAAGAAAAGAGGGGAAAGGAATTGAAAGAAAACAGAGTAAATCTGGTGGATTTACAGTGGCATGTCTTAGGTTTGCCTTTTCTGTACTGCTCGGTTTGGCACAGGTGTATGAGCCAGGTGGAGTAAAGCCAACCTCCACCTGTGCATTGTTCTCAGTTGGTGAGAACTGTTGTCCCCTTTCAAAGAATGGCATTGTGGGAGGCAGCGGGGTTAATCTGTGCTCCTATATTAGCTAAATGGTTCTCTATAGTGCCTTTCATTCCCACCGCGGAGTCAGACACTGGAGTTTCATTCACATCAGCAACACAATACACAACCACAGCACAAGACTAAATGACTTCATCAGCACCTGATGGACACGTTTAGTGCAGTAGCATAGAGGCAGTTAAGGAGCTGAATAAAGGTTTCCTGAGCCAGACATCCACTTTACACTGAATGCAATCAGTGTAATCACAACCGCTGCTGCACAACTGACTCATCTGAAAGATTAAAAATCAGTCTGTAGATCTTTATCTACGACTTATTGTGAGGAAAAGAATAAATAAAAGATCATGGCTTTTACTTTACCGTCTTGAAGTACACTGTTTATTAGGCAAAACATTTCAGTGTAAATCAACATGGGGTTTTTCTATTTAACTGCTATTGGCTTATTGTACTCATTTTTTTCAATCTAGCTATGAGAAGCAATGACAGATCTACCGGTAAGCCGTTCGCGTTGTATGCTTCGTGTTCTGACACACTTCAGCCAACTTCAGCGATTAAAAACCTCAAATGCATTAAACTTCTGCTCACAGTATTCTCAATATTATTCCCAATAAATTAGACTATCATTAGTATGAAACTGGTTACCTGGTGTTTGCCCATGCAAGCAGAAAATGCAGCTGTGATGTGGAGACTGTGTAACCAAAAACATTTAAGAATATTATTATTGGTCTCCTCCGCTTAATGTGAGCGAGATTTTTTTATCGGTTGAAAAATCTGCAAACACTAATCTCAAGATCAGGTCAAACTTAGAGGTCAGGGCCTGTGATGACGTCACTCCAGTCATGCCAAGGCTCAATTTTTCATAGTGTTTGTATCTAAGGTGTCTGACCAGGGAGAGTGTGACAGAAGGTGTGATGTGGCCAGATGTAAAGGACAGGATAGAAATCTGTAAACGGTCTTAAAATATTTACTCTTCACTCCTTAGTTTCAGTCTTTCTCCACTGCACTGAACTTACTGTATGATTTAGTGCTAGTGTTCAAAAACAAGGTTTTTTTTTTCATTTTGCTGGTATGTAATTTTATTGAGTGTATGCAAATATTTAATAACACAATTTCAAGCATGCGTTTAATGTTCTTGCAAACCAAAACACAGTTTTGTCGCTTGTGTCACCTCCTCTAAACACTGGGTCTTTTTTTCTAACAATGCCTCAAAACTGTGGAGGGAAAACTACAAATTTGAACATTTATATCATGAACAAATTGTTGAAAAAATGTCAGATAATAAAGCATAGTTTTTTTTCTAGATGTAGCCTATTGTTGCTGCAGCTGCCAGAGTCTATAGGCAGCAGCTTTGCGGTTCACTGAATATGTAAATATTCTGCTAAATTAAAGCACTCACTCTGGTTTCTTTTTAACCCTATAAATTCAAAGTGGTCCTGTGTGGAAAATGCTTTGTCCCATTATTATCTTCAGTGTTTGTGTAACCTCCAGTTAAGGTACATTAAGCTCAGCACTCTCATTGTGTTTAACAGCAGGTCACAAGGTCACTGAGTGTGTCCCGTGATCATTAATTTGTCATGGGTGATGATTTTGCCGTGATTTGTTTATTTAACTTCCATGAGATTATTTATATTTAGCTGAGTGCAGAGAGACAACCGAAGGACAGGATTAGTAATGTGAGAATTAATAATTATCTTGGATTATGTGTGTGTGAGAAAGAAAAAGTGTTTTGCCCGCTCTGACTTCTCAAAGTTCAGCTGCAGAGCACAGACAGATTAGAAGATCAGCTAGTAAACCTGCTGACTGAGAAAAAAAACCCCACTGTGGCTAATAGAGCGTGACTGTGAGGGCAATTAATACTCTTTTATTAACTGCAGAAAGCCAGCTTGTTTGACACAAGGGAGAATTGTCCTGAAGAATAATGCACTGTATGTCTGTGTCTGAACTCAGTATTGTACTTTCTCTCCAGCTCAGTGGTGTTACCAGAGCCAGTACTCCTGTGATGACACATGCAGAGGTAAGGCCTTCAAAAGAGGCTGTCCTGTGAAAACAACCTCATAGGTCGTCTGTGCAAACAGCATATTACGACCCATGGTGCCATTTTATGATCATGTGACCTCTAGTGGCCGTAGTTATTATGACGGGAACAAAGGATGAAGTCCGCTGATGTCATATGAAGAGCGACAAAGTCTGGGTGAGGAGTTGGTCGTGGATGGGTCGACAAAACACATCATTTCCTGTTTGAAAGCAACAGTCATTGTTTCTTTTATCCATGACCACTCCACAACCTTAACATTCAAACGTCCTCTAAACACAACAAAGAACTTATTTTAAGTCAAACTACCATCTGTTCCTAAACCTAAGCGAGTAGTTTTGTGTTCCACAAAATTAACAAAATTGTTTATTGACAAAGGGCCGGTACACCTGCCGCAGGTACACTCCTATGCACCATATTCAAGGGTGGGAACAAGTGAGCTATATGGTCATTTACATTGTAAGACTTGTTGACCCCAAAATTGAAACTGTCACACCAAAGATTGGGGTTCACGTCTAGAGTTCAGTGTGCAATTAGGTATAGGCAACAAAAGCACTTTGGTTAAGCTTATGGAAAGATTGTGGTTTTGGTTAAATAGCACATTAATTTGTAGTAGTGTCATTCCCACGGTGCCAACTCCTACTCTCACTGCTCAGATTGATGCTCATTGAGCAGAGAGAACATCCCTGCATCCCCTTTAGCAGCTTCTAAAGAAATGGATCACATGGTTTATTTTTAATTAATTTAATTTTGGTCGTTGTTCATGCTTAACGCCCCAGAAATTTTCTTTACAGTTGTATGGACAGCTACACCTAACTGAAACTAATGTAGTTTAATAAAACTGCCCGACAATGAATCTTACATCATACAAGCCTATAACGTTCAGTTTTACTTTTAGTTTTATTGTTTTAGGACAGAACAAAAACATACATACATAAGTACAACACAGTACAGCTCCACAAACTGTCTCCAAAATGACCATAATGTTGAATCAAAACCTCTATAAAAGTGTTTCAACAAACACTGTGTACCTAATGAGCGTCTCACTGAGTGTGTGTGTCAGCGAGAAGCAAAGTGTCTCAAACTCAACAATCAGCTGAGCAACTGAAAGCAGAAGACTGCGGTGTTCATTTTCAGTGGGATCAGCAGTACTAACAATCTTTTTCACATTGGTGGGGGCTAATTGATTGAATGCTACTTAAAAAAACATAGTTATATGAAGCTTTAAAGCTACTATGTATAAGAAGGACTTCAACCACCCCTGTTGTAAATTACGTTTACATAAAATTAAATTGATGCAGCAAAAATGCTTTGCAGTAAATGTAATTGTGACCAGATTATGTTTTCTATTAATGTAATGAGGTAATGCTGTTAATTTACATATCCAACATGTCACACTTATGTTGACACTGAATTTAACAGTAAAATGTTCAGAGAAAACATAGAGGCCACACTGCTGCTCACACACAAGGAGACTAGAGCTGTTTTAACCACTGACTGACGTGTTCTCTCTCGCATTCAGATGAAGCCTGAAATCTGATGGTGTTGTTGATGCTGCTGTTTGCATTGTTTAGATCCCAGCCACTGGGCGGCTCAGTTTCCCAGCTGTGGAGGATTACGCCAGTCACCAATTAACATTGTCACCAGTAAAGTGCACGTCAACAGCGCCCTGCCACCCTTCAACTTCATCGGTCACACCGACATAATCAACATAACAGTGGAAAACAAAGGACACTCTGGTAATATAGAGCCTGCTTTATCCAGCCCAACACACAGACTTCCAGAATATTTTTGTTAAACTCCTCTGGTTTGTTAAAATTCAAAAATCAAAAGATCAAAAATGAAAAGGCTTCAGGTGGCATTTAATGGTGCATTCAGAATCATTCCAAGATGGACAAGTGCTAGTCATATGTTTGTGACAAATAATGTCCCCATTTTTTATGCTTTCCTAGAAATTTTGTGTTAAATTTATGGTTTGATTAACTGATTCAAGGAATGAAATCATAATTTCCTTAAGTCAGCCTACAAAAAGTGACGCAAGGTACTCCTCTTGTTTGTGGAAACGCTGGAACAGATGTTTGTATGTATTATGATCATTTCTGTTGTCTATCTTATTATCTGCTTTTTATTTTTATTTTGTAACTGATACGGACCTATGTGTCTGGAATAAAGTAAAAAGAAATAAATATTCTCTAAAGGTGCTTTTCCACAACTAATGTCCAGGAACTTTCAGGGGTAAAAGCACATTGTGATTTGTATTTCCACAGTAGGGCCAAAGCCATGGGAAGATTAAGCAAATTAGTCTGCTGACATATCAACAACAAATCCTGGACTTCGTCAGTGGGCCACTGGTCATAAAATCTCGTGGCGACTCGATCCAGATAATTGTTGGGCACAAACCACAAACAAAACAATGTATTTGCAGCTGCTGGTTTTAAAAAAAATGTTGGGTGCATAGTAATGCTGCAGAAAATATGTGCTGCAAGCTCCAAAAGTTCCTGAAGCCTCAGGAAGCACTACCTCTCCAAGCAGGGGGCTTTTCTTTAGTGGTAAAATTGTTTTACAGGACCCTGGTTTCTCTAAAGGTTCCTGTTCACCAGGGAAGGTTCCTGAGGTGGAAGCACAACTTAACTTTGACATTCGTGTTAAGAGACAGTCTCTCTTCCCCGCAGCTCACTTTATTCTGCCACAGTCGGTCCGACTCACTGGTGGAGCTCTGCCCGGTCAGTACAGAGCCGCCCAGTTTCACTTCCACTGGGGAGGGAACGGGAGACCAGGATCAGAGCACACCATCGATGGAGAGAGATTCCCCATGGAGGTACATCACTCAGGAGACAGCGTATAATTTGTTGCTTTGGGAATAAGAAAGTTGTAACAGATATCATCTTTTAGCCTGTGAATATTCTCATTTGTCCAGGTCATAGTATCTCAAAGGACTTTTAAATCGAAAGCAACTGGACTTGATCATTTGTCTAGGAAGACATTTCACCTCTCATCCAAGAGGCCTCTATTTATGTAGAGCTAACAGAGTTAAAAGAGCTTCAATTAAAACTCACTTGCAAACAAATTATTCATATCCACAAATGTGTGTTCTGTGTGGCACTACAGGAGAAGAGATGTAATTAATAAGTTATGCAAACACAATTAACAATGGTTTGCTTCATTTATGGTTGAATGAAAGTACAACTGTTGTCACTGTGCCATTTCTCAGACTGAGGGTAAAGCTGTGGAATTAATACAGTTTCAAGGGGCACATGTTTTATTGAAATGAAATGGATTATATTTTTATTTGTTATTTATCTGATGAGTTTATTTGACTCTATTTCAGCACCTTGTGCTGTTAACATAACCTGGTGCAGCACAGTAGCTGCGGTTTGCACGCCTGTCTTCACAAGGCAGCAGTAAAACGTGGTGCAAGTTCAAAAAGCTATGACAAGTTTTGATCTAAACTATGAAAGTAAAAACTTTCATGAGCCCAAATATTCATACTGTAGGGCGTATGTGCCACTGTTTGATGCTGCTGTAGCAAAGAGGATCATTGATCAAAAAGAATAAAGTGTTAATGCAAGTGTCAAAAGTGTTAAAACTTAAATTGAGTCATAATTGTGACACTACTCATTATTAATTCATTTAACACTACACTATCCTCAGATGGAAGATAACGTTTTTAACTACAATGTCCTATCATATAGACTGTACTGCAGTAAAGTGTAACCCTCCTCCTCCTCCTCTCTCTGTACAGCTGCACATAGTCCACATTAAGGAGCCGTACGGCTCTCTGGCAGAGGCAGAGCATGATATGGCAGGTATAGCTCTGCTCGCCTTCCTGTTTGAGGTAATACATTAAAGTGTATAATCACCTCCATAACTCTGCATTCTTAATAACATTTTTAAAAATGACAGTTTATTCTTGTGTCATAATGTTAATGGTGTCCTCACAGGAAACAACAAATGATGATCCTTATCTGGACACAGTGATAGCTGCTCTGGGACGAGTACAAAACAATGGTATGAGCTTGGTGACTTCAATATGTGAAACATAAAAATACGACATTAAGAGCTTTGTATAGTATCAGGGACCTAAGCCTGAGACTTTGAATGAGATCCTTTTACCAAATACTAACTTTACTTCCTCACACTTCTCCTCCCTTCTCTCTGTGTTAAGGCAGCAGCACAGTGATCCAAAACTTTCGACTCAGTGACATTATCCCATCTGCGAAGGACCTCCACAGTTACTACCGCTATGTGGGCTCCATGACAACCCCAGGATGTGAACAGGCAGTCGCCTGGACGGTGTTTCACAGGACCCTGGCCATCAGCAGCCGACAGGTGAGCAAGTATCACAAACTATACTGCATGTCTCATCTCTATTTACTAATTCTATGCAGGTTTTGAGTATGTAGTGTTTTCACACTGGAAAAGTGACGACATACTCAAACCAGACACAATGTATACTAAATGAGCCCGAAAAAATAATAATCTGTGGATGGAGATCAAACAGCTCCAAAAAATCTTGGAAAACAAAAATAAGTAATCATCTAATTCAAAACACTTTGCTTGGTATTTGCTGTGATGTTTCAAAGCCGAGGTTTGATGAATGTTGCATGTACTGTGTCACTTTCTGAAGTGTGTTGATTTGTTTGCATGTACCTGCTTAAACAGTACACTATTACAAACACTATGTAGTACATACTGTACAGAACTAGTATCTAGAATTGGGACCCAGCTATAGATTAAAGGCTCTGGGTCAGCACACTGATTTCCTCAACGAATCTGTGAACCTTAAAGTTGACTTTGGACATAAATGGTTGATATAATCAAGCCTTTTAAAGACCTTTAGATTATGTATTCAGTTACGTAACTTGGGCACAAGAAGAATGTGTGGTAAAGCGATGTTATATCTCTGTTCACAATAAAATCTTTATGATAAGATTGAAGAGCGTAACTTGTATTGAATTCCAATTTTTAAGAGTTAGAAGTTCAACAGTGGAAAAATGTGAAAAACTGAGTTTTTTTTTTGCATTTGAACAGTGTGTTACATGTTACATTTCTGTCCTTTTCTTGACTTTTTGTCTTGATCTTCCTTTGTATAAATGTCCTCTCTAAGCATTAAATGTATTTTCATTCCTCTCCTCCCCAGCTGGATGCAATAGTTACACAGTGTCAGTTCTGGACCGGACAGCCCATGACTGACATCTTCAGACCCACGCAGCCTCTGGATGGCAGAGTTGTGTACCGCTCCAAGGCCAGTGCAGCTCAGACGAGCTCGATCCACTTGTGGCTTGGTGTTTTCTCAGCTGTGCTCGGTACTACGGGTCTGCTGCACTGACTCAGCACATGAAAACAACTGATTTAAGCTCTCATATGTATAAAGGCAACTTTTTACCTGTGTGCTTTTGAAACAACCAACTGTTAATTATGTTTATGGTTATTCATTAAACAAAATGACCAGTGCGTTTGCGCATAAACTATGACCTGCTAAATTCATCATGACTGCTGTGACAGTGAGAGAAGTTATTGTGCGAAGTGACTGTTGCTTTTAATGCTGTTATTTTCCACAACCATGAAGCGACTCTGTATGAGAGCTGGTAGGAAACTGTCACTTTCCAGTAACTCATTGACAAACCATGAGTGGTTTTAAGTGAAATAGCTCGATAACTATCTGATAACATCAGCCACACAGCTGCTAGCATGGCCGTAGCCACTCAGTCTTGTTACTACATGATGCGTGGACCGCCTCTTCAATAATCAGAGATACTGACTCTCTAAATCATTATCAATCGACTGTCTGCTGAGCTCACCTGTGGGTAGCACATTAACATCCTGCAGCATGTAAAGGTGGGAAGCTTTACCTCCCACCTTATTTTTGGCATCTTTTGGAGTCAACATTTTATATTCCTTACATTAACTTTAATTTCCTTTTCAATAAAACAAGTGTGATGAATAAAAATATAGAATTAGGAGTTTACAATAGGATTTTCTTTCTTATGGCTATATATAAGCTAAGGGACTTTCCTTACACATTGACTGCTATTCTGCTATTTCCTTTTTACTCGTCCTGTATAATGTTCCCTGTAATGTTGTTCAGATGATTTAACATAGAAGACATCTCCTAAATGGACTGTACACCTGTTTGTACAGTACATTGTATGATTTATGTTCTAAATGTACATAAATACCTGTGATGCTCTGCCAGAGAAACAACCTCTTCTCTATTCCTGCTTATGATATAACGCTCTTTAAGTGCTGAATTCTTTGCTTTGTATATAATCAACATTTATGAAATTAAAACTGGGAGAGATGCGCCGCTAGATTTACTATAAAAACCAATAAATGGACAGTACAACCCAGTGAATTTACTTGAGCCGTTGTAGGATTACAAATGAGCTTGAAATAATTTCACATTAGGAATGCACTGACTGATCTTATCAGGGATAACACCGATCATTGATTTCATGTCAGCAAATCAGAAACCGATCACCGATTGTTTCTGTTTCTTGAGCATTCTTACAGAAAGTTTCTGTATAAATGTCCTAACAAAGGTTGCACTTTCGCCTCAAACCTTTCTATCAAATTGTCTATAGAAATAAATTTGCCTTGTCTTGCCTTTTTGTGTTGGTACATTATGTGGAGCTCATCAACAGGTAAGTTTATCTAATTAACTAACTGTAAATTTACAATGATACCATCATTAAATGAATTGCACGACTAGATCACTTCACATTTTTACTGTTATAGTTGTAACTTTGGGCAGACACAAAAATGCTTTGATAAATATCTTTGTCTCTGCTGTAAAAAAAAATGTGCCATAGACAAGAAAATACCTGAAGCCATGATGGATCAGGCTGTAAAGTACTGTTTGAGCACTATTTATTTATTTTTGTCAACTATTTCACACTGGTCAGGTCTTTTGTAACAGATCACATCATCCATCTAACATGTTGTATATGTAAGTACAAAGAAGAGAGGAGAATGTTTGAAAGGCAACATGGTTTCCAAGTCATGAATACGTCATTTTGACCTCTGTCTGACATTTCATACTCATCTGAATTGTGGCAGTAAATCTGATTCAAATTTTTTAAGGTGAAATTGGGTCGAGGTCACTGTGCATGTTTCTTAAGCCAGGCCCTCAGGTGCTCCACCTGTGCAGTGACACTACTCTTGGCTGTGCCTCCAGGGGCGCTGTACTGCTCCACACTGCTCCTGTAGTCCCACACTGAGGACACGTCACTTCCAAACAGAGGGCTGACGGACACAACAGGTACAGAGGAGAACAGATGCAGAGAGGAGGAAGAAGAGGAGGAAGAAAATGTATGAGACTAAATGCCTGGAGGGGGAAATACTGTCTGTGTGGCACAAATGAGAGAAAGACACTAAAACTAATCCTGCTCAAAGAAACAACACATAGTTTGCAGGATTTTAGGCTGTTAGGTCGCAGGTGTGTGTGTGTGAGTAAAACAAAGAGAGACAATCACCTTACAGCACTCAGGTCTTCCACAGTAAGTTGATTCAGGGCGATATTTTTGGATTCAGCTGTAAACACAGCTTTACCAGAGACACCATGGGCCTCTCTGAACGGCATCTGTAACACAGAGCAACACAGGCTCACACTGTTACACACAAATACATGACAAACACTCTTGGTCACTGTTGGTGTGTGGGGAGTGGAGACATAGGACATCAGAAACAATAAGTCAAAATAATGTATTTAGTGTTTAAGGGTTTGAACCCCGTGCACAGTGGCCACAGCAGAGACAACCAGTGGGTTGATTTGGCAAACAGGAAGCAGTGTTAGGTGGCTGTGTTGTTTGTTTAACAGTGACTGTGGAAGCTACAGAGCTGATATCATTCAGAGATGGGTCAGTTTGAGGGTATCCCAGTGTCTGACAACAAACTGCTTCACTTTACCTGTCAATCAAGAATATTCAGTGGAAAAGGGAATCAAATCGGTTTTCTCCAGTCTTGCACCAACTATAATTCAACATTTGATGAGGAGTTACAAATGAGCTATAAACATATCTTACAGCTTCTTAACAACATTCAAATCTGCTGATTATATTTCTGAAGTGATTTTCTTTGTGATTATTTCTAGAAAAAAAAAAATACTATTTGCACAACATTTCGATGGTAATATATCTACAGTATAAACTACTCACCCCCTTTCTCACAAGGTAGTAGGCCAGATCGGTCGCCAACATGTCAGGACTGAGGGCTGCTTCCATCACACTCTGGTTGATCTGAAATAAAAGTCATTGTCCATTTGTCATTTCAAAGGCTGGGGAGTCTAGAGCAGTGGAGTTTGATGCTGTAATTGAATCAAAATCAGTTTAACCTGCTTTGCACAGGAGGAGCAAATATAAAATATTTCTAATATCCAGAAAATATAGTGTGATGTGCTGTGAAACTGTTATTTTAGAAGATAATGCAGATGAATATAGTTCACTTTAGGTGTGTGTGTACAGGTGTAGAGAATATATTGCCTTCCTTTCTTGTAACAAATGTGAAAGGTTTCTATATTGTATTCTCTCTGAAACGTACAAGAGACAGTAACTTTTTTTTTTCTGCTGTAGAAAAAAAAAGTTATCATACAAAGTAACAACAGGCAGACACAACTTTTCATAGTTTAAAAATTTGATGAGCAACCACACTGCATCCATGAGACCAGTCAGTGTGATGTTTGTTTTTTCAGAATAATTAACAGTGACATAAATCTGACCTGGAGCGTTGACATGACTCCAGTTGTCACCTGCAGCACAGCATGAACAGTATCATAGCAGTCAAACATGGCCTCTTTATCCTCCTGAAGAAAGAAAGCAAACACAAAGACGGCATGACAAAAAAAAAATTTTAAGAGAAAATTCCCCCCAAAAAAAGTTCTTCCCATGAAGGGAGAGCACACACAGACACACTTTCATACCTGCAGGTCTTTGTTGTAGGTGCTGGGCAGGCCCTTCAGTGTCATCATGAACCCTGCACACTGAAATACACGACAAAGTCAAAACTTGGGTTTGGATTAAAAAAACTGCAAACTGTCATAAGTGTGTCAAAGTTTAGGAAGTCTGGGTGTGAAATGTGAAAAGATTCATCCATAAAGCTCTGGCTGGTAAAACCTAACAACAGAGGGTAGATACTTCATTACTGCAGCACCACTCAGCTACGAGTGGCCCTCCCTCCAGAGGGAAGCTTCTAGCAAATGGTGAGTGTGACTGAAGCTTTTAGTACAATCGCTTCCAAACACATCAAAATCCTTCTTCTAATAAGTAAATGAGAAAACATTCGAGCAAAGAAGTTTGTACTTTCCACATTATTTTTTTTTACATCATCTAAGCTGTAGCAAACATGTAACATTAACATTCATTCTTCTCTTCAATGAACAGAGAAGTGGATAATTTGACAGAAGTCTATCTTTAGTCTTACTCTGCCAAAGACACGACCTGCTTTGCTCCTGATCAGCTCCAGGCTGTCAGCGTTCTTCTTCTGGGGCATCAGACTGCTGCCTGTGCTACACCCACACATGTGTAGGTGAGAGGACACATAGGAAATACAGACAAGTGGAGGTAAACACATGTTGTAGCTGCACAGTAAATGCACTGGCTTAGTGAGTCCTACAGCAGTTCATAGCATTAACCCCAGCTATGAACTGATTTAACTGATTCAGACCAGTTTGACAAACATCATTAACCAGACATTTTTACATATTATTCACTATATATTAATGAATTGCTCGAATGCACACATGGATCATTGTGCAATAATGATTTGAGTGTAATTCAGAGTAACATAATAAAACACAAACGGACCTGTAGGCATCGGACAGAGTGATGAAGGAGAACTCTTTTGTGCTGTACAGCATCAGGTCCTCAGCCATCTTGCTGAGGTGGGTCAGACACAGCGAAGCCCAGAACAAGAACTCCACTAAAGAAACACACACACACGCAAACACAGGGGTACACAGACAGAGGCAATTTAGTTTTAATGCATTTTCATATCCATTTATGTATGACAGCTTGCTGTCATGTGGCTTACGTACCAACAAAGTCTCTTTGGCCCGTGGCGTCCATACTGTTCAGACTGATGCCGTCAAACGCCAACTCTGCAGATCCAGAGGAGAAACGATGTAGTTTCGCTTTTTAAACCTGCAACTATTGATTTTTTGGCCACTTGGGGGCAGCAGAAACAAGTTGAGAACACTGACATATCATCGCTGTTTAGGTTGATATGGTTAACTTGTTACCAAGAGTTACTTATTTACACATCCAGCAGTTACAGAGCATTATTGGCTTTCACTTGGAGCAGGTAGTGTGCAGTGGCTTTTTAGAGATTTTTTGCTTATAAGTTCACTCTCACTGCTCGCAAAGGGCCAAAAACATCCCTATGAGAGCAGTGAGAGTGAACCAAACAGTACATTTACTGACCAGTCAGCTAAACAATGATCTGAAACTCACTAAAGCTCCTTAAAGTCAAGAGGAGCAGGAAATGCAGGTTGTAATAATGCACAACTCTGCACATTGTCACATAGTTTTCATATTGGAATTTGATATATTGTTATTGTAAAATACTGGTTATAGCCTCTTTAAAAATACATATTTGACAAATACTCAAGAAAGGTGAAAGATAACTGTAACACAAGATCCTGGAAATACAGAAACAAGGTAATAGTCTGGTTATTTTTTAGCAAAGTGGCCTAACCTTTCTGCAGGAGCTCCCTGTCGATGTCGAGTGGTGTTCCAGCAATGGCACCACTGAAAACAACATGAGCCGTTCTTATTAATCGGTCCTGTTTGTGTATGAAAATCAGTGTCAGACAGTAAGTGTGTACACATCCTACCTGCCCAGAGGTAAAACATTAACTCTTTTCTTGATCTCCTGAAGCCGGTCCACATCTCTGCTCAGAGCAACAGCATGACTGAAAGAGAAACACAAGACCGATGTGAACCTCACATCCTTTCAATATGAAAGGCGGGAGACATGCATTGTACAGTATGTTTAGCTTTACCTTAGAATCCAGTGGCTCCATCTTATTGGCTGAGCTCTTTGCATGTGGGTGTAACCAGGAAATAGGACATCAATTTCTCTGAGTTTCAGAAAGAAGTGACAGAAGACACAACGGGGAAACTTAATGAAAGAACAGTTACAAGGAGGAATGTGTGGTTGTGTGTGCCTGTGTGTATTTAGCTTACGCTGCTGCCCGCTCCACCATGGTAGACATCAGCTGCAGGGCGTTTTCTGTGAGGGTTGAGATGGCATCTCGCAGCCACAGCCTCATGTCGGTCACCACCTGATCAACCAAAACGCACACAGCAAGGTCTCACAATACTCGATCAGCTAGTCACTGCAAGGCCAAATAATAATTCAGTCATTAAGGTTTTGACTTTAATAAGACAAACCTGGTCATTTCTGCTCCTACCAGTGTGCAGCTTCCCTGCAGGTGCACCAATCAGCTCCTGAGAAAAGAGGAAGTCAAACAGCTGTAACGTCTCTCATCGGAGCCATCACCAAGCCTTCAAGTCTGAGCCCATAACTGAAAGAATAAAAACTCTAACATTATCAATGAGTTTCTGGTAGATGTTATAGAGATGATAGAATGTTATTTTATTTTATTTTTTTATTGTAATCCAATGAATAGACCAAAAGCAATAATGTGTTAGTCAGTCTCTCAATACTTTCCAACTTCTCTGCCTTGTCTGTGGTATTCAGAAATGTCAAAACGTAGCATTTGTTGGGGACTATTTTCAGCAGTGGAATAATACACATCAGATCGTATTTATGCCAGCAGCGCGGTGTATATGGCATTGGCTCAAAATAAATCACAGTATTCATGTTATGAAAGAACATGTGAACCCGTACAGCTGTGCAATGCAGCAGTGTGGCTCATTGATGTGTTTTCAATAGCCCAACAATGGAGACATATCAGGCTTTGGCTACACAGACAATACATGTTAGTAGATGTCAGCTTAGTCTGGAAGGTTTGTATAGTCAGGTAATGATATTTCATTTTTAGACATAATTCCACACTGGGTCTTCCTTATATTCATGGTTTTTGGCGATCACTCTCACTGGTGATTATAATACTGTATTCACAAAGCTTATTGCTGACATCAGCAACATCACTAAAAAACTTCAAACAGACAGTATCTGACTTAGTACAGTGTAATTGAAGTAAAAGTTACCAATACCAATACAAATAATGTCCGAAACTATGATACCAGACCTAATTTGTAATTAACTCTAACAATTCTTTAATGTAGTGTATGTATTTATCTCTGCCTCCTTATTTAGCAGGAGGCCTCGTACAAAGCAATGCCCCTTGTCACACAATACTACATGTGTAACAACCCACAAACTACCATATTATTATTATTATTATTATGTCAAATACAATTTCACTGACTTGTGCAGAGTTATGAGGAACAAACAAGCTGGACCCCACCTTTAGCCTGCGCTCATTGGCAGTATGAATGTCCTCATCTCCAGGTTTGATAACAAACGCACCTTTAGACCACTCCTCAGAAATCTGAAAAGTAGAAAAGCACATTATCACTTAATTCTGGCCTGATAACTAAAAAGAACCGTCCTGTTGTTTCACTATTGGGACCACTGAAAAATACTGAGATGTAGGTTGTGATTCAGAAGTCTAGAAGTGATAAAGCTTTTTATATACAGTAAATAAAAATGTTTGTAGGAACCTGTTTATCTGAGATATGTAAATAAACAGCTGCTCCAAATTATGGTCAATATGCATCCCCCTGGCATGTGTCTTGATCTTTACATCACATTATCTACACAGTCAGTGTTGAAGTTGTATTGTTGGCACAAAGCAAAACATCAGGTTAGAGAGGGCACCCACAAAACTGACCTGACTATGTGGGTGACAGAATTACTGAAGCTGTTTTGCAGCTGACGGCTGACACCTGTCACATGATGATACTATTGTTCAGCACACACTCAGCAGAGCGCAGAGGAATCCTGCGCAATGGCACATTTTCAGCTGTCATCTATTAACCTGAATCTACACCGAAGGGCAGACAGTGACAGTGTGTGTTTACTTTCCCTGAAGCTGAGTGCAGTGGGTGGATGTTTGGGTGTGTGTGTGTGTGTGTGTGTGTGTGTGTGTTGGGGGGGTTAACCTGGTCCATCCCATGTAAAATCTGGTTCATCTCATCCGTGGTGACCAGCTTTGCCTTCTCCAGAGCTTTCACATAAGCCTTGCTCCCTCGGATGTCAGCATCCCACATCCTCTGGTCATAAGCGATGGATGCATTGAACTTCTCCATGATGGGATCAGTGTCTCCCACGAAACGCCCTCCCCAAAGTTTACTTCCCTGATGAGACAGAGGTGCAAAAAAATAATAAATAAAAAATTTAAAATGTGCACACCGCTACATTCCGGTCAGCTAAAACACATTTAGCAGCAGTAACACAGTGGAGGAGTTCACAGTTTGACAGGTTGCTTTGTTAGCGTCCAGCTGATCGCTAAAACAACAACAACAACAACAACAAGGCATGAATGGCGGTGTTTGGGTTCCTGAAGCTAAACAGCTAACCTTACCTCCGCACCGGCCATATTTCTCCACGGTGTATGTCTGCAGCAGCTTGGTCTGGAGAAAGGTTTTGGCTGAGGTGCAGTGAAACGCCAGCGGACCGGCCATGCAGCCAGAGAGGAAGGAGGCGGGCTCTGCTGGAGCCGCTGTCCCTTTAAAACACGTCACCGAAGACGTCACGTCTACAGTGGCGTATCCGGAACATTTTGACCGGGGTGGCCAAGAGCTAGTGTGGGGTGGCCATGTCATAGTGATCAAAAGATGTGTAAGTACAGGTGAGGAAAATATCTGTTGTTATTTATCTTTGATACAATTGTTGGAAATTATTCTGGAATTAGATTTTTCTTTTGTTTACACAACTGTTTAGTTTTTTTTTATGGTCTATAAATAAAACTCTTAGCATAAACTATATAATTTACATTATATCACTCCAACAATCTCAACCATCAACTTTACAAGCAAAAGAAACAGAATGCATTATATTTGTACTGTCTCTGCACTGTAGTTACAGTTACAATTATTTCAATTCTCTCAATAAACCTGAGGACAAATAAGGTGATGTACAACATAAATCTCATTTTACATTACCCTGACCTTGACCTTGACAACATTTCATAATATGCAGGTAACAATAGCAAAAAGGAGGTTAACTGCTGGTTGGTTTGCAGTCAGACTAGCATGCTGGTACTTTGTAGTTTTTTTTCTACATTTAGCTGCAGCTATTGATAAAGTTTTCACACATTCAGAGGGAAAGTTGACATATAGATAAACATTAAATGACCATACCTAGCCTTTTTCCCATTTTTAGTCACTGTGACTGGAGTCCTGAATGATCTGTTTACCTTTAAAAAATTGTTTGCATGTACAAATTATGATAATTGGCCCCTGGGCACAGACATATGGCCCCCTGCCTCTCTTTCATAGGAGCAAACCATCACTCTGAAAGAGATGTGCATCTCTCCAGTTGTTTTGCTTGCTTTATGTAGTTGTTTTTTGGTCACTTTGTGGTTAATTTACACCTCTCTGTAGTTGTTTTATTGTCTCTTTGAAGTTGTCTCTAACACAACCTAACCTCTGGAGTCAGCTGTAGACCACCAGCTCCTGACTATACATGACACTTAATCAAATTTTTATTCCTGCCGTATACCAGACACATAAAGTTAAATTCACAATTTCCATTTTATTGTATTAAAATATGAATTCTGCTATACATACAACAGATTTATGAGGACCTTTCACAATTTGAAAGCAGCTAAAACTGCATTAATTTTCCTCAGAGATTATTCCTTAACTTTTTTCTTTTCTATTTATCACATGACACAAATGTTTCTCATGTGTCTTCTGTTTACCTCTGGATCTGAATGTTGTCTGTATGTTGACTTTGCCATGAAAAAGTTGCTTAAAAAACTATGGTTGGAGAGCATGTATGTATTATATGAGGTGTTAAACTCTCTTTATACATCCTGCACGCAGAATACCTCTTCATGGAGTCACGACACTCCAGCAGAGGAGGTGGCGGTAATACATCTTAACGCTGGTTGTCACCCACAATAAAAACGGAAGGAAGAAGAGGAGGAAGCGGAATTAAAATAAAAATTTAAAAAAGAAAAAACAGGCGCGCATTCTGTGAGAGGACGGTCCGCTGCAGGTTGCAGGTGTTGTGTTTCCGCGTTGGTAAGTTTTTAAATCTAAAAAAAGTAATTATACAGTAAGTGCATTATTTAGTATATGAGAATATCTATACAAGAAATGATAGCAATGAATAAAGACAAGGTTTTAACTGAGTTGTGCACAAGTCAGCGTTTCCCCGCCCCGGTTTCAGCTCGGCAGTACAGGCAGCCATTAGGAAAAAAGAGGTTTAGTTTGGTCCCAGCTGAACATTATCAACAGCAAGATAACACAGCTGAGGGTAAAACAGATGTCAGATTTATTTATGTGAACTGAACCATGTTTTTTTTAAGCCTAGATAATAGTTAGGCTAAAATTATGACAAATAGCTAGGAAGTTTTGATGCCAATTTTTGATTGTATAAAATCACTCTTTCTATTCTCTTACAATCTAATAGCTTTACTTGTATGCATATATATTATGCTCGTTTTGATTTGATTAAATGTGTTCTGGTATTATTGTTTTGCTTACATTTGATTACCTGTTGTTCTGAGGCATTAGAGTGAAAGGAATATTTATGTTCCAGCAAAAAAAAAAAAAAAAAAAAAAAACATGGTTTGCATTAAATGACCATCTTACATTTGTTGTTTTTATTTTGTCTTTTTAGTGAAGTGAATCACAATAAATGTCGTACTATTGTGAATACAATAAAGTGTGATTTCTTGTGTACTGTAAGTCATTAGAAATTAATCATATTCTTCTCCTCTTCCTACAGGTGAGATTCGTAATCGCCTCCTGTCAGCACTGTTAAGATTCAGCTCGAAACCTCACATTAAAAATGGAACCTATGGTCAAGACTGAAAATTATGGATCAATGGACAAAACTGTTGAGGTAAAAGAGTCATAAAGTCATAAGCATGCATTTCATAATAAATTGCTATTTATAACATTATTGTCTCTTATCTCAAGAATAAAATAGACAAGACTATTTACAACTTGTTCCAACCTGTGTTGTCAAATAAAATATATTTTAGCATTTGTATCACAATGGATAGTTTCTTTAATGAAGAACATGATAAAAATTGATTTAGTATGTGTCAGCCATGTTTTTGACATGACATGAAAAGTCTGGTGTTGGTTTAATGGAATAAAAGTTTTGAAGTTTTGAATTCAATTAGACTTAATGTTTTTATTCTCAGGAAAAGAAGCAACATGCAACCCATTCTTTTGAGTGGCGGCCAAACAGCAAGAGACTCACATCTGTCACCTCTGTTACCTGCAACAAAGCAGGAACTGTTGAGGACTCGTTGAAAATAAGTCCACAGTTTAGAGAATTTGCAAAAAACAACAATGACAAAGAGCTTGTCGTTGTTAAAGATGGGAAAGCTATCAGTTCACACTGTCCATGCAGCTTAATTAAAAATGATCGTTTAACGGTCAACTATGTTAAAAGCGTGAAAAAGCCAAAGCAGCTTGGTAGTGGCTCCGTTCATCCCCGCAGAAAGGTGTCATCTGATGAGCTTGTGATGTTTCATGTATTGACAAAAGGAGGTAAAGGTGTAGTAAAAATCTTGTCTAACCCAGCACTAAAAACAGTCGTTCAGGAAATTACTGTTTATGCGTACAAAGGTGAAAAGGTGAAGCAAGCTCTCAGAAGAGATGGTCGAATTCTGAGTCCTGTGTTCAAAAAGAACTGTGCGCTCTCTCACATAAGCACTGAAGTAAACACAGAAATGTCCAATCTCGTTGATGAGCTTAATGGTGAAACTTACAGGATCATACTGCTCGATAAGTCTGATCCACCAGACAGTCAGCCAGGCAGTCTTGATGATGCTTACGTGATGCCAAATGAGTCTCAGAGATCTGACTCTGATGAAAACCAAGATCCTCAACAGCAGTCTACCGCAAGCCAGTCAGTGGACAACAACGTCCTGACACAGACACCAAACCTAAATGGTAATACGGCACCAGAAAAAATCCTGCGTGAAATACTCAACTCGGCAAAGATGAAGAAAGACTTGTCTTCACAGTTTAACCTTGTGGTGAAAGGAAAGAAAACAGTTTCCAGGCTTTCTCGTATCCAGAATCTCTTGCGGGTGGAGTTCGGGCAGAATGCTCAGAGCTGCACAGAAGTTAAAACCATGAAGAAACTGATGGATCTTAGTAATTCTGTTTGCCATGTGAGAATAAACGGGAGCCCAGGTGGAAGTGGCTTTCTCCTGTTTGACAAGTTTGTCCTCACCAATGGCCATGTACTCAAAGATATTTACAACAAGAATAGGAGGCAGCTTGATGGGAAGGTCACCGTACATTTCTCTTATGAAAGTCTAGACCTGGAGAGAGGACAAGAATCAAAAGATGTGGAAGTGGAAGAGGTCGCTGGCTTTGAATATTGTCCTGATGCATCAGGGCACATGTATGACTGGGCTCTGTTAAAGCTGAGTGCTGGTCAGAAATTGCCTGATGGTCTGTTAACACACTTCGGATTCCTTCCCCAAAGTGGTGGAATTTGCATTATTGGGCATCCTGATGGTGGTGTGAAAAAAATAGATGCATGTTTGATTATTCCACCTGATAACCGTAACCAGGTTGTGGAGAAGCATTGCCATGAAAATATAAACCACATTCAGCTCATCACTCGTCGTTTCTTTGAGGATGTGACGGAATCTGTTCAACGTAACAAACAGGTTCTAACTTACGAGTCCTGTTTTTATTTTGGCTCGTCTGGCTCTCCTGTCTTTGATAAGTACTGCAAAGTTGTTGCAATGCATTCAGGAGGATATGAATACACTGATGTAAGGGGCGAAAGACAGAGTGTCATTGAGTTTGGCTATCCTTTGTCTGACATTATTGAACACATCATTGTCCAGCTGGTGGAAACAAGAAGACTTGATGTGTTGCAGGCGTACCTCGCTTGCAGTTATCCACACCACCAAGACATGATGAACAATGTGAAGAAACTAGTTGAGAGCAGAAACCTCACAGCGTTTAAAAATACACTCAACAGCTCAGTGACCACAAATGATGAGAGTTTGAAGATGTTCTTTGATTTCTTCTCTCTGAAAGAGGAACCTGTCCAAATGGACATTAACTAGTTGCACACAGACCGTTACAGTGCTAACCACTGACAGAAGATACAGTCGGAGAAATTGGGAGAAAAAGCAGTGAGCAACAATGGCTGTCATCTCTGTTTTCATATGTCTGAATACTTTTGTTTTTAAACACATAAGGAATGCAGGGATTGGTGGAGAGAGGTGATTCTAAACTTGGTGTATACATTTGTTTTAAGTAACCATAAACACGTTTTGGAAAAAGGGAGCTATGTTTTCTCATACACATTTTTAGCCAGATGTTTGTAACTCAATGGTTGTTTTTGTTAATGTTGTACTTTGTCTATTTTCACATAAGAAGTGATTACTGTATCTTATTTTTAAAAAACTCTTAGTTATCAATATGAACCATGAAGATCCATCTACAGTGTGTTATGTTAATGAATTCCAAAGGATATTATCTGATTAAGAAATCACTAATGATGATTGTCTGATGTTTAATATAATATTTGAAATATTTTCTTTTTCATGTTTGGATCTTGGTAGTTTGGTTGTTTTTATTAATCCTTTTCTTTTATACATAAAAATGATAAATGTATGAATGAGAGGTCAAAGATCACATTTGGAGTTTAACAGAATCTGTCACTTTGAATGTCTGACATCGATTGTCTGCACCTTCTTTAACAGTTGGTTTTTGATAGTCAATCTAAATAGTCAGAACAGATCTACATGTTAAAATACCAAATCTGTGATGCAGATTTGTTATGCATGTATATAATAGGACTACATAATAATAATGAACTGGTTTTTACAGAAAAATGCATTTTCATTTAAATTTTTGGTCACTGATTTTAGTTCTTTAATCAAGCAGAGTTTGATAGTAGGGTGTAGAAAATGGAAAGGGTGACGCTATAATGTCCTTATTCTAATTAAAGTATCATTAAGTGTATTGTCATGTGGAAATGTTCTTGTAACTGTGAATAAATGTCACAGCCTGAAATACAGGGTTTTATCTCTTCCTGGTTTCTTTTTGCGCTTTCCTGCAGTGACACGTTTTGAACTTCAGAAGAAGACACACACGCCTGCTCTGTCTGCTCTTTACAGTACTCACCTGTTACCTACCACAGCCCCCCCCTCTCTCAGGTGTAATCCTTCAACCTGACGTCTGCCCCAGCACACAGCGTCACTCAGGTGCTTTTAGTCAACAATATCATGCTATTGTCAAGGGCTTTGATGCATGATCGGAAAGACTAATTATTCTGGGGGGGGGTTCGAATAAATTTCTTAATAAATACATAGATAAATCTTGGATATCCGGGGGTTACACGATGTCTGTCACATTTATAAACTTCATTGAGAGCAGATATTTCAGACGGGAGAGGTCTTCCTCTTTTCTGCAGGATCCGTTTCTCCTCCTCTAACTTCTCCCAATCCAACTCTAATCCTTCACCCTCCTCCTCCTCCTATTACTATTACATAATGAATACTCCATAAACGAAACTCACCGTTCACAAGGTAAAGGGCGTGGAGGCGTAGGAGTAAGAGAGGGAGGGACATAGAGAGATTTCCATTTTCATTATATCAGTCCAATATCCATGTCTCAATCCCGGAAAAGCCCACACTTCGAGGCATCTTCATCGAGCTTTACACAACCAGGCTGCTTGGTGAGTTGTTCAAACTAAAAAAATATGTATACTTTAAACCGCTTTGAACCAGCTAAAGAAGTCACAGGATGTGTGACTGAGTCTTTAAACAGAATATTCTGTTCATTATCAGCAGCAATACGACATTCTGTCCAAATCTATTTAGATAGGCCTTTCTGATGGTAACATAGATTCCAGGTATATTCATGTGAATTGAATCGTTTTTTGAACTGACACACGAAGCCTAGATAATAGTCTATATGACAAATAGCTTACAGCTGTAAGTGTGATATTGATTGCTTGGATATGAGTTTTGATAATTTTACATTTAATAGGGCATCATGCCAATTTTAAATTGAATAAAATGACCCTTTTCTATCACATTACAAGAATGTTTGTGTTCCAGCAGTAAAAGCTGTGGACAAACATGGTAACCTACCCAAGA
Organism: Trachinotus anak; assembly: GCF_046630095.1. NCBI lineage: Eukaryota > Metazoa > Chordata > Actinopteri > Carangiformes > Carangidae > Trachinotus > Trachinotus anak. The sequence goes on from NW_027273871.1 coordinate 2,648,534, forward strand.
AAAGAGTGATGGCCTCCATAGATTTGTTGTTTGTATTTTTGTGTTTTTAGTGAAGTGAATCACAATAAATTTCACACTGATATGAAGATAATAAATGGATATTTCTTGTGTCATATTGCTTTTCCGTCAGAAGATACATAATCACCTCCTGTCAGCACTGTTAGAATTCAGCTGGAAACCTCACAAAGAAAATGGAACCTAAGGTGAAGACTGAAAATGATGGACCAGTGGACAAAACTGTTGAGGTACTGATTTTCTCATGTGGGATGACATGTGTTGTCAGTTTGATTCGAACTTGTATAACCTTTACCACAACAGGTTTGTTACTGATTTACATGGGTTTGGTAATTGCATCAAGCTCTGTATCCTTTATCAAGAATTTTTAAATGATGATTTTAAAAAAATCATAAGCGAGCATTTCATTACACATTACTATTAATAACATTTCTGTCTCTTATCTCAAGAATAAAATGGACCAGAATGGGGAGAGTGGCCAACCTCGTAATTTGCAACTTGTTGCAAAGGTTTGTCACCTTTTATTTCATATCTGTGTTGGCAAATCAAAACTATAGATAACATAGACTTGTTTTTTCTTTTGGATGTTTTACCATTTGGTTCACAATTTCTTGGTTTTTGTTAGATGGTTTCTTTAATTTTAGAAATGATCCAAATTTATTTTGTGTGTTTGTCAATATTTTCATTTAACTTCAGCCACATTTTAAAATGACAAGACAAGTTTGGTTTTGCTTTGATAGAGTAAAAAAATGTTTTAATGTAAGTGAATTAAATGAGACTTCATTGTTTTTCATTCATAGGAAGAGGAGCAACATGCAACCCATACTTTTGAGTGGCAGTCAAATGGCAAGAAACCCACCTCTGTTACTTGCAACAAAGCAGGAACTGTTGAGGACTCGCTGAAAATAAGTTCAGAGTTTAGAAAATTTGCAAAAAAGAACAATGACAAAGAGCTTGTCATTGTTAAAGATGGGAAAGCTATCAGTTCACACTGTCCCTGCAGCTTAATTAAAAATGATCGTTTAATGGTCAACTATGTTAAAAGCGTGAAAAAGCCAAAGCAGCTTGGTAGTGGCTCCGTTCATCCCCGCAGAAAGGTGTCATCTGATGAGCTTGTGATGTTTCATGTATTGACAAAAGGAGGTAAAGGTGTAGTAAAAATCTTGTCTAACCCAGCACTAAAAACAGTCGTTCAGGAAATTACTGTTTATGCGTACAAAGGTGAAAAGGTGAAGCAAGCTCTCAGAAGAGATGGTCGAATTCTGAATATTGTGTTCAAAAAGAACTGTGCGCTCTCTCACATAAGCACTGAAGTAAACACAGAAATGTCCAATCTCGTTGATGAGCTTAATGGTGAAACTTACAGGATCATACTGCTCGATAAGTCTGATCCACCAGACAGTCAGCCAGGCAGTCTTGATGATGCTTACGTGATGCCAAATGAGTCTCAGAGATCTGACTCTGATGAAAACCAAGATCCTCAACAGCAGTCTACCGCAAGCCAGTCAGTGGACAACAACGTCCTGACACAGACACCAAACCTAAATGGTAATACGGCACCAGAAAAAATCTTGCATGAAATACCCAACTCGGCAAAGATGAAGAAAGACTTGTCTTCACAGTTTAACCTTGTGGTGAAAGGAAAGAAAACAGTTTCCAGGCTTTCTCGTATCCAGAATCTCTTGCGGGTGGAGTTCGGGCAGAATGCTCAGAGCTGCACAGAAGTTAAAACCATGAAGAAACTGATGGATCTTAGTAATTCTGTTTGCCATGTGAGAATAAACGGGAGCCCAGGTGGAAGTGGCTTTCTCCTGTTTGACAAGTTTGTCCTCACCAATGGCCATGTACTCAAAGATATTTACAACAAGAATAGGAGGCAGCTTGATGGGAAGGTCACCGTACATTTCTCTTATGAAAGTCTAGACCTGGAGAGAGGACAAGAATCAAAAGATGTGGAAGTGGAAGAGGTCGCTGGCTTTGAATATTGTCCTGATGCATCAGGGCACATGTATGACTGGGCTCTGTTAAAGCTGAGTGCTGGTCAGAAATTGCCTGATGGTCTGTTAACACACTTCGGATTCCTTCCCCAAAGTGGTGGAATTTGCATTATTGGGCATCCTGATGGTGGTGTGAAAAAAATAGATGCATGTTTGATTATTCCACCTGATAACCGTAACCAGGTTGTGGAGAAGCATTGCCATGAAAATATAAACTACATTCAGCTCATCACTCGTCGTTTCTTTGAGGATGTGACGGAATCTGTTCAACGTAACAAACAGGTTCTAACTTACGAGTCCTGTTTTTATTTTGGCTCGTCTGGCTCTCCTGTCTTTGATAAGTACTGCAAAGTTGTTGCAATGCATTCAGGAGGATATGTCCACCCTGATGTAAGGGGCGAAAGACAGAGTGTCATTGAGTTTGGCTATCCTTTGTCTGACATTATTGAACACATCATTGTCCAGCTGGTGGAAACAAGAAGACTTGATGTGTTGCAGGCGTACCTCGCTTGCAGTTATCCACACCACCAAGACATGATGAACAATGTGAAGAAACTAGTTGAGAGCAGAAACCTCACAGCGTTTAAAAATACACTCAACAGCTCAGTGACCACAAATGATGAGAGTTTGAAGATGTTCTTTGATTTCTTCTCTCTGAAAGAGGAACCTGTCCAAATGGACATTAACTAGTTGCACACAGACTGTTACAGTGCTAACCACTGACAGAAGATACAGTCGGAGAAATTGAGAGAAAAAGCAGTGAGCAACAATGGCTGTCATCTCTGTTTTCATATGTCTGAATACTTTTGTTTTTAAACACATAAGGAATGCAGGGATTGGTGGAGAGAGGTGATTCTAAACTTGGTGTATACATTTGTTTTAAGTAACCATAAACACGTTTTGGAAAAAGGGAGCTATGTTTTCTCATACACATTTTTAGCCAGATGTTTGTAACTCAATGGTTGTTTTTGTTAATGTTGTACTTTGTCTATTTTCACATAAGAAGTGATTATTGTATCTTATTTTTTAAAAACTCTCAGTTATCAATGAGCCATGAAGATCCATCTACAGTGTGTTATGTTAATGAATTCCAAAGGATATTATCTGATTAAGAAATCACTAATGATGATTGTCTGATGTTTAATATAATATTTGAAATATTTTCTTTTTCATGTTTGGATCTTGGTAGTTTGGTTGTTTTTATTAATCCTTTTCTTTTATACATAAAAATGATAAATGTATGAATTAGAGGTCAAAGATCACATTTGGAGTTTAACAGAATCTGTCACTTTGAATGTCTGACATCGATTGTCTGCACCTTCTTTAACAGTTGGTTTTTGATAGTCAATCTAAATAGTCAGAACAGATCTATATGTTAAAATACCAAATCTGTGATGCAGATTTGTTATGCATGTATATAATAGGACTACATAATAATAATGAACTGGTTTTTACAGAAAAATGCATTTTCATTTAAATTTTTGGTCACTGATTTTAGTTCTTTAATCAAGCAGAGTTTGATAGTAGGGTGTAGAAAATGGAAAGGGTGACGCTATAATGTCCTTATTCTAATTAAAGTATCATTAAGTGTATTGTCATGTGGAAATGTTCTTGTAACTGTGAATAAATGTCACAGCCTGAAATACAGGGTTTTATCTCTTCCTGGTTTCTTTTTGCGCTTTCCTGCAGTGACACGTTTTGAACTTCAGAAGAAGACACACACGCCTGCTCTGTCTGCTCTTTACAGTACTCACCTGTTACCTACCACAGCCCCCCCCTCTCTCAGGTGTAATCCTTCAACCTGACGTCTGCCCCAGCACACAGCGTCACTCAGGTGCTTTTAGTCAACAATATCATGCTATTGTCAAGGGCTTTGATGCATGATCGGAAAGACTAATTATTCTGGGGGGGGGTTCGAATAAATTTCTTAATAAATACATAGATAAATCTTGGATATCCGGGGGTTACACGATGTCTGTCACATTTATAAACTTCATTGAGAGCAGATATTTCAGACGGGAGAGGTCTTCCTCTTTTCTGCAGGATCCGTTTCTCCTCCTCTAACTTCTCCCAATCCAACTCTAATCCTTCACCCTCCTCCTCCTCCTATTACTATTACATAATGAATACTCCATAAACGAAACTCACCGTTCACAAGGTAAAGGGCGTGGAGGCGTAGGAGTAAGAGAGGGAGGGACATAGAGAGATTTCCATTTTCATTATATCAGTCCAATATCCATGTCTCAATCCCGGAAAAGCCCACACTTCGAGGCATCTTCATCGAGCTTTACACAACCAGGCTGCTTGGTGAGTTGTTCAAACTAAAAAAATATGTATACTTTAAACCGCTTTGAACCAGCTAAAGAAGTCACAGGATGTGTGACTGAGTCTTTAAACAGAATATTCTGTTCATTATCAGCAGCAATACGACATTCTGTCCAAATCTATTTAGATAGGCCTTTCTGATGGTAACATAGATTCCAGGTATATTCATGTGAATTGAATCATTTTTTGAACTGACACACGAAGCCTAGATAATAGTCTATATGACAAATAGCTTACAGCTGTAAGTGTGATATTGATTGCTTGGATATGAGTTTTGATAATTTTACATTTAATAGGGCATCATGCCAATTTTAAATTGAATAAAATGACCCTTTTCTATCACATTACAAGAATGTTTGTGTTCCAGCAGTAAAAGCTGTGGACAAACATGGTAACCTACCCAAGAAAAGAGTGATGGCCTCCATAGATTTGTTGTTTGTATTTTTGTGTTTTTAGTGAAGTGAATCACAATAAATTTCACACTGATATGAAGATAATAAATGGATATTTCTTGTGTCATATTGCTTTTCCGTCAGAAGATACATAATCACCTCCTGTCAGCACTGTTAGAATTCAGCTGGAAACCTCACAAAGAAAATGGAACCTAAGGTGAAGACTGAAAATGATGGACCAGTGGACAAAACTGTTGAGGTACTGATTTTCTCATGTGGGATGACATGTGTTGTCAGTTTGATTCGAACTTGTATAACCTTTACCACAACAGGTTTGTTACTGATTTACATGGGTTTGGTAATTGCATCAAGCTCTGTATCCTTTATCAAGAATTTTTAAATGATGATTTTAAAAAAATCATAAGCGAGCATTTCATTACACATTACTATTAATAACATTTCTGTCTCTTATCTCAAGAATAAAATGGACCAGAATGGGGAGAGTGGCCAACCTCGTAATTTGCAACTTGTTGCAAAGGTTTGTCACCTTTTATTTCATATCTGTGTTGGCAAATCAAAACTATAGATAACATAGACTTGTTTTTTCTTTTGGATGTTTTACCATTTGGTTCACAATTTCTTGGTTTTTGTTAGATGGTTTCTTTAATTTTAGAAATGATCCAAATTTATTTTGTGTTTGTCAATATTTTCATTTAACTTCAGCCACATTTTAAAATGACAAGACAAGTTTGGTTTTGCTTTGATAGAGTAAAAAAATGTTTTAATGTAAGTGAATTAAATGAGACTTCATTGTTTTTCATTCATAGGAAGAGGAGCAACATGCAACCCATACTTTTGAGTGGCAGTCAAATGGCAAGAAACCCACCTCTGTTACTTGCAACAAAGCAGGAACTGTTGAGGACTCGCTGAAAATAAGTTCAGAGTTTAGAAAATTTGCAAAAAAGAACAATGACAAAGAGCTTGTCATTGTTAAAGATGGGAAAGCTATCAGTTCACACTGTCCCTGCAGCTTAATTAAAAATGATCGTTTAATGGTCAACTATGTTAAAAGCGTGAAAAAGCCAAAGCAGCTTGGTAGTGGCTCCGTTCATCCCCGCAGAAAGGTGTCATCTGATGAGCTTGTGATGTTTCATGTATTGACAAAAGGAGGTAAAGGTGTAGTAAAAATCTTGTCTAACCCAGCACTAAAAACAGTCATTCAGGAAATTACTGTTTATGCATACAAAGGTGAAAAGGTGAAGCAAGCTCTCAGAAGAGATGGTCGAATTCTGAATATTGTGTTCAAAAAGAACTGTGCGCTCTCTCACATAAGCACTGAAGTAAACACAGAAATGTCCAATCTCGTTGATGAGCTTAATGGTGAAACTTACAGGATCATACTGCTCGATAAGTCTGATCCACCAGACAGTCAGCCAGGCAGTCTTGATGATGCTTACGTGATGCCAAATGAGTCTCAGAGATCTGACTCTGATGAAAACCAAGATCCTCAACAGCAGTCTACCGCAAGCCAGTCAGTGGACAACAACGTCCTGACACAGACACCAAACCTAAATGGTAATACGGCACCAGAAAAAATCTTGCATGAAATACCCAACTCGGCAAAGATGAAGAAAGACTTGTCTTCACAGTTTAACCTTGTGGTGAAAGGAAAGAAAACAGTTTCCAGGCTTTCTCGTATCCAGAATCTCTTGCGGGTGGAGTTCGGGCAGAATGCTCAGAGCTGCACAGAAGTTAAAACCATGAAGAAACTGATGGATCTTAGTAATTCTGTTTGCCATGTGAGAATAAACGGGAGCCCAGGTGGAAGTGGCTTTCTCCTGTTTGACAAGTTTGTCCTCACCAATGGCCATGTACTCAAAGATATTTACAACAAGAATAGGAGGCAGCTTGATGGGAAGGTCACTGTACATTTCTCTTATGAAAGTCTAGACCTGGAGAGAGGACAAGAATCAAAAGATGTGGAAGTGGAAGAGGTCGCTGGCTTTGAATATTGTCCTGATGCATCAGGGCACATGTATGACTGGGCTCTGTTAAAGCTGAGTGCTGGTCAGAAATTGCCTGATGGTCTGTTAACACACTTCGGATTCCTTCCCCAAAGTGGTGGAATTTGCATTATTGGGCATCCTGATGGTGGTGTGAAAAAAATAGATGCATGTTTGATTATTCCACCTGATAACCGTAACCAGGTTGTGGAGAAGCATTGCCATGAAAATATAAACTACATTCAGCTCATCACTCGTCGTTTCTTTGAGGATGTGACGGAATCTGTTCAACGTAACAAACAGGTTCTAACTTACGAGTCCTGTTTTTATTTTGGCTCGTCTGGCTCTCCTGTCTTTGATAAGTACTGCAAAGTTGTTGCAATGCATTCAGGAGGATATGTCCACCCTGATGTAAGGGGCGAAAGACAGAGTGTCATTGAGTTTGGCTATCCTTTGTCTGACATTATTGAACACATCATTGTCCAGCTGGTGGAAACAAGAAGACTTGATGTGTTGCAGGCGTACCTCGCTTGCAGTTATCCACACCACCAAGACATGATGAACAATGTGAAGAAACTAGTTGAGAGCAGAAACCTCACAGCGTTTAAAAATACACTCAACAGCTCAGTGACCACAAATGATGAGAGTTTGAAGATGTTCTTTGATTTCTTCTCTCTGAAAGAGGAACCTGTCCAAATGGACATTAACTAGTTGCACACAGACTGTTACAGTGCTAACCACTGACAGAAGATACAGTCGGAGAAATTGGGAGAAAAAGCAGTGAGCAACAATGGCTGTCATCTCTGTTTTCATATGTCTGAATACTTTTGTTTTTAAACACATAAGGAATGCAGGGATTGGTGGAGAGAGGTGATTCTAAACTTGGTGTATACATTTGTTTTAAGTAACCATAAACACGTTTTGGAAAAAGGGAGCTATGTTTTCTCATACACATTTTTAGCCAGATGTTTGTAACTCAATGGTTGTTTTTGTTAATGTTGTACTTTGTCTATTTTCACATAAGAAGTGATTACTGTATCTTATTTTTAAAAAACTCTTAGTTATCAATATGAACCATGAAGATCCATCTACAGTGTGTTATGTTAATGAATTCCAAAGGATATTATCTGATTAAGAAATCACTAATGATGATTGTCTGATGTTTAATATAATATTTGAAATATTTTCTTTTTCATGTTTGGATCTTGGTTGTCTGTTTTTTATTAATCTTTTTCTTTTATACATAAAAATTATAAATACAGGAATGAGAGGTCAAAGATCAAATATGGAGTTTAACAGAATCTGTCACTTTGATTGTCTGATTTGATTGTTAGTTCTTTAATCAAGCAGAGTTTGATAGTAGGGTGTAGAAAATGGAAAGGGTGACGCTATAATGTCATTATTCTAATTAAAGTATCATTAAGTGTATTGTCATGTAGAAATGTTCTTGTGACTGTGAATAAATGTCACAGCCTTAAATACAGGGTTTTTGTCTTTGTGGTTCTTGGGTTGTGCTTTCCTGCAGTGAGTCGGTTTGAACATTGGGTGGAGATGTTTTGATTCTTCATTTGGTTCCTGGAGTCCCACCATTAGCTTTCATGATATTTATGTCATGTCTTCTCTGAGGTTTACAATTGTAAAACTTTTAAAACACAGAGTAGTCTGTAACAAGGAGAAGGCGGCACAAACCAAACATAATAGTGGAGTGCTGGACTGATTTTGTTGATAAAAAATACCAAATAAAACCTGTCTAAAAAAGGTAGATGACCTACTTGTGCATTATTGTCAGCTGTCGGACACAAGCACACCTACAGAAAACAGGGACGATGAGGAAAGTTTTAATTGAAGAAGAGCGATACCGACGGAACGTTTGACCCAGACTACATTCCTACACGGACACTTTGAGAGAGCGGACCAAAACCCCGGAAGCCTGTCGAAATGGAGGTGTAAGTGTTTTGTTTAATGATTTTTAATTCATTTATTTTAAGTTAGTTCATCAATTGACAGCTATATGCTGTTTATTGTAGCTGTAGACAAACATTGTAGTTGTTTAGGTAAAAGAACTTCGACTTCAGTTTGAGGGAAACAATAAAGAAACTGCGAAAGGTGAATAAGCTGATTGGACCGGCTCTGCATGCTCTCATGTTTATGCCATAGTGTTCGTGGTCAGGTACACAAAGGGCTGTGGTGTTTCACTGACCTACATAAATAATATACTTAATGTTCTTCTCTCGAAGAACCGCATGAGAACTCTGATAATTAACTGCAAGCTTAAAATAAATAAACTGAAGAGCATTTTTAAAGTTGGCTTGATAAGGTATCAGTTAATCAGTTAGTAATTGACATGAACATACGTTTTGATTGATGTTAAATAATCTAAGTAATTTACAAAGAAAATACTTGTAGTAGTTTCTTAAATGTGAGGGTTTCCCCTCTTCCTATGTCACTGTACTGATGATTGGCATAAGAATAGATTATGTTAGTGTTTCGTTCTATTGATTGAATGATGGATAATAATCCAAACCTCTAAAGTTCCACAAGCCTTTGCCCAATATTGTAGATAGTAATGGAAAACAAAAGTTACAATGCTGTGATCCACTAAATGTCTTAATAAATCAAAACAGGACACATTTTTTAATCCACCCTGTGCACTTATCGACATCACAGCTCATGGTTAATTTAACTCCCTGTCTGAAAGAGGCTCAGGTGTCATCATGTGACTTCAGTAACACCTGAGCACCTAAATGAAGACTGTGAGATGCAGTTAAAAGCTCCAAAAGCGAGTAAATTGACCTTTGGGATTATATTATTTGGTTATATATACATTTTCAAGGTCAAAAATCAACTTTTGTGCTTATTCATGTATTTACTTCTTTTCAGGAAAAATGCTAACGCTGCTATGCTCAGTAACTATGAGGTAAGTTCATGTGTTCGCTCTCACTTTTTGACACTAACTGTTTTGCACTGTCCAGTCAAGAGATGAAAATACCTAAGCGTCACTTCACATTTTTCTGTCTGTGTGTTTCTCAGGTGTTCAAACTCCTGACAGACCTGAAGGAACAAAGGAAGGACAGCGGGAAGAGCAAGCACAGCACCGGGCAGCAGAACTTAAACACCATCATGTATGAGGTCGGCTCACGTCCTCTCCCTCTCCTCACTGACTTTAACTCACCCTGTGTGCCTGTTGTATCACAATGGTGCTTTAATAAAAGCGTGCCCACAGTTTCCTCTGCATTTCCACACAGACGCTGAAGTACCTGTCAAAGACGCCCTGCAGCAGACAGAGTCCAGAGATCGTCAAAGAGTTCCTCACCACCATGATGCCTCACAAACTCACAAAGTCAGTAAGATCTGTTTTCATGTTTTCATTTATTTGGCACAAAAAAAAACAAGATACACAGCATTTTTAAACACACACTGTATACTGTATATATGGACTGTTCTGTATACCATATTAACACTGATGAAATTCTCCCCCCAAATGTCATCAGGGCTGAGAAACTGCAGCTGCTGAACCACCGGCCACAGACAGCAGTGGAAATTCAGCTAGTGAGTGTTTTACCTAACTTTCATCAACTCTCTTTATCTCTTATTCACTGCAGGTGTACAGAGCCATGATTGTTTCACACAATTATTGTGAAAAACAAACAAAAGTATCATCTACTAAGGCTCGCCTAAAGGATAAGTCTGGTGATACTCTTTTTGTTTTCTTATTGTCAACATATCCCATGAAAATAACAACAAATAACAACAACTATTAAAAATACATCAATGAGCCACACTGTTGCAGTGGATGACATGTTTTGTCATTGCAATGAACATGGGCACTGTAGCTTATTTTGAGTAAACCATATGGAAACATTCATTAGAGCAACTAACATATATGAATCTATGAAAATAGTCCCCAACAAATGCTTTATTTTCTCCTGGATGAGTAATGTGTGCTAAAAACTGCAAGGTCTAGCTGTTTGGAAAATTTCTAAAATAAAAACAGAACCATATTTTATCATCTGTTTTTGAGGGTTTCAGTCTTCAGTAAGAATGAATAGGCTTGGGGCAGAGTGCCACAGACAGGGTAGAGAAGTACTGAGAAACAGACCAGTAAAAAATTGGTTTTCTTTTTTTGACAATAAGAAAAACGAAATAGAGTAACACCATCGTTGTCCTTCTAGTTATAAATCTGTTTAGTTACAGCTGAATAGGCCAAGTCGTACGGAGCCATTTTTGAAATGTACTGTTGTGTACATGGCTCCATTGATTGGAGTAGGTCATTTAAAATGTCTAAATCTTGGTCACTAATTGTATCATGCACACCTCCTACTCTCAAGCCATACAGGTTTTGTGGGTTTTCAGACATCCAGTACCACCCCATCACCCAAAACATGAATAGACAAAGCATATCTAATAAGTCAGTCATCTCAGACTGGCCGGGTGGTAAACACAAGGATTCCTGAGAATTTCAGTTCCTGTTTTTTTGGTTACCTGCTTTCCTGTTTTCATTTGAATTTGCCAATATCCAAGTCACAAAACCACACATTTATGCAGTTAGTAGTAGTTTCTCTGTTTCTTTGGCACAGCAGAACATTTCAGTACTGAATAATAGAAACAGCAGTCATAACTCAAGCTCCATTTAGTAGCTGTTCCGGTGCTTTCCTTCATATCACATGGTTCTCAACAGCAGATGGAGTTAGACAAGTGTCATGGAATTGTACAAGTGCACATTTCTCCTTTTTCTGGGCGCTTCTTGTCCGTGTTGGAAACTTGAACAACTGCTGTTCCATGACAACTGGCAAACTCCCTCTGCTCATGAAAATCATGTGACATTACTGAGAGCTCAAGAACAGCTGCTGAAAGGAGTTTGAGGTGAGATTGTTTCGTCAGCTGCAAGCAAATTGATGTAACACCTAAAAGTCAAGGCGAGTTTATATGTACAGTCTGCCTGAGGGAAATATCTGTCTGTTTTGATGCTAAACGCTCCAGTGTGTTCACTAACTAGTCGCTAACTGTATCTGTCCGCTGTTTGATGCTGAGGAGGTAGTGTACATCAGATTTTTTACTCAAAACACAGAGAGAGAGTGGTGACATTCAGCTAGAACAACAAAGTTGTGGGCCCGAAATCTAGACAATGAGCTGAAACTTCAAAAAGCTCCATAAAGCCAAGGAGACCTGTGTATTCAGACCTTTCTCACATTGTCATTGATACATAATTATTTTAAAAATATCAATTATGGCCGCTAGAATGACTCTTTAGAGGTGTGCAATTCGTTAAATATGGTTTTAATTTTCTGTTTTTTTTTCTGTTTTCAGATGGTAGAAGAGAGTGAAGAGCGTTTATCAGAGGAGCAGATTGAGGAGCTCATCCAGACAGTCGCAGACATCCTACCCGGTGACCCAGAGCAGGAAAACACAGCTCCAGCAGAAGCAGAGATGAAGGAAGGTGGTGAACAGTCATGACCCAGTGACAGGCCAGAAATGGCCCACAGGTGAAGAACTGGGGTGAAGCTCAAAACTGTTACAGAAGTGGACTTGCTGCTTTGACCTGAGCCGTTTTGCATCATGAACAACATGCCGACAGAAAGGATGCACGATGGCTGCCTGGCTAAAGAGAACCTCATTGCATGACTCAAGGAAAACAAGCATATTGTGATTTCCATTTCTGTTTGTAGATACAGCTGGATTCAGATCAAACATGTGCAGACATGCCTAAGTACAGGTTTACGGACAGTGAGTCACACTTCGACTTGTTTTGCACCTGACTCGTCTAATTTGTATCTCGCATCAGATAATATTCATGCATAGACAGCCTGCTGTTAACCTGTTATATTTTTGGTTTCTGACTTAATGTTCGTCTCCAGTTTCTACCATGGAGCGTAGAAATAAGGGGTTTTGCTGCTTTATGATTTCCGAAGCTGTAATGTATGTCAGTAATGCATTTAAACTTGCATTACTCAGACAGTACTCTTAGGGTGGCTGTGTAATACAAAGAGAGTAGACATTAAGAACCAAAAGGTGATTGTTGTCTCTTATTTTTGGGTAGAAGAGTTCTCTTTTTTAGATGTACAGACCTTTTTCCTGTCTTACAAAATGAAAACTAACAGCTGAAACATGTCTGCAGCTTCTTGTCGCTTTGAAAGACACATCAGCAGTTTTCGTTTTTCAAAAAAGGCTGCAGACGTCTTCTGACTGTTGTGCAAATTCATTTGTAAAAATGGGCTTCTGGTTCTCACATGGTGACAGACTGTGAAGAACTGGTGCTATATTAGGACTATAATTTGAAACGCATTTGATATTGGTGTCATCTTCACCTACAGAAAACATTTTCAGCGCATCCTCTCCCCGTGCCGTACAGTTGTAGAGAGGTTCCTAATGACCGATGTCCCTCTCGATTAAATGGAAATTTAAATTTAGACTATTCAAAAGTAAGAAAATCAAAAATTGATCACTATTTAATTGGGATCAATTTATAGTTTTACAAGGTGACATTTGTCCCACTTCCTGCCGTCTGCCATTGTTAGCGGCGTCTGGCTGCATAACATCTCATACACAACACTTAACCAGTGTTGTACATTAATAAAACATTCATAATAAGTTTAACCGACTTGTATTTTCGGAGCCAACTAGCAAGAGTAGCAAGGTTGAATTGTTTAGTGGACTAATCAAGCACATCCCTTTAAAATAAGTCGGTGGCTGCAAGACACTGGTAGGAAACATCTGTCGGATGTCATTAACACAACGCATTGGTCGTTCAATTTGCTGTAAATTTAGTTAATTTAGGAGCTTGTCTTAGATCTATAGTGGTAATTGCTTGTGGTAGTAATTAATTAATCACCCTGACATAACGTTATTGTAGTCAACTCAACATACATTATTTTTCCACAGAGATAAGTTTCTGTGACCACTCCTTAATTACACAGGATATAAACTGTAGACTGATACATAAACCTACAAACTCTTCAGCTGCAGGCTCTGGATCAACCGGTGTTTTCTGTGCTGGGATGTTGTGAAGTAGCAGAGGAAGGATGTGCTGGTTAGACCAATGTACCTTTCTGTTTTAGGTTTCCTGTTTCTTTATAACATCAGTTTCCTGTTCTTATGTAGTACATCAACAGGGCAAGATTCACGGTGAAAGTTATGGAGAATGATTTTGATTTAGCACACCTAGGAGCCAAAAGTGACCCCTGGCCATCAGTTTACTGTAGAAGGGAAGACATGAGGGACAAATCTCTGAAACCATTTGCAAGAGTAAATGTCCAGCATCTAAAAATTGCAGACATTATGAACTGTTACTGAAACTGAAGATCTTTTTCCCCAAATACCCGTCCAGGTATTCATATGCACACAAAACCATGTACTCTTGTAAAACACTGAAGGATTTAACACAAACATTTTTATGTGACTAAATTAGCATCCAGATACAGGCCTGTGTCAAAACTTAGAGGTGAAGCAATGTATTTTTGTAGTTCTGAAATTAGTCTATTTCTGCAGATTACACTTCTGTCACTTCCTTTTCATATCAGAAATGTAAAACCTTTTTTTTTTTATCTCCAGGTCAAACTAAGTCACCAATTTTAAATTCAGAGTGGTGTACCTGCTTGTCAAACCTAATCTACAGATCACAAATGGAAACCCACAGAACCCACAGCAGTCTTATTAAGACTCTGAATGACATTTGTTTTGATCATTTTCTAATAAAAATAACATTTTGTTTACATCCTGGATCTCTAAATGTAGACCAGGGCAAGAGAATAAAACTATTTCTAAAGCTTTGAGTGTTCCCAGGAGCACAGTGGCCTCAATAACTATGAAATGAAAGAAGTTTGCAACCACCAGGACTCCACAAGAAAGAGAGACGTGACTGAGAAACCAACAGTCACTCTGATAGAGCTTCAGAAGTCTGTGCAGATGTGGGGAGAATCAGCAGGAAGACAACTATCTCAGCAGCACTCAATCAGGCCTTTGTGGTAAAGCGGCTAAACGGAGGCCACTTTGTGTAAAAGGTATGTGACAGCCTGCTTGGAGTTTGCTTGGAGGTTGACCTTTTAGCACGACAATGACCCTGAAGCTAACAACCAAGTCGAGGCTGGAATGGCTTCAGGGACAAGTCTCTAACTGTCCGTGAGTCGCCCAGCCAAAGCCCAGTCTTAAATCTGTGGAGATACCTGAAGGTGACAGTTCACAGACGATTCCCATCCAATCTGATGGAGCTGCCAGACAGAATGGGATGCTCAAGCGCCTAAATCCAGGTGTGCAAAGGTCGTAGACTTGCATAAGGCAACTGGAGGCTTTCATTGTTGCCTCTACCATGTGCTGAATTAAGGGTCTGGACACTTTTATAGCCTAAATGAGAGATTTCAGATTTAATTTGTAATACATTTTCAAAAAATGTCTACAAACTTGTTTTCATTTTCTCATTACAGCTTATTGGGTTTAGACTCCTGGTAAAAGTGGCAATTTTATCCACTTATAATTATATATACAACTCAATAAAAACTTATTTATGAATTGCTGTGATGTTATTTATTTATTTTTTTTACAAGCTTACTGATGTAACTCGGTCACACTCGGTCCTTCACAGAGGCCGGAATCTATCATGAAAACCCCTGTTACACTAAGTGAGTTACCAGGATCTGTTTTACATGTACCACTGAAAAGGCGGGTAAATGAAATGAGGCAGGTTTAACCTCCACTAACTCCCACACTATGATTAAATTTCCCCTGTGGGCTGTTAACGCAGAGCATACGAATCGATAAGGTAAAGTAATTTTATCCTCCAGTGCGAAGAAGAAGAAGAAAAAAAAAAAAAAAAAAAAAAAGGTTGGTTTGTGCGGTGGAATTGCCCTTTAACACCTCCACCAATAGGAATCGTCCAAGCAGATGCGTTCTAGAATTCAGAGCGCCCGTCGACCAATCAGCGCTCAGCTTTCTCTGTCTCCCTGCGCTCCTGCTCAGTGTGTTGTTTTTTTTTTTCCTGCTCTCCACGGTGCAAAGTTAGCGTCTGGAGCCAGCGGCGATACGTTGTATAACTATGTATTTTTTTTAAATCCTAAACGGGGCAGACATGTCCGCCGCGACCTCCTCCGCCGATATATTCTCCACACGAAAGCGAACACCGTTGTCTCTGTGGGGATAGAGGAGCAGTTCGTTTCTTTTGGATCAAGGTTCATGTGTTGTTTTTTTTTTTTTTTTTTGCTTTTTTTTTTTTCTCTTCTTCTTCGGATTTCGGTTTCACACACGCTGGTGAGTGCACACCGTTTTTTGTTTTTTTTTAACAGATAGGAAATTTCCAAGTGTGCTAGCTGCCTGCAGACAGAAAGATGAGTGTGCACGGCAGGTAAAGAAGGTGAAATAATGCGCTTGACGGACGGCGCGGTGGCCGCCGGGCTGCCGCGGTGTTGGGCTGAGAGCGGGTCACCCACCTGGTGGCTTTTTGCACACGAGATGCAGAACCGAGCCAGGCCAGATGTGCGTGGCTGCTGGGCCTGCGCTTTGCAGCTGTACAATAATCCCATTTATACACAAACGCGCGGCGTTGACTGTACTGTGGCTTTGACCTGTTTATCATGTTTCCACCAACACACACCTGGTTCATCGCATACTCCGTGCAGCAGGCGAGCAGCTGCAATTGAACATGTACCTTTGGTACACTGGATTCATTTCACTCACATGCTACTGAGGGGAAACTCTTTGCATCGCAGAGAGGGCAAAGATAACACATACAGAAATGCATAATTCAAATGAGAGCATTAGAGGAAACGCTTGCAACAATAGGGAGGCTCTTGACAGTGATGCGTGAACTAGAGTTAAGGTTAAATGTGGAAGTTGCTCTTCCTCTCAGAGTTTCCCTCCTTCAGCAGGAAGTCAGTGTCATTGCTACCTCCTGTGAGGTACAAGGGAGCTTCAGATTTCTTGACAAGCTGCTGTTCAAAGATGTCACCACATATTTTGCCCAAAGAACCAGCAAAGGCAGAAGTTCCTCATGATCAAGCAGCTGCAGCTGGACACGTACCTTTGGGTTTCCTGATGAACCTGGTGTCAGTTTGCTGCTTTCCTATTGGCTGACTGTGATGGCCGTTTTCTTCTTATCATTGAATGGTTTGTTGGCTTGATCCTGATCAGGGAACACTGAGGCCTTTTCGAGGTCAGTTTGTGGATTTGTCAGAGTTGGTGTCCACAGCCAGTCTTTGCAAAACGTGTTTTTTTACTTCCCTCTAGTGTTGTCTAGCAAAGCAGATGGTTTTGGTTTTGTTTTCGCCTCCACTTCAATACAAAGGAGGTAAATTTGATCATATTTCCTTTCATAGTATGAAAAAAATTACATAAAAATGTAACAGCAGCAGTTCTTTCCATAAACAGTGTCTCACCGTTTAAGAGTTTTCATTTGAACTACTTTCTTTCAAAAAATAGTCTCTTGTTTTCATTATTGATTAATCTGTTAATTATTGCCTTGATCAATCGATTTAGTATACACAGTTTTGTGTATAAAATGTCAGAAAATAATGACAAAAAGATGTTATAAATTCCCACAGCCCATTAAGAAGCATTCAGATTGTTCATGTTATTCAACCAAGATCAGTTTATTATCATATTTTTTGCCTCAATTTGATTTAGAATTGAACATTTTTGAATTTACCCAAGGGATTAATAACGTTTTTTATCTATCTATGATTAACAAAAGTTCAAATTCTCACATTTGAGAAGCTGGAATCAGCAAATATTTGGTATTTGTGCTCAGAAAAATAACGGAAATGATTAATTGATTTTCAAAGTTGCAGATTATTTTTTTGTCAGTCGATAAATTGGCTAATCTTTGCAGCTCTATATCCATGCCAAATTACAGCTCCCTTTTCTAAAGATTTTTTGTCTTAAGTTCTTTTCTGGACAAAAAAAGCAATTTGAAGACATCGACTTTGGCTTCAGGAAAGTGTGTTGAGCATTTTACTCCGTTTTCAGGCATTGAGCAGATGAGCAACTGAGAAAGTGATTAACAAATGAATTGACTTAATGATAATGAAAATAATTGTTAATTGCATCCCTAAAGTTAGATATATGTATATGTTTGTTGTTGTTGGTTTTATTTTCATAATTTGAGTGTATCAGCCCTTTAAGTCAATTGAGGGGGGAAAAAGCAGCAAGCCTTATCTTAAACCACTGGCCTAATTCTCTGCAAACTCCAAGTGGCTTAATCTCTGCATGGAAATGCATTAGAATTACATGTAAAGCTTGTGGATGCCACTGGACTTAGAATGGCTTAAAGCAGCATGTAAGTATCCGAGCACGGTCGAGATGTCCTCGTTTCCAGCTGTTTTTCATTTTTGCTTTGATGGTCAAACTGAATTTTATGGGGGGGGGGGGGGGGGGGGGGGGGGGCGGAGGGTTCTCCACGTGGCATCCATATGTGAGGCTCCCTCTACATCCAGTCTGAACAAGAAGGAAACTAAAATACCCCTGGGAAAGGGAGAAATATTCCAAGATTGTTCTGCAAGTAGCAAAGCTGCTGTTTGAGTTGTGAACTTTAGAGCTTTAAAAATAATACATTCAACATTAGTTATTGTTAAGTCAGTTTTCAGCTGATTCAATTTTTCTTGCAAGCTTGTGTATTTTATTTTGTGGTGTGCCAAGAAGAGGAATTGGACCTTGGCTTATGTTGACAAAACTGCTCGTCTGCACATTGTAGGAGATAAATGAGGAAGTTGCTTCCTCTTGCTTGGTCAATGGTAATTTGATCATAAAATAGATTGCTTTGCGTTTCAGTGTGGAAGAAACTGTCAGTGAGTATAAAAACATGAGGAGGTTGTAATTAGTGGCTTCAGATACACTGCCTGAGAGTGTGTCTGCGTTGCATGCCACAGTGAAGTTTGATATGGCTTAAGAGTCAGTGGCTTCCCAGAGGAAAGATACAGAATAGCTTCTTTGAGAACAGAAACTGGATGCATTTCAGATCCTATGAAAGTGTTCAAGTGTTCTTGGCAAAATAACACAGCAGCCACCATCACACCCTGCTTGCTGATAATAGCTCACTCATGCCGGGCAGTGGCTAATGTTTGCAGTTACTCATTCATTAGAAATTTAGAATAGGATGATTTACGTTTTTTCATTCTGCAGTATGATTCACAGTCCCTGAGAAACAGAAGCATTCATTTGGTTGTAAGCAGTGTAAACGGATTCTGGTGCAGTTCTTGCTGAGATGAATGACACATTCTCCTCATGTTTTAGGTACTACAGGAATGATGGCTAACAGACATGGTTGGCTGTGGAGTGCAGCATGCATGGATCCTGCTCTCCAACACCAGGGCTGAGGAGCTACAGAGGAGTGAGGGGTCTCCCCAGCCCACACCTGACTGCACTGTCCTGGCCTCTGTCAGGCCTTCCTCAGCATCATCTCAGTTTTTTTTACACTCATCCTTATCAGCCTGACTGTCAGGCTAGGTCTGGCTGATTTTTACTGAATTTGATGAAGTAAATTAGGGGCTCCTAAATATTATTTTATGTCCTCCTGACCTCCATACACCCAGCAACCATGAGGACCAACAGGTTGAGCCTGCTGCTGGGCTGCATGCTCCTCTGCTCCGCCTCCCTGCTCTACCTGGGCATGAGTGGGATAGAGTGCCCTCCAAAAAGCCATCGGTACCGGTGGATGGAGCTCAACCTGGGCTCCGCCAACCAGAGTTTATCCCTTAATGAACACTTCGCTGAAGAAACGCCGCTGATCTTCATTGGAGGCTTTCCCAGGAGTGGAACCACACTGATGCGCGTCATGCTGGATGCCCACAATGCGGTACGCTGTGGGGAAGAGACCCGAGTGATTCCCCGCCTCCTGGCTATGAGGGCCACCTGGAGTCGCTCCGTTAAGGAGAGGATACGACTGGATGAGGCGGGTGTCACTGACCAGGTGTTGGATTCAGCCGTACGGGCGTTCCTGTTAGAGGTGAGCTGGTCGACGCATCGTGCAGTCTGTTTTGTACAGTGAGGCCCCAAATACGTCATTAAAGGCAACTGTAAATATGTTAATTAAGATGTAATGTAATATTTAAGAGTCATTATTGACTTATCTGGAGATCATTTTGTCATTCTAAAATGTAAAATATAGTGAAAAATGCCTCTCATGTCATGTCTGACCAACAGTCAATAGGCAAAAAAAAGCAAAAAAAAAAAAAAAAGTAGCAGTTGCTCAAATTTTAAAAGCTGGAAAATGAGTATTTTTTGCTTGAAATTTTACCAAAACGATGTCAATCAACTGTCTATAAATGGAGATGATTTAGTTCTGTGGCTGCTCTCCCTAGAAGTGGGCGTCCAGCTTAGATGAGTCCAAAGGCACAACACAGAATCATCACTTAGGTAAAAATTAAGCCCCGGAGTAAGAACTAAAGGATTAAAATGATCACTACAGCTGGTTAACATCTCTGTTCATGAGTGCACTGTATCATGGTGAATGGTTGCATGTACCATGACATGACACCACAGATAAAGCTGCTTTGCTTTGGTCATTACTGTCAAAAGAGGTTCAACCTGTTATTAATCCAGGGGTTTACTTTTTATTTTCCACCAGCACTGTGAATGTTTAATGACACACAATTCCTTATGTGGTATTAGCTCAAGCACAACCAGGTGATTGCAAATTGTTTACGTACTTTTACTTGCTACTGTATATTTGCCGTCTGAATATGAATATGAAAAAACTTGAATGAAGCCATTTCTTGTAGAAATACTCAGTTTCTACATATGTGCCTCAGGTGATAGTCGGCCATGGGGAGCCTGCACCTCGCCTTTGCAACAAGGACCCATTCGCCTTGAAATCTCTCTCATACCTGGCACGCATCTTCCCCAAAGCCAAATTTGTGCTCATGCTACGAGACGGACGGGCAGCCGTCCACTCCATGATCTCACGCAAGGTATGCTGACTAGCTGTTTTTTATCAGGGCCGCAGGCAGACAAACCTCCTTACAGGGTTATCTTTCCAAACAGCCACTTGACAAGTTTGTTCTGGTGCCACATTGTGACTAAATGAATTTTCCATTTACTTTTTCCTTTACCCTCATGTGACAGGTTTCCTGTGTTTATCCTGCCTTTCCATTCACAGGTGACCATCTCTGGCTTCGACCTGAACAGCTACAGGGACTGTCTGACAAAGTGGAGCAGTGCAGTGGAGACCATGTTCAGCCAGTGTCAGGTAGTTGGGAAGGGCAGATGTATGCCCGTCAGCTACGAGCAGCTTGTCCTCCACCCAGAGGAGGAAATGAGGAAGTTGCTTCACTTCCTAGACCTGCAATGGGACCCGTCGGTGCTGCACCATGAAGAGCTGATTGGAAAGGCCGGTGGTGTGTCTCTGTCCAAGTGAGTATTTGACGTATGTGTACACCGAGCTTTAACTCTACGTCTTAGCTCTAGTGACATCTAGCCATGCAGATGGTTTCAGTTTCGCATGCTGAGGTTTTCTGATAACTGTCTCCGAAACCTGTTTTCTGGAGAGGTAAGCTGCTTTTCAAATGGCAAAGGCCACTTCTGTTGTGGGGGAGGCAGAGTTTCAGAGGCACATATCTCAAAACCTCATCTCAATAAAGTGAAACTGCATGTGTGAGTAAACACCCACAAAGGTTGAGTATGAATCTTTGAAAGTCAAAGTATGGGTCCCAGAATATGTTCACGTCCTTGGAAAGTCTTCTAATATCTGAATTTATGTTTTACTTAATCCAGCCTGACATAATGTTGAATACATATATTCATATCATTTTTCCTTCAGTTCATTTCTAAAGGCTTTGAAAGTTTTGCATTTTCTTCTTGTAAGTGAAGTAAGTAAGTAAATGAAAGCAGTCATGCATCCCACTAGTCAGGCTTCCATCCAAATGTAACACAAGTTCCCAGAAAATCAGCAGAGAAAATGCAAATTAATGTCTTTTTCCGTCCACCACTGTTATGCAAATTTTGCAAGTTGAGTGCATCAAGATAAACAGCTGGTGGCGCAAATTCTCCAGTTGGCTGTCATTAAGCTCTTGCAGATGAAGCGGACACAGGAGATGGTGTCATTAGAAGAGCTCCAGTCAAACCTCAACAGTGGAAAACAGCGGAAAAAATATGGAATTAATGTAATTGTCTCATGAATTAATTTGAGAACGGTTACAGTTTCTTCGTCGCTCTGATAAATGGATGCACCTGGTCAGCACAATACGCAGATAGGCTGTGGCATGATTGATTGGTATTAAGCCCAAAGTGTGACAAAAGACATTCCTCATGGGTCCGTGGATTCATGCTTTTGAAACCAAATTGTCTTCCTGATAAAGGCTGATGAGCCAAAATATGTAGGATATTCAGCTTTTCCAAAATGAAGTACTGCCTGCTGTATGTGTCTATCTTCAGTTGTGGTTTTAAGAAGGCTCAGTCCATATACATGTTGCATATATTGCGTATAAATGATACAGAAATACACAGATCTCATTCTTTCCATATTTACTCGTCCTGTTGGCTTTGAGGAGCAGGTATATTTCAGGATAAAAGGTCTCATGTTTTACAGGCTGCTAAAAAAAAGGGTAGCTGTGATTCTCACATCTCACACATTTCTCTCTCTCTTTCTCTCTCTCTCTCGCTGTCAGTCAACTAAACCTGTTCACGAGCTGTTGCTTAGAATAACCAGGCTTTGCTTAAGCCTGTGCTGCTGCTTAATGATTGTAAAATGTATAGAAGAATCTCTTGTAACAGAATTCTTCATTGGTAAGAGACATTTGGTTTTAAAGATTTACTCTCCCAGTGTATTACACCTGTTTTGGCCGGTATTTGCTTCATGTTTTAATTATTTTCATGTTGCATGTCTTCTGTTACATGACAGTACTGTATGTGGGTTAAAGAGAGGCGACACAGGTAATTTAAAACTTTATTGATTGATCTGTCCCCAGCAGGGGTCAGAGTGCAGGGTCAGGGGAATCAAAGTAAGTCACATGTAGAGATGGACTACTCTACTCTACTCTGGGATGCTTGTGCAGCAGTTCGTATCATCTGACACTGTAGTAAAGATCTTATCTGTTTCCTCAACCGAATTTCCCTAGAATGAAATTTGACAACACAGTCAGATGCAGATCAGTGTGAAAGTGTTTGTTGAATCAAGTGCGTCCTTGACAAACCCTGGCAAACGGACATGAATGTTTGTTTAGCCATATACAGAGAGTCACAACTAAATACTCAAAACACAACGTGTCAAATGGCTGCAATGCCTTGTTTTCTTTGAAGCGACTGTTAAAGAGCCTATCTCTTCTAAAGTTGCAAATAACAATAACTTGTGTCATCAATTGATTTAGTTCATGATCAGTTAGTTCATTGTTTGGTATGTAAAATGTAAGAATTTGGTTAAAAATGCTAGTCACGATTTCCTCAAGGTAAAGGTGAAATATTCAAATAGCTTGATTGATCAATGGGCAGTTAACTATCGGAGAAGACAAAGAAAAGTTGCAAAATTCCTTCATAATTAGAAGATAGTCAGAATTGTTACTAATTATTTTTCTGTGAATTGATTAATGGCCTAAACATTTGAGCTTATCTTTGGATTCCTCCTTGTACGATTGTTGCCTGTAGTGCCACATGGGTGGAGAGAAGCTCTTTATTTCTCAGAGACTCACACTGAAACCTGATGTTTACCATTGATCTTTTAAAAGGCTGAAGATTTTTGTGCCACTAAAATATATTGTAACTTGGATCAGATATTTCCACCAACTGCAAATATTCTAAATGTATTTTCATATCATTTTGCGTACACTTGCCAGTTACCCTCAAGCAGACTAAAAATTATACCACCTAAACAGGGCCATAGCTGGGAATTTATAAAACACAAAATTTCACCATTCATACATGCTTTCTGTAAATATATGTAAATTTCATCTGCCAACATTATGGTTTCAAAGCCTTCTCCACACTGCCACATACAGTATGTCAGTTTATTTAATGCCTTAAGAGCTTTAAGACTCAGCAATAAAACCAAACATGTGTAATATATGTGTAGCATGTAAACTGAGTCAGAGTTATTACATATTATTACATTATTATTATATTATGCAGTGGAAACTATTGCTCCTAAACCTGCAGGACGGTGGTCAGTGTTTTTTTTTTTTTGACTCAGTTAAACTTAAACTCAGGTTGTGAGACAGATTAAAGTTTTCATCTGAAGCAGCCAAACCTTTCAGGGTCAAGCAAAGCTTACAGACTTCCCTCAGTAGATATTTAATTTGTGGTGCCCCACTTATTTGTTCGTGATTCAAGCAGAGAGTCTCTTTGCAGGGCAGAGGCTCAGGGGATTAAGTCGCGTCTGCTACACCCAAACCTGGCATATATTTGAAGGAATGAGGCCACATTCTGAGAGAATTAGCACCCTTATGTTGATTAGTCAGGCAACAATTGGCACAATATTAGTCGCACAAATGTTTTATAGACTGTTCAGAAATGTGAATTATTACAGAAAGTGGCACGTTGTGATTATGAATCGTGTGTACATGCTTACACACATTTTTTATCGGGGTAGACTGGTTACATATGGAATATTTAAAATGCCTACATTAGAACAAAGAAAGTGAAATATAGACACATTGTTATATGCATTTCCCCTTGTATTTACTGTGTCATAATTAAATGAAAAACATGCTAAAGGCAGTTATTTAGCTTGTTGTCTTTAACAGCTAAAGGAATTGTGTAATATTTTTTCATTGATTTTGTATTTGTTCTGGGGCTTCTCCTCTTCCATATAAAACACACACACATAAACTGAGCATGTGTTTGCTTGTGTGTGCAGGGTGGAGCGTTCGACAGACCAGGTGATGAAGCCGGTGAACACAGACGCCCTCTCCAAGTGGGTGGGGCACATCCCCTCTGATGTGCTGAGCGACATGGCTGAAATCGCCCCCATGCTGGCTCGTCTGGGCTATGACCCTCACGCAACCCCCCCCAACTACACCAGACCAGACCTCTTGGCATCTCCGTTGAGCTACTCCCAGGTGAGGGTAAAAAAAATCTTTTTGGATGAATTTTTTTGGCTGGACCTCAACAGAGGGGCCAGCCCTATAACCTGGAATGTCCCTGACTGACTGACTGATCATATTTCCTCCACTGGTCAGCTGAATGCCCGGCACAATGTCTCAAGATTTGGAGACTTTTTTTCAAACAAGACTGGGTTTAAACCTGATACATGGCTGGACCGTATATGGATGCCAGCCAGGAGCTTAGGGCTACACCTCTTGTTACAGGTTACAGTCTACCGAACCGCTCTGGTTTCCCAGCTGCTCAGGACCTACAGGGAAGCGGAGGGAGGCTCAGTAGATCTGAATAGCATGTAAACAATAGAAACACAGCACAGCAATAAAAGCCCTGTTGAGAAATAAACAGTTTCTACCCACTGAAACCCTAAAGGGCTTAAAATCTGAAACAGGAAGTGTTGAGTTTGTACTAAAACATAATGCAGTGACTTTAACACAGCAAATAGGACCAACTGAAAACGAGGCTTTGTACTAAAATACCAATATGATCGATCACAGATATCAAACAGGGAGTTTGAAATAAAAACTTGTCTCAAATAAAAGTCTGTTACATTCTGGAGTTGAGGTAAATAAAGGCTAAACTATTGTGGATCCCAGACAGAGGCTGTCCGCTGTGTAGACAAATACGATATTCTGTTGCTTCTAACTTTGTGATCATTTTATAAGTTAATACAACTGAAATCATTTTGTCTTTAATTTATGTATTTGGTGACTTTGTTAGACGACATCGCAGTTATAAAATCAGGATTTGACCGTAGGTGGTCCAGCCATATACTAGGTTTTAATCTAGTCCTGTTAAATAGAAAATATACCCAGATTTTTTAAAAAGGAGAAAGTAGATTTTACTTGTCTTACAATCATTTTTATGTACTGTGAATGTTTTTCCAGTTAGTTGTTTAATCAATAAAATGTCAAAAACTGAAAACTCCAGTACACAGTTTGCAATTCACAATGATATAAAACAGAAAAACAGCAAATCCTCACATTTTGGAAGCTGGACCCAGTGAGTGAGCCATTTTTTCTTAATTAATGAAGATTAACAAACCCCTAATCTTTTGGCACGATGTTCTTTCTGTCTTGATGTAAACCTATTCAAATTAAAGCTGAGACTTGGCACTTTTATGCAGTGTCCATTTGAATGTGCTGAAGCATGGAGCCTGAAGTACAAAAAATGTGCAACTGTGCAAATCCTTAGAGTTTGAACTGTATCTTCACTTTTACAATCGTCAAGATGAAACAAAGAGCAGCAGTTGGAGGTTGCAGCACTTTCGTGTGATTTGCAGTCGTAACTCTACTAGATTTCCTCTTCCGGCCTTGATGTTTCCAGTCATCAGTGAACATTGTATCTTGTCTTTCCTCAGAGTCTGAAAACAGCAGAAACTCCACACCCCAGTTAAGTGAGAGAGGAAAATGCTGTAAGCCCAGCTTCGCTGTTCCATGATGTGGATGCACCTTAAACACAGACCAGCTCAGCAGTAACTACACCACACAGGAACAATTTTCAAGTGTCCATGTGTATTTTTGAATTGTTTGTAAAACTTGACTAGTGTCTGTACACGGGTGGATTGTTCAAAGACAGATTCATCAAGTAGTTTGAGGTTTACATCTCAGCTCTTGCACCATATGTGAACTACCTGAAGTTCGCTGCTTCTCACCTCCAACGTGTCCTCCATGATGAACACAGTATTACACTGCATTTTGATGCATCCTCACACCTTGTACCTGAAATTATTTCAACATGTCTGTAAGTTGTTATGACTTCACCACAAATGTGAATGTGTCTCTACACAAATCTCACACTTACTGAGATTTCGGTCAGTGTCCATAAAGCATAATGACTGTATATTTTTAAAGACGTATGTTTATTTTCTTAATAAATTATTTTGGTGTCGACCATTCATTCAGGAATTTGAAAGTTGTTTATTCTGAACTGGGGATTTTTAATTGTTGTATAATGTTGAACATGAATAAAAACATCTCAGTGTCACCTTACAATGTAGGTTATGTATTTTGTTCACCAGTCCCTCAGTTACACACTCCAGTCCATCACACAGTAGGTGTATGCTTGACATCAGCTGAGCCACAGCGCCCTCTCCTGATGCAAAGACAAAACAACCTGACAGAAAATGCATCAGCAGTTACACTTCAGTCAAAAATGTCCAAATGTAGTCAAATTTGTCTTTCCTGTTTCGACTTTCATTGACATATAAAATCCTGAGAGGGTGTACAAAAACCTTGGCCACTATTATGCAAACCCCATGTTTGTGTATAACTCATATAACTATATGTAACTATATAACTATAAAGAATATATCTTTCTATTGTGGGCATTTTATTCAAATAAATGTTTATTTTTATATGTGATTGTTTAGTTTTCATCATCTAGATTGTATAGCAACCATCTGGAATAAAAGTGGAAGCTTAGATGAAATCTCCAATATTATAACTAGAGGTCTGAGTCAAATACAGATTTCTCAAGGCCAAATTATTGAATTGAAAAGCACATGACTCCAGTCGCCACCATTAGAGATCCAAATACACTAAAATGGAAAATGATTTGTTTTAGTGACACTTTTCCTCCCTATGCCATTGCTCACACAAAACAACATACCGCTGATGACAGGGGCGCACTTATCCATGTCTATTTTTATACTGTCTGTTTTTATAATAAATGTCTGAGCATTTATTGTATTGTATGTGGATCTAGGCCTATACTACACTGTTTCATGCAGGTTTCTCTGGGTTTATGTGTGCATCTATGTTCCAGAGGCATGGATAACACTGGGGAACAATTTGAAAAAAATTTCTGTTGAGTTAAATTTTTATGCTGATTAAATCTAAAATTGGCATGCTGATTCCAAAATTGCAGTCAGTTTTTTTCTAGCACGTCAAGTTTTTTCTGCACAGATTACCCTTGTGTTTTGTGCAGTCACAATTGAGACAGTGCGGTGAGAGGTGTGTGCAGCTCCCAATAGGTCAGTACCATCAATATCTGCAAACAGAAAGCTGGCATAGTAGGAATTAAGAGGATTTGTGCTGGCTTTTCTCTTAACCTTGTAACCACGGGCATACTGTTGTAAGATCTATTTCGTTTTATGCTGTTTTTTTTAGTTTTCAAAGCTTGTAACTATTCCATCTTAGTGTTTTATTTACATAGGTATATATTTCCTTTGTTCCAGATCTTGTCTGCTCCTGCTACTTCTCGTCGTAAATGCCTAAACAACCCTGACTCCTTTTGCCATATTTGTGGTAGTTTCATTGCAGTCATGCCTGTTTCTTTCATATTTCATTGTATGTCAATATTTGTAAATTTTTATAAAACAAGCACATATCTGTTAAGTACAGTATTTTTCATCCTAAAGTTCAAAAACTTGACGTGATAGAGAAAAACTGAGATCAGTTTTGGATTCCACACCCAAAAATGAGTTAAAAACAGCTGTCAGGCCTAACTCAACAAAAATTGTGTTCCCCAGTGTAATTCACACACTGATTATCCTGTTTGGGAACAGTACTAATGTCTCTCTATGGTTTGCTTTATGTTTATTTTATGATTTTTATATGTTCCACAACTCTGTTTGAGGCCAACATGTAGACTGACATGCTGTTAATGAAAAAAAACGTCTTTGTGTTGTTTGGAGACTGGACATAACATTTTTTTTTTTTTCCAAATCCAGATCCATTACTTTTAAACACAAGAAATATGAAGTTACTTCAGAGGCTCTGGACCAGGACCCCCTGACCCCTGACCCCTGACCTCCATGGTCCTGCTTCACTGAAAAGTCCATTCCATACTGATGACCTAAGTGTCCTTGAGCAAGGCACTGCCAGCTCCTTGTTTGCTTCCTTAATCCAGATAACACAACAGACTAAATTCTCTAATTGTCTCCATGTTCTTGCGTCATTTTGTTGTTCCGTGAAAAAACAGATGCACGTATCGACGCTCCGGTGACGTCGACAGAGACCCACGTTTCCGTAGCAACTGGGGCCGGTCCGTTAACCGCAGCGGCCGCTGAACCGGTGGAGCTCATCCAGGAGCCTGCTGTGGGGGGGGAAATCTGTCGTCGGTGACCGGATACCACCTCTGTCTTGCGGGGCGTAAAGACACGGGGGCGACGCAGTATCGAGGCGGCGAGCCCGCAGTTCCGTGGGGAGATGCTGAATATGTGGAAAGTCAGAGAGCTGGTGGACAAAGCGTGAGTACCGCGGAGCTGCGGCGGCTGCTAAGCTAACCGGCTGCCAAGCTAACCGGCTGCCCGCCACCGAGCAGCATCAGCGGCTTTCAGCGCCGACAGCAGGGGATACGGGGCCGTGACGTCACGGCCCCAGCCCTCAGCTGTTAGCTTTGACTAGCTGGCTAGCTGCCAATCTTCAACCTCGTATAAATAGAAATGTCTTGTTTTGGTTTTTACAGCGGCGGCTTCTGTTGTGCCTTTTCAACACTAGCTCGCACGGGACGGGAATGATACGTTATTGTAAACTGGGAAATGAATTTGTTTCCGATTGGGAACGAAAGCTATCCAGTTAGCTAATTCCGCTAGCACTGCTAAGCCCAGGTCGGCGGTGTTACTGCTCCTGCAGGTGCTGCTGCAGGATCACGCCCTGTCCCACCCTGGTGATGCCCGCTGCCTCCACTATCCTGTCACCTGACGTGACATCCTCACCAGAAAGCGAAGCATCGATTATTGCAATTTTTTTAAAAGCTAGATAATTGCATGTGTCCTACCAATTAGCTACCAATCACCGGTCTAACGAGGCCCATGCCCCCGTGGTCCCGCACAGAGAGACAACAAAGCTTGTTAGCCACGGAACACATCATACTGTAGGAGCTAATCCTGGTGCTGCAGCCTACTACGTTGTGTTGTTTTTCTGAGCAAAGATGCTTCTTTTGATGTGTGTCTCTCTGATAGCTATTGTTGCAAGTGGTCTATAGTACAATACAACAGCTCTACAGTAAATCCTACCTTCATAAAGGTAGTTGTTGAATTTTTTCAGACAGGTGCTGGTCTAACTGTAAGATTATTTTGGAGGATGGAGTCTCTGATGCTGTTGAAATTGTATTGTGTTATACTATCAGGTATTCCTATTATTTTGTCCACCCCATTCATGTCAGTGAGGATAGGCTAAATAACAGAAACACCTCTCTGTATAATGCCATACAGTTCAATACCACCACAAACTACATCCTCCAAAATGATCAGACGGTTGAACCAACACCTCTTTAAAACAATGTCAACAAAAACTGAATATTACAATCCTCATTAAGGTAGGATGTATTGTATTGCACTAGTTTAAGCTAGGTGTACCTAATAAACTACTATACAGCCATTTCAGAAGGAATAACAACAGCTTCCTGTCCTGCCTGTTTCAAGAAGCAGAATGAATTATATATGTAAAACCCAAACCCTCTCAAAGAAAACACTGGATTTACTCAGGAGAGTTGAGCAAGATAACTAAGTAAAACTGCCTCATGTAACATGCCCTTTTATTTAATAATCATGTAGTTGACTATCGCTATCGGGAAAGCTTGGTTTGTTGCAGCTAAAATAGAATATGTTAAGTAGCTTTGCAAAGGATCATCATATGTCATCACATGTTTCATAGAGCCACAATAAGTTGCATTGAAAGCACGAGAGAAGTGAATAAGAGATCTACAGAATTAGAATAAAGTGAAGGTTTAATTCAGGCTGCACAATCCTCATTCAATGTTATAACCTTACCATTCACATTAGAGTCATTGTCTCGACCGATTTTAAAGGACATCCTTATTTTGTAAGAATAGTGCATTGTATAGTCAGACTATTCTTTCTATAGACTGACAAAAAAAAAATAATAATGACAGAATTTGCTCAGTTTGAATTACCAGTCTCACAGGTATGTCAGTGGTGTAGTGGATGTCACACACTAATGATGCTAATGTCTTACAGTTTCACATGGAAATGGTTTGATACTTCATTTTCATTTTCAATATCACAGGCTTAAGTCTGTGACATCCTTTTAAATCAGAATACCTTTTCCTGCTCAAATAGCATCTAATCTGTTCATGATTAGTCCGTATTGTATTTTCTTTCTGATATATGATCCAGTGCGTTTGGCCACTATTTGATTAGTGCATGCCTTTGTTCCATGTGATCATCTTCACACCGGGGAAGAGTGTCTTCACTTCAGTAGCACATGAATCTAAAATGGCTCTAATAATTATAGAAGAATCTGTCTTCTGCTTATATCTGTTTTTTAGTTACAATACTAATAAATTTGGGTTCACTGTCTCCCTCGTAACATTTTAGGTTTTTACCACAACATGTTAAGTCATTTAGATTTTGTTTGTAGAGTTTGTATTTCAGTCTTAATTTCCTATTTTACACAAATTTCAGTATGAATGCAATTTATAAGAACAATGAACCAAATTAAGTATTTAATTCATTCATTTCATTCATTTAATGATACACGAGGCTCAAGGCTGGTAATTAAAAGTTGGACATTACTAGTCGTCTAATATGACACGTGCAGTAAATCATCTCTCAATGAAGGTTAGGAGAAAGATCCAAGGGACTCTTTTAACAGAAAGTTCAAAGGCCTTTATTTATGCTTATTTCATTGTGAAATCCTTAAAAACATGGACTGTACGTGTTTGAAACGAGCTGTGTCAGAACCCACACAAACAGACTTCTTCAAGGTGTAATGGTAACCTGTGAAATAACCAAATAAGTAAAGGCTTTTAAACTTTATTGGTAGAAGAGTTCCTTGGATCTTTCTTTTTTTTTTAACTGTGTTCCCCACCAAAGAGCACCTTCATTATACTTTAAAGTTCTGAGCACTGGGGTCTCTATTTTTTTTCTGAATGTTTTAGAGAGGTGTTGTATTAGACTGCATTAGTTTTAGCTATGTATAACTGATAAACAGGCAAACAGGCAGAGTGTACATTGGTTTGGCAAAAAAGCTTGTCACAGTGAAAATGCTCTCATGAAAATCAGTTGCATTCTGCCACAGCTGCATTCTCAGGTTGGCTCTGCCCTTTAAAGGATCAGTTATATTCCAGATGCAGTAAGAAGATAAAGAAGAGGAAAGTTGCATAAAGGAAAGATGAGTGACGAGACCAAAGAAAGGAAAGAGACAAGAAGAGGGAATATGAAGAAGTAGTAACAGAGCTGTAGACGGAGTAATAGACACCAGCTCCCATCAGCTGTTGGTTGTGCCTGGCTGGTCATGATGAATACACTCTATTATTGATTTGCCTCAACAGAGCTGGCAGTGGCAGCCTTGCTTCTCCTGCAGATTAAGAATCATGCTATTATGTAGCCCTCGCTGTCTGTCTATCTTATCTATGGACAATAATGGAGTCTACAGCATCTCTTATCCTCGAGCTGGGAGGGTGGCAGAGGAGAAAGAGAGAAAAAGTAGGAAAGGAAAGTAACTGTGTAGGAATAAAGAAGTAACAAGAGGACTGAAAATTGGGAGACTGAGATGAAACAGAATGTCTGAAATAAAGGAGACAGAAATATGAAAAAAGGCCAGAAGGAAGCAGAGGAATGACAGGCTGGAGGAGCAGTAGATAAGATGAGAGAGGTGTGAGGTTTGTTTCAAGTTGTGGTGCTTTTGGCTGTGTTTTTTTTTTTTTTTGCCAGCAGTCTGTAGAACAAGTCATGCCCATTGAGAGATGGGACACAAACAAACACACACATGCGCACACAGATAGGAAAAGCAAACACAGCCGCAGGTGAGCACACAAAAACAAAGAGGACAGGAAGCAGACATTGCTTATGGCGTGGTTTGGCTGTGTCGCCCTGTGTTACACGTACAGACACCAAATTCACCCTGTGTTCATGTGTGAACTGTTTCATCCTCCTTTGTGCTCCAAACAGCTGAATATTTTCTTACACGGGGTGCTTGTGGGAACATGTGCACACATTTGCATGGCTGTCCTCTGAAGTGCAGCAGTTCGGACACAGGCTTTTAGAAAATTGCCATTCATTATTCAGTCAACTGAGATTCTCCTTGATTCTGCAAGATAAACAAGCCTGACCAATTGAAAGGCTGACAGTAATAAGTAGTGAGAGTTTCATCTTTACATGTTTGAAATATTGATGCTGCCACAAATTTATTTAGAAAATATATAAATTGTGTCAACAGCACCAATGTGGTGATGAACTACTCAGAGATCGAGTCCAAGGTGAGAGAGGCCACCAATGACGACCCCTGGGGACCCTCTGGACAACTGATGGGAGAAATAGCTAAGTATGTATACACACACACACACACACACAAGCACAGTTACTGTATATGCACATAAATGCCTGCATGTTATCACCAAGGCAGCAGATGGACACACATTCTCAGTAGAGTGCCCACCTCCGCCAAGGCCAAACAATCCTACGCGTCTTTTGTTCCCAAGTACATCTTTATTATTTATTGTCTTTAATTCCTACAGACAGCCACACACAGCTGTATGGTTTTACCACTCGCCTCATTGCAAGTCCTTTTGTTATTGTGTAATTTTAATAGTTGCGTGTTGAATGCAACATTGATGTAAACATGCAGTAAACAGGCACTGTTATTTACTATTTATAATACAACTGCGTTTAAGGTGGATTCAGCATTTTCTTCCACCAGATCCAGATTATTTGGATCTTCGCCAAATTTTTTACATCCATGCATTATTTCCTGATAAACTGACAAAAATGTTGAAAAGCAAACATCAGGCAATGTTAAGCAAACTGAATACATAATTTCTTGATCTGCCCCTTTAACTGGATCTGCGTCAAAACTTATTGGGTCTTTCCTTGGCCAAAAAGACACCCCGGTCAAAGCTAACTCTCCACAGGCTTTGTTCTCGAGGTCTGACTCTGCATTGGTTTTCCCAGCATAATGTATTGTGTGTATGTGTTTGTGTGTGTAGATCTACCTTTATGTATGAGCAGTTCCCAGAGGTGATGAACATGCTGTGGACCCGGATGCTGAAGGACAACAAGAAGAACTGGAGACGAGTCTACAAGGTGTGTTGGTTGTTTCCCAGGTGTGCCTGTGTTGTCTCATGCACTGCAGCACAATTCTGTATTGTTTTGTCAGGATTCATTAAAGCTCAGAGTCTCATTTACTGTCATATTGTTTCACTGCTTTCTGCCCTTGTGTGCTGTGTGATTGCACATGTGCAGTGATTTCAGAAGGAGCAGTGTATAAGTTTTATTCTCTGCTGTACAGGAGCAACTTCTTGGTTGCTTCCTTGTTTATTCCATTTATAGACGCAGGTATGAGTGAATCCTGTAATTGTATAGACTCTATACAATTAAAAAAAATATTTGCTCAATACTATAGAGCAAATATCAGAGCAGTGCATCTCAACTGCTTTCTTGTATCCTACCCGCTAGTCTTATCAGACTGATAAGCAAAGATTATAAATTATGCAACAGCCAAGGAAGAGTGAGTTTGGATTTTTTAGAGAGCAATTAGGCTGAGTTTAAGAGAGGATACATGACTCAGGGCAGGGAAACTGCTGGAAGAAAAAATAACTTTCACTTGAACAGTTGAGTAAAGTAGAACTGAGTCTTTAAATATATTTTCAGGGACAATTATTTCTCTCTTAGCAATCCTGACAACATCCCATCATCATTTCTTTAACCCTCTTATTCTGTGTTCACTCCATCTCCTGCTGTCTCTCTTTATCTGTCTCCCAGGCTTTACTGCTGCTGGCATATCTGATCAGGAATGGGTCTGAAAGAGTCGTCACCAGTGCCAGAGAGCATATCTACGACCTGCGATCTCTAGAAAACTACCACTTCATTGGTGAATTTCTAAATGACAATTAGCTACCTATTTATTGGTTAAACTTTATCTTCTTCATCTTCTCTACTTTTATGTTAATTTGAGAGATCTGTGAAAATCACTTAGGGCCAGATTATTAAGGCTTTTGTGCTGGTTTTGGAGTGCAGCGTAAAAGTCATTTGTGCAGCTTTTTGCAAGGTGCAGCTCTCACCTCATTGCATATGCATTTAGGGGAGGATTGCACCCACAATAGGAGAAGATTTTAACAGAGGATGATTAAATATTCTTCTGTATTTACTAAGGTCGTGCAGTTTGCAGTGGTCAGTTTTGCAAGGAAAAGTGCGAAGTGGCCTCTACCTTTAAAAAAGGGAGTGTAAACATAGTGCAAATGGGATTTACAGGCACACAAGTAAGACTGTGGCGGGGAACATAAACGTGAATGACATATAGGCTCATATATAGCTGACAAGCTGACATTAGACAGAAAAAATTAGCAATAGGCTTTAATGTTGATTTGTTTGTGCACTTGTGTCTGTTTACAGATGAGAATGGTAAGGATCAGGGCATCAATGTGCGACAGAAGGTGAAGGAGATGGTGGAGTTCATCCAGGATGACGACAGATTGAGAGAGGAGAGGAAGAAAGCCAAGAAGAACAAAGATAAATACATTGGAGTCTCCTCTGACAGTATGGGAGGAGGAGGAGGAGGAGGCAGCTTTAAGAACTGTGAGTAATTCACTGCAGCGCCACTGATTAGGTATTAAAACTTAAATTGTCAGTACTAATAAGGAATTTTAAATACTGGTTTATTGATTAGCTGATTAATCTCTAACTCTGATAAATTAGAGTTATAATTGATAGCTAATTGCAAACTTAAGAGCCCAAAGTCCTGTCATACAATGACATGAAACACAGAAAAGCATCCTCACCTTGGATCATCTATAACCATGAAAAGCTTTTAATTGATACTTAATTAATCATTAAAACAGTCACGGATCAAAATTATGACGAGTTATTTATTGTTTCAGCGCTAGAGTAAAGCTCCTATTGATCCAGTAAAGTAAAATGACAGGTGACTGCTTATCATCGTCTCTGCAGCCAAGCCTGAGTACACTGAAGTCGCTGGATAAACACAGAAAATGTAACACAACATGACATTATTATGCAATGTATTTAAGTCTCGTCAACCATTTTTTTTACATACTTAAAAAATAATGATAATTAGAGATATGCTTTTACCGTTGCCTTTATTGATAAGAGGATATTTTATTCATTATTTTTAATTAAATCTAAAATGCAAAACATTTGCCAGTTCCAACTTCTATAATGTCAGGATTTGCTGTTTTATATGATAATGTAAATTGTATCTTTTGTTTTCAGACTATTCAGACAAAACAAGACA
This sequence comes from Trachinotus anak, assembly GCF_046630095.1. Taxonomy (NCBI): domain Eukaryota; kingdom Metazoa; phylum Chordata; class Actinopteri; order Carangiformes; family Carangidae; genus Trachinotus; species Trachinotus anak. The sequence goes on from NW_027273871.1 coordinate 2,684,428, forward strand.
TTTCATTTTATATACCTAACGATTAATCGAAGCAGGTTTATACCACGAGTATGAGTGACTGTTTACAAAGTCTCTTTATCTCTCTCTCTCTCTCTCTCTCTCTCTCTCTCTCTCTCTCTCTCTCCCTCCCTCTCTCCCTCCCCCCTTTCCTGTCTTCTTCTTTCCAGCTAATGAGTTGGATCGGAGTAAATGGGATGAGGACTGGGATAAGAGCAGAGGAGCTTTCCCCTTTAGCGAGAAGCTCGGAGAGATCAGTGACAAGATAGGCAGCACCATCGACGACACACTCAACAAGTTCAGAAAGAAGGAACGAGACGACTCACCCGACAGAATCAGGTAAACACAGACAGACAATGAGGTATACATTTTTTTTAAAAACAGCTGCACGAATGCATGTTTTGAAATGGTCTGAGGGTGTATACCAGTGTTACTACATGCTTTCTTGGTTGTGCAGACTTGTGGTGTTGTTGCAATAGCCTGTTGGCTTCCTTTGTAATTGCTCCCCCTTTTTAAAAACCAGAATAAACAAAAATAAAATAATGCAGAGAGCCACCCACTCACTGCGCATCCATTGGTTTTTGGCCTCTCAGTCACAGTGTGTAAAATCTTTAAACCTCTGTGTCTTAGATTATTCATTGCATAACCAAACAATGATGCACAGAGATCACTGCACTCAATCTTAAAAAAATAAAGCAACAAAGCAGTAAACAGCAAAATCTCCTGAGTGCCGTTTCTCATACATCCATATTCTGGTTGCCATAGTGACAACGAGGAGGACAGAGCATCAAGAAACGGTAGGCAGGAAACCCTGGAGTTCAAAGATGAGGAGGAAACTGTCACAACGAAGAGCATCCAGATCACACAAGCAACAGAAACCACAACCACCACCACACGGAAACGCAGCGGAGCAACAAGCAGCAAGACTCTGGACCTGGGTGCTGCAGCTCACTACACTGGAGACAAGAGCCCAGAGGAAAAGGTACCCACATGAACACTCATGGCTTTCTGAACGTGAGGCACATTTTCAATAGCAGGTGTTTCATTGCTCATTTCATATTCATGTTTCATTGCTTTCTCTCTCTTCTTCTCTTGTCAGTCATCAGTCAGGCAGTCATCCAGTAGCGGTCTAGCTGACCTGTTGGTGATTGACCCTTCATCCAATCAGTGCACCACAACAAGTAACGACAAACAGCTACACTCACAAAGATAAGAAAGAAATTACAGTCATAAAGATGTATTCAATATATATTGAATGTATGAATACACGTGTGTGTGTCCATCCAGGTGGCAGTTCAGACCTCATTGCTGGCTTTGCTGACTTCTCCTCTCCAGCAGCCTCTGCCAGCCTTCCAACCTCCACCGGTAAGTTTCTTTTTCCCTCTGTCATCTCAGGGCGCTTCACATCTGTAGTTTGTTTCATTTGGTCCAGACAAAGGGAAACATTCATACATATTTGCAAGAGAAATAAACATTAAGTTATACAGACTGACAGGTAACTAATTGACTGAACAGTTTTGGCAAAGTCATCCTGTATGTTCAGCACATGACCAGGACCCACATAGAACTTTAATGTTTTTAATGTGCATGTTTATGTTCTCTGGTGTCACACCGCACCACAAATAAACCGCACCAGAGTTCACTTGGAAGTGGACCAGACCCGCCTTTTCAGTCGATGGCGGTCCAGTCCAGTTGGTGAACGCCAGGGTTCAATTGACAGCTTTCACACCAGCCATAATAAACTGTGCTAACTGAGCCAAACAGTTGAGGTGTTCAGGGAACACTTAAGTGAACTATACTCTGAACTACACTCTCCTAACAGAGTCAGATGATGTCCACCGTGGCATAAAAATTCATATCATACATACAACGAGTGTATTTTGTTTTGAGTGTATTTTAATGCGTTTTTGAAAAATTAATGTAAATTTAGGGCAGTGACTGGAGGGGGGCAGTTCCTGTAAAAATCCATGATGTTGTAGTCACAACTAAAAATATCACTACTCTCTTCTGGCCAGCTGCTGCATCATCCAATGGAAATGGAGAATTTGGAGACTGGAACGCCTTCTCAGCCAATCCACCGGCTTCGTCTAGCTCTGCTCCCTCCCAGCCCGTCACTGACCCGTTTGGCAGCGTCCAGTCACCCACAAACCCAGCCTCTAATCCCACCTCTGTTCCACCTTCTGCTGAACTGTTTGACCTGATGCTGATGGGTGGAGTTAACCATCAACTAACCAATCCCCATACAACACTGAGTGCGTCTCAAAGCATGACTTTCTCTATGGGAGGGGCGACGCCAGGCGCATCTGTTGCTATGCCCGCCATGCCCCTTTCTCGTTCTCAGCAGGTAGGTACGGTACACATCACAGGAATGCAGGAGAAGAAAGTAAATCTTCCCACTTTAGAAACTCAGATTGACTTCATAAGACAAGGGTGTCATTGTAGGTGGAATTTAAATTACAGCCGCGACTTTGCTGAATAACAGTAGGTTATTTTGGATGTAATTATTACTGGAGAGGGCGTGAAAAACTACTCACATATGCGCTCCAGAATGGATTAAAATCACTGACCAGAGCAGGCAATTTTTTTTAAATCACACCACAGGAAATAAATCCCCATCCAAATGGGGCTTATTCCTAAATTCTTTACAGGATGTTTTTTCTTTTTGAGTTCAGTAATCTTTTGATATGTATGATTTAAATAACCATATTCTTTGTGTGTAAAATATTTGTAATTTATTTCAGAGCTTGGGAGGCATGACATCTCAGCAGCCCATAGGACAACAGCAGAAGGCTGGGGTCGGATCATTAGGGTCGACATGGTCGGACCCCTCGGTCAACATCAGCCTGGACTTCCTATCAGCAGGCCTCAACCCCACCAAGACACCGCCCACACTCAACAATATCATCCAGCAACAAGGTATCATGTTTCACTGGAATGAATTTTCTATGTGCAGATGTATAAAAGAAACTAAATAAAATCATTATTATGTAGGTTATCTGCAGGTCTTTAAAAGTCTTAAAAAGCACTGGTTTAAAATTCCTTAAAAAGGCCATAAAAGGTATTAAAAAGTCTTCATTTTGAGATAGTAACATTAATTATAAAATGTATTTGGATGTGATTTTAGCAGAAACCTAACATAAATTAAATTGGTTAATCCATCCATTCATATCTAGGTCCGGGTCATGTTTAATGATTAATTAATATTATTATGAGGAGTTGTTGTTATACTGCTAGGATAGACTGATAAAACTGTTATACAAACGCCAGTAGACTTATGGATGGGGTAAATTATTCTAAGCCATATTATCCCTCCTGGTTTTTATTGACATTTTCTATACTTTGGCCGGTAGGACTATGAAACATGTATTAAATAACATTCTGTGAGATATAAAAAATGTTTCACATGATGTGTCACAACATTTCAAATTAAGTGACCACGATATTTTGTGGGACAGGTCAATGTCAGTCAACATTTTCAGTACATGTTGTTTAGATTATGATGCTCAGTGTAATTATCTGACAAAAATTACCAACATGTTGTAAAGCGTCATAACCCAAGTGGTAAACAGAGTGGATTAACTCCTCCCCGCTCATTTGTGTCTGTGCAGCAGTGCCTCCCGTCAACCTGTTGGCCCAGAACTTTGGAGGCCTGAACCTCAGCTCCCCGCCTCATGTGACACCCAGCAGACCACCAGCCAATCCCATGATGGCAGGCAGTACCATGACGATGGGCATGCCTGCATCAATGGCAGCGGGTATGCCACCTTCAATGACCACGGGTACCATGGGAATGGGGGGAATTCCTGTAAACCAAGGCATGATGGGAATGAACATGAGCATGAATATGGGCATGACCACTCCGGTGATGATGGGTGGCATGGCTGGCATGGGAGTGCCAGGAGTCGGGATGGGCCTAGCACACTCCATCACCCCAGCCGTGGTTCCACCCAAACAAGATGCCTTTGCTAATTTTGGCAATTTTGGGAAATGAAGGAGTGCAAATGTGTGTGAGTGTGGGTGTGCATGTCTGACAATATGAGAGTGTGAACCACAGAAGGACTGCTGTACTTGAAGACGACCTTGCATGTTTCAGCGATCATTAAGCATCCCAGTCTGATGACCTGATCTTGGAAGCAAAGGAGCATGCCCACTGGTGCCCCTCACCCACTGGTATTTTGAGGTGTGAATTTATGCCACACAGATAACACCCAAAGAGCAGGGGAGCTGTCAACCCACAGCTTCCAGTCATTACTTTCCTGTGGGGAAAGTCTCGACCCGTTTTATATATGAACTGCAGTGTATCCCCGTTCATTAGAAAACATCGCTGCAAAATGTTTTTCTCTGTAACTGCACAGAGAACTCAATCAACAGGTTTGACTCAGATGAAAATGGCATTGCTGCCTTCATTTTGCATTGTAGCCTGAGATATCATGTTTCTTCGATAATTTCAACCAAATTCAATCACAAAATTTAAGCCATTACATTATTGCCAGGGGGTGATTGTTACTATCTCGCTCCTTGTACATGCAGTATAACAGTTACAGTATCTGGAGTATACAGAATCTATACTCTAGTCTTCCAGCAGAGGGCAGAATGGGTTTATGCAGTGAGATAATGAATTGCATATTACATCTTTTTCTCTTTGTCTCCCCTCCCCTCTTTATATCAGGCTTCTAGCAGTTCACAGTAGATGGATGTACAGTAGGACACCTAAAGTTTTGTTGATGTCTAAAAAACAACCATGTGAGGACTGCTCAGAAAAAAGATCCGTAAAATAGTGCTCGGCTCTTTAACAGGTTACTGTTAAAAGGGATACTTGTCCGCTACTTCACATTTTGGATACCTCTGACATATTAATGCCCGATGAAAGGGTCAGTCAGTATTTTATTCAAACTGCTATTAACTGGTATTTTTTATGCTGCTGTAGAAGACACCTTTCTGTAAGCATTGCTTTCTAACCCATGCAGATTTATTCTGTCTATCCTGCTTTTGCAGACAGACACTGTTTATATTGCAGAATAATATCTTTTGAATAGTATTTTCCAGTCTACTGTAGGAAAAGAGGATCACCATCTACAAGGCTGAACATTGCAATCATCAAAATTTCTTTCATGTTTAAGGCAGTGGCACTCAGCAGAATTTTTGACACACCTCAGCAACGTACCTTTAATTACAAAGTATTTTTGCCACTAAACATTTTTCATCTTGCAGCTAACTTTTTAGTCCCTTGCATATCTGGGCCTCACAAATGAAGTACTAGAAAAATAATCACCCCTACATTTGACTTGCGTTAGATAAACTCGAGGAACTGGATTTTTTTTTTTTTTCTCATTAGCTGAGTTTTAATAAATAATTTCTATGGCTAGCCGAGGACCAGTCCAAAGGGTTTGTGGATCTCGAGTGAAGTGTATGTGAGAAATGAGTGAATGGGTATGTGTGACTTTGTGTATGAGCTCAGTTTTCTGTTTGATGTGCAAACACAGCTAAGCAGAGCCTCTTGTCATTTTCTGAGGCACTGCACTCCAAATGACCAAATCTTTATTTTGTTACTCTCAGAAGGATGATTCCATAGTTTTTAGTTTAATATTTTATTAGTTTACTTGTAAGGTTATGTTCATATGGGAGAGTTACTAATAACATTATTTAGTTGATGGAAATCATGTTGTTTCTTTTCTTTATTGGTACAGCTTGTTTCATTTAATTGTACTCTATATTTTCTGTACTTCATTCAACATTAAATTATAACATTAAAGATTCAGTTTTACTCCTTTTTTCTAAGTGTAGGTTAGTTTGTCTTCATGGTCTTATTGATGTTTGCATTACATTTGATCCTGGACAGGGCCATTTAACACACTGGGGGCACTCTGTAATTAAAAACAAACTTGTGGTGGATAATTTATAGCCTGATAACAGTATTTTTTAGCTTTAATAAAATTTAATTTTGACACTTAAAAAAAAAAATGTTTATAGGAGTTTTGGGTAATTTATGTAGAACAACATGCATAGAGCTATTTTAACAATTTATTATTACTTAAAACGAATTATTTCAAATGTTTATTCATTACTTATTGGTGACTATTTAAATGGTTTATTGTCAATCACTTTTGGGTAACTGAATTATTGTTTAACTTCCAACTCTTCTCCTTGCTTGCTAACTATTAATATTCAGGTGTTGCTGACTTAATATGAGCTGCTTTTTTTGGACGCCATGGTAACGTCCAGGTACGTTCTCTGTTGTCTTGGCAACCAGTGGCTTTTAATTCATCACAATCCAGGTGAAACAACGGGCCACATTAAAACCCAGACCCCGACCCAGGTTTACACCAGCCAAATGAAAAGAAAAACCGGAGAAACGACGGGAGAGGACGACCACGGTCCTTCCACCGGAGAACCGGGCCGGGACACCGGAAACGGAGATCGGGCTCAGCACCTGAGCGGGACCCGGAACAATCCCGTGTCCTCATTTGGATCAAGAAATGAATTTGGACACAGGAAACTGCCTCCGATATCCACCTTTTTAAAGACGCTACCTCTCAATGGCGGGGTCCGGTCAGAGACGGGCCACTCAGGGGCCCGGGCCACCGCAGGGAGGCTGCCTCTGTCCGGGGGGCTGGATGAGCCACAGGAGGCCGCTGGAGACCCGGTCCACCTGGCTGCAACCTCACCCAGCCCCAGCCCAGTCACCAGCTTCACCATCCCGCCAACAGAGGAAGGTGCAGTATCCCTGGAGGGTCTGTGTGGAATCTGTCAGAAATAGGAAAATAAGCTGCTATAATACTATAATAATGATAGTAAGACTAATCTGATACTCTCAATGATGGCATACTTGGTCAAAATCATAATGTAAGACAAAATCTAACATTCTCATTCATGAAATAGACAAAAATTGAGCTTCACAAGTGTGAGATTCCTAGTCACATTTAGGAAGTGGCCTAAAAATGCGACAGACACTAAATCAAATTTCTAATTCAGGATCTAATGACAGAAGATGATGTATTCTGTGCAGGTTAAATTTCTGATTTCTGATGTTCAGTCAAACTTTGGTTTTTCTGTGTCAGAATTATGAGATAATAAGTGACAAGGTTTGACGGTCTGGATTTTGATTAAAAGCCTTTGACTTTGACTTAGCATCTCATAATTTCTTTAATCATTGCATTAACTGCTTCAAATGAATCGGACACATACCCACTTTGGCAGCACAGTTATTTATGCACTCTGTGATTTTTTTTTTTCTCATTTTTCATATTTTATCACAGAATGGGCTCAAGCATCACCATCTACAGTAAGACCTCTCTCTTCCTCGTACAAAAAGCCTGTCCGATGGCATCACTTGTCACATACTAAAAATATACAGTCTTCTTTGTTTTTGGAGCTTTATTTTTCTTGGCTTTCTCAAATTGGTTTATAAAAGTATAATAATAAATAGTAAAGTGTATCCCCAGAGTCTCTTTCCAGATACATCCAAAGGCGAGAAAGTAACAGAGTAACAACTTTGTGGACTATGTCAACTTCTTTTATACAGCTTTCCAATCTTTATCTAAATGATCCATAATGTTCCACTTGAAGTTTGCTTATTTCTACAAACTAACCAATCACTCCCCAAATCTCTCCTTCAGATGTGAAGCAGATGCAGTCTGTCCAAGACAAGAACGGACACATTAAACGGCCGATGAATGCCTTTATGGTGTGGTCTTATATCCATCGATGTGTCCTGCGCAAAGCCTGCCCTGGAATCGGCATGATAGACACCAGTGTTCAGCTGGGCTATGAGTGGTCCAAGCTGACTGCAGAACAGAAGAGGCCCTACTTTGAAGTGGCTGACAAACTGAAAAACCTGCATAAGCAGCAGTTCCCTGGTATGAATGGTAGCAGCTGTTAGAGACTAGAGGATAATGAGCATTTACTGCAAGGTCGCTGCAGTGTCTTTTCTGTAGATATACAATACGGTAATTTGAGTGTGAGTCTGTTCTGGTATGAATGATAAACTTTTGATTTTCACTTACGCTCTCTGCTTTGTTATATGTTGTCAGATTATGAGTTTCGCCCCCAGAAGAAGAAAGGCATGGAGTGTTTGTCCTCAGGGTGGGGAACAGGACAGGGAGAAGGACAGGACCCTGGCGTTTCCTCTTTTGTCCCACAGGCCATACCTCCAGCCACACCTCCAGCTCAGTCTAAGTTAGTGGGTCTTAACATGTGCCCGTGTCCCATCCTGATGACCTACACAGTGGGCTTCCATCCCTGCCCATCTTTTTGCCCATATCATGCAATGGGCCTGTACTCCAGGGTCCAGAGCCACGATTCCAGGTTAATCTTCTTCATAGTTACATTATACTTTACATGGTGTAAGGATTCACATAATTCACAGCTCAGTGACATTTGCTTTGATGCATTCAGTGGAGCCTTTTAAAATTTACTTGCTGTGACCTAATATCAGGTTTTCCCACAGTCACCCAAACGCCAGCAGCTGTTTGGAGGAAGTGAGGAATTACCACAACGCTCACTTGCCGTGGCACGACACAGCAGTGGCTGCAGAGCATCAGCCACCTGATGTTAGTCATGAAGTCCTCATTGAAACTACCACAACATCAGGGAGCCTGGCCCAGCCTGACATTGTCACCAGCAACAAAGTGGAGTGTAAATGCGAGGACGATGTTGACGTTATTGGACTGCTTTAAGAGACTTTCAGCACACACACATAGTAAACATACCACATCCTGTATGTGCAAACAGAAATATTATTTTGCTCTCCTTAAAGTACAGTTCTGATGTACTGGCACTTCACTTAAGCAGTTCCCTATAGTTCCCTTTATCAAGCTACTAAAAGACAAAATTCTGTGTGGTAATAATAATAATAATAATAATAATAGCAATGAAAAGAAGAAGAAGTAAGACAAGAATATTTACATGTGATAAATAATTACATAATTTGAGAACAAAACTAAATTTGGCAATAATTTTATTTGCACTCACTGTGTAAGGATCTTCATTGTCTGCACTTGTCATATGATATTGAATTCTCCGCATTATATAATAGATACCTCATCTGCCAACAGCAGAATGTCAGAATGCAGCAGTATTTAGTTTTTATTTCTGCTGATTTTCTATAATTTCATCCATATTTATACACTGTATTTATACATGATATATAATATATATATATATATATTGTATTATTGCTAATTTCCCATGTTAATTATTCTTTGAGATTTAAAGATTTCACACAAATAAAATTATGATTATAACTATGTGTTCTTGGAGAATAACATATACTGAATAAGGTGAAAGGATTTTTAAAGAATGTACAATTTGGTAGATGTAGGCTCGGTCTTTATCTCTGATGGCTGTTCTCTGAACATATATGTGATCAGTCGTGATCAACTGCAAGTTGCTCTTAAAAGTGACTTTACACTTTACTATAAATGGGAGGAAATTACTTGATAAATGTTCCTTATTGCTCACATGCCAAAAACTGTTTTATGTTTGTAGTATAAGTAGTCTATAAGTAGTATACTATCTTAGAGTCTGTGGAGAGATTAGAAATCACCTGGAAGAAAACATGAATGCTTTTAGTCCTATGTAGACTGATAGTGATGGATTTCAGCATGCTGTGGCAGAAGTAAGTATTACAACAACAAACACTCGACAAATCCAGAAATCCAGATGCAATTTTTTATTATTATTATTTTTTTTTTTTTTTTTTTTTACACCTGCCAAAACTATATCTGTTTTCACACACAAAAAAAGTTACTTAGAAAAATTTACCTTGAGAAAAAAATAATTCTCACTTGGAAAACAAATCAAAAATAAGAAACTTTAGAAAAATTATCCTGGCAAAACATTTTTTTCACCCGTCCTTAAGTCATGAACACATGAGAGAAAATAAGTAAATGTTTTTTTTTAAAATCAATCACCAGAATTTCTTCTCATTTGCCTCTCAGGGCTTCCGTATACTGCCCACCGCCTGAACACAAAAGACATCATGAAAAATAGGATTCAAGCGGACTAATGAATGCTCTGCTACACCTCCGTGAAAAAAATCACCGTCCAATCAGGGCTCACACAGCTCGGAGTGCGCCGTGATTGACACCAATGTTTAGCCAATACAAAACAGAGAAATCACTAAGGGGCGTTTCCAGGAAGAGAATGGTTGCATTTTCCTGTAATGGCGGACCAGGCAGACAGCGAGACTATCGGGTTCAGCGACAACAGGTCAGATAAAAGCACGTAAAGTGCTACAAATTTGTGTCTGCGCATCAGAATATTAAGCACAAGCTGAGATTTTATACTAAATTTGTTTTCGGGGTGGAGAGGTTGTGATAAACATTGGTTTTACTTGTGAATGTAGCAACGCTAGCTAACTAGCTTGTAGCTAACTAGCCTGTGTTGCCAAGCGGCTCGCCTCCGCTCCCCGCTCGTGGCACGCGGTAAACACCGGCAGCCAGGTCAAACACCGGCAGGTACTCTCCTCCTGCACCGGGAGGCTCGACCAGGCGGCACCTTGGGGTCGTGATCGGACAGAAGATTTTTGTCGGAAACGTTTGGTCTGTGCACAAATGTGGATGCACACTGGTCCGCTCTAGCTAAGCTATGCTACATTCATTAGTAAGCACAGACGCAGAACTTCACGCCCGTTCAGTGTTTTGAATGGACGGGCTTTCTGTTAGATTCACTGGTGGAGCGGTTTATTCTCGTTTTTTCAACCAACAGGTTACCAAGATTAGGAATTTAGAGTTTAAACAAGTGGAATTATGAACCGCAGAGCTAAACATCCTACGGCCGGGTGGTTTCATATTTTAGGAACATATTCATGCAGCATATATTTACAGTACTGTGCAAACGTTTTAGGCGGTTTCGATGTTAAAATGACTATATCCATCACGCAGTAACATCGGGGATGCGTCCCAAATTCATTCTGCTGCACAACAACGACCACAAACACAACCTGGGTTGTAAAGAGCTGTCTTCAACCACAAGAAGAATAAGGAGTCCTACAATAGATGATTTGGCCCTCACAGAGTCCCGATCTCAACATCACAGTCTGGGATTACATGAGGAGACAAGATACTGAGACAGCCTAAATCCATGGAAGAACCGTGGCAAGTTCTCCAAGATGCTTGGAACAACCTACCTGTCAAGTACCTTGAAAAGCTGTGCTCAAGTGTCCCCAGGAGAACTGGTGCTGTTTTAAAGGCAAAGGGTGGTCACCACAAATATCAATTTCATTTAGTTTTTTCAGTTTACTTCACTGTACTTTGTATTAAGTGATTGATAAATAAGTTATTCATGGTGTTATATTTTAATGCCTAAAACTTTTGCACAGTACTGTACATTAATCAGTAGAACCATATAATTACAAAACCATAAATGCTAACCAGTTTATCACAGATAACAGTGATTATAACGTGTTTGTAATAATGTCCATTCTCCTCTTGACTAACACTTTAGAGTAATTACTAAGCAGGATTTCTTCTAGAATAACTTAGGAATTGAGAATGAAAAAAAAAGAGAATCCTCCAGTGTGACTTCATTTAATATGATAATTGTGTATCCTTTTCTCTTCTTGTCCAGCCCTACCTGTGGTTACAGATGCTATGAAACATTAGTTACCTGCAGTTTTGTGGAATGGTTTGATAGCAAGTTAGCATGTTAGCATGTTGGTATTGATCAAAGGGTTTTTGTTAATGCTACTCAGTAATCAGCCACTGGACACACTGTAACTCCATACTACTTTGTCGTACTAGAATGGCGCAGCAGGCAGTGCGGTTCCGCGGCCCTGCCCCTGCACCTGCGCCTGCCCAGACCCCAGTGTTACGAGGCCCTCCACCACTCCTTAGACCACCGCCACCTCCTTTTGGGATGATGAGGGGTCCCCCGCCACGACCCCCATTTGCACGTCCACCCTTTGATCCCAATATGCCGCCCATCCCACCACCAGGAGGCATGCCACCGCCCATTGGACCTCCCCACTTACAGGTGACAACTTCCCATCCTTATGTATGAAACATACACAAAGTTTGGACACACTGTCCCAATCTGGGAAAGTGTGTTCAAACTTTTTACTGATACTGTACATGTTTTTCTTCATGTAAGAGAAGGCTTAACTATTCTAACTTTCCCTGCAGTGATGCTCTGCTAAGCGTTAATAGAGCCCTATTGTGTATGAACCATCTATTCAACCATATTTTAAAATGACCAGTGCAGGTCAGAAAACTGTAGCTCTCGACTAGTGGCTTCACATAACACATGTTCTATATAAGACAATGGAGATTGACTTCAGAGAGTTCTCTTCCATCAACAGGTCAATGCAAATCCCAATTATGTTAGAATAATATTGATTATGAAAAGAATGGTAGAAAGAGAGGAATAGAAAAGATGCACATGTGGAAGAGTATGTTCATAGACAGGAAGAGAGTAGAAACTGAGACTTAACTTTTATCTGGAAGTTATTCAGAGCAATTCAGTTGTTCTCAGGTTTATCAGTGAAATGTATGGAACTACAATGGACACTGGATTCTCTAAAGGCCATCATATGAATGGGACCAACACATATTGATTAGATAGACATCATACTCACGTCCCCAGTATGTAAAGGATACTAGAGATCAAGGCATTACTTAACCTGTTAACTCTGTCCTTCATTGTGGTGGTTGCCCACAGTCATAATGTCATAATATCAGCGCAGTAACTGATATGTCCCTCATCGTTGACTGTTTGTGATATTAGGTTTTTTTCTTCTGTTCAAGTAGAGTAGATATTAGTATATTCAAAGTCGTCTGGTAAAGAGTATTAGTTAAATATCTTAAGTGTGTGTGTTCATGTAATTGTGTCTAAGTGTGTAAGAATTAGGTCAGAAAAACGGGGGCAAATCCTTTAGCAGAGATATGATCCCCAGCTTGTTTTTGAATTTGTATCGATCAGTGGTGCAGGCATTTAGCAGGCAGAGTCTGCAAAGACACTGACCACAAAGCAAGCTTTAGTCCTTGCATGAATAATAGCACCATTATCTCTTAAAACAAGTGACAAAGTGAATCAGGGAGGGATATGGCTAACATTGTTTTTATAAACTCTTTGCCTTCCACTGTCTTCTTCATTGAGTCTTAAACGCAGCATGATTCTCTTGAATGATACAGTTAATGCTCAGACCTCCTAATTAGAATTCATAGTGTTCAGTAAACACAAGCTGCCGGCTAAAAAGTTGACTGCTTATCTGACTGCCCACTTTTCTTCACCCAATTAACTCACATTTTGTTGGAGGAAGGAGTGCTCTCATGGGGTAATTTACATTCCAAGCTGGTTCTTTATCTTTTGCTGCAGAGACCGCCATTTCTTCCTCCTCCCATTGGTAACCTGCCCCCTCCTCCTGGGATGTTGTTTCCTCCTGGGATGCCTCCTGTTCCTACATCTGGAAATCCTGCACTCAACCCTGCAGAGGAGATCTGGGTGGAGAACAAGACGCCAGAGGGAAAGGTAAGCTGGAAGTCATGTGTAAGGACATAGCAGGGTTGCTTCAGTGGTTTATGCAGTCTGGAAAAGGTTGGAGAATTAATGCCCAAAAGTATGTTTTTTATATATATATATATATATATATATATATATATATATATATATATATATATATATATATATATATAAAAATAAATAAAAGTATAAGTTCTGGTTTAGACAGAATCAGTATTACACAGTTCTTATCGGATGATGGTATTACAGTGAAATGTTGCGCTGATATTAGGTGTACTAACCTGATGGAGCTCATTGCTTGATGTCACTTAAACATTTTTTACAGGACGAAGTCTGTAGAAATTTGAAATGCTATACACTGCTCAAAGGAGCCAGTGACTCACTAAAAAGGATTTTTTACATTAAAGCGCTGTTGGGTCTCATCACACAAACACACACACTAAACCTGACAAAGGAAAATCATATAAATTGTCTAATATCTTTAACTTTAGCCTCTAAATTGTGCTGGTGTTTGTAAGATTAGTCATATTAACTGTGGTGTCATTACAGAGGTAGGTGACAAATACCAATTTGATGCCTGCCTTTACATTCTATTCATATTCTTATTGTTTGTCATCACGTTATAAATGTTTTCCTTCTGAAGGCGTATTACTACAACGCCAGGACCAGAGAGTCATCGTGGAGTAAACCAGATGGTGTGAAGATCATCCAACAGTCAGAACTCAACCCTCTTCTTGTAGCGGGGGCCGGGGGTACAGGTGCAAGTGTGGGGGTGACTGTAGCTGCTAGTTCAAGCAGCGTCAATACTACAGCCAGCACAGCAGCAGCCTCGCCGACTCAGGCCCTATCCACAACCCCATCCCGCACACTCACTTCCAGTCCAGACTCCACCACCTCCGCCTCCCCTTCTGTGACCATTTCAGGTAAAATACAGTCTTGTATCAAGTACACACACAGACACACACAGACACACACAGACACACACAGACACACACAGACACACACAGACACACACACACACACACACACACACACACACACACACACACACACACACACAAGCAAAAATAAAAATCCTCTTTTTTTTTTCTTTTTATTCCCAAAAGCCACTGTTGTAGCAGACCTACCCCCTGTTGCCACAGTGACCTCAACTGTTGCTGTGTCACCAGTCACTGTGGTGACTGTTTCCACGGTGCCATCACCTGTAACGGCGGTGCAGACTGTACCACTGCTGCCTGCAGCCCTGCCTCACAGTGTGGCCCAGCCCACCGCAGCCATACCTGCCTTCCCCCCTGTCATGGTGCCACCTTTCAGGGTGCCCTTGCCGGGCATGCACATTCCCCTACCAGGTAAGAACTGCAAACAAAGAGCAAGAAACTAACAGGCCACAATATCTAGCTGCTGTCACTATGCTAACCAGTTGTTTATAGATAGAATACAAGAGGACCTCTAAATGATGGTAGATTTGCTGCAGATTTTTTTTAATTGAGCGGATTTTTCATTCATAGCCTGGTGATATTACAGGGTTTCCATCGGAAAGAACAGGATTTTACACAATACATCATATTGAGTCCAGCATGCAGTCAAATGTGTCAATAAGCTATACTGCAGATTTATCGGTTGGGATATTTAGAAACTAGAGATGTCCTGACACAAACAAAAGAATCAGTACTGGGGAAAGGGTTTATTTTTATAAATTGGTATTAGGTAAAATAAAGCAGAGTAAATGGCGATCCGTAGTTTAATACACTCTGAGTTTGTGTTATGCTGCTTTCCATTACGACAGCCTAGAGTGCAGTATTTTACTAATATATACAAATAAAGATAAAAATTAGCCTGTGTTGGCAAAATACACAGATTTGCTGAAGTTCAACTCTAACGCTCTTTGTCACTAGCAGAGAGCAGCTGTGTGCAGAACATTCAGGCAACATCTTATTTGTAGTTTGACCTAACCATTGCCTTCACCGCTTAAAGTGGTGAACGTAGCTAGCAGCAGGTCACATTAGCTGTAACTTATTAACCATAATTCTGTGAGTAACTCAATAACAGAGCAAAATAAAACTTGTACCTGTACTCAGCCAAAGATTATTTGTGAGGGAAGAAACTCCACTCCACTATTCTGAATTGGCTGCATTTCCAGCAGAGTGATATGTCTTCTCTGTAGCTCTCATTTAAACTTTCATTCATATCAGATAAATGATGATTTAAGATCATCAGTTTAATAGTTTTGAACCAAGACCTTTGGTATTTATATAGAGTGAAGAATAAAATGTGCCAAATTTCATAGGCTACAACATTAGTTACCTGCTGCTGCTATGTTAATATAAGTATTCTTTTGGACTTGGTATTGCCAGATATGAAATAATAAAGGGCACAAAAAGCTTGATCGGGACATCCCCAGTAGAAAGTACAATGTTTCTAGTAGGTTAACCAGTTAAAATTGTTAAATTACCCTGATGCTAGAGGGCTGTTAACCTGTGTAAATGTTTGTGGCAGCTGGCATTTAGTTTAAAGTCCCTGTGCAAACTCTGATTCAGCATCATCGGTGCATTTATGATAGCAACAATAAATAGGGGCAGCTAGTGGGCTCCAGTTCTAGCTGTTATTGGAACACCACAGGACACCAGGATCATTTTGTGGCAATATGGGTTCACACAGCTTATACATGTAAATGTCACAAATGTCTCCAGAAGACTTCCAACTAGATTATGACCTGGTAATTGATAAGTCTGTCTGGTTTAGTCAACACAGATTTGTCAGGCAACATTTTGTTCATGGGTCACTTAACGAGTCTTGAGTGCAGTGGCTTAAATTAAATGTAAATGCTCCTGTTAGTCCTCAGTGTTTGCTTTCAGAGTCTTTACTGTTGCTTTTCTCTTATCCTCTGTTATATGTCTTCTTTGATTCCTTCTTGTTTCTCTCTGTCCTTCATTTTGACATTTTAACAAAAAAGCTCATTTGGGTAATTTCCTCTGGCTATTATGTTCTTTGTGGACGAATTGTCTGGCATTATCAGAATTATGATCAGATGAGGGAAGGTAGATTAGGGCAGACATTTATGCAGCTGATAAGTATCAGACTGTGAGCTTCCTGATTGAGATTTGTGGTGTTCCAACATTATGATGTGTTCCTTATAAATGTTATTCTTTCTTTTCTTAATGTCAAAATGTAGATATAATGGCCCAGATATAGTTATTAGTTTAGATTTTAAACCCAAAGTTACCCTGTGCTCTCAAAATACATCACAAGCACATAAATGTCAGCAGAGACTGAGTAACTGTTGTAACTTAACAGTGATGCAGTGTGTTTGTCTGAGTGGGACCACACACACAAACTCTTACACACCATGGTAGCTGATGTCTAGTGTCCTGCTGTGTTCAACCACATGCTTGCTTGTCCATTGTTCTTTCAGGTGTAGCAATGATGCAGATAGTAGGTGCACCCTGTGTAAAGGCAGGCCCCAGCGCCAACGGTAAACACCCAGCCGCTCGCCTCTCAGACCTACAGTAGATGGCATGGTAGTGAATGATGTCTACATGAGTCATATGGGGTATATATGGGAACCCTCAAACAGGGGCACTTTGGGGGGAATGCTGTGAACATGATCCATTCGCTGTACAGTGGTGAAATTTCTTCCATTTGAACAAACAGAAGCAGAATATGCAGCTTGATTGTGATTATGCTTACAGACTTCACACGATCAGTTTACTCTGGATTACCTCATTATTCATCACCAGCATATTTTAACAATGTTATACTGGACAATGTGCTAAAGTCTAGTTTCTAGCATTTCCTTGTTTAAAACTACATTGAAATAAAAATATTCTCCAGGGAGTATTCAGGCTTTTACTAACTGATAACTGTATGTTGTTGGCGCGTTGTCCACAGGAACTGATTTGTTTACTGTGACTTCTGTTTACTGAGCAGCTAAATTGTTAGATTGGGCCAAGCCACTGATTGTTAGCAACAGTATTTTTTTTATAGGTGTGTGGTTGACTACAAACAACAGGAGACAGTCCCATTAACGCCAGCTGCTGCTGTCTAGTAGTGCTTCAGTAGTGTAACAGTTAGGGCTACGTTTTGTGGTTGTCCTCTTTTGTGGCATGGTCGTGTGTGTGGTCACTGCTTTGTTTGTTTGTGTATGTGGCCTGTGTTTGTCGTCTATAAGTAATGTTTAGACTGCAGCAGTTTCTTCCAGAAATTGATAATATATATATATATATATTTTTTTTTTTTTATTCCCTTACTCGTCTATTAATCTACTTCTCTATAGAACCAGAAAAATACTGTCAGGAATACGGCCCTGTTTTAAGTTGCAGTCAGTCAGTCTCATTCTGCTTGTGGAGCTCACTCTCTTACCTCTGGTTTTCCTAACACATGTTGTTGATTACAAATAGGCAATGTGGAATATGACATTTCACAAAATTATGTACATACTAATGCCTTTTCTAGAGTTTAGTCCACTGCATCTGCTATTAGTAGCTTTGACAGAAAGATGACTGTCGGCCAATCATGGTTTGTCTCTTTCCTCTCTGACTAATGACAGGTATGCTTCCTGGTATGGGCCCACCATTAGTTTCCATGATGCATCCCCAGCTGGCTCTCTCAGCAGCTCCTGCCTCCATGGCCGGATCATTGCAGCTCCCTGAGTGGTCAGAGTACAAAACAGCTGATGGGAAAACGTACTACTACAACAATCGAACACTGGAGTCCACTTGGGAGAAACCACCGGCCCTGGTGGAGAAAGGTAGGCACTGCTGACGAGTGCACACACCCAGATTTTGTCAGGCTTTAGGTGGAGATCTGTAATCCACTGTGTCTATAGTGTTTGTTATCAAAACTGTCATGTTATGACTGCAAGGCCTGGTCTGGATTCCAGTATCACTTATCTCAAAAGCTGTACTCACTTTCATTTTCTGCTCAACAACATCACTGTCATTTGACAGACTCACATAAAATCCCGGGATCCTTATTCCCAAAACATGCTAAAGACCAATTCATACCTCCTTCCACATCTGTGTGTCCGTGAGAGTCTGCTTTGGTCTGCCTGATGTAAATGTTGTCGTCTGCCCATATCAGCGAGGGTCTGTACACATAGCAAGTGTGCCAACTGTGCATTTTGCAAATGATAAACTCCTGGCCTCTTCCTATTGTTGTTACGCAGTCGCACAATATATATTCTCTTTTTCCTTTCCTCTTGTTGTCTTCATGGTCGACCAGAGCAACATAGACCCTCAGTTATAGTATGAATATAACCACATGCCAGTCCACATGCTAGGAGAAAGGACTGCAGCTGTCCACAGATGTGGAAAGTTAGTCTGTGCCTTGAGGCTAAAAGTGGCTCCTAACTGCCTGAGTTGGGAGAAACTCTAAGAATAAGGGGTGTGTGAGTTTTAACTTCTTGGTCTGAGATTTCAAAAGGCTTTTTAGTACTAAAAACAGGTCCTACGTCTGTGAGAAGTTAGAGGCAGTCCAGAGGACTCCTAAGTCAATAAGACCTGCTCACTGGCATTTATGTGCTGCAGGTAATGTGCTTCATTGCGTTAGTGTTTTGTAATTCTATGCTTACTGGCCTGACTGGTTTTCCATCAGGCTTTTGCACTATGGTCGGATTGATCCGGTGTTGAATTGCATTCTCTGTGATATTAAAATGGTCTTAAAAAGTGTGTGTGTGTGTGTGTGTGTTTCTCCTTTGTGCCCTCAGAAAAAGAAGCAGAAAAGGCCAAGGAGCGTCTGGCTCAGGAGGAAGCTGAGGCCATGGAGATGGAGGATGAGGAGAACAAAACAGAAAACACTAATAATGAGAAGGAGGTATGTGAAGAGTAGAATTACCTGTAGTTCATGCTGCCTGTCAGCTAATGGAGGTACTTAAGGTACTTTTAAACGGCTGATTGTTGCAGTTTGCACTGTTTGTACAGTGCAAACTGTACAAACAGTGCAAACAGTGCACAGTTTGTACTTCCTTCTTGCAGTAAGATTTGAACACACAGACATGATGCACATATTTTTAGATTCAGTGTGACTTGCACTTTCCAGGAAATCAATCAATTATCTCTAATGTACCCACATTATCTTAATCATTTAAAAAAGACACTTCTAACGGAGGAACCTAGCTGAAAATTATGACATTTTTAAGTTTCCCTCAGTATCAAAGTACTTTAGCAACAGTTGTGTGTACTATCATGCATACACTGCAAACTGGAACTGTTCGCAGCTAATTCAGCATACTTTCAATGGTGCCAAGTTAGCAAAATGTGAAGAAATGCTAACTGAAATTAGACTTACTGACTGATCCATATCAGCATTGTACTTTGACTATATCCCCAAAGCATTATGGGAAGTGTGTTCCCAATAAAAAAAAATTTCATCTTTGTTACACTATAGATATTTTTTGGGACACTTTGACACTACATAGTGTATATTACTAAGAAAGAAAAGAAAAATCTCTTAAAAATCAATAAATAATATAGATAACAAGATTCACTGTAGTTTTTCTTTCTCTCTCTCTATCAAGGAGCCCAAAGAAGAGGAGATGACAGAAGAGGAAAAAGCAGCTCAGAAAGCCAGGCCTATAGCCACCAATCCTATCCCTGGCACGCCGTGGTACGCACCCCACATCACTGCCCACATTCTGTCTCCTCTCCGCTATAATGCAATAAATTTGATGCATTCTTTTTTTCCTCCTCTTATCTCCGGTCCATCTCAGGTGTGTGGTGTGGACGGGTGATGATCGTGTGTTTTTCTACAATCCGACAACAAGGCTGTCCATGTGGGACCGACCCGAGGAGCTGGTCGGTCGAGCTGATGTTGACAAGCACATCCAGGAGCCGCCGCACAAGCGAGGCCTGGAGGACGGCAAGAAGACAGGTGTGGACAAAGACACACTCACATGGAGTCAGAGATTACGTCAGAGTACTTGATTTTTGTGCTTAGTTGGTAGCATTGATCATTTGAAGCCGTTTTTATGGTTTTGTAATCACATTCTGTGGATGTAAACAAAAATCATTAGATTGCTGCTATCACTTCTAAACACTGTATGCAACAGTGTCTGCAGTATTTATTTTATGTCTGTGTGTTTGTACACAGGAATCAATAAGGAGGAATCAGAACTAGCCATTGCTACTGAAGAGAATCCGGATGAGGAGCCAATTAAAGCCAAAAAGAGGAAGTAAGTGTCCCATTACTTAACGCTATAGTACGATAAAACTTCAAGGAATAAACTTGGTTCTGTAAGAAAATACTTCAATCTTCCTTAACCCCCTCCTTGTCTTTTCCCTCCTTTTTTTTCTACCTCATCTCTCCGTTCTCACTGATAATTCTCTCATGACCGTTTGTGTCTTCACCCTGACAGGAAGGAGGATGCGAAGGAGGCAGACTCAGAGAAGGAAGCAGCAATGGAGGCAGAACTCAGAGCGGCCAGAGAACGAGCCATAGTGCCGCTGGAGGCCAGGATGACCCAGTTCAGAGAAATGCTGCTGGAGAGAGGGGTAACACAAAATTATGCTGAAGATACTGGATTTATTACACAGAGTTTGTTAGACTTGGTTTGAAGACACCACACCCACCTTTTTATTTACTCCCTTCTCACTTCTTGAATTGTTCTCACTCATTAGTAGGATTATATTATTATGGACAATTATGACATTTTAATGGACATAGACAGCCTGTATTAGACTTGTGTGGAATATGGTTACAGCCTATTTTAGCTGTCTGTCTAATGCCAGTGTTGTCTCTTTAACTTGTAGGTGTCCGCATTCTCAACTTGGGACAAAGAGCTTCATAAGATCGTTTTTGACCCACGTTACCTTCTCCTCAACCCAAAAGAGAGAAAACAGGTTCAGTTTCTCTTCCTGTCTCATGTGTTTCTCTCGCCTCCATCACTATTACTCACTGTCTCATAGTATTGTTGTTGCCATGAAAAGGTCTTTTTTTTTTTAATCCTTCAGTCATAGTTTTGTGATTATGTCCACTGCAGGTGTTTGATCAGTATGTGAAGACGCGAGCGGAAGAGGAGAGGAAGGAGAAGAAGAACAAACTGATGCAGGCCAAAGACGAGTTCAGGAGGATGATGGAGGAGGCGAAGCTCACACCCAGGTAGAGCAGCAGACCAGATTCTTTTTATCCAATAGTCTGTGATCTGTGTCTTTAAGACCAAAATCTTTGGAGCGAAGCTGCTGATATTCGGTCTTGTGTGTTGATATTTAGTCACACAGATGTGAATGAGAGTAGGTTGTAGTAGTTGGTTGTTTTGTTTGTAAGCACAAGTGAAAGAATACAACATGCATATGATTTCATTGAACGGTTAGTTCATGATCCCCTTCACAGAATGGGTCTTTCCTGCAATATGTAATATCATAATATATCATTAGAATGAAACATGACAGGTAATTACATTTTTCTTTCCCATTGTGCTGAAGACATGATTTCATGAGATGTTCGTAACTGTTTTGCAGAACAACATTTAGTGAATTTGCGGTGAAGCACGGCCGAGACCCACGATTTAAGACCATAGAGAAGATGAAGGACAGAGAGGCCATCTTCATGGAATTCATCACAGCCATGAGGAAGAGGGAGAAAGAGGACTCCAAGTCCAGAGGAGAGAAGGTATCACTCAGATGCAAATTATCAATGTACATCATCTCTCTGTAGAGCAGGAATGTGGTGAATGTTTTTCTAGGGTTAAGAGGTCAAATGGGAAGGAGCAGATGTAAGAAGTTAGAATTAGAAATTTTACGATCCGGTAAAAGGACAAGTATCTTTATGCTGTGTATACGTGGGTGAGTGCAGATATGAATGCAAGTAGATTTTAGCACCTATATAAACAAGAGTGTATTTAAGGGTAGATTTAGTCTTTTTGGAGGTTAAGATGGATAACTGGAAATGTACCTGAAGTCAGAATTATAGCTCACAGTTACTACTGTGTCTAAATTAGCCTCTTTTTATACATATGCATATACAAAAATGGAAAAGGTTTTCTGTAAAATCACTGTTGTCCTTTCCAAATAAAAAAATAAAATAAAACATGAATTTCTATGTATCTGTTTGGTCCCAGGTAAAGCAAGACTTCTTTGAGCTACTAAATGAACAGCATATAGAGGGAGGCCAGCGGTGGAGCAAAATCAAAGATCGGCTGGAGACTGACCCACGATACAAGTCTGTGGACAGCTCTGCACTTAGGGAGGAGCTTTTCAAACAGTACATGGAAAAACAAGCCAAGGTAGGAGCATCTCTCTCTATTTGTCAGGTGGAAAGAATGACAGAAATCTGATGGGAGAGACCTTGAAGTAGAGCAAGAGGATGGTTTTAATGTTACTATTTTTTAATCAATCACGTCGTATCGTTCTGCTCTCTTCCTTGGTATTGGTATATTGGCATCCGACTGGAAAACCAGCTCCACCGGAAGTTTATCTCCATGAACCAACCCCTAATATTTGCATAACAGAAGTGTGGAGAACTATGCAATAAATGTGAATGGTAACGAACAAAACTGACACAGACCATGCATGTCACCCTCCCCCCTGCAGAGCGTGGACATCGAGAAGGAGCGAGAGTTGGAGCGACAGGCTCGTATCGAGGCCAGTCTCAGAGAGAGGGAGCGTGAGGTGCAGAAGGCCCGATCAGAACAGACCAAAGAGATCGACCGTGAAAGGGAGCAGCACAAGAGGGAGGAGGCCATCCAGCATTTCAAAGCTCTCATGTCTGATATGGTGAGATGCTCTGCAGATTTTTTATTTTCCACTGAAATATACTATAATATGATAAAACAATTATGTATGGTATTTGAATTTTCATTAAATCTGAATCTATTCACCAGTTTGTAAGAAAAACAGGAAAGTAACAACTGATGCTAACAATTACGACAAACCATAGTTCAATCTCCATTCAGAGTCCCCGCAGAAACAATTTGATTTGAATGCAGGGATAATCACATTGGAGCTAAACATTTGAGAAACACAAGTATAATGGCAGGAGCATAATTTTAACTATTGCCTCTCAACTAGAACCATTATAGTTGACTTTTTGCCATAAATGTTGATCCCATGGTATTTTCCTTTGCATTGAAATTGTTTTTCGTTGATTCAATCCTCAGGTGCGTTCTTCAGATGCGACGTGGTCGGACACACGTCGTAACCTGCGGAAGGACCATCGCTGGGAGTCGGCATCGCTGCTGGAGAGGGAGGAGAAGGAGAAGCTGTTTAATGAACATGTAGAAGCTCTGGCTAAGAAGAAGAAAGAACATTTCAGGCAGCTACTGGATGAGACCAGCATGGTGAGAAGTAAAAACATGAGGCGAGAAAGGTGCCAAAAGCTGGTGCCAATCATCTGTAATACAAAATTAATTTACACAATACATAGTCTTTACACACTTCATTAGTCTCTGTCTGCTTTTATTATGTCATGACATGAGCAGCTATAACCACAGAGGATAGAGGGAAAATGATGCTCTGCAATTTTTAATGTGGTGTCTATTTATGTGCTTTATCCATTATTTTTAACAACCTCTGTCAACTTGATCGCTGATTCATTTATTGACAGATCTTATTTGTGCTGTAGATCACTCTGACAACTACATGGAAGGAGGTGAAGAAGGTCATCAAGGAGGATCCTCGCTGTATTAAGTTCTCTTCCAGTGACAGAGTAAGGCCTTCTGTTCTGTTTTATAATTATAAAATGATAAAAGATTAGACATAGTGCTCAAAAAACAAAAGTATTCTTCCTCAGTAAGGACAGACTAACTAAAACAAACAAATTAAACAAATCAGGAATATTTGTGGCCACAAGTCTGTTCTCTGAACTGAGCCAGGTTAAAGGTCAAAATGACAGCAGTCCGCAGCTGTTCCTTGTTAACATGTTGTAGATTAAATAGATTAAACTTTGTCCCACATAAGTGTTGTCCATCAGCCTGAAGACAGGGTATCTGCAGGTCTTAAAGCACTGGCCTCAGAGGGTGCCATAAACATTACCAGTTGTAATTTTTTTTTATTTCTGTATGTGCAGCCTGTCAGGAGATGTCATAACTCTATAAATTAAAAGTGTGTGACAGTGGATTTTGCTGAGTTTCAGTTAGCTCCATCAGACCTAGAAAGAAAACACTGTCACTGCTGCAAGTTACAGGAGCTAGGAAGTTTGTTGATTCACAGTCAAATTATTTTATCCATCCAACACTTATTCACATTTATTTATTAAGTCTATTACTAGGAATTATTATTATATACAGCTGGAAAGTACTGACAAAAATGTGGTATAAATGTCAATGGAGTCATGTGCTAATCAGAAACTGGTTGCTGTATCGGTTCCATTTTGGATCCAGTATACAATAAGATACCCAATTAATTAAGCTCTGACACTAATGAATCTCATATCAAACCTTTTATCTCTCTTCACTCTTTTTTCAAGATTCATATATTATTATGCTGCCAAGCTCATTTTCAGGTTGTAGGCACAGGCTGTGAAGATTAATTAGGCTGCCACTAACGACTGCAGTGTTTCTGCCTTCTCAGCCAACAAAAGGTGACTAGGCATCTTTGAGTTGTAGTTATTTTAAACCTTAAGTCACTCACAGATTTGAAAAGCTAAACCTAATAACAGTTGATACGGGATTCAAAAGGGATTAGGTTCGATGAATTATTTTGATAAGCCTACATTCTTTGGCTGGTATGACTGTCAGAAGGGTGTTAAATTGCATCCTATGTGGTATTTGACTGAACTCAACATCTACTGGCTTCAGATATGTTTAAATATGTTTTCCTAAAGGTATCATGGTGCGAGTTGAGTGACTTTACGTGTCCATTTTATCCGAGTTCTGGTGTGTGACGTGTTCATCTGTCTGTGTAGAAGAGACAACGCGAGTTTGAAGACTACATCAAAGACAAGTACATCACAGCCAAGGCTGACTTCAGAACCCTGCTAAAGGAGACAAAGTTCATCACCTACAGGTCTGCACACTCACTGTCACATACTACACAGGCATAATCAAAACAAGTGTCACTAACAGTGTTTAAAAATATTATTTTGTGACACATACTATATGTTTAATATAAATATCCCGACGATTGCAGCCCAGAAATATTAGAGATTCTGCCCTTCTCCTTTTTGTCACAGCTCATTATTTTCCTTCCACTTTCAGTGCAGTTTCATGTAATTTTGGATGTTATTAAGCAGACTGTGAAACAAACCTCACATCCTCCCTCCCCCCAGATCAAGAAAGCTGATCCAGGAGTCAGAGCAGCATCTAAAGGATGTGGAGAAGATCCTTCAGAATGACAAGCGGTACCTTGTTCTGGAGTGTGTCCCCGAGGAGCGCAGGAAACTCATCATGTTCTACATCGAAGACCTAGACCGCCGCGGCCCGCCTCCTCCCCCCACTGCCTCTGAGCCCACACGACGCTCCACCAAGTGACCAATCACATCACCTTCTCGGCCAGTGCCCTACTCCTACTTGCCCTCCCTTTGGCCAGAGCATGACCTCCCCAAACACCCCCTGAACCCCGCCCTCCAGGCCCACGGCTGGCCTCGCAGTGTTATTATGGGGGGTGATGTTGCTTAGAGATGTATCATAGAGATGAACGGTTAAGGTCTCTGTGTTATGTCGCCTCTTAGCCCTGGAATAGCCCTGCATTTAAGGCAACAGCAGGGAACAGAGGTTACCTTATCTCAAGGTGACCCTTGACCCCTCACCTCTGACTGACCACATTAGAGGGAGAGAGGGGTAGTGATGAGGCTGCTGCCCCAGCAGCCACAGTGGTGTAAGATAGCTGATGTAAATGAAGTTGAGTGTGTGTGGGAGTGCGTCTGTGTGTGTCTGTGAGTGTGTGTGCATGTGTCTGAGGCGTCCTTAAGCCTTACTGCTCCACTGTGCCAGTCAATGTTTCAGCGGCTCAGTGTGAATGTTAGTTTCTGCTCAGTGGTTTACTCCGATGTCGCAGCAGTTTCTCTGTTGAATGAAATAAAAGCAACTTCCACTGTTTTTCAATAAGTCGTCTTGGTGATTTCTTTTCTAAAGCCTTTCTAAACCATTACTGGATGAAGCTCTGGAACTAGACACATGGAGAAAATAG
This sequence comes from Trachinotus anak, assembly GCF_046630095.1. Classification (NCBI taxonomy): domain Eukaryota; kingdom Metazoa; phylum Chordata; class Actinopteri; order Carangiformes; family Carangidae; genus Trachinotus; species Trachinotus anak. Next base: position 2,710,941 of record NW_027273871.1, read on the forward strand.
TCCTAACATAAACCACTCTGTTGTCACTGGGGAGCAAAATATTAATGTAAAAAACTCTGATAACTGATAAGTCATTTAAGTCATTTTCTAAGCAAAAATTAATTTGTAGCAGTTTCTCAAATGTAAATATTTAAGTCTTGGTCTTCTATGATAGTAAACAAGACACTTTTGGGTCTTTTGACTGTTGATCAGACAAAACGATCAGAATATGTTCAATTTATCGACATCCCTTGGTTATTAAGGAAAACAATTGTCAGACCTACCAACAATGAAATGTGATTATACATTATTATATACATTTGTGTGGGAATTGCTAAATACAATTAAACCATTTGATAAAAATGTAATACAAAATTCAGGTTTTGAAAATAGATTTTAAGACCCTGATCAAGACCTTAGAGGAAGGGGGCATGTCATACCTGATATTAGGGGTGGGCGAATCAATCCCCAAAATATCAAAACATCCAATTCAAAATCTTGTTTTGAGGATCAGTACTAGTGTCAAAAGAATTTATACCAAAACAATTAATCCCTTACATGGTAGAGCACATTATGGGCACAGAAATACTCTTAGTGGCACAATATTTGCCTTTCTGCTGCTGTGTGCGCCTACAGTGAAAACCTCTATAGCAAAGAGAGTTCATGTAATAAACATTTGTTAGTTGCAATTTAAAACCTTCTTGTTTTACATGTATGTGGTTAAGTATTCAACAATAAAAATAAATAAAAAAAAGACACCACAGTGCTGTATCATGATTTAGTTATCCAGCGCTGCGTTAATACAACTGAGAATCGAGGCAGTACGTAAACACTCATTCATTACCTGACGTAACCTGCTCTGACGGCTGTGATTGGCCGAAACAAGACAACGGTTCCTATTACATGATGTTGCCGGACGTTGTGGGTGTAAACGGCCGTCTATCAGTGAGCTGACCATCATCGCCGTCACCAGGCCGTTTTTCTTTTTTTCTTTTATCCTGAACCAATTTAAAAAAAAAAAAAAAATTCTTCAATTTACAGCGACATGTAAATAACCTTGTTCTGAACACACTGCCCGTTTAAAGGGAAGAGACGGAGGAGCTAACTCGATGCGGTAGCTTAACGGTCGCGGCTCGGCTCCTCTCCTCCCGGTACTCTGAGCTCTGTTGCCGCCGCTATGGACGGCACCCTGCTCCCGCTGTTCGCTGTCCTGCTGTCACCCTGGTCAGTCGTCGGAGAACCGGAGGGTCCCTCTCATGTCGACGGGGCCCCGCCTTCTAAAATAGGCAAGTAAAAGCAGTGTCAGCCGTTGAGTTTAGCTAACATTAGCCCGCATTCACAGGGCCACAGGCTAGTCTGACTTCATGCCTGTGAGCTACTGCAGCTGTATTTGAGTGTAGCTAATGTTTTGAAAGCTGAGTTGGATATGATGGTATTTGTCCTTTTTATTAGATTTTACAAAGAATCCAGTGTTGCCTCGTTTATCTTAAGATGGTATCCATGTAATGGAGATAATAATCAGCTTTATTGTTAAGTATGTTTGGTTTCTCTTACTCTGGTTTCTATTGACTCAATCCACCTGCACTATTAGTAACAATGTTAAGGAAGATACATATGCACATACTTTATACATACAGTAGGTGGTTATGTACAGTATGTGCATGTATACATGAACTATATACAGTATATATATATATATATATATATATATATGTCTCCTTGGCAGGTCAGTTGCTCCAGCATCTTGAACCTACTACATTTCTTGTGTCCTCTGTCTCTTCATGTAATCCCATAGTGACTCCATGATGTTGAGATGAGGGCTCTTTGATTGTTGTCATGCTGGAGAATGAATTTGGGGTCACCAGAGGCCTCCCTGGTGGTAGTGCATGATGAATTTAAAGAGTTTAACACATTTGCACACCTGCTGGAGATAAATCTGTATTTCACATTTCACTTCCAAATCACACTCTTTCTCTTCGATCCCCTGTGCTCCAGCGGTGGTTGGGGCGGGGATAGGAGGCAGTGCCACGGCTCACTTCCTCCGGCAGCATTTTGGCCCTGAGGTACAGTTGGACGTGTTCGAAAAGGGTGAGGTCGGGGGTCGTCTCGCCACCGTAACTGTCAATCACAATGACTACGAGTCTGGAGGTTCCATCATTCACTCCCTCAACCTCCACATGCAGGAGTTTGTCAAACAGCTCGGTGGGTTTACACACACACACACTCACCAAGAAGACTGCTCAGGATTAATTTTTGTCACTGTGTGTCCTTTTGTAGTTGTTTTTGATGGAAAGGATGCGTGGTTGCATGCTAAATAATGAAAAGCAACAAGAGCTGGGCTTAAAAAGATGTGAATTAAAGTGTAACCTGCAAATATCTGTTCAGGGTTACAAGCTAAGATCTGATTGATTTTGTGCCTCCAGCCAGGAAGGAAGAAATGTCAGTAGTCAAGACAGGTTGATGGCTTGAGTTTACAAAGCAGCATTTTATTATGATATTAATGTACAAAAGGTTTCAGAGAATATATAAGTTATTATGTGGAATCTTGTAAAATTGTGAAATATAAAGTGAGAAATATTGGTGTTTTTATTTGAACATTTTCTGTCCATTATTCCTTTGATTTTCACAGTAAAACTGGTACATCTTACCTGACAACTGTTAGAAACAAATTATAAAAAAAAAAAAAATTAAATAGTAACTAAATCATTCCAAGTGTCCGTGTGTGTTTTGTCCTTTGTGTTGTCTTGTGTCGACTCCTCAAGGTTTAAAGTATCGTCGCAGCGTGGCGGGAAAGACGGCAGTCTTTAACGGCAAGGAGATGATTCTGGAGGAGACAGACTGGTACCTGCTGGACCTGTTCCGGCTGTGGTGGCGCTATGGCATCAGCTTCATACGCCTGCAGATGTGGGTGGAGGAAATTATGGAGAAATTCATGAGGTAAGAAATATGAATGCCCTGTTTGTGGTTTAGTCTCATGGTAGCTGTTTGCCTTTGTTGTGTGTCCCGCGTGTCTCCTTAGGTGCTTGGAGGGGCCCCAGTTTAATTCACAAACACTTGCTTAAAATGATGTGATTAGTCTACCTGGTATGCTTCATATTTTCTCCTTCCTGTTTCTGGTGTCAGTTGTGTAATTTAATAGGGAAGATTACATAAAGCTGATCAAAGAAGGTCTACGTATCCTTCACCTTTTTATTGATGTTAAACAAATGTGCGTCTCTTTTGCAGTAAAGCCACTGCCGCTTTAAAGTCTCTTTACCACCACTGTCTTCACAAAGGGACTCACAGACTGTTACAGCAGTTGCTTCAGGGGTAGAATGAATGCACAACACTGCCTTCTAGTGTTACAGTCAATGGGCAAAGCCTATGCTGAGCTATTTGAGTTATTTATTTCCTGCTTCCTGCGCCATAGGCATCTGCAGCCATAATCACTGCAAAACCTCAGCTTGACTTTCAGAGCAGGAGGTCTGTATAAATATCAACAACCATCTGCTGGAAATTGCCAACGGCCACTGTAATCAGAATTTAGTTCTCTTCATCCTGCAGCATTAAAACAACACCGTGAAATGCAGCAAAATTGATCAGCCAGTCCTATTTCAAGGATCACACATGACTGGCCATCAGAATCAGTGAGCCCGTAAATCTCTGTGTCTCTGTCTTTTTGTTATGCACAGATAATTGCTAAGAAGTTTTTGCTAATTTGTTCCAATTTAGAAATAGGAATAAGGAAAAAGTATGTGCTTTCATCATTATGTCTGCTGCCTAAGTAATTGAGTACTATAATTACTAATTGACTATATATTTGTTGTCTTTGTGTACATGTATAATAAAGGATATACAAGTACCAGGCCCACGGCTACGCCTTCAGCTCGGTGGAGGAGCTGCTGGACTCTCTCGGGGGAAGTGGCTTCATCAACATGACCCAGAGGCCACTCTCTGATTCGCTGCTGGAGCTGGGCGTGTCGCAGCGTTTCATCGACGAGGTCATCGCACCCGTCATGAGGGTCAACTACAGACAGAACGTCAGCATCCCTGCCTTCATAGGTCAGTTGAGTGAAGACATGAACGGTGGAGCGAGGGTGCAAAGAGCAGGTAGAGGGTGAAAAGAAGAAGGCTGCAGTGCTGAAATTAGGGCCAGTTATGAGCTTCTCCATCCCTGCCAATGTAGGTCAGGAGAGAGGAAAGAAAAGAGGAAAGAAAAGAAAAGAGATACAGGAGACGAGGAAGGGAGGAGCGGGGAGTCGAGAATAGAAGAGAGGAAAGCAAGGTGAGAGGACGGGGTGGCCTGAGGGAGCAGGAGAACAGGAAAGTATGTGGGCAGCTGATAATTGGTTTTATAGAACTTGGCGCTGTCTGTTGTGAGTGAGTGTGTGTGTGTGTGTGTGTTTCAGGCGCTGTGTCTTTAGCTGGTGCCCAGAACAACCTGTGGGCGGTGGAAGGAGGCAACAAGCTGGTGTGTTCTGGCCTGCTGAAGATAGCCAATGCTAACCTGCGCCAAGCACAAGTCAACGCCATCTCCCCCGTCCAGTCAGGTATGTAACCCTGATGTTGGCTCAACTGGATCACATCGAGCTACTAATTCATTTTAATTCAGTTTTATATGGATTTGTCTTATGGAGCGATAACAATCATACAGTCCACAGGGCTGTCCCCATGCAGAATATTATTCCTTTTTATGGAGGGAACTACCTGTAACCTGAGGATTCCTGCAACCCAAACTTCTTGCTAGGTTCTTCCTTGCACTTCTACAGTATTTTACAAATGTTTCAGATCTGTGCAACAGTTTTAGACACAAATAGTAATTTGAAGATGCTTTCAAAAATAATGCTAGAATAGCTTTTATTTACCAATTAACGTCATACAAAGTGAAGTAAACAGAAGAAAAACCAAATCAAATCAGTATTTGCTGTGACCACCCTTTGCCTTTAAAACATCACCAGTTCCCCTCAGTAAACCTGTGTGCAGTTTTTCAGGGTACTTGGCAGGAAGGTTATTCCTGGATTTACTTAGCACAGTTCCTCTGTGGATTCAGGCTCAGGTCTCAGTGCCTTCTGTCTCTTCAAGTTACCCCAGACTGACTCCATAATGTGGACTCTGTGACGTTCATACCATCTGTTGCAGGACTAGATATTAGTCTGGCTGTGTGTTTGGGTTCGTTGTCATGCTGCAGAATTCATTTGGGACCGATCAGATGCCTCCCTGATGGTACTGCATGATGGATCTGAACATCTAAAGTACCTAAAACTGGAGTATGGAGGCAAAGAAAGGCCATGATAATTAGACTTTAAACTGAATACCCGATTTCACAATTTCAGATAGAGAATTCAAGTGGGCGTCCTCTTGGCTTTTTTATCTAAATCATGCCGTATAGTGTTGATACCGATCTTTTGTATCACTGTTTACTGATCTGCAGGGGAGGCGCTCCAGTACCAGCTGAGCTTCACCACAGAAGCAGAGACGGGATCAGAGCTGTATGACATTGTGGTGTTGGCAACGCCGCTTCAGGCCAGCGTCGGCTCTGGAGTTCAGTTCCAAGGTTTCTCACCACCCTTTGACCAACTCCCCGGCAATTATCACAGCACTGTGGCAACCATTGTCCATGGTTACCTCAACACCTCTTTTTTTGGCTTCCCGGATCCCCGCCTATTTCCCTTCGCCAGCATCTTGACAACTGAGACACCCGATCTATTCTTCAACAGCGTGACCAGTGTTTGTCCCGTCAACATCTCAGCAGGCTTCCGCCGTAAGCAGCCTCAAGAGGCTGGCGTCTATAAAGTGTTCTCACCACAGCCTCTGGACAAATCTCAGCTCAAAACACTCTTCAGGTCAGACACTTCCTTCCTGGCGAAGTAATTATGATATTGACTATGACTGCGAATATGACTTTGGTTACTGCATAATTTGACAATTTTCTCTTTCTTTTCTATTTGGTCCAAAAAATTGTCAAAGTGACCAACTCACCAAATGCCAAAGATATTCAGTGTTCTATCAAGTAAAATCAGCAAACAATCATATTTGAGCTGGAACCAGTGAATTTTGGGGATTTTTGTAGAAAATAACTTAATAAATTACTCAAGCATGAAAATTGTTGTTGATTAATTTTCTGTCAATTGCCTGATCAATTAATCAAGTAATTGTTTCGGGTCTAATATTGACTAGCTAAAACAATTCCTCCAGATACGTGAGATAACAAAGCAAAATGACAAGATGAGTCTACAGCCATGCTGGTAGGCATGAATGTGTGAACTAAATTTCATGGCAAACCATCCAATAGTTTAAGACAGTTCACATAAAAAAACTAAAATTATAATGAGAAATATTTTTAAAATTTAAAATAACAATTTTCCTTTTTTACCGTTCCCTTCAATTTTAGGTCATACTACTCGGTGCAGGTGACAGAATGGCAGCCCTACTCTCACTACGGCAGCAGCCAGGGTCTGCCACCTGTGGAGCTCCACCCTAACCTCTACTACCTCAATGGTATTGAGTGGGCTGGCAGTGCCATGGAGATGAGCTCAGTGGCTGCCAAGAACATTGCCCTGCTGGCTTACCACCGCTGGAACAGACAGACCGACATGGTGGATCAGAGAGATCTGATGCACAGGATCAAGACTGAATTATGACCTCATCACCTGAGAGCCAAGACACACCTCAGCAAAGATACCTGTGTTTGTGGAGGGAGGCAGGGAGGTGGCTTCTGGGTAACTGTAGCTCCTATAGCATCACAAAGGAGAGGTCTTCATAGGTCCACTCGGTTGTAAGGGACTGACACCCTGAGACTGTGTCTAATCAGGTCAGGTAGGGTCTCATTTACGACCACGTGTCTCAGGTCTTGGTGTCAATATTTCCAATACCCGAGTGGATCTGATTGGAGCCGTGTGTGTGTGTGTGTGGTATCAGCTCACACACACAGCGGGAAAAAACTATGTGTTTTGAGACAAGAAGAGAATGAGAACTGTGAACTTCAGTTATTTCAGTGGTGATCATCATCATACTGAACTCATGTCATATATTATTCAAACACTGTTTATTCAGATTTTTTCTTTGATATGGAAATAAACCAAATCAGACAAGGATGCAGTGCATCCAGCAGCTTTGTTCTGTGGAGGGAACCGGAGCCAAGCTTATTGTAAGAAAATCATTGGTATGTGAGATTTATGCCATGAAATGACAGGTTTTTGGCATTTGATTCACAGATATCAAACAGGTTAGAACATTGTCTTATCTCTAACGACAAAAAATAAATACACCACAATGGACAGAAATGTACAGAATATCTTACTGTTGGTGGAGGAGCTGGAAATAGGACTTTCAGTTATTTATACAAATTTGTCTTTGAAGCATATAACAAATAATTTCAGTTCCTATGACTTTACATTAATTCTTAGGACATCATTATTATTATGATATAGCTCCTCTTTTCCACTGCAGCTGCTTGTTAATTGATGTTAATTATGCACGTTAGATACGTCTTCCATATGCCCAAAAATTTGGACCTGAGACACAAAAGTAATCTACACATATTGTAAGTCTTACCCAAGCATCAAGTTTATCTCTGCTGAATTTTTGAGCCAGAAAATTTCCATATTTGGGTACTGTCTGACTACTGAACCAGTGAAAAATATTTTGTCAAATAGAACCAGAAAAAACAGTTGATATCAAACTAAAATTAGATAAAACTCGGTTTAATCGCACGACTAAAGACGGCTGTGGTGCTCTAACTATCCAAAAGGCGAGTTTGATTTTGCTGATGGCTTTGTTGTCTGTGCCAGTGACACAGCAGATATATGAGACATGTTGCAGTATTGGTTTGAGATTGATTGCTGATACTAATTGGTGGTTTCATCCAAAAAATTCAGCCACAGGCAGTTTTCCTTTGCCAAGACATTAGAGAAACCAAGCAACCATGGAAAACACCAGCTGATATTTATCTCAGTAGAAAGTGAATGGACTGTGGGGAGATGGTTTTCTTGAGTTGCTGGTGCTCTGTGTAAATAAATAATCCGGTGGCCAAGTCAAGAAAATACTTTGACACTCACAGGTTCAAGATGGAGAGCACGAATGAGACACTTGTGGCTGCTTTTTGTCTGCATGGAGCAGCTGTGAGGCATGAGACAGAACAGTGCAGGCACTGATTTAACTTTACCATGAGGCACATAAACCAGCAGTCTGACGTCCAGTCAAAAACAACTGCAGAACGATTACATCTACAAACTTTAGGACTGTTAATGGACTTGCTGTTGGCACTAAGGAGATCTCATTAATGTAATTTCAGTAGGATTTTTGTAAATTAATAAAATCTTTATTCAGTGACTCATGGTCGTGGCCACTGGTGCTATGCTCTGTTGCCTCTTTCATCAGACTATTTCATTATCCCCTCTTCCTGCTGCTTTTGTGTTGCGTAATCCAATGGAAACCATTTTTTTTCAGGGGAACGGAGCCAACAAGCTTTCACACTGGAACAAATGGAATCAGAGGACAGATCTGTGGAGCTGCTGGTGGTCACGACCACAGTTTTTCCCTTTTCTCTCAAGCCCTAAAGCCTCACTGGTATTCTGCTTTTTGTAATCTTGGAAAAACACATTCAACTTCCAGAAATAGAAAGTTCTTAAGAAGATGTTGTGATATGATAAAAAAAAAAAACTACTGACTGTTGTTTATCTTCAAAAGACTTGAGAAATGCCTTCTTTTATTAATTTTTAATTTATAACAGTGGATTTGGACTCAAGTGGATTATTGGACTCTTCAACTAACTGTTGTCAGATGAAAACCTTGTGACTCCAAAGGGCTTCAGTTGATGGAGGTGACTGTGGCTTGTAATGTAAAAACACCACAACCCTTTAATCTGATGAAATTGTTTCAAAACCTTCCGATGGTGGTGGAAATGACGGTGGTCGAGCTGAAATGAAGGCCGTTTATCTTTCGGTCTGAACAGCTGACTTCTCTGAAATTCAAGATTTTCACTCAGCAGCAGCTTCTGTTGGTAAAACAATCAAATATCTGTAGTAATAGTAGCTAATATGACATGATGTAGAAGAAAGAATGCAAATGTACATGATGAGCATGATAGGACCATCTTATGGGTGACCAAAACAATCCCAAGTCAAGGTCCATCTACTAGCTGTTTTTTGTAACTTTCAGCAGTCTTCATCATCAGTTGTCATGAAGAGGGATCTGTTGACATGATTTCTACCACAGCACTTTCAGGACTTTGAAAACTGTGATGTGATGGAAAGGTCCTGAGAAACCTAGTAGGTAGACCTTTAGTTGGGATTGTTTTGTCAAACTACTGTTTCCAAGGTCAGAATGAACTTTCACGCTCAATGTTGTGGATTTTTTTTACATCGACTAATAATTAATTTAAAATAAAATTAGAGGGATTTCTGCAGGGTGGTCCAGTGGTTAGCATTGTTGCCTCAAGAACGCAAGAAGGTCCTGGGTTCGAACCTGAGGGCAGGATGGGCCTTTCTGTGCGGAGAAAACTCCACACAGACCCGTCCAGGGTGTTCCCCGCCCTCGCCCATTGTCAGATGGCATTGGCTCCAGCTTCCCCGTGACCCTAAAGGATAAGCTAATGATATAGCTGATATAAATTGAATCTTTAAAGATAATTAAAAGTATTTTGCTGTACAAGGTCACATCTTCAGATGTGTTGTTTGTCCAACCAATAGTCCAAAACAAGAGGAAGAGAGACAGAGAAAAGCAGCAAATCCTCACAAATGAGAAATGGAACAATTAAAGTTTTTGCCATTTTTACTTAAAAAATGAAACCAATTATAAAAATATTCGACAATTACTTTTCTGTCAATTGATTGTTACAGCGCCAGTAAAATCTGTAACTAACTTGTAACTACAGTCAGGTAAAAAGTAAAAAGTACAATTTCTCTGTGATGTAGTGAAGTAGAAATATAATGTAATATAAAACACAATACAGATTCACAGAGTGCGAATGTTCATACTCAACCTTAAGAATAGTAGTTTGACAAATTATCTTAACTCAAGGTCCACTTACCAGCTTTTTGCAGGGCTTTCAGCTGCATCTCTGTGGTTAAACACATTCAGTGTAACTTTAGATTTAACTACTGCTTCTCTACAAACAACTTTCTGCATAGCTACAGCATGTAGTAAAATATTTTATCTGCCTGAAGAATGTATGTTTACGTTGAATGATGCATTACTCTGAAAATAAAATGAATGAATGGTTTGCCATGAATTTGTTTTTAAGAAGTGTACCACTAAGAAGAGAGAAAGAAGAAAAACCCCTCAAAAAAACATGAACATTACATGGTCAAGAGAACCATTTCTATTCTAACCATTATTATTTCTCTTTTTGTACATTTAAGACCCACTTTTATCGATTACATTTATAAAAAAAATACAATCATAAAAACTAAATAAATTGTTGACTTTAAAAAATATATAAAAAAGAGGAAACGGGAGAGAACAAATGAAAAAAAACAAATAAACAAACAGGAAAAAGGGAGTCAAGTTCCTCCTCAGATGGCCACATTTCTCATACTTACTCATTGTTGTTACCAAACAGAACTATTCACAAACAGCTGTAAGGAGCAGAAATATGCACGAGTGTCATAGTTGTGTTTCATGTAAGGTCTTGTCTGCTTATGAAATCGAATGAACTCCATCCACCTCCACCAGATATTTGTAAATTTGTCTTCACGTTCTGTTCACTTTCTCCATTATATTTATATTTGATGAACCATCTCTATCCAGGAAGCCTCAGGGTTTAGCCATTGTCATTTCATGGCTGCTTTATATAGAACATTGAATCTAAAAGACTTTTCCGGAGTATATGGTAACGATTTGCACTGTGCGTCTGTCATTGACTCCAACGATCATTATAAGTAGTTCTGTGTCACTTCTGTGACTCAAAACTAAATTCTCTCCAGATTAGGGAACTTGTAATGTTCCTCTGTATTTGACAAACCTTATATCACTCCTCCACGGGGAGAGCTCTTACTTTATCTTTAACATAAGTGCCTCCTCTGGTTTTCTATTGAAAAAATCTGCTGTACATTCTACAGGCAATTTAAGTATTATTCTCAGAGTTATAAGCAGATAAAAAGTTAGTCATTATACCTCCCTCTGGGTCTGCCTAATTAATTTGTGACTCTTAAAATAGTGTTGCATTTGGAGGAATCTGTAGAAATCTTGCTGTTCTAAATTATGTTCTTCCCTCACAGTCCTAAAACTCTTAAATTAAGCGCTTTATGGCTCAAAGTACAGTTAGCCATAATACATATCCTCAACCACATATTGAATCTTTTGCCTGGGTAAAATTCACTATCAACAAAACATATTTTCTTGCTTCATCTCATTCTACTGGTGGTCATTTTGGGTGTAATTTTCTTTTAGTGGAACGAGAAAGAGAAAAGTTATGGAGTAATATGTCACTAACAGGACGTCCGGCGGAGGCAGTTGGCTGGTCATAAACTCCAGCCACAGTTCCTTTAACCGATAATTTCAAAATCTTGGTTCAGATTTTCATCAGAATTATGTTGCTGTGATGTGTTATAGTTTTATTTATGACATTTTTCTGTTGCATTTGTGTGCATAAGAAGTATGTATTTTTTTCAGCCTTGACCTGTTTTGTAACAATATTTTGATTGATTATCACTTTAAAAATGTTTTCATGTATTTTTAGATTTTAGGTTTCTGGCAACTCTACTGACAAAATGATGAGTCAGACTTACAGCTGAGTTTCTGCTGATAAAGAATGACATGCATGTTGGGTGAAGATTGTGTAGAAAGTTGTCAAATGGGAAGTTTCAAAAAATAAACCAAAATGATCCTAGATTCCAGCGGGTTGTGTGTCCTGCATAAAAGTCACAAAAAATTGCTTTAATAATAACAATACTGTAGAATACAAAACACAATGTTTTTTGGGACGGCACTGAATTCACCAGAAGTCTCATTTCACTCGACACTCACAAATTCTGGCAGAGCTCTGCAGGCTGTTTGATGTGTGTGTGATCTGTTTACTCAGACTGTGAGATCAGAGAAAGGGAAACTTACCACACAAGATAGATAGATAGATAGATAGATAGATAGATAGATAGATAGATAGATAGTGAAAGTTCCTGTGTATCTTGTGATGTTATTGTGATCACTGGCAGCTTTCATACTCATCCCACTTTCATGTGTTTCTCATGTGTAATACTGAAACTGAAAGAGTAATGTTTGGATCGCTTTCTTTCTTTGCAGCCTTTCTTTCACTTAAAAAATAATTCATTCATTTCGTTGATTTGTTGTCTGTCTTTGTAACACATGGTTACAATGACTGGAGTCATAGTTTCTGTTTCCAGTGAAGTTGGGGGTGGGAGCTGCCTGGAACAGCTGATTATCCACCCCCCCCCCCCCCCCCCCCCCCAGAGAATTACTTTTGGACTGAGCGGAGTGGAGACTTTCACTGTGTTGAGTAGCTAACTGGTGGGACTACACTGTGAAATGTGTATTGTGTTATCTGAACACGTGTGTCTGCATACAGGGGAACCTGCCCCTCGCCAGCTGTTTGCTCGCTTTCCTGCTCTGAATGTCGGGAAATAAAATGTACAGAAATCAGAACTGGATATCTAACTCAATGAAATATGAAAAATCAAAATAATTACAAACTTTTTGACACTTTCTTTTTTGTGTTTGACTGTTTAACCTCAGTAATCTGAAATACGGGCTCTGGCCCTGATCAAGGCCGGATTCCCAACCAGAAATCAGGCAACTGCACGGGGGCCCAAAGGGGTCCCAAGGTTCACGCCATATCATTTGGGTCTGCATAAATTAATTAATTGCAAATTTGTAGGAAATTTGCACCATTTAGGATAAATATCAACTATGCGGAGTCCTCCAACTTCCATCTCGTGGACCTGGTCTTGAAGAGGGAACCTGTCAAAATCTACTTTTAAGGCCTAAATTATTTTAGTTCATATTGAACTCATTTGTTGTGAAGTTTTATTAAATTGCTTCCACTGTTTCTGTCAAGTGATTAGAAAACCTGGGGTAAGGTTGTATCATTCCAGTGTGGGAGAAATGTAATGCCACAAACAACGATTGTTTTCATTTTCAATACATCTGACAACGGTTTTCTTTACCCTGTATTTTTTTTTCTCAACTCAAAGTTTATATTTACTTTTCACAATTGTAAAATAATTATTCATAATAAGGATTAGACAACAGTTTTCTTTAATAATTGATTGTGTGTTTAATATATAAAATCTCAGAAAATTGTGGAAAAAACTCGCTTTTCAAATCAACAGTCAAAACCCCAAAGACGTTGACTTTACTATCAAAGAAAACTGGGGAAACTGGCAAATATTCACATTTCAGAAGCTGTTGACAGTTTTTCTTTACGAAAGACTAATGAACACGCAGATCATATAAACTTTAACAAAGAAAACTCTAACTAACAGCAGCACTGATGCAGGAACACACAAAAAAAAGTTGTCTTGCAACCATAAATTTGAAATAACTTCCTCCAGAACTGACAAAACCAATCTTTAAACTGTGTTTGAAGAAATCAAATTGATGTTAATTTGATTTAAGACTTGAAGGACTGGGCCCCTTGTTGGTTTCTGGGGGGTCAACAGGGGCCCAAGAGCTAACATTTCCCCTACAAGGTTAATCCAGTCCTGCCCCCCCTCTCTGAAAGCATCACTACAAACTACTGGATATCGATTAAAGCCGAGGTTATATTTATTATACAATTACAGTTTCTGGGGTCTGGCGTTTGCTCTGCTCCTATTGGTCGAGCGGCGAACCATGTGTTCCGGCAGTCACGCGCTTTCCAGGAACCCGTCAGGAAGAAGAAAAACAAAACAAACCCGACGGAGCTGCAGCAGCGTGTGGACTCCATTGAAAAGTGGGCCTTATTATCTCCAACACGGGAGCCGACAAGAGGTCCAGCGAGGAAGAGGGACGCGTAGGGGCGTCCTTAAAGTGAGTAGGGCCGTTTGTGAGCTGTTTCGTGGAGGGGGGCCGGGGGCTGTTCGCCGCTCGGTGCTACAGGAGGATTAGCATCGAAGCTAACGGCAGGTCGGTTGTTGTTGTGTGTCGGGCTTCAGCTGGGATGAGGAAGGGGGGCGGACGGAGGCCATACTGACTTGCGAGCTGCGGGTAAAAAGGAAGCAAAGCTCGCCAGTTCCGCGTTGAAAGGCACACGGCTTGAGGCGGGGGTGAACACCGTCAGTGAGTCGCTCGTCGTGCCCCGCGCCTCGTCGAGCTCCTCAGGGAAGAGTTTAAATTGGAGCAGCTTGTCAAGCGATTCGGGGTTGAGCTGAGCTGAGATCCATTTCAGGGATAACCTGTCAAAAAAAATAAAAAATAAAAAATAAAATAAAAATATTTGGCTGATTTTGCGGATGAATTCCCATAAAACGAGCCTCATTAAGAAGTGTGGTTACACGTCTAACTCAGGGTTGTAGTTGGTTAAAAGCTGCACTTATGTAAGAAGATTGGCTTGTATTCTACTTTTAAACTATCCTGCACCTCTTATAATATACCTACAAGCATTAAACGGACCATTTACATGCCTAGTGGAACATTATTAAACTGTATTTATAGTAGGAAGAGCGTCGGTGGGCCAGTAAAATGCCAAACACTGACTTTTTTGCAGGCAGAGCAGCCGAGCTCTCGGCAGGTACACGCCCCCCCCCCAACACCAAACACATCCACTGCTGCTGGAAAAAAACTCGACACAGCCAGAAATTTCCATGTGCTCTAAGGTAAATAATGCACCCGAGCCAGACTTGTGTTTCTACATAGGAGATGTCATTGGTAAGGATTTCTTTGGGATAGTAGATTAGTTTGGATTTTCACCTAAAAAAAAACAAAAAACCTGCTGTGTAGTTTATTCATCGACTTGGTTAGATAAACGTTAGTGTTTGTGTTTCTTCTTATATATAGATGCTAATAAAAGTCACGGATTGGTGTATTGTCCTGTGGTGAATTCAGGTTTTGTGCTAGGGTGGAGATTTGACTTTAAATATCTTTTAAATATAGCTATCTAGGCCACGGGCATGTAGGCCTCCAACTTGTTTATCTTCTGCCTCAACCTAGATTGAAATGGGCTGTTTATTATGAAGCAGCGCCTGTGAGTGACAGTTGTGCCAGCCACTCAGACGCGCCTGGAGGCGGGAGGTCGTCTGAGCTCGACCAATAGGGAGGAGAGATTACGTGGGTGTTGGCACAATGTGTTAGATTGAGGTTTTGTTATGCTTTGCTGAGGATCTGTGCTGTGTGCAGAGACTGGGGAGATACTGGTGACATTTATGGCTTTATTGATGTTTATAATTGGTCGTTTGTAACCCACACCTACCTGTTAGATGGTGATGATTGTTGTGATGCTGATGTTTGTGCTCTCATGCTTTGCTTTCTTCAAAACAGGTGAATGCATCACAAAGAGGGGCAGGGATGTGATTGATGTTTTTTTTTTTTTTTCCAGAAGATTTTGTTGAACTAGCTTCCATATTTTCAATTTCTTCTTCTGCCTCATACCTTTCTGTGCAGCGTTTGTGTCTATCTATTGGTATCGTAGCTATTTATATAAGGTTTTTGCAGCTAATTGTGCTTTCATGAGCAGATACAGTGTCTGTACCACAGCTAGTCATCCATTACTATCGGTTTGTAACAGCGAGGGCTAAAAAACCCCCACATTTGGATATACCACAAAAAACATGTGCTCATACCACACATCAGTCAAATCGAGCATTCAAATTTTTTATTTAATTATTCTTTGTTATTATCATAATGCATTTGCAGCCATGTCCTTGTGTGCTTGCAACATATGTTTTTCTGTCATGTGGAAAATGCAAAAATAATGTATTCTGGTAACAATACTGAGGGATGACAAAAGCTGCCATCTGACTGAAATGACCTGATGAAGAATATTTCTCATTCACATGAAAAAGACAAGTTATACTTTGCCCCATCCTTTTTGCACGCAAGGCTTCCTTTTATGTTGACAGAGAACTTGAGATCAAGATTCGCTTCTTCATATTTTAGATTTGACTGATATGTTTGCTTGATGGGATCACCAGTAATTTTTTTTTTTACACTAACATGTTGTTTTGCTTTCTGAGTAAATCTTGCTAACCTGAATCTTGATAGCCTTGTCACAAGAGCTGCAACGATTAGTTGTTCACACAAAAATTAATTGGCAATACTTTTTAATCACTGTTTTATTGTTTTTATGGCAGAGCTCACAAAGTTCTGACAGTTCTCGGTGTCATAAATGTGAGGAATGTGATACATTTGTGCCTTACTTGGTCTTATATTATGTTAAATTGAATATTTTTGGGTTTGGATTGTTGGTTTTACAAGACATTCACTGGGTCACCTCGTTCTCTGGGACATTGTGATGGACATTTTTCACTGTTTTCCAATGTTCTATACATCAGACTATTAGTCGTTAATGATAGTAATCGTTAGTTGCAGCGCTGCTTGTCACCATCAAAGTGCTCTTGTTTCTGTGTTGATCTCGGGTCAATGAGATTTATTGACCTTTTTCACAGCAGACAGAGGGTTTTACAATTTTCATTTTCTTTCTACAGCTCAAAATTTGTCATTTACCCATTCACAAACACACACTCCAACACAGTTGGCAGTGAGCTACCATGCAAGGAGCTGGCCTGACATTTTGGAACCGTTTGGGGTTCAATATTTTGCTGAAGGACGTGTTGACAGGAGGAACTGTTGTCTGAACTGCCATGTCATGCCATGCCTTGTCTTTAGTCGATGACCTTACCCCGCCTCCCGATCCACAGCTCTGACTCTCTCTGTGTTGGCAGGAAGAGCACAGGTGCAGCTAATAACATTAATAACAAAGGCCCAGATTCAGAAATGACTGCAGTGCAGTGCATCAGTTAACAATGATATTAGTTACACCTGCGTTGGACTAGTCAAATTGTCTGATGTTAAAGAGGTCTGTGGTTTCACTTCACATCCTCTGATCATGTGCATAACTGTTGCAGTAGATAAGTGTCCCACCTAAGGGGGACACCCCCAGTTTGGGACCTGCAGGCCTTTGGTAATCCTCCTGTACAGTAGGCACTGTGCGGGTGTTACAGAGCTGCTGTGGACTAGAACTACACATCTGAACTGAAGAGGTGATACCTTTCTGTTGTTATATATACTTTATAGTTGTTTATCAAATGCTGAACACAGGGATGTGCGTGACCCTGTGCTGTAGAGTTCAGTGAGACTGAGGAAGTCGCTGAACCAGAAATAAGTAAGACGTTACAAACCCTTATATAAACCCTTCACATTTTGTTGACCCTGTAGTTTATAAATGTACACCTGAGTGGCTCTGAATGTAATCCCAGTGACCACATAGCTGCAATGAATTCAATGTTTAAGAACAGTTTTTAGTGCAAAGGCAGCTCAGTGAACAGAAAAAATAATTTGTAGTGCATCTTGGCCTCTTTAACCATGACCCCAAACCACAAACCCATTCTGTGAAATCTTTTATCATGACTTAAATTCATCTTTTATGTCCAGCATGGCTGGGTGATATAACTAAAAATCAGCATTATGACATTAAATACTGATATTTTTCTTACATTTTCTCTAATAATTCACATATAAAAAGCTAAAATTGATGCTTCAAAAACATGTTTTGTTTATGTATTCATGTTTTATAATTACAATTAAATTGAAGTCATTATTTTAACATTTTTCTTTAGGATGAGGATTCCAATGGAAGTCAATACATAATCAATACATGGTCAATAACAGTGGATTTCCAGCCTTACAGTCAACTACATGTTAATTCCATGTAACAGCAGTACAAAAATGTCCACCTAAGTAAATCCTTAAATACCCCAACCTTTAAGCACAATTGGTAGTGAGTGACCACCCACGTTCTGTTTGTCTGTTGCCACACTGGACACACACATTTGGGATTAATGACCTTTCACAATATCTGCACAGATTCTCTTACATGTTCTTTTTTAGTAAACAATCTGACATCTCCTGCTTATTATCTCTGTGGGAATCAGGAGCTGACTGGTATCAGTAGGTAACTCATTCCAAATGAGGCGCTGCTGATTGGCCTACTTGGATCATGTCCAATGTTGTGAGGCGGAGAATGTGAGCTGTTTGCATGATAGTGGAGCTATGAGATGAGCACAGTCACAACTAAACTCCTCTCTTTTTGTTCAGTCGGGAGAGGAGGAGAGTAGTAGTGGGAGTTGGTTGCTGAAAATATAAATGTTTAATTGTGAACTTATTGGCTGTGCAGATTCAAAAATAAAGCTGGCAAGCGGATGATGTTTCCAACCAGCTCATCATTACTGCTTAATGGATTGATTAATTTTTTTCTATGTGCAAGTGACAGTTTGGTGTAGCACAAAGTAATTAAATGAAATGCTTAACATGCTTAAAATGAAAAGTTTTTATGATATAAAACTTAACATTTCGTATTCGTTAGTTATAATGGGCAAAGCTTGAGCGTGTTTACTTGATAAATAAACAATTAATCAGTTGCTAAATGTATGATTATTACACTTGCATTCAGTTCTCTCTCTGCTACTTGGCTAATTGATCAATCTAATCATACAATCATTGCAAAAATACATCTCTGTCTATCAGATAGAGCTTTGACCTCAGCTGAGGCTTGTTTGTGATGCACAGAAATGAGCTGCTGGGCTGTTGATTCCATTTTGGACGCAGTCGTATGTGTGAATCTGTCTTCGACACAGGAAACCATACATTTGTCGAGAGATTGCATTGTGACCCCACATGTCACGGTTAGTTGTCAGCAGCTGCTATAAAGAACAAAAGCACATTTTGTAAATTGTGTAAAAAGACGGGTTATGTGT
Organism: Trachinotus anak; assembly: GCF_046630095.1. Taxonomy (NCBI): domain Eukaryota; kingdom Metazoa; phylum Chordata; class Actinopteri; order Carangiformes; family Carangidae; genus Trachinotus; species Trachinotus anak. The sequence continues at coordinate 2,729,744 of NW_027273871.1, forward strand.
CAAACATGTGAGCTGCAGCAACAGAGAGGGATGTGTTCTCAGTGTATCATGACAGCATAATCACAAGTCAATCAAATTACTGAGAGTGAGGAGAGTGTTTTATTACCAGGGCTGGTGGAGAAAAAGCCGGTGCTTGTTTCAGACTCAGCTAAAATCCCCCGTGCACTTCTGATTCTGCTTCATCAGTTGATCTTTCTTTAGTGACCACGACTTTGTGTATTATCTTTTTATTGTTTATCAGAGCCATTGAAAGGGGAAAAATCTGAAATTTTGAACCCTGACCTAAGACCACAGTCTAGACTGTTGTCACCGTACAACAAGCTCAATCCCAAACTATAAGAGCTAAAAGAAAAGATGCTGTCAGTTTTCATCTTTGCACTAAGTCTGACCAAACCCTGAAAGAGAAATTCAGCTCGAAATCTTTCGGGGCCCTGTCAGGCTCGGTCGTAAATATCCGGCTCTACATCACAGCCTGTGTCAGCTACTGAGCGTTGAGTTGGATTATATTAAACTCTGCTACTGGAAAATATTCACATGCAGCTTTGACTGGAGAGGTGAGAAATGCTGTGACTCGTTTTCTGCATGTTTGTATGTGAACACAGGCTTTATGTCTCCCTCTGTGATAGCACAGAGTCTGGATTAATGCTGCTGTTATTGTTGTGTTCAGGGCCATATGTTTCCTCATTCTGCTTCTGTTACAAGAGAAGCCAGACACAGCTGCCCAGGAAGGAAGTGCACATTGAGATAGGATGATGATCACAATTTGTATTTTTGCAAGGCTGAGCTTCCAAATCTATCGTTGGTCACTAAGAGAATATGTACATGCATGTACATATATTATGCACCTAGACTTGTGTGCTTGCATGTGCTGTGGTGCTTGTAAAGGTGTTGCTTTTACAGATTCTGCTGTACTAGTTGTGTTCGCCACTTCCTGTCTCTATGCAAAGTGAGCATATATACGAGGACAGATCTCAGGGGTGAGGAGTTCATTTGAGTCAGTCGGCACCCAGGGAGAGGACATGATGTCGTCCCCCGGACTCAGACAGGAGTGGGATTGGTGTACGATTGTGTGTCAGCTGTTCGCTGCATGTGTCCATGCAGAGTCTCATTTATTTGTGATGCAAAAGCAGCCAAATATCAGCCCATGTGCTGCAGTTGGTAGGTGGAGCGGGAACGCAAGAGAATGAAAAACAGGCAGAGAATGAAACAAGCGCGAGGATAAAAGTGATGATAAAATTGAAATTAAGGGAACGTCTTATGTATGCTCGATTCAGAGCAGATCACAGTTCACATTCTCTGAACGAATGTGGGGAGGGGCAGCTGAGTTTGGAAAAGTAGGTGATTTCCGAGCATACGATGGAGGCAGGGATCGGTGTGCATCACCAGTTTCTCGGTGGCTTATTTTCACAGAAACTTCCGGCAGCTACAGGGGAGATGGCAGCGAGCTGCTGTACGCTTTGGGCTCTTTGTTAATGGACTTTCTAGGGTGGTATGTTATTGTTAGAGATTGGACAAAAGCACAATGAAGAGTATTGCGCAGGTCATTTAAATACATACAAATATTTACACATTTAGACAGAGATTACCGGATACCCCTCCTCTGCCTGTGCAACAAGAGCAGCATTAACAACACCATGTTTTCTGACTTTATATCAGATCTGAGTCGTTTAGTTGATTAATCAGTTACTCAAGCATAAGAAAAAAATTGATTGCAGCTATTTGGATAACTTATTGTTCTCAAGAAAAAAATCCCCGATAATAAATAGTTATATCTTCCTAATTGTGAATATTTGATACTTTTCTCTGTTGCATGTCATTATAAACATGAACGTCAGCAAAACAAGACATTTGAAGATGTCAGCTTGGGCTCTGTGAAACATGGGTTGGACTATAAAGATAATTGTTAGTTGTCTTTCCTTCTTTGTATCGTCCTTGTCACATGGGATCAGTTAGGTGTAATTGCTGAGAACTGAATTAATCCTCTGTCTGTCTCTGATTATTGCTCTAACTGAGTCACGAATAACAATAAGAGGCCAGTTATTGTGGCCAGTTGGAAGACTCCTTGCACCTTCTGATCTGATCAGGTGGGTTTCAGAAGAAGATCAGGATCCTGTGTCATGAAGCAAGTCCAACTTAATCTGGCTTCATTTGAGTTACCTGGTTTGAGTGAAACAAACACTGGTGAGCCCAGACAATTGGTATAATGAAACTGTTAACTGGCCTTGAGTGTATTAATGTGAGCAAACCAAAAGCAAACCAGTCGCATGATATAACATCATCACTATAACAGTATAAATAATATCCAAATAATAAAAGTAAGAATAAGAATCTAAATATATGTGGGAATGATTTTATGATCCTTTTCAGTAGTTTAGAGTAATTATGTAAAAATCTATTTATTTGCTGTTGCAATGAGTTTTTTGGTCTGACGATCAAACTTTTATATATTACACTGAAAACAGTGAAGGCTCTTCCTGTCGCGTGTAGATGAAAAGTAGAGATATGTTATGATTTGGTTTGTTTGGTAGAAATCCTCTTTTAAACCCAGATTGAGCACATGGTTGTAAAAAAAAAAGTATTTCCTCTCTCTCTGATTTAATTATGATTATCATCCTTTAATTATCGGGTGATTTTGACTAATAAAATAAGAGTCTAAGGACTTTTGTCCCGTGAATATTGTACAAATGAACTTGTATGATGGAGGTCTAGGGTTTTATTTTTCCTTGCAGTACTGTGAGTGGCCACTAGGATCAATTTGGCAGCAAGGTGAAGCTGCGGTGCTGTATCCAGCTCTTTTAATACACACATGGTCGGGATCCTTTATACTTTTTTCCAAAGATGTGATTAGTCAGAATTTGGGAACGGCACAATTTCTCAGACAGTCTCTCCTGGCAAACTGTCAAAGTGTTGCAATCAATATTTCACATGAAAAGTGTCTCTTCTAAAACAGAAGAAGAGAGAGAGTTTAAGCTCCGACCGCTGTCTCACCTCAGCACAGCTGGTCAGTCGGCATGAAGTCGGCGTGAATGTCTGATTGCTCCCACTAATATAACATCAGAGAGGTGTTTCGACCATCTGACGAGCTGTTCTGGTGGAGTATACTGCATAGGCATAGGTTATGTATGACAATGATCTACCCCAGTTAAAAGTGAGCTGTCTACCTGATACCCGAAAGCATCAAAGCTAAAAAATAGCTGGATAACAGACTAATCTTGCCTCACAAAACAGGCCTCAGATCATCGAAGTATATTTAGACCCTAAGTCTGTGAAAGCAGAGGTGAGAAAGAGGGACAGATGAGAAAAGATCAGATTATAATAGACCAGCATGGTCCAGTGCTGTGTTGACTTTAGATCCAGCTCTGGAGATGCAGACAGAGCGAGCAGCCTCCCATCCAGCAGTTATCAGTAAACAGAGGGAGGCCCGGAGGCAACAGTTCAGCATTTTTAGAAGCGCAGGGACAGTGTTTCCCATGATGTGTTCCTTTAAAGATACAGAAGCTGTTTATATGACAAACAAAGGCCTGGCTGTTGTTACAGTTGAGTAGGGCCTCTACACGGAGGAAAGGATATTTACAAAAAAAAAAAAAAAAAGGGCTAAAGGGGAATTTTACTTAATTTCAGTTTCATTACCTCCACCAGAGGCATTATGGTTTTACCAATGTCTGCCAGCAGGATCACAAAGAAAGTACCAGATTTGCACTGAACTTGGTGGAGGGAGTGGGCATGGACCATTAAACCCATTACATGTTAATGCAGATCCGGATCATTTACTATTAATTTGAATTTTCTTCTCTGAAGTCTGGTGTATGATGTTTGACACTGGCCTTGGTGGAGGTTTGCGTTTGAGCTGTGCCCCTCTAGTTGGTTTGTTTTCTTGTTGTCTGCGGGATTATGCAAGAAGTACTGAACCGATTTCCACAGAACTTGGTGGAGGGATGGGGCATCGGCCAGGGAGGAAACAGTCAAGTTTTGGTGCAGATCTGTTCAGTTTCTCAGGAAATAATGTATGAAACTTGATATTAAAAATCTGACATATTTGACATCTATGAGTTTATACAGTTTGGTGCTGATCCAGATGAGACTCTGGATTTGGTGTAAGAAAACATAGGATTGTTCGGCCTTGGCAGAGGTTTGTGCCCTACTGAGCCCCATTCTAGTTCACACTGTAATGACCAGTGACATCTAGCAGCTGAAGTTCCCTCCCAATTTCTGCGAAGAGGATGCAGTGATGAGTTAGCTTCCTTGTGAAAGAGCAAGCCTGTTCAGTATTTGTTCAGCAGAAGGTCACACACTCCTCCTTTAGGAAATAGTGATCATTTATACACTTGTTTGTGCAGCTGCATGGGGAGATAATAAAAAAAGGAGGGGTGTTGCATTACTGACAGTGAATGGACATTGATAATGACATAAAAAGGTTTATAATTCTCAACTCTTGAAATGTTGTTGTTAGCCTGCTATCTCCTGCATCTTTTGCTTGCAGCCATGCCATCACTATTTCCTGTCCCACCTGCTTTGCTCCACAGCATCTTTGTAAATTTCACCTGGCCAGTTCTGGTCGGACACAACTTATGAGCTGCCTGCCAGATGAAAATAGGTTATTGGATCCTCCATAATCATAGCAACTTCATAGAAGATGGACTGTATTTGTATCTACAAACAGAAAGGAAACAAACTGGTTTTAACCACATGTTGCTTTCATTTACTCTCAGTTTTTTGTATCAGTTGCTCTCACAGTGCAGTTCAAAGAGGAAAACTGACTCTTCATATAAATGAGTTTGTAAATGTGTGTGGGATAAATAATGGATATGCTGATATGTACAGTTAGGCGATGCAGATCCTTATTGCCCCACAGTGCAGTTTTTTTGGCAGCATTTAAAACGATGCACCACAGCAAAACATGTTATGAAATAGTATGAAGCAGCTTACAAGCATGAAAGGAATCTAAGAAAGAGAAAGCAACACTGGCATATTAATAGCTACAAAAGCTCAGTGGAGAAAAGGGGCCTTGTTGACACACTGTACAAACTTTTAACCCTGGGCGTCCCGTTCCTAATTTTAGAGCACAGATTAATGCAGTGTGTGCCCTAGTGACATGTTTCTGATAAACTTTGTCAGCTCTAAAACAGTTCTGCTCTCTGATGGTTCAGTATTTTGCCACTTTTTATGGCTGTTTGATATTTGAACGTTGACTTACAAGTACACTGCGTGTGTCTGTGTGTGTGTGTGTGTGTGTGTGTGTGTGTGTGTGCACTCTTTCCTCTCTTTGGTGAACTTCATTATGCAGCAAAAAAACCCCCCAAAAAAACAGCGTGTGATTAATCAGTTGCACCAGACTTTGGCCAGTATTCAATAATAATGAATGTTGAGATATTTCTCAACGTTTGCAATATTTTTCATAACAACCTTTTTTTTTTTTTTAGGAGTCATTTTCACTTATACCTGAAACATAAAATACAAGAATATAATTCTTTTTTTTTTTTTTTTAAACATGTGAAACATACAATTTTTGAATTTCCATATAGGGATCAATAATGTATTTTTTTAATACAGTATTATAATTCTTTATAAAAAAAAATACTGAAACCTAAAATACAATAATATAGTTGATTTTACAGTCTTTATTGTCATTTTCATGTGACATTTTATCGTTCTTATGTGTTTTGTTTTGTTTTTTTTTTCCTTTATTAAATATTAGATTACTTTTGAGGTTTTTTGCTTTGTTTTCAAACCTGTTAACGTCACACAGTTCATAACAAACAACTTCAGCAGCTGTGGTTAAAATGTAGCGGCATGTTACTGCTTCTTCGTTTCCTTCTCTTTTGTTTTCTAATACTTCTGCTCTGTGCTCTCTGTGTTTTTTTTTTTACCACAGGCCTAAAGCATACAGAGACCAGACCAGACCAGATCAGGTTCAGCCCAGTTACTGACTCCCTCCCTCTCCCCCTCCTCGCCCAGCCTAGCAGGCTGCATCCACCAGTGCTCTGCGATCGTCTCCCTCAGCAGTAATTTATTGTGCTGATCAGACAACCTCACACCACTGGGACTGGACAGGAGGCCCAGAGGTTCCCCCCGCTGGAGCTCTAAGCTGTGCCTGGCAATGCCTCAGGTAAGAGGGACGACTGTACCATCACCGCCACACAGGTAGACAGGTTTCGTCACATTTTGGAGACTGGAAATGTGATTATTTCCAGCTGAATACTTGCAGAATCAATGAAAACCCATAATGTTAAGCTCTGACAGAAACATGGAATTTTAATTTTACGGATACAGGAATTATGTTATATGAACCAAAATTAAATCGACCGACTCAAATCAATACAAATGTAATCAAAAATGAACCAAAATCTGCAAATCCACTGAAAAAAAGAAAGAAGGGAGCTTCTCAGTAAGCAGACGTACACAGACGGTATCATAGAAACACACCAAACTTGTGCTGAAGGAGGCGAGTGACTGACCCTGGTTCAGTGAGATGTCTGTGGACGCTGCATCCGAACAGCTGCTGGGGGCAGATAAGCTAACGGGGAGCGACTGAATAGTGAATAAAATCGTGAATAAAGATGTACACTCTGGATCTTTATAAAAATGATGAAATGATGCAGTATTGAGTGTAAACACAATTTATGATTCTCTGTTGTGCTGAATTAATAGAAACGTTACACAATCGGCCTCAGGAGATGATCTTTGCCCCTTAAGTGTTTTTCTTTTTCAAATGATGCTGCTCTTCTTTCCCTTGTCCTCATCCTTAATCGCATTATCATTCATACAGTTACTCAACAATATGTGGTTTCTGACAAGAAGAAATGCTGTTAGTTATGATTTTGTTGTATTTCATGTTCCTCTCCTCATCACTCCAGTGCTTTAAAAACATTGTAAACAATGATCTGCCTCAGTCATAGCTGACATTCGGAAGCATATTGCTGCCACGTCAGAAAAAAAAGAGATCGGTATCACGGTTTAATGTGAAAAATGTATTATTATAACAAGATTTTTTCACGTCATAACAAGATATTTTCACATTATTACGACATGCAATCTTATCATGTTATAACAAGAAACGTTTCTCATTATAACAAAATACTTTTATATATATTGTTACAATGTAAACAAAGCTGTATCTCGTAACAACGTGAAAATATCTCATTATAATTTGACAAATGTCTTGTTATAACAATAAACTTCTCACATTATAATGTGATGCTGGTCCTGTGGCAGCAATACGTTTACGCACAGACATGAGCTGAGAACATCTGTGCATTTATATCTGACTGATAAACCGGCCGTGTCGATATATTAACCAATATTAGCTTTATTGCAGATATATCAATATCTGTACATGTTAGCTCATGAGTAACAAGGCAACAAATACAGAAACGCTAGGTTATGTTTTGAAGGTTTAGAGTCAATCTCACAATTGCATAGTTTCTCCACTAGGGGGCACTGATTGGTCCATTTTAAAAATATATTTATATTTTATTTTTTAAAACATCTGAATTACGTATCTCATTTTAAGTATCTGTATCAAGATTACTTGTTTATATTATGTTTTATTATATATTCATATTGTTTAGTTATGGTATAGTGTAGTATATGTTATTGGATATTTTAAACCCACAAATATTGATTGCAGCATGAGTCAGGCTACATTACATACATAGATAATTAATACAACACTGAGCTTCAGTGACACAGAAGCGATAGGAGAAAGGCAAAGAAAGACAAAGGAAGAATTTGGTTTATCAGATTTGGTTTTGGTGGTGGTGATTATATTTATTATATATATATTTCAAACTGCTTTTCTTCCTGTTGCGTTGCAGCCCAGCGTCAGTGGGATGGAGCCTCCCTTTGGGGACGCCTTTCAGAACTACTCATTTGCTGACCAGGCCCTGACCAGCACTGAGCTGCTCGCCACCAGCTCTGACCCAGATTTCATGTACGAACTGGTGAGTGGCTGCACGCGCACACACACACACACACACACACGCGCACACACACACACACACACACACACACACACACAGACTCACCCACACACACACTCATCTCACAGGCATCAGGCCTTGTTAACCATCCTTTGAGCCTGACTTCTTTTAAAAATCAGTCACAGCTGCTCACATTGCGGCGTCACTGAGTCGCATCTCTACGAAACATCCAGGTTTATAGATCAACAGACAAAATTCAATTCCCTCATTCATAACACATTTAATGTAGAAACACAAATAAATGGGAATTTTGCCTGTTGTTAAATGCTAATATTCCCCTCTTCTAGGGAACTGACTAGCATAAAAATTAATCTAAGTATTGTTACCCATTTTAGCAGCATCTGTCTGCTCTCGGGGCTGAACTGCAGGTGATGTCAGCCCAGCTTTTGTTTTTAATTGAGTGCAAAGCTGAAAAAGAACAATAGTTCTAGTTTGGAGTTTCGCTTCCTGTTCACACTGTCAGATATCGCTGTCAGCCTCATCCGATCTCTGTGAAAGTTTCTGCTGATGCAAACTGAACATTTCCTGCTGCTGCCACTTCACATTAAAAGCTCTTTGCTGCCAAACCAGTGACAGCCTTTTGTGCGAAGCCTCAGTTTTAAAGATTGCTGGGAGGAATAGTATGAACAGAAACATCACAGCGAGATGATCAATGAAGAGCTGCAGTTGACAGACTCTTAATGTGGTTTGTGTGATTCAGCACACCTCCACTGTGTCGTCAAGGTAAACAACGCATCTGACCTTCCCACGATGTGCAGTGGAAATACACCTGAGTGGTCACAGTTGCTCATGGCTCAGCTCAGCATGAATAAAAAAAGAAAATAAGAAATTAGGTTACATGGTACACAGCACACAAGCTCCCAGCTTTTTGTTTTGTTCACACTTTTAACTTATTTGAATTCAAATGAATTGAAGGCTACAAACACAAAACAAATATTGCAAGTTTTACACAACTGCAAAATATTTAAAGTTAAATACAAACAGGAAAGAAGACGTAATGAAACCATCGCTAACGCCTTTTCTGCCATAACACACCCAGATGTTTGCAGGGACGACAATAGACCTTCTCAGCAAACTGCATGTAAATTGAAAATTTTGAGGGTAGAAGTAAATGCAAAGACCTTTTCACTCCTTGGTTGGTTTCGGTCCTGGCATTAACGTGTGTCTCAGATGATCTGATCACAAGTGGACACTCGTGGTGCTTGTGATGACGCATTCAAACGCCCAGTGAGAACTGACCTGCGTAGAGCTGTCCACTTGTTATCGGATCACCCGGGACACACACTGATGCCAGGTCTGAACAGGACACATACACATATATCAGTAACCATGTGTCAGGAGAGTTTTAGCTTTAGGTTTCATATCAATATTTCCAATCATGTATTTGATAAAGAGGCTTCTGATTCCTTCACCTTTTACAGTGGTTTTCATTCAGAATAGCACTAATAGTGAGAAATGTATGAATTTCTATTAGATTGAAAAACTAAACAAACATTTGCAGAGGTCAGCTCAGCTGCCTGCATGGCATTTCAAACAGAGATCTGTGTCTAATTGTTGAGCAGCCATGTGACATTTGTCAGACTCACAGGCGGGTGACACGAGGCAGCTTTAAACAGACAGCTCACCTGTCACCACCGCCGCTGTCAGCCGCAGGTGTCCACCTCATTTACTGCCCGCTGTAGACTAAACAGTAGTGATCCACTGCTGCGCTCTCAAATTCTTGCACCATCGTAACACATTAACATGTTGGATGACCCGTCATCTTCTTCATCCCTCCAGTTTTCAGTGTGGACAGATATGTGTTAACTGAATGGCCTCTGTAAACTCTTTTGCTGTTTCCTGAAGTAAAACAATTTCTGTAATATTTTGTTATGATCTGCTGCATGTCTCTTATAAAGACACAGAGGGATCTAGAGGAAATATGCAAGAAGGGTCAACAGGGGCTGTATTTCCTGCAGAGGTTAAATGCTTTTAATGGTGACAGATGCCTGGAGATGTTATTTTACAGATTCACACATCACACTGATTTTGTTATTATGTGAATTTAAATGTGCGAAAGAGGAATCAATTGGGAAACGTTGTCAAGACAGCAAGTGAAATCACTGGTGAGCAGCAGCAGCCTTCGCCATCTGATATTTATAGCAGACAAATCACACAGACAAGCCACATCCATTATATCAAACCCAGACCATCTTCTCCTTCAGGAATTTGACATCTTCCCCTTTGGTCAGAGATACAGGTTTCTAAAAATTGGATGCAACAGGTTGAAGTTTTCATTTATCCCTTGTGGAATTTAGGTGCTCTCAATTTTAATGCATTTTAAAGCGCCTCTTGGTTCCTCACACAGTTCAGCATTATATTTTGTGTTGCTGTCGTCCTTGCTTTTATCATACCGCCTTTATTCTTTAAAGTGCATGCATGATACCAGCACTTTCAGTGTCTTCCATTGTGTTTTTTGCTGCCTTGCTGCAGAAGGCTTTTCCTCTGGTGGTGCAATAAAGATCTCAATTGAGCAGAGCCGATATTGACAACCAGCAGACCCTCACCACTAATGTGCTTTGCCTCGTTCTGGGCAAATTGAAACCTCTGTGACAGAAAAAGTCAGAAATGTCGTCATACGTCAGCCTCACCTACTAGGTGTGTGCTGATATGTATTCATGGTGCAGTTGTCTCAGCCAAAATGTCCTTGTGACAATGTTGTAATAGAAAAATGAAAACAAAATTATGCAGTTGAAGCCGTCACCATTATTTAAACAGACTGTGATGATTAGGAAAACCTGCACAGCGAGCTGAGGTGGCCCAGAGATGTGCTGTTGATTTGTTGTGCTGTTATCTTTGGCTGCATCTAGGAGCGAGCTGTGTGAATAAAATCCTCCTTCAACCTGGATACAGTAAAGTTCCTGGAATCAGTTGGGAAACAGTTAATGGCTCCAATAACCATCCAGCTCATCCAGCGAATTAAAAACCTTGACAAGTTAATATACTTCATCAAAGTGATGCACAACTCATAAAAAAAAAAAATCCAATTTCCACTAATAATCCAAGTCATATTTCCAACCCCACTGCCACCTTTAAAACATTTTTATGCACAATTGTTTTTGTGACTTTATATTTATTAATTTTAAATGTATTCAAAATCAATACTTACAAAGATACAGTTCTTTGAATGGCGTATGTGCATCTTAAAAGCACATACAGTCCTTACAGTTTATTTCATGGACATGATCAGCCCTGACGTCCTTTTGATGGAGGTCTAATTCCACAATTTTTAAATCAAACTTCATCTTTGATGGAGAAAAACTTCTACAGGTTGTGAATTTTCTGTTGCTACTGTCACGACTTGGTTTCTCCACTTTCCACCATAACAAATTTGATGATTTTCTTTGTGTCGAGGTTTGGCACAAGACGGGCTGCCTGTTTTGTTATCAGTAGTTACAACAAAAATGGTGATTTAAAAACAATCGTTAACACAGTGATGTGTTGTTTAGATGTACAGGAGTTGTCAAAGTCGGTACGTTAAGTTCTAATGAGTGATTTTTTTCCTTTGATTTATAAACAGATTTATAGATGTCTGTTTGCAGTAAAGGTTGCAGTAATCATTGTTTGGTTTGTGATCTTAAATGTCGTAGTGCAAGCTCACAAAATCATCCAAATACAATAGAACTTTAACAACCAAAGTTAAACTAAACAGAATATAAAATAGAACCCATCACCTGCTTGACTCACCTCCATCTTGTCTTCTTCCTCTCTGCAGGACAGAGACATGACCCACCGGCAGAGCCCCTGTGGGGACAGCGTGGTCGGGGTCGGGGATGGAGGAAAGGAGGTGGAGGGCTGTGTGGATCAGCTCATGGGTTTGGGCGAGTGTGAGACAGTCTGCAGCAGCTCAGCGTTCGAACAGTGGGACTCCTACTGGGAAGACCTCACCAGGTACTGGGTTATTTATCTATGTGCTGTAGTTTATTTTTAGATCAAGTTAAAAACAGCAGCAAGTTATTGACACGTGAAAATGTACTGATGAATTTAATGAAAACTAAAATGGCAAATGTGTTTCAGCTTTCTGAAGTTGAAAGTGGCACTTTTTGGTTTTTCAATTGGCAGAAAATTGCTGCCTCTGAGAACGAAACAATCACTCAGTTGCTTAGAAAACACAGGTGTTAACTACCCAGTTGTTCAGCCTGTGCTATTAAAAGTAGCCTCTCTGTTTTTGTTGTGGTCGTTTCTAGGAGACATTTAAATGGTTTGGCTGGGAAAATGTAATATTTTTCTCATTGTCATAACAAAATATTGTCTGTGTATCCAAGGCCTTATTTTTAATTAGAATGCTGCAGGAACGAGTCCTACAACCCGGACATAACTTCTGAGTCAGTGGGCTTTTGTTTAGATGCCTCAAATAAGGTCAATGGTAACGCAAGCTCAAGACATTTTCCTGTTTTATTGTACAACATAAAAAACATCAATAAACACTGCACTTGTGGTTTTTAAGCTTTTACATATCTTGAAAAAGGCCAGTTGCTAAGAAGTGGCTAAATGAGACTGCAGAGGTTGTCAGCGACATTAAACATCATCACACTGAACATGACAACCGACCTACTCACTGGTCCATCTTTACAGCCTCAACCTCTGTTTGTAATTTTCAGCCATTACCACATATACCCCCCCGCCCTCTACCGTAAATAATCACTATTGAGCACTAAATGTGTATTATTACGCAGCTGAAAATAGTCCCCAATAAATGCTTTATTTTCTTATGCTCTTGTAACTTTTGATAAAAAACTTCATCCCCCTGCTGTTTGAGGGAATTACTGAGCCTCTTTGTTACCTTTGTTGTCATTATTAAAAAGCATCTGCTTTCAGTAGAAGCCACTGAGAGGGTGGGGAAGTGAGACACTACTGGCTCTTTGGGGTTTGGGACCAGCATTATCCTTTGTGCTTGACAGGTTCCTGCACTTCCTCTAAGAGAACTGGGTCCTCTGTGAATTGGGAGTCTTGTTGTCGTCGTTGTTGTTGTAGGCTACAAGACATTTAAAATCTTTTCGACTTCAGAAAACAAAAAATACAATAATCAAATCAAATCTCAGCCATGGCACATATTTTTACCACCTTGCTGTTTGTAAGTTATATGAAATAGATACGAAATCGTTTGTTTTACTGCAAACAGAAGGGAGGATAGTTTGTGAGCGTTATGAGATCGGACAGGAGCCTTAAGGTTTTTTTATAGCAGTAGAATTTACCATGACTGACTGATAACCGTTGCTGGTCTTCTTGCTCTGACACTGGATGATTTGGAGCAGGTAGTGGTTTTGCTCGGAGGCAGGGAGTGAGCCAGTAAACAAATAAGCAGCTGTCTGCCGCAGATTGCTGGGATCTCAGGTGATGCTCTGTCTGTCCTGCAGCTATCCTGATGCTTTGCTGCCAAAACAGTTTGTGTTCTCTCTTCTCTGATGTTGAGTGTCAGCTGAAGAGAGACAACAGCCCCTGAAATCTAAAGGCTGTTAAAACTGAGCTGGAACGGTGCATGTGGAGGTGGGGTTGCGGGAATCTGCTGCTGACAGGGTTGATTTAGGAACAAAGGAAAGTGCAGCATCTTTTGGCGAATGAGTGAGTTATTCTTTTACAACCACAAATGTCCAGACTAGTCCCACGCTGCTGTTTGGTAGCTCCCATGTGTTACAGAAAGTGTTTCTGGATCGTCATAAAGAGATTAAATCAGACAGTGTCTGTGTGGGTGTCAAAACTCTTAACTACCAGATGTAGAGCGAAGGCAGCCTCTGAGCTCTCTGTTTGCCCAGGGGATATATCTGTATCTCGTGGTATGAAGAGGTTTGACGGTCTTCACTTATTGAAAACCATAAAATGAGCACTGAACTAAGCAGGTGCAAATTGTCTCCAGGAGGTGTGAACTGAGGCGCAGACGCATCATTCAGACTGGAAACGACAACTTGAAAAAACTGCATTTTACCTCAAACTCTGTGGTCTTGAAAGTACAAAGACAAATGGAAAATATGAAGAGTAAAGAGGAAATCAAATGAACAGAATTAACATAGTTTTATCTAACCACAGCAAGCTGATATGGTGAATGCATGACACTGATGTTAAACACTCACTGTTTGTTCTGGCATCAACAAGTGCTCTGCAAATATTCAGAAGATGTAACAAAACTGCAGAATGATTCAGAGAAAATGGTCAAATTTTGTTTTGCAATGTTGGGGCTTTTTTCTCCTATAAATTCAGATTTAGGCCAAAAATAGGAAGCTGTTATATTTTAGAGGTCAAACACTATGACGAGACAATAAAAGCTTTCACAGTTGATAAACCCGCACGTCTCTGTGTTTACAGATACACACGACTGGCCAGTTGTGACATCTGGGGCACCAAAGAGGTGGATTTCCTCGGATTGGATGACTTCTCTAGTCCCTACCAGGACGAGGAAGTGATCAGTCGAACCCCGACACTGGCTCAACTCAACAGTGAGGACTCGCAGCCTGTGTGCGAGGCGCTCTACCCCCCTGCTGACCTGACCCTGCCTGCCCCCCAGCCTCAGCCTCAGTCCTCCCAGTTTCCCTGTCACAGTAAGAGACCCCTTGTCCCGGGCCAAGGATTTGGCCCCGGCTCTGCACGGCCCTCCCTGAGCTCCACATCCTCGTCTCGTTCATCCCGCAGTCTTCTCCCAGACTTCCCTGAAGGCTCCCAAAAAGCCACCAGACCCGTCCCCTCCAGCACTGAGACTATGAGTAAGACCCAGAACCACCTCAGTCTCATCCAGGACCACGGCCAAGCTCAAAGCAAGTCCCAGGGGCGAGGAACCAAGATGGTAGCCCCAACTTCCCATGGCTCGGACTTTGTGCGGAAGGCTAAAGTCCGTGTGAGTGCTGTGCATAAAGCACAGCCCGACATACCCTCCCAGACAGATTTTGAGAGGTCAGATCCACCTCTACCTCTCTCCCAGCCCCAAGATGAAAAGGCTTCCACTTCAGCAAGCGCCACCTTGGTGGGACTTCCTGGCGCTGCTGCCAGTGGCTCTGGCAGCCTCACAAGCTTTGAGAGGAGGGCAGAGGGGGCGGGAAAGAGAGAGATGCCTGTAGACTGGTCCACCACCATGCCTCAACTAGTGGAGGCGAGCCAGGCCCTGGAGGGCAGCTCCTCCGGGCTGGTGAACAGTGGCGACAGCGTGGCAGGGGCTAGCGGTGGCGGCGGTGTTCTGGTTGTTGAGGGCACGGAGAAGAGCAAGGAGGAAGAACACAACTACTCTCTGTTCCTGACCCGCAGCAGACTGGCCGGCAGAGCCCACTCCCAGCTGGAGGAGGACGAGGAAGAGGAGGACGAGGAAGAGGCGGAGGAGGAGGAAGGCGACGGGCTGGAGCTAGACGACGAAGACCACGATGAGGGTTTCGGCAGCGAGCACGAGTTGTCTGAGAATGAGGAGGAGGAGGAAGAGGAGGAGGATGAAGACTACGAGGCAGACAAGGACGATGACATGAGCGACGCCTTCTCCGAGCCAGGTAGTCATCATCGTAGTGCTTATAACTTAATTATAACCTTCCTCTCTGTCTCTACCTCCTCTTAATTTCCCCCTTTTGTCTTTCTGTTGCTTTAATTTCATCCCTGTTCTCCCGTCTCCCTCTCTCCCACCTCCACCAGGCTGTGACGTAGAGCTGATGGAGGATATTAAGGGCCTGACAGCAGGAGTCTCCAGCCGGAAGAGAGGCAAACGCCGCTACTTCTGGGAGTACAGCGAGCAGCTCACCCCCTCTAAACAGGAACGTATGCTTAAGCCGTCTGAGTGGGACAGACACACGCTGCCTAGCAACCTGTACCAGAAGAACGGGCCTCTCCACGGTATACATAAACACATACACACACATATATAGATTTTACACTGGAGTAAAATATTCCCACAGGTGTTGTAGGAGATGTCGTGCCGGTGATGGTTGGTCAAAAGCTTTAGGAAAATCTTCAAAGGAAAGACTTTATTTTTATTTTACTGCCTCAAGCTCGGCATAAAAATTCATTCATCGCTTCAGTCACACATGTCGTCTCATGGAGGGTGTCATGTCAGCACAGAGTCTTTCAGCAGGAGAGTCGTGGTTTGAATTTTCCACAACAGCAGCTTGTGAAAAATATGTCATAAATAAAAGAAGCGTATCTCATTTCTCACAGAAAAGGGACACAAGGCTGCACCTTTTTGAGGAACAGTGGAAATGAAAAGCACATGAGGCATTTCTACAGGCAGCGCAGCATTTCTCTTCATGTTCATATCCATATTTATTTCATCCTTTTGTTTGAAAATGAGTTTAGTTTGAGGATAAAGAGGATGACTCATGTTTGCATTTTCATTTATTAACAGTTTTGAAAAAGAAAAAGCACTCTAAGCTAGTGGCATTGTCAAATTCAATCATAACGAGAGAGTCGTGTTCCAACACACAGCGATAATCTACTTTATTACTGAACCCAGACCTGATATAGAACCACCACAGGACAGGTGTCACTGACCATCACTAAATGGAAATGGCACTTTAAAATGTGTGACAGCAGTGAGAAAAGGTATAAATCCTCAGAGAAATGTTGAGTGAGCAGTGAAAGAGTGAAAAATGAACATTATGTGGAAAATTCTGATGGTTCTGCCACTGTCTGTGAGCACTGAGGGGAAAAGAAGAGGTGTTTTAACTGACTCAGGTGCAAACAAATGATTCATTTATTTTTCAAATCACAGATTTTTTAACATATATCGACTTGTTAAACAATAAGAAACTAATTCATAAAATGGCAACAACTCCGGCAGTTGCCTCATTGTTGACCAGACCAGTGCTCCACATAGAGCTGTAGATGACGAGACGTTGCTGAGACATTAGATTAGATGCGAGCGTGATCTCTGACGCCTTCTTTTCATCACTTGTCATGAAGGAAAGTACATGCTGAAGAAGTCACGTCGTACCGATGTGGAGGATCTGACTCCAAATCCGCGCAAGCTACTGCAGATTGGCACCGAGCTCCGCAAACTGAACAAGGTGATCAGCGACTTGACACCGGTCAGCGAGCTGCCGCTGACTGCACGACCCCGGTCGCGCAAGGAGAAGAACAAGCTGGCATCCAGGTAAATCATGCATGCAGACAATAGCGAAAAGGTTTCACTGCTGAGAACATGAGTAGTTGTAGTCAAGATGCTGATTTGAGAGAATATATCACGTTTCTCACTGTCTACCATCTGTTGTGTTGTGTAGAGCTTGTCGTTTAAAAAAGAAGGCGCAGTATGAAGCAAACAAGGTGAAGCTCTGGGGACTCAGCACAGAGTATGGTACGTTGCTGCTTATGTTTCAGTTTTCTCACCAAGTTCATCATCCATGCTTTTCATGCCTTGTTAGTAGATCTCTTATCAAATTTATTTTATTTCCTTTAGATTATATTTGAGTTTCTTCTAAACCTCTTAATCGTAATGATGATTATAATATTTTACCCACATGAAACTATTTTTAATTTTCATCACATTTAAAATGAAACTCCTGATGGTTAAAAAACTGTGTCTTCCTGTAGATCGGCTGCTGTTTGTGATCAATGCCATCAAGGAGGAGATTGTGGCGCGAGTCGAGGACTCTTCTCCGCGTCCGACCAATATGACTGACACTCTGGAGCGGCTCATCCAGGAGACACTTGGTGAGAATTAAAGACGGGACCAGTCACCAAAAACACACATTATATAATCAACACTACCTTGTAAAGGATGGTTAAAAATGTAGTTACGTTTAATTCAATCAACTAGTATCAGTATCTTAACTACAGACCATGGTCAAGTTCATATAGTCTTCTGCTTACCATTGAGCCTCTTAAAATTAAAACACTGGAAGGTTCACAGCTCTTTAGTTGAAGATTCAAAGAATAAAGAACAAATAATACAATTTATTTACACCTTTATGGGAGTAAATAGTGGTTTGGGAAACTTTAAAATGAGAGTTCATAAGTAATAACAAAATAAGTAGTATACAGGGAAAAAAAAGATTTTTAGAGCTAGTGCAGAAACTAAATCGTTGCAACACTCTCTGTTAAATACACTTGGAAATAAAATAAAGGTAAAAGTTGATATGCTGATATAATTCAAAATAAGATTAAACAGAGTAAAATTAAACTTGTATGAAAACAGCAGATAAGTTCTTAGCTCCAAGATTAAAAAGCAGATACATTTAATGCAGCTAATATTAGTGTAAACAGGCAGACGAATAACTATAATAAATCTTTTCTGTAGCTGTATAAAAAACAGTCTCATTGTACGTATTTGAAAAAATGAAGTTACATAAACAAGGTGGGTTTTTTTTATGTCTGAATGTATCTTTATGTGTCTCTGTGTGCAGTGGCATCACCTGTTGCTGGGCAGACCTCCGACTTTGTCAACAAGATCTTGGAGAACACAGGACGTGGCGATCCCACTGGGGGGCTGGTCGGCCTGCGAGTCCCCACCTCCAAAATCTAGACAAGCCGCCGTCCACTGAGAGGAGTGGACTAAACATTACCACCGTGCTGTCCCATTGTAACTATGCTCCCCTCTGCATGCCCCTCCAACCCCGAGCACATACACATTGTTAGTCACACAAACACACATACCACTCCCTGTGTGTATGTATGTGTGCTTGTTTATAGCCATGCACCTGTAGGGCATACACCCTAGCTTCCTGTCTCTGCACACTGTGTGCGGAGACAGTGCGTCACTGTCTCCCAACCCATCGTGAGCATCTGTTGGGAAATGCGCCTCTAAAAGCAAGTGATGGGTAGGTGTATAGCTAATAGCAAGTCCTAAATCCACTGGTGATTATTAGAGATGTTTAACATAGTATTGTGTTGGGTCAGTTCGGTTGGAGGTCTGCTTCCTGGGCTGAGACAGAGACAGTCACACGAGTGCAACCACTGGAGTACTTTCACACAATTTGTTTGAGGTTGTGATGACAGAGGAAGAACTGTTACACGTTGGACGCCATCAAAGGTTCCAGTTATCATTTCCTAGAGGAGGCAAGAGATTCACCTCACATGGCAACAAAAATTAACTCCAGGATGTTAAATTGACCCACTGAGTAAAGCACTTCGAAGAAAACGACTTTGGTTGCCAAGGCAGCTGCGGAGAAAAAAGCAGCGTGCTCCAAGGCGTTATGGGGTGGCAGGAAATATTTTGTATTGAAGGCCAAAATATGTTCATGCCATTCCCTGTTTGCCAGTCAGCTCTGCTATTGTCAAAAATGTAGGAGTTAACTCCTGGCAAATTATTGCTCTCAACAAAAAACTGAAAGAAACTGAAAGTTAAGATTTCAAACATCCTGCTGGGTTAAAGTTTGTGGCAGGCAGGACGAAGCTTAATGGCTGATTTTGACAACGTTGACTTTAACAACAGGAGGTAGTTGACCATGTGGAGAGGGAGCGCATGTAGTTTGGTGCTTTTTGGCCTTGTGCTGGATATAACTGGACTGGGCGAAACAGGCATTTTTTTGCCAGTATGGGAGCAGACTGTGAGGAAGATAATGGCGGTGATGAAGAGGACATGAACAGCGATCCATCTCCTATAGGAATCTGTACATAGAAGTGTCTCCCAGTGAAAAACGGCACCGGCTCCCCCTTTTTGTACAGTAGAGATGACCAGGCTAACAGTTTGGTGTGTTCATACTAGTGTTTGATCAGAGTTCTATTCATTGTGCCTTGTTTATGTGTGTGTGTGTTCCTGTAAGTCTGAGTGAGTGTGTGTGAGAGGGACTGAACGAGAAGAGGTGATTGGTCAGAACTCCCTGAGGAGAGGACTGCTTTACACTGAGGGAGGTTGTTAGTGAATGCGAGGAGGGAGACACCTGTGGGGTTTGTTGTGTATTTCAGTTGTTTAAAGATATTCTGAATGTACATATAACAAATGGAAGCTCTCGTTGCGTGATGCCACAGAGTCTGTGTATATAGTGCAATAGATTACTTGTGGTTTTTGGTACTCTGTCTTTGGGGATCAGGGGAGGGTTACCTGATATTTTCGTTTAGAGTTACAAAAGATATTTGCACACTATATTTTGATTGTTTTTTGTACCAAAGACACATGCAACGAAACGGCGACCAGCCAGTTAAAGTAAGGTTTTGCACAGCTTACCTGACGCCGTATTGAATGTAAGAAATGTGGGAGGGTCAGGGAACTTCATAGAACTGTGAAATTAGCTTGGGTCCAATTCTGTACAGAAAAGGAACATTCATAACTTTTTTTTTTTTTTTTTTTTTTTTAAATCTAAAATTTTACCCCATCTGTGGGCTTCTCCAGTAAATTTGTTGCTTAGGAAGCACTTCATTCCTGAACTGATTCCTCTATCCACATGCTAATTGTGTTAATGGCTCTATCTAGGACAAAAACCAAGAGCACTAGTAGATAAGCTATGTTACATTATTGCTTGTTTGTCGAAATGTCACCAACAATAACCAAAATGTTATGTTCCTGTGTCACTTGTTTGATTTCTGTATGTAGACGAGGTCTAGTTCATCATCAAAATATTAACTGAATTGTGTTTTAAAGTACTGTATATAGAAACATTAATGATATATCTATCAATGGTGAAATGCCACTTTTCATGACAATTGATTCATTTTTAAGCATGACACATTTCTAAAGCCTACCCTTGCATCGAGAAAACTAGAGGAAAAACAGAAAAACCAAAAAAAAAAAAAAAAAGTTCTTGTTATATTTTTGTATCTTAGCTGCCTGTTAGCTTTCCTGTTGGTTTGGAAGTATTCATCAGTCAGATGCTCCAGGTGGAGAGAAGGAGGTGAGGAGGAGAAGAGGAGAAAGGTCTTAAAATGCAGCCAGTTAATCAGATAGTTCGACCTATAAAGCGACACTTGACCCGTCCGGTCTCCTTTGCTGGCTGAGTGAAATATGGAGAATCAGGATTGGATTTATTTAAAACACAATGCAGCAAAGCCATGGTCTAGTTTAAACTAGTCTATAAAGAGAATGAGGACAGGCTGTCTTTAGCGCGGACAGGGACACGTCCAGGAAAGCAAGAAACTCGGAGGACAACAGTGGGGAGATGGGAGGGCAGATGAGGAACCATAGACGCTGTAAGAAAGCCAAAGCCATTTGATTCTGTCCCAGACTGCTCTGGATTCAGCACTGTGCGTTGTCCACCGTGAGGCTGGTTGAATTTTGCATATCTAGGGTCAGGCATTGCTTTCTCAGAGGTTGAAACAGCTGAGTTTTATCTGCCTGGCTTTGCCTTTGGTCCTCAGCATAAGTTTGTTCACCAAAACACACAGAGTTACAAATTGGCAGCGCATCCAACCTTTAACAATGCACGATGCCTGAATGCTTCCCTCCCCGCTGCCTGCTGACAGGAAACACTGCCCTTCCCAGGAATTTGAAAATTCAACCAGAATCCACTCGGTTGGCAGGGAAGTGTAACAAAAACGAAGAGTTTGACGAGGCTGAATTCAGGCTTGTTTGAACTGAAGAGCGTACTCCTTCACAGAGAGACGTCTGATGATGGTGATGCAGAGCTGTGGTCTTTCTGTATCGTGTGATCGAATAACAGCTAGTGCTACATATATATATTTTTACTGTTTTCTGTTTCGTCTAAAAAGGGAGAAATGGTGCTTTTTCTGAAACTAGAACGATGAGTATCCATGATTCTTATTTCACTTCTTAGTCCAGCTGTAGCCTAATGACTTGCTCTCCCCTACCGTCCATAGCTATTTTCTTAGTAGTGATTAATTTTTGTATATAGACTATGAGTTCATATGTACCTTCTAAATGTTAGATATATGTATAGAATA
Source organism: Trachinotus anak (assembly GCF_046630095.1). Lineage (NCBI taxonomy): Eukaryota > Metazoa > Chordata > Actinopteri > Carangiformes > Carangidae > Trachinotus > Trachinotus anak. The sequence goes on from NW_027273871.1 coordinate 2,751,496, forward strand.
CTATATCTTATATGTTTGAAAACAAAAGCACTTTGTCCAAAAAAGAAAAAAAACAAAAACAAAAAGAAAAGCATTTTTTTCTTCCATTTGCTGCTAAAAGGCCTGGTGTGAATGCTGCAAGTGTACTTGACAACTACTTGCTAGGTTGGTCTATTACCTTACTTTGCTTGGTCTACAAACTAGCAAGAAAAGGGTGTATAGGTGTGTGGCCTGACGAGGGTTAGATCTAAATGTTTCTGGAGCCGTGTAATGATATGAGGTATTGTATAAGAGCGTATCATTGCTAGGCTTTGAGAAGCCCAGTGTCTTGACAGGATAAGTCTATTTCCTGGTCGGGGGACTAGTGTGTTTGTGGTCTTAAAAAAAAAAAAAAAAAAAAAAAAAAACGAAAAAAAAGAGGGTTTTGATTCCAGGGCCCCTACATTGATCCTGATGCTGACCCCCTTGGCGTCATGATTCATTTGCCTTCAGTAGAGGTTTCCTATGGAAAAACTGATTCTGCTTTGGCTTCCTCTTCAGGGTGATGTACAGTGTAGACACATTTCTCCAGAGAGCTATATTGTTATCATTTGTAAACTGATTTCTACTTGTGACTTAATGAGGAGGGGTTTAGCCTGGGGCGGCCAGGAAGAGCTCGTTTGAAAGATGTTATTCCCGGCCGCCTTGGGGGAAGTTACTATATCACTGTACTGTATGGCAAGCCAATTACAAATGAAGACTCAATCCGGACACTTATTGCCTTCTTAAATAACTTCACATACACAAAAATAAAAACAATAACATGGCAGACAAGTCAGTTGCCAAGGGTTGTGCCTGAGGTTTATGACATTGTTCTGCCACTTTACAGTCAACAACAACAACAACAACAACAACAATAACAAAAATCAGCCTGATTTGCTCAAAACAAACTTGATTGAAGTTGCAGACATGGTGAAATATATCTGAAAAACGGCTTCAAAAATTTGAACCCCTTGTGCTCAGTTGTATCCTTTGGGACAATATTTGATGCATTTTTTTCAGCTATAATTTTGCCCAGATCTGGTAGGGGGTCAACAGTGGTTAAAGGGCCGCTGGTTGACGGCCGGCTGACAAGAGAAGCACGTGTGTTTTGTTGTCGATCACAAGGCTGGTTCAAGAGAGAGTCCTCACAGGTTTTTACATTTAACATGATAGGCGCAAGCTGTGCAACTTTACATTCAAACCAGGAGACTCTGTGGCATTTTAACAGTCAAGGAAATGAGTGAAAATCCACGCCAGTAAAACTATTCCTTATTCTTTTTATTTCTGATGATTCTGATAAATCCTATTCAGTCAACTATTAAGCTAATAGAGTGTGTAACTTTGTGCTACTCTTGTCCAATAAAAGCTAAGTGGATCCATAAAGCTCTTCTTCAGCAAATCAGGGTAATATCGTTCTTCTATCTAACATATGTGATGACATATAAAATCAAAAGAAAATATATTTATGTATTCCAATTATTGTCGCCATTCTTTACTCTGTACAAAATATTGTGTGTGTGTGTGTTTGTGTGTGTGTGTGTGCGTGCGTGTGCGTGTGTGTTATGAATTATCAATGTCAATCAATATGGTGCAATGATCTCTACACGAACTGAAAAAAAACGGCCAACAGACTTGTCACAAGAATTCACACAGATTCTCTGCTTTCTCCAAATCGGTATTCAAACAAACAAAACATTTTCCTCCGTCGAAGGATTTGACTCTGATTTCCAGCCGTTGTCCAACTGGGGTTTGTCACGTGGTGCTGATTACTTTTCTATATCTGAGAAATAATCCAAGAATGAAACTGGCATCTGCATTTAGATACACTCACAAATAACATTGTCCATCTGATTATTGTTTAATAACTTATCAGACAAGATTTTTTCCCCCCTCAATCATTTTCCCTGATCTGTCAATTAATAGCACGATATCCCTGTTGGACCAATCAGAAGCAGATTCACTCTGATTCCTGCTCATAACAACAACGGATGGGTGATTTCTGTATCATTGACTTGTATGATAGTTATTGATAAACGTACCATTATTTCTTTTGTAAAAGCCAGACTCTTGGATTTGACACCATTGCACAAAACTTACGGCAGATATTTATTCAGTTTGAGAGGTGCAAAATATTCACTGTGACGGCAAAATAATTACACATATTCTGGTGCGTTAGGATACTGTTTTTGTTGATTTAAATCGCAAATGGAATTTACTTATACTTATACCATGATAAAATCATTTAATTCAAATGCAACACGGTGATATATATTCAATTTGCATATTAAAGAACAAGGAAATATTTGGTAACACTTTGTTTTACAGTATTATTTTTGAATAATTTTCAAGAAGTTTCAATTACAGTTAATAGTTTATCAGGAAAATTTTTTTAAACAACAAATAAAAAGGGATGAATATTTGCTTGGCGTTAAAACCACACCAGTTCATATCAACGTATAAAAAAAAGGAATAAAATGACGACATGCATTTTAGCATCTTTCAGCCCATTGTTTTGGTTTTATGGCAGCAACTTCACTGTTTTGGTTCACTCCCACTCGCTCTCATCACCGTGGTCTCCAGGTGCAGCAAGCGGCTGTTTTCAGTGTGAAAAGTTCAGATAAACCCACTGTACATTATTTATATGAGTGTATAGCAGCTAAAGTGCCAGATATTTCCCTCAGGAGTTGGTGGAGACCAAAAACGGAGCTTAAAGAGAGCAAATATTTGACTGGAATTCACCAGGTGGCCAGAAACACGACTCCAAATGAATGATAATGGTTGATAAGATGTTCACCATAAGAAATTTATGAGGTAATAATATCTCAGTGCTGAGTTTACTGTTTGTTGATGCTGTGATGGAGCAGTTCTTTCAGAAATGTTTCTATTTTCCCTGAAACCATAACCAAAATACATACATTACTTGTTAGGAAATTCTGCATTCGTAAAATAAATGTTACCAAATATTTTTGATAAATTGGATTTAAAAAAAAAAAACAAAAAAAACAAAATTAGAAATTACCTCACCTCCTGCTGTCTGTGATGTCAGATCTGAGAGTCTGGCTTTGAGTTTCTTTCAAGGTATTTCACCTGTTTCCTGTCTTGTTTGAACCCTTGTTGCTTGTAAACGTCTTCTCAAGAGGCTGTGCGTTTACTACCCTCCACATTTTTCTCTGTGTAAGTTAAATACAAACTGAAAAGTTGTCTGTGACAAAAGACGCATTGGGAATAGATGTTTTTTTTTCATGCCGATTCCCTGCATAGAACTGAGAGAATCAAGTGACGTCTGGAGTTCTTTGCAGACTGGGAAATAATTTGGCCAATCGTCAGAAAGTGCATTCATTGTCACAAGGTTGTTGCACGACTTTTTGGGCTCACTGTACTCTCAAGTTGAATGATTTCATATTTGCTGCTATTGAATGAGCACAAAGAGACTTTAGATTTTGGTTTAGAGTGTCCATGACACATTTACAGTATATTATTACCACCGCACACACCCCTGATTTTCTTCCTGCACCAAGACCAACAGCATTACTCACCTTGCACTTGGTTTTTACATATACAAGGAAAAAAAAATGATATTTTGAATATGATGCCTGCTGAACCAGGTGCCTTAATCAAATATATGAGAACACAAATCTGCACCTTTTTGGAGGGGGTTTCCCTACAGAAACAATAGGCTGGGTTTCCCAAAACCTAAAGTTGAAGACCTCGTTTTAACCCCAAATCAATACAGTTTGTTTAATAATCAGCGTGTAACAGCAGATAAAAGCTGTTTGCCATGTCTGGACGGAAAATCTAACTCTGGGTGGGTGTTCCCTCTTAAAATATTACTGAAGAAAAGCATAAATGACAACTTGTAAACTAAATTGATGTTGTTTTGGGAAACCTGGTTCTGTTTTTAACTCTTTCTCTGCCCACTACGCCACGTTATTGTGTTTTCTGTATTGGCTGCTGCTGCTATCACCGCTGGTGTGTCCATGTAGAGAAGAGCAAACTTCCACTGTGTCTGAGGCAGAGGGAGACTCGGGCCTGCTTTTTACCTAGTTAATTACAAAGCATTCTTCTTCTTCTTCTTCTTCTTTGGTTTCGACATGGAGCACTGTGTTGCTGCCTCTTGAGACCTTTTCGAGAAAGAAAAAAAACAAAAACACACACACACACACACACAACAGAACTTTCCGTTTCTTAACTTTGCTATTATGAAGTGCCAGACCCTCCTTGAAGTCAGTGTTGGCACTGAGTCGCAGGTTGCGAATGAAGCGACAAACTGAGCATGGAGGTAAACTGTGGTGCTAATCTGTCAGTGGCTGGGTGCTAACATGGCTGTGTTAAAAAGCTGTATTAGCCATATTATTCCTTCTGTTGATGACTCTGGTCAGTCTTGTGTTTCTGACTGCTGCACTGCTGTATGCTGACATAGCGAGGTATAACTCTGCTGCTGCTGCTTTGCTGATAAATGTAGACTAGTCTTCTTGTTGTCAGGATCCTGAAAGATCATGAATGTTGTATCTTTATATGGCCGCTGTCCTGCTTGTATGTTTAAACCTTTTTTATTAATATTATGGTTTGATATTTATGCTCTGACTCTGTCAAATGTTGCACGTTTGAATTTTTTTTTCCTAAATTATATTTTATTGCCTTTTTCCCTGATCCCAGTGTTCATGCCATTTGTTTGATATTTATTTGTTGAGTCCTGTAAATTAACATGTGAGGAGACAATTTGTTTAAAGTAGACTTTATAGCTTTTCCACTGAAGTGGGCTTTGCCACGAGTCAGAGACTTCACATGAGATTCACAGACACAAATTACAGTCACAGTGAAACATAATTGTCCTTGTTAATATTTACAACTTTGACAATAAGTACATAATAACCACAAAACGTATTTTTACATAGAAATGTTGTTAGATTTACTCATAGTACATCTGTAATATTAGCTTATCATGTACCTTGAATTTGTACAATCTAGAGATGCAAATGCCAACAAAGACAATCATTAATTAGTATTTGATTAGTTAATTGACAGAAAATAATCAAATGATCATTTTCATGATGCTTTTCTTTGTCGTACGTGACGGCACGATGAACATCTTTAGGCTTTGGGCTTTTGGTTGGACATCTGAAGACGTCAACTTAGGCTATGGGAAATTAACAGGCATTTTTTCACTATTTTTGACATTTTATAGACAAAACAAATAGTAAATAAGTAATATAATTAAATAATCGGCGGATGAATCAATAATGAAAAAAAATTTGCAGACTTAACTTAGTTCAAAATGGGTTTATGAATAATTCAATAAATCAAGAGATACAATAATTTAGATAAGTGGCAAACGGTCAGTTAGCTTAGCTTAGCATAAACTCAGCTGGCCTGTGTCTGTCCAAAGGTTACAGAAATCCACCTTCCAGCAAACCTAAAGCTCAGTAATTAACATGTTGTATCTGCTTCACCGATATAAGAATAAAGGTGTAGAAACAGAACTGACTTCACACTGAAACACTGTTTAAAAATCAGTTGGCTTAAACACATAGCAAACAACACCGGATTGGTCCATTAACAAACCTTAAATGTAAGTCACTGGAATAATTTGAAAGACGTTATAATCACTAAAATTACTACACATTCTGGCTTCAGTTATTTTCCTCTGTTCTTGTTCTCCTGGCCTGTTTAAGAAGCTGCAGATCTGCAGTCTCATTGTGACTCTGAGTAATCTGTGAATCCCATGAAGCGTTCTGTCATTGGAGGTTTGACGCGGTCCGAAGGGGGGAGTAGAAACCCTAAACCAGGCTCATCGAGTCAGCAAACAGAACCTCACCTTGACTCAACTCTTCTTTTGTCATGACTCTGGACTGAGGTTCAGGTGCTCCACAGCCTTGGAGTTAGGTTAGGAGTTAGCTCGCCTGCTAACTTTGGTGGGGAAAATTTGAAAATTTGATCATGATCATTTGATCAACTTTTCTGGGAAAACTTCACCACTGCGCCAGAGATGTTTCGCTCCTTCTGGGTGCTTTTTTTTTTTTCTTTGTTGTTGTTTTTTCAGAAGGGCTTTGGTTTGCAGTTGTCTCGTCAGGGAGCTCCTGAGATTAGGGTCTCTAAAGGCTGGTGGGCAGAGACCCCTTACCCTCCTCTGCAACGATTCGTGGGGAGGGGTTTTATTTCCTCTTCTGCAGACTGATCTGATTAAAGCAAACCACAACAACCCACCCTCAGTAATAAAAACAAAACCCCTCTTTCTATATTTACACACGTCCAAATCATCATCCAACACTGTAATGATTTACATCTCCTTCCAAACTTGCCAAAACACATGGAGCGAGAGACACTTATCAAAAATATAATGTTTATCCTGAAACATCTGTTCTGTTTCTTTTCTTTTTTTTTCCCACTTTTGATAATAACGACAGACAGTAAGAAGATTTTATAGGAAATCCATACAAGTCCAAACATGTAGAGGATGTGGGAGGTATCGGTCATTCTGAGCTCCACAGCTACATGCCATTGTTATGATGCTTCTGGTCTTGTATGGTAACTTATTTGACTAGATCAACAGCATGGGATCTTTCTGTAGTTAGTCCTGTGTGTGTTCCTCTCACCAGTCTCAGTAGGAAGGCTGTACTTCATTGCTAAGTGCTCTATAATAGATCTCTTGGTGATTATAATTTCATAAAGAAGCAAAACCTGCAGAAAGTGTATCCTGCTGAAACTAACTTGATCCTCTCTTTAGCAATGACGTCTATATTTGTAGTTCACATATATGCCTGTTCAAATACAATATCTTGACAGTTGTTATATTTATGTTGTGTAATAAATGTCGTGCTGGGTTTATACTTTTGTTTTGACTAACTTTTTCTTTTTCTTTTACATTGTATTTTTTTTTCTTGGAGGCACAATGGGTGGTTTTATGCACAGGCATGAAAATGTAAAAAATGTTTTTTGGTTTGTACTGTAACAGCTCATTCTGTTTCAGAGCTTCTGACAGTTTTTGTCTCTGGCTGCTCCACATCCTGCGGACACCTGCCCTGAATCTCTGTTGTGTTTTTGTGCCTCTCTCTTTCTTTTTTCTTTCTGTCTTATTTTTTTTTTCTTTTGAAATAATTCTTTCTCTGTTGTATCAGCCAGGAGTTGGTACCACAGCATTGCTTGTAACCACAATAGTCTGATTATGTTTATTGATTTTAATATCAAAATAATAAAACCATTAGCACCCCATCCTGACTCTTGTATGTTTAATTGGTTGGTTGTGAAACTGTGAGCAAGTGGGTTTCAGATTCCTGAGGTGAAGACTCAAGTGTACACACTAATTTGTACTAATTTGGTTTTACTTAATTTTACTTAATTTTCATAGAATAAATTAAAATCGCCCTGCAGGATAAATAATGAATATCCATCTATCTATGATGGTATGGTCCTTTAGAAAAAAAGAGGTTTGTAATTTCCTTAAACTAGTGGGCACTGTAATTTTAATAATTTAATACAATATAATCTGGTACTCTAATATTAAGCATTTACAGCACCAGGATAATGTGGGATTGATTTAAATAAATGCATGGACTGCAGAATCCATCATAATGAAAGAACAATACGCCCAGTCAAATAGTGTGGCTCCAATATGTGTGATCCTGTAGTGTTTTAAGTTCAACAATAAATTAATGAAACCAGGGTCTGGAAAAGTTCTAAATGTGAAATTTTCCAAGATTAATCAGCAACTGAAGGAAACATTCAGTTCCATAAGACCACAAGGTGCAACATCACATCATCTACATCAGGTAGTGGACTTTAGTTCCCGTTTTCCTCTTATTAAATCGCTACATTAAATGTATAAATCACAAAATACACAAGCAGTCAATAGTTAGCTTAAATCTTTCCAACACTTTCATAACAGGGCAAATTTGGTATTAAATCTTGGAGAAAGTTTGCTAGTGTTCAGATGAAATACTATAAAAGAACTTTTTTTATTTTATAGAAATTTTTCATTTATTCATGTACAGTAACAATTTTTCAGGTTCCCAACCCTCCTTCCCTCTTTTCTTGATTAAGTTTAACTCAACTCATAATTCTTTTGCACTTACAAAGAATGAGCAAAGCAACAGATTTTTAAAAATATTGCAGAAATATATTTTAGGAGACCCTGGAGGTTAAATAAATTGCTGTTTCTCATGACATGTGACTCTCATGATTAATTCTTATAATTTAATTATTATTTATTTATTTAACATTTAACTACTTGTTAATATTTTCTTATATTTTATTTCATAATTTCATTGATGAAATATGTTATTATACCTTATTTTATAACAACTGATGCTTTTTTTTAGGTTATCATACTATACTGTGTTGTGTACAGTCTTTTTTTTCCTCCTATAAAACTATATATTTCAAGAAGGAGAAAGCTATGGTAAGATTAAATAGTTGTATTCTTTTTTTTCAGTCATATATTCAATCGTAGATTAACAGGGAGCTTTAAAGGCTGCAGTTAACAGCCACCATAACTAACTCTGTTGCTTCGCCTTTCGTAGAGCGCCTTGTCTTTTGGGCGTCCAACTTGCCGTACAAAAACAAACATGGCGTCTTCTATGGACGTCCACGTCCGAATTTGTGGACAAGAAATTATAAAATATGACCTAGAAATCAAGGCTCTCATCCAGGTAAGAGCTAAAAACTTGTTGTTTGTCATTAGGTTTTTTCTCATGTTGGTGTTGGTTTTATTCTGGAAATGTGTCCGTGAAACAAACGGGAGCTGAACTTTACTCGGTAAATGTTCAGACACGATAAAAAGAGTGGGAGTTGTCTCTTTTATCATTGTAATGGTAACAACTTTGTTTAACTTTCTTCGGGTTTATCCCCTCGGTGTCTGTGTGAGGTATTTGCAGATATGAAACGTAAACTTTCACCAACAGATCGACAGCATTAACTTTTAACGTCTGTTTTTGGGGCGTTTTTGCTGTGAGTCATTGATAAATTAACATAACACAGCAAACACGTCTGCATCCCGATAGAAACAAACACTGCTCCACAACTCAACCTGACTCTGTTTGCTGCCTTTCTGAATATCTCTGGGTTTTGGTCAGACGAGACAGATTTTACAGACCATTCATTCATCGAAAAATAATCCGCAGATAAATCCACTGAGAAAATGAGTTTCAGCTCTAAGATTTCTGTTTATAAATAGTAATTGCATGGATGGTTAATCAATAAAGGGATACAAGTAAAATCAATAAATCAAAAGAGCTGTTTCCTGTTCTGTATATTGACGACTATTTTATTATTTCATTTCTAACAGTAATTTTTTCGATATGTTTTTTAAAAAAATCATAAAGTATGATAAAAAAAAAAGACATTTACACTAGTATTTTTTTAAGATTGCTAATTGAATGATCATCAGTTGTAATTTCACTCTGGTACCTCTGCATTAATCACCACCGGACAGTATGTTACCACATATATTAAAATATATATTATTTATTAGATTTTATTTTATTTTATTTTTTAATTTATGTAATGAATTAATTGGCCTATGGTTCTAGTCAGGTTGTATTTTCCAATACAACACTTAATTGTGTGTGTGTGTGTGTGTGTGTGTGTTACCTACAGGACATCAGGGATTGCCCTGGACCACAGTCTGCTCTCAAGGAGCTCAACTCTCAGGTCAAAGAGAAGTTCAACAAGCTCAGACTCAGAATTCAGGTCAGCCTCAGCCACGCTTGCATGCTGTGTTGCATCTGACAGATGTCTTGTTGAAAATCCAAATTGTTTTATTCAATGTGGTGTTTTGCTGTTGTTTGTCAGGACCTGGAGCAGATGGCCAGAGAGCAGGACAGAGAAACGGACAGACAGGCTATTCAGGCAGAGACAGAGAGCCAGCGAAGACAAATGCTGAGGTGTTTTGATTCACACACACAACCAGCATCTTCATTCCTCCCTTGAAACCATTAACATTTTTAATATTAGTAATCCCACTAAAATGCCAGCATTAAGTCCAGTGATGAAGTGAGTCAACCGACCGGTGTGTCTCGCTCTCAGTCAACACATTAAAACCAACTATTGTTTTCACCTCTTTGCACATTGCATCAGTTTCTTGGGCTCTTGAATTAAGTTAAGAGGTTGTAAAAGTTATGTTAAAAAAGTTATGTTGGACTTTAAAAACTTCTGCCTGTTATGTATTGGTTATGATGCTATTGTAAGCTCGTAGTTGCTGTTCAGATTTTATTGATTAGTACGCTGTTCTGTGATGAGCATGACATTTAACACATATTTCCAAAAAAGTCGCTTAAATTCTAGATGAAGAAAAGAAAGAAAAAAGTTGAGTAAAGGGTTACACAGCATGTACACAAAACATCATTAGACAAAACAGACTAGATGAGATGAAGGAAGTTCTCAAAGTTGGTCTCTGTGTTATTGTTCCTGTGGATTCCAGTAACCAGACAGCGTGGAGGAAAGCTAATCTGGCTTGTAAACTGGCCATAGACAACATGGAGAAAGACAAGCTGCTGCGTGGAGGAGAAAACCAGAGCACCAGGCAGAGGTAAGTGAAGTTCTGCTCAGACTCTTGTGGTGGTGAAATATTGATTCAATCAGCTTCACGTTTGGGTGTAAACAGGAAGTATAATGTTATCATGGAGTCATTTAGCTTTGGGCTGATTTACAACCAGAGCTCCGCTCTTATGCCTCAGCCAGAGCCAACATATTACTGCTTGTCTGCTGTAGTGCAGTAACCCTGCATCACGTGGCCTTGTGTGTGTATGTGTCTCAGGAAGGTGACTAAAGAAAGCCTAGTGGAAACCAGCAGCAACATCACGGAGAGTCTGATGTCCATCAGCAGGATGATGGCTGAACAGGTGAAGCAGAGCGAGGACACCATCGAAACACTGGGTAAAAAAAAACTGTACTTTGTCCATGTGTTTGTGTACTTGTGTGTGCAAAAATTGAATCCAATTCACATTTTCCCTTTGAAATTCCAGTTTCTAGTCTTCTTTTGTGTCTCAATCTCTAATTTTCTTCCCTCTTAAACCATTAACACCTCTCCTCCTCCTCCTCCTCCTCACCACAGCCACCTCCTCCAGGACGGTGCAGGAAACTAACGAGGAGTTTAAAAGCATGACTGGAACCATCCACCTGGGGAGGAAACTGATCCTGAAGTACAACCGGCGGGAGCTGACCGACAAGCTGCTCATCTTCCTGGCTCTGGCCCTGTTCCTCGCTACCGTCCTCTACATCCTGAAGAAACGTCTCTTCCCCTTCATTTAGCCAACTGGCTGGATCACACACCTGCTGATAAGACGAATGTTTTCCAGGTATTCTACTCAGCGGGTATGGAGTTTAAGTATAGACTTCTAGGGGAGTTAGAAGCTGCACATAGAAACTCCTTTTACCTTCTTTGGAAGCCTCATTTTTAGTCTGAACAAGATGCAGCATGTGGGTTTATAAAATGGGAATGAAGGATTTTGTAAAATCAAATTAAGTGGAAGGAGCTTAGTGACTGAAAACTGGGTTTATGAGGTTTCATGTAACAAGAGTGACAGGTTTAAAGTCTCAGCATGCTTCAAACCAACCTGGTCATACGTGTTGTTTGGCACTGTCTAAAGGCAAGAGCTTCTATAATTGTTGTTAACAGCCACACTTAAGGGCAGGGGCAAAACGTCTGCTGTAATTCTCCTGGCTGCTTCACGCTTCCTCCCTGAGCGCTCTGTGAGCGCTGCAGTGCCGTCTCGAGGCGATGATTGTATGTATAATTTGAGGCTGCACATTTTCAGACAGTCTCCACTTAAAGGCATAATGGTGACAAAAGTAGAAAAGAGCTTTGAGAGAACTTCAGCTTCTGCCTGTTTTCACACATCTGCATCCCAGACCAGATGTTGCATGAAAATGGCACATTGAAGCATACTGAGGCATTAATACCTCATCTGGCATTCAGGACCAACCAGGGTCAAGGCTACAGTATGCAGTAAACTTTGTTTTTTTTTTAACTTTCTGTCAAATTACAATCTGTGTACACGTGTGTTCAAGAGAGAGAGAGAGTGTGTGTTTGCCTGCTTTGAGTGGCTACTTCAAAGACACTGTTGTTCCAGTTACTGATGAGTTCACCTTGTGCCTTTCCTCCTTCCAATTGGATGTCCAGACTACTAAACCAGAAATGTGATTACTCGCTCATTCTGTGAAGGATGTCTGCCATGCTGGGTCAGTGACTGTTGAACAAAAGGTCTGTTTGTTTGAATGAAGTAGAATATATTTCCAACAAATGGCAGGTTATGTTGTTGTGCAGCGTTACCACAGATCTGCCAGTAGATGTCAGAATACCCAACATTATGTCACTAGTCGAGATGCTTCACTCTGAACTGGTATAAAGAACCGTTAAACAGGTCAGGACTGACTTAATTAACACACTTCTCACTGTTCAGTGACATCATTGTAGTTTATTTAATTTCAATCAAAATTGCTTACAAATGTATGTTTAGATTCATTTAAATAAAAACTTACAAAATATAGCTTGAAACCTGGGGTCTGTATGAAATGTGATCGTTCAAGTAGAACATCAAAAATACATATTTATTACGTGTCACAACCGAAGAGTGCTTCCCTTCCTGCAGACTGCACCCTGACTGTCTACAAGAGAACGTTTGATAGTGTGCCAAGTACACGGTCCATAAAATAACAATGCTCATAAATACAAAAACAGACTTAAATAGGTAGAATACTGACTTTCAGCCATCAGCTGCACTTGAGCTACAGACAAATTCCCTGTAGTGTTTCCTTGTGTGTGTCCATGCCCGTTGCTGCAGGATGCAGCCACTGTGGTTTATTGTGATGTGGAAGTGAGGTAGATAATTGGTTTTCATCCTTGTACAAAGTCAAATGCAAAGAAAAATATTAATAGCACAAATACCCAACAGATTAAATAAGTTATGTTGCATTGCCTTCACCAGCAATACTACACTGAATACTCTAGTAAAACTAGTACTACTACCACTACTTTTCCTTATTCTACTCATAATATAATGGTAATAAGTGCACTTATTATCTTTGTAGCTTTGTGTACCCTGTCTGCACCTCAGCCTGCATAGCTGCGTGGCTCGCCCTTCACTCTATGACGCAGTAACATTGGTTTTCTCAGAGACTGGGAAACCAGATTCAGTTGCGTTGTCAATCTGATTGAGCCCTCTGCTGTCGTCTGATTCGGCTGCTCTGGTTGGCTGCTGCACGGGTCCCTGAGCAGTGATAGGCCAGGGCACGGTAGGTGGTGGAGTGGTGGTGTGCTGCGGAGCGTCCGATTGGCCGAGGGAACAGGTGCCGCTGAAGCTTCTGCACAGCGCCCCCCAATGTTGCTCGCACTGCCCACGCAACCGCCGGCTGACCCACGACCTGACCTCCTCTCCACACTTCAACAGGAAGTTCACCAGCTCCACGTACGGTCTGGTAGAAGAAGAAAGGAAAAAAAATGTTAAACTGTCAACAGAAAGTGAGGCTGGAGTAACTCTTACTGAACAGCGGATACTGTGGCAGGATTTGGTTTTGGACTCTGAATTTTTCTTAATTTCCCAAATTTCTCAAGAGTTAATTGATTTAAAGTCACCGTCATTAGGTGACCTGTCCCACAGCAGCTTAAATAAGTCTTTTTCACTTTTTCACTTTGATGTCACAGTATGACTGTGTCACTAATAACACTAACAACAGCTCAGTTCTGTTGACAGTGTAACAATAGTTGGGTTTCTGTTCACCCATTTTTAAGCACATTTTTTGTTTGCGTGCAAAAAAAAAAAACAAAAGCAAAAAGGTTTTACTCTTGGCTGAGCGGAAAAAGTTGGTGTATTGATAGAAATGAAGTAGAAACAGACTCATAAATTTAAATCATGACAGACATGAAGCATGTGACTTGAAGTTTCTGCTGCACTGAAGATGCCGAAAATGGTGGAAGATGAAAACTGAAAAGGAGGTGGAGACGGTAAAGCTTCCTCAAATTAATATATGAACATGCAGCAGCTAAAGGTAAATCAGCCGTTATGAACGGCCACATGTCACGACCACATAATTGCTGGTTATTTGTCAGTATGCGTGTGTCTCTCTCACCCCGGAGGAAACATCAAGTGGAACTGGACCAGGCTGCCCATGGTGTCCATGTGGTCCCGTACTGCCAGGCACAGTTGGTGTTTGGAGTAGCACTCTCTCTGGAGCGAGAACACCATCTCTTTGACCGCTGAGCACCGGCGGCTCACACAGCTGAAGCGCTGTCGAAGTCCCAGCGCCATGCACCGCAATGCATCCTTCACAAATGACTTGCCCTGGGAGAAGGAGGAGGAGGAGGAAGAGGAAGAGGAGGAGAGCGACAGGAGGAATCAGTGGGATGTTTCTGATGGCTGGTTTAGCAAAGCTACACATTCTGAGCAATCGGTCAATGTCAAATCTGGCCTTGGATGTTTCATCTTCCCTGCTCCTGCCCATCCCCATGTCTCTCCACTGTACCGTGGAATAAAATAAAACTACATTCTTTTCATTTTTGTGTACATTGGATCCATGCTTGACATGTGTGGTCATCCTCTGGAAAACATTAGTTTAGAAAAGATTCAAATTGTTTTCAAGTTTATCTCAATAAACCACATAAGTACACTGAACGAGTTGTTGGTTGCTGCACTAATCCCTCTAAGTGACTGTGGCTCTTTTATGAGGAGGAGGGATGATTACAACAGTCTGTAACTCTCTCAGTCTACATATATAAAAAAAACAAGCTTAAAAACACTGTAGGGATGATTTCTTGAGGAGATGAGAAGAACTTATTGGAGGCCGGAGGATCTGACAGATATGGAATAATATAGTAGATACTGGAAGGTGGAAGCTCACATGCATTCAGGAAATATTGAACACAGATCTTATATAGGTTGTAACATGTTTTACCAATATACCTGACCATACATAGTAACTCCTGACTACTGTAAGTCAATATCTTCTTGCATATCTGCTAGACTCCCTGGTGCCATGTAAGAAAGCAAACATCACTTTACTTCCAAAGCCAAGGAGCACGTCATGGACTAACTACATCAGTTTGTGGGGTTACAGGATACGTAAAGACAGACCCATACACAACCAGCTCATCCACTGTTTAGTATGACCCCACTGTGTGGAGCCGGGCCTGGAAGCTATAAGATTTTCTTTGTCCTGCTCTGTGGACTCTTTGGATTTGCGGAGCTTTACATTGCAGCAACCGCAGCTGTTAGTTACTCCAGATATATTACATTAGCTCAACACGTCTGTTGGGTCTCTTTGAATGTACTAACAAGTACGGATATGTTATAATGAAATTACAGTGAGTTTACATTCTTCCTCATCATACTTACAATATATGGACTAATCAGCTCTGATCTACTATTAACTCTCAACTAATATCAGAACAGTGTTTAATTTATATATCTTATTGTCACATTAAGTGCATATTTAAGATGCCTTCACAGGCATGGACATATCACTGAACTGGCATACTGGACACAGGCCCAGGGACCCAAGGGGTCAGGGGGCCTCTGTATGAAGTGACTGTTAACATCTCTTGTTGGGAAATTGATCAAATAACTACAGAGGGATGCAAAATAACACAAGAGACACCAAAACGACTAGAAAAAGACAAACTGACCAAGAAGAAACACAAAAGGACCACAGTGAGACAAAATGACAATTAAGCAATGCGGTATGACCAAAAAGATCTCTTGAATCCATGGCTCTTGCTCCTGTGAACAAGGGGCAGTGAAGGGCCCATTGCTCAAAATCTGTCCCTGTTTACAGGGTACTCCTTTTCAGCTGCAACATTAAAAAAGTCAGCCACAGACAGCAATCTGAACCAATTCATGGAGCGGACATTAGCTTCATTTGCTGGCTGGCTGCAGCTGATAAAATCTGATAGTTGACATTTCAGCCGATAAAACTGACGGCTAGAAATGAGACGACACCTTCTTCTACCTCTGCTCGAAATCAAGGACCCATTTTTTTTTCAAAAATTGTTTTGAGTGTCAAATCTGCAACTGTTATCACTGTGTGTGAAAATGGAAAGCTCGACAGCCGTAACAGCAGTGGCCCTTTTGTAGTCCCCTCTTGCTGGATGCCCCACTGTGTTAACTAGTACTAATAAACTAGTCCTTAATGAGGCTGATAAAGGCGGAGTTTGAGATTTTCACTGCGAGACGATCGGCTAAAAAGAGAATAAAAAGCTCAGCAGAGCTGCAGAGTTGGGTGATCATTCTCTGTCACTGTCCCCGTTACACATATTGACATGTTGTGAATGAGCAGGTCACATCTATAGTTAGGGTCACAGCTATAGGGTGAACGTATGTATTACAAGAAAATACATGAGTTGTAGGAAAGTGCAGTATTTCCTTACAGTGAGCTATACTGTATGGCCATTAACACACTGTAACTTAAAGCAGCTGTAATGTTGCTATGGTGACTTGTTGTCTAATTTAGCACCACCCAACCAATCAGAGATAGGTACTTCCTACTGCGACTACATTTGCATTTCAATAAATCTTATTATATTGCATCCTATTGTTCGTCAGTGTATGATAAATCCAGTGCACAGTCACTCACAGATCCTTATTGAACATCATCCGCTGCGCCTGTTCATGCTGCAGACACATTTGACCTGCATCACTCTTGCATGCACTTCTATTCTAGTAAAGTAGACAGGCTGTTCCCTCTCTCATTTCAGTTCCCCTCTCAGATTGTTCTGTAACTAGTGCCATGCATAACTATACACTGCTCCTTATATGACAAACATTCCTCACAAATGACTGTAATGACTGAAGGGATTAAATGAAATAATGACATGTATCCAAATATGTCTGATCACAGTCTGCCCTCGGCCGCTGTTGAGCACGGTTTCAGACAGTGTTAGCAAATGCAAATGAGGCCTGATGGTAAAGAAACGACTTGTGTCCCCACCTGTGAGTCGTAGCGCCCAGCGTTGTGCAGCAGGGTGAGACAGATGTGGTGCAGCCCTTGGATTTCACAGGAGTTGTTGTTGAAACACTGAAACATCCCACAGCCAACATCCCCTGAACTCACCAGACAACTCTGAATCTCCACTGCGAGGGACAGAAAGAGTGATCGGTATGAACCTCGCTACAGTGAAACCACAGTGGAGAGTGCGTTGTGTCTTCTGTTTTCTGCTGCAGAGGACACTATGAGCACAACAATGACATCACACATCAGGATGAGCTACAGTGCGTTAGTTTAACAGTTTGCTGTTATTAAGGAAGTTGTGAGTCTGATGTTCTCGTGTGGGGACATCTTGTTCATCTCAGTTTTGCTTTCAGAGAAGTTGAACCTTTCACGCCGTCTCGGTGATGGTCTGTCCTCACACAAGCTTGACAAATTATACACCATTTGAAAGATCGAGGTCTCAGGTGGAAATGCTTTCAGGATCCCCACCTGTCGACACCGAATCGGTTCAGACTTGTGACTATGGCTCCAAAGTGTTTTCCATACAAGTTATACAAAGAAGAAGGACAGAGCTGCTGTTTAAAGGAGCGGGGTTATGTCTGTTATCAAAAGGGCTGAAGAACAGGAACCTTTTTATTTTGGATACATTATTTTTGGGGCTGTTTGGTAACAGGTTACGTTGTCCTACCTCACTGTGGTGGACAGCAGGGGTGAGGCTGAAACTGTCCAGCATCAGTGATGGACAACGAAGCTTTTACTTTACCCAAAGCCATGTCTCATCTCAGTTAGATAATTAGATATTTGAACTAATGATTAATTGTCTTTACCAAAGTTAAATAAAAATGTTGTTTTGAGAAGAGACTGAGGACATTGACTGGTGGACATGAGACTGATAACTCTTTGTTGGGAGGCTTCAGTTCGGCTAAGTTAATCTTTAACCAGCATGTGGGCCTGTTACTCTGCTGCTGTTCTGGCTGTTGTGCGCCTTGGTACCGCCCGTCGCTGCTGCTCTGGATGTTGTGCAGCCTGCAGGTCAGCTCCGGGCCGGAGGCGCACTCATGCACCGCCCCGCTGGTACGGAGGGAATGTGCTTGGACAGGATCGGGCCGCCGGAGCTGCGCATTGAATTACAAGCCACCAACAGAGCAGGAGAGCAAACAGAGAGGCGCACTCTGCTGCCCGGTACGGCACGGCCCGGCACGGCACGGCCCGACGCACGACCCGGCCGATGGTATAGTTCAAACTCACAGGCTTGTACGGCGTGTAAACCATCCGTGTTATTTTAACGATGCAATGTAGGACCCGCATAGACAAGACACAAATAATATTGTGTTGTGAGCTGATAAGGTCACCTCAACGCACTGCTAATAAACACACCAGCCTATACAACCGCCTGCATTAACATATTATTCTTACCACAGCAACATTATAGCCAAGTGACAATATCAGTGAGCATTGATAATGAAGGTGTCATCCGGTGAGAAAGGAAGCACAGAGCGGTCCAGAGAAAAGGGGGCATGTGTGAACAACCAGAAACACAGATCCTCCTGCAGAGAGGGCTCCGTGCCGGACCCGGGGTTCACTGAGAGCCAGGCCGCCTTGCGCACACTTTGAATTTAGTATTTTCTAACAATTAAAGCTCAAGTAACTGATCGAGGGTGGGTATTTCTGGAGAGCACCCATGCGCAAGCACTCAGAATAAGAGTTAACACATCAGGTAAACATCTGGACGCAGCGTGCCGCGCAGGTCCCGGCTCACCTGTGCTCTGCAGAGACAGTCGCCTCTTGGCCGGGCTCGCTGGTTTCTCCTGGACGTCATGCGGATCCACGGTCAGTACCTGTTGACAGGCCAGGAGCAGGAAAAACACAAAAACCAAGGCGGACAAGTTGGCCGGCATGTCTGAGGCGAAGCGGAGCTCAGTGGTTTCTGTCCGGTTCGCGGCGGGAGTGTAGCCTTGCAGACGGGTTTCCACTTCCCAGCATGACCGCGGCGTGAAGGGCTGATATATATATAAAGCTGAACGGGAGGTGCGCGTCCACGACGATCTGAGTGAAGGGAGCTTGTGTCTCCACCAATCACGGCGCGGCACCGTGGACGCGCAGCCACACTGGAGCTTCAGGTTTATCATTGATGAGAGACAAAGAGGAGCGACAGGAGTGGATTTGATGGGTCTGAAAAAACTGGCTGACTGATGGTCTGGTGTAGGTTTGTCCTGTTTTTATTATTTATCCAGTGACTGAAGGATGAATGGAGGAGAGAAACAGGGGCAGGCAGAAGGAGTGAGGGTCCGACCGAGAGAGAACTAGACAAGAAAAGAAATCCCACATTTATAAACTCCCCAAAAAGTAAAAAAAAAGTTCTTATAAGGTCTTCCTGTTCCTCCGGAGTCTGCAGGGGTACGTGAAGGTCAACCACTCAAGACATCCACACTCAATTAACCCGCCAGCCAGCCGTGTGTGTGTGTGTGTGTGTGTGTGTGTGTGTGTGTGTGTGTGTGTGTGTGTGTGTGTGTGTGTGTGTGTGTGTGTGTGTGTGTGTGTGTGTGTGTGTGTGTTGAGGGTTAGCAGCTGCCTTCTTGGCAGGGAGACGTGCAGTGAGGAACGTATCAGAAGCACCCAGACTGAAAGAGAGAGCAGGAGTATGTGAGGAGGGTTAGGTTTTCCAAATTGTTAGAGTGCTACATTCCTATAAACTTACTTTTTTTTTCTCACATCATGTCTGTCTAACATACTTTCTATATAAATACACCTATAATAGCTATACGTAAATACAAAATATCCAATATTACCACCATTTATAAAGGGTTTAAAGTAGCTTTAAGATTTGTTAAAAATCGTTAACAGGAAAAGAAAGTTGGGTTGCCAGGTTGTGTAAAATCCCTTCAACCACTTGTTTCTGAACAAGATTAAGAGTCTATGCACAGCAGCTACATGCAAACAATGACAATGCTGATGTTTAATGTGTCCACCAACTTAGTTTTGCGTGTTACCCTGCGACTGTTGGCACTGGCTGATGGGAATATTGCTTAATGAAAAGTTATGGGGATCTCAAAAGTTATTACAATTCATCCTCTGGGTCCTGTAAACGTGTGAACTAAATTACATCCAAAGGCTGTTGAGACATTTCACTCAAAACCACAAAATGTCAACCTCATGGTCAGAGTGTCACTGAAGTCGTTATTGTCCATCCTCTGAGGACCATGTAAAAACTTTCATCGCAGTTCAATAATAGGCCTACATGTTGAGACATTTCAGTCTGCACCACAATGATGGACTGAGCCACTAGAGTCTATAGAGAGAGTAAAACATGATGAGGAGGGTACTAAGGCAAATCTCCGCCAAAATCCATTTAACAATTCATATTTAACTACTGACTTCAAGTCTTTATTAAGATTTATAACAACAAAAGTGAGAAACCCATGAGCATGAGCAAATTTTGATTACCAACATTTAAAACAAAACACCGTTACCCTTCCCCCAACATGACCCTGAGTCTGACCTCACCCTCAAAACCAAGTCTCAACCTTGAACCTTGTCCTCTGTAGTAATGGGGACCGGCTCAAATGTCCTCACAACGCAGAAATGTTATTTTATATAAGGCTGTATCTGTCTCAGTATTTCATCACTCCTTTAAATGCGGATTGAAGCTGAGTTCAGCTTTGTTTTCTTCTTCATGATGCGTTCAGATCTTGCAGCCTAGTTGTCGTGGTTGTATTTTTTGATTCATAACGGCCATGACCTCTGGCCATTGACATCCACAGAGGGACAGGTCACAGTCATGTGACACCGTGACATTGGCATCTGCATGTGAGCCAAACAAATACCTCATACCTCTCACCCCTCTGCCTCCTTAGGTTTATCTACACTGCATCCAAGAGGCCGTCAGTGAACATGGTTGAGAACAAGTGTGTGTATGTTGCAGTGGGAGGTCAAGGTAGAAAGACGTGTTTATGCGTGTGTGTCCATACAGGGGCCCAGTTGGGGAAGATACGCTCTGACAGGGGCTAATGTTTGAACGTTTGGACATCGGTTGGAGGGCTTCTTTTTTTTTCGCAACCTTTCCCGCTCATTCTCTGTCTCATACTGCTTCAAAACAACATCCCATAGCTTCCCTAAACACAACCCCTGATGACCACCCACACAATGACCCTTCACCCCGACACAGAACACACACACAAACACTCAAACACAGACTCACATGCCCAAAATGGCACACTAACGCACACAGACACTACTGTGCAAACAGCACACATGCAGGACCCTCTTGCACTCTTGTCTCTTGCATGATCGTGTTGTAAACAACATTCTACATGTCTGACTCTGTGTGTGTGTGTGTGTATACTGATCAAACTCACAAATATCTTCTTTGTGAGCATTGATCTGAGGAGGAAGCACTGCAATAACCTTTGGGTTTATAAACTCTTACATGTGATCAGCTGTTTTGTTCTTATGTGTCTCTTCATGCAAACCGCAGACAGATTTGCTACATTTTAATGTGCTGAGGTTTTGACATATTTTCCTCCACTGCAATAAAGAAAGTTGTTATTTCATCTGTGGGAAACTTTCGCTTTTGAAAAACTCAACAGGATCATGTTTTTGTTCAGTAAAAATAGGTCCAGTGAAAAGGTGAGGCCTACAGGTCATCCAGTTTCCAGGACTTTGTCTGTTTTTAAGACAAGCTGCTGCTGAGATTTTAAAAACACAACACATTTTTGATGCTTTAAATGTTGTTTGGTGTAAATAAGAAAATGTGATTTATTTTGGGGAGGGGGGAGTTATAAAGCACTGTATTAATTAATATCTTATTTGACCATAAGATCAAGTACTCATTATTTTTTTTAACAAATGAATGCATTAATACATTGATTAAACAGTTGCATATTTCATTAATCTTCACATGTGAATGGTTATTGGAATAATTATAAATGAATAGACTGATCACTGTGACTGCATGGGACAATGACTAGGATTTCACCCACACACACACACACACACAGACGTGCGCGCAAACAAAGAACAGCAGATTTACAGACACACACTCTGACACACATACTTGTGTTAAAGTATAGATCAGTCTTCTGCCAAAAACAAGTAGTTAAATCAATGAAGTTACACAACGTGTGATGACGCACACACAGACACTCAAACCTGGTTTAAGCTTCTCTACAAACTGATTCTTAAGGGAAACATAAACAGAACAGACACAGGGGAACCACATATGGCGTAAGTCTTTTTACAGACAAACTCTTTGAAATATATGATGCAGGATTTTTTAAACGCTGTGATGTACGCAGTGTACTTCCAACTTCCTGATGAGTCAGTGAAGTCACTCAGTACAACTTGTGGCTTCAGGTTGCATACCTCATACAGTAATACAGCTATGGTCCTGTCTCTCATATGCAGATAGGACATGTAATATGAGTAGCAGCAACAGCAAAACCATTTCAGAAGGTGGAGTTAAGAGGTTTTGTCTTTAAAATATCAACCTTTGGATTTTTTTGTTTTGGTGGATTCTGCCTGTAAATTACCAACATGTGAGAACAACTACCCCACCCGGTGGTACTATTTTGAAATTATGGGCTCTCCTCTCTTTTCACTGCAGCAAATACACAAAGTTACTGCCATCACTAAGAGGAAATGATTGATTATGTTGCTTACATCTTTTCACAGATTTACCCACTATCTTACATACAGTCCATCAGAGTAGCAGAACATCTTTACAGATAAAAGCCCCAAAGTAAAACGGTACAAACAAAAAGAAGACAGAGAGGAACCTTGTTGTCAACTGTGTTTAGTAAAGATGGGGTGCATAATCAATACTACATACTCAATACAAGCACAAAAGGAAACCTGATGTTGTGTGATGAAAAATGAAGGCCTCTAGAGACTGAAGAAAATATATTTACATACATTTCTTGAAATAATTGCATGATCTTCTTCCTCTAATCCTCTCAACTGGAAATCAAACAGCACATTCACTTCACTCATCAGTCTGAATCAGAGTAGACAGAGTTTTCAGGTTTAAAATATAGTTATTCAACATGTTATTAGTGGAAAATGTCTGTAAATGCCTACACGTACACAAGCACCCTGAGTGAAAAATCTGCATTACATAATATACAACACTCCAAAATAAAAATATTGTCCGATAAGAGGTTAAAAAAAACAGTGACCTAAAGATTCAAAAGTAATAATCCAGATTTGTGCCATGCAGTGCAGTGACAGTGCAACTTCTCCGGCTGTATCCTCGTGCAGCACAGACGGGCAATGAAACAACACCTGATGCTGAACATTTTGAATGCAATAACGCTCCTGGCTGCAGTCCCTTAATTAGGCATAACAGGAAACAACCTCCTCCTCTCGTGTGATGCTACAACTTTCAAAAGGCTAACGTAGCCATACAACATTGTGTGTAGACCAGCATGTGTACCTGCAGCAAGAGAGAAAATACAGATGTCCTCACTGTATCTCTAAACTGTTCTTGATCTTAGACTGTGCTTCAGTTTTTAAACAGACCTCAGGGGGTTTTGGGGCCACAGGCCGACGGGGCCTCCTGAGGTTCTATCTGTTCAGATGGCGCAGAGTTAGAACTTAAGGCGCTTTCTTCCCTCCTGTCTCCTGACAGGAAGTCATGGATGGCAGTTTCTATGTGCGGCCGGAAAGTGTGGTTCATTTTGGGGTCTACAACCTGAGTGATGATCCTGTCCACACCGGACTCCAACATGCCCGATCTAAAAAAAACACAACGCAAACAGGGGTTAGACCTACTTATTCATAATTATCTATTCAGTTATTGTTACACTGAGCACAGGACCTGTAATGAAGCAACAAGCACTCACTGAACAACACTTTGCCTGAGTCCATTCCTCATCTGGTTCTTGTTGATAGACGGGTTCCAGTCTTGTGTGCTCAGGTGCGATGTGACAAAGTTGTCAACTTTCTGTCGCAGGTTCTGGTAGGCGGGCTGGCGGCAATGACAGTGACAGCAATGTAAACTCTGACAGTCGGTGTGCAAAAGTTTGGCAACCCCTTGGCTAATTACACACATTTCCTTTAGAAGTAACTGTGCATTCACATCTGAAAGACTCACGTTAATGTCTGTTTGCTGCATGGGTTATTTCACCTCATTTCAATCCAAGAACCAACTAAATACAGCTGTATTACAGTAATACCACAGTAATAGCACACTAGCAAAACATGCTGTATCTTATATTGTGGGTAAATTGTGGCAACAACGAAAACAACAGCGAAATATATACCAGTTAAATTAGCAACAGGTTAAAGGATAAATCAGAAGCTATGTTAGCACTGACTAACGTTAGCTTGGAGTCTGGCTAAAGTTAGCTGCCTACCTTCGTATCAACGTCGGCCAGACAGTCCCGACGGAACTCGTCAAAAAGCCCCCGGTTCTTCAGATGCTCCACAATCATGCCGATGAGCTGCGGGTCTCCCGGAGGAAGGTTGGCTGGACCCACGTTAACGTTACCGGTACCCTCCGCCATGCCAAACTGAAGATATGTTATTTACCAAGTATCCCTACATTGAAAGCTACGTTAGCTAGCGACGGTTTTTTTGGTGCTTACATGAGATGCGATCGATTCGTTCTCCCGATGACAAACTGCGGGCGGAGTGATTGTTCATTTGGCTCTTATGTAAATCTTGGCCGTCGGTAATGGTGAAACGGTAGAAGCTGTATAATAAATCGAGCGCTCTATTTCCAAATGCCACGCATGCGCATTCCGAATCTAACATCGGAAGTACTTCATTCAAGTGTCGTCGCGCACTGGGGGCAAAACGTTAGCGGGCAGTGAATAACGCGAGTTATCGCGTATAAATTCATTTTTAAAAAGCCACATTTTGAAAACACGGGAGTGTGTTCTGTGTTTTGCTCTTCACACGGCGCGAATCTGTTTCATTAACCGCCGCAGACTCTAGTTTGCCAGACTATCCTTGTAGAAGGTAATGCTAACTAGCTATGTTGGATAGTAGCATTTGTGTTTACTATCCTGCTTTGGCCACAGGCAGTTGACATTGTTGAACCACGCTCTGTCTTTCTTTCAGTTTAGTTCGTACATTTGAGTGTTTTTACGAAATCTATGAAGGCAGAGAAAAGACAAACCCCTGTTGAGCTTCAATCCTTTCTATTTTTACTTCTGACGATAGTAACAAAATCATTCTAAATCTTTGCAAGACTGATAGTTTCATGTTGCAACAGCTTCTGATGATTAACACAGAAGATGGTAAAGCGGGATATTAGATAAACAGCACTTCAGTGTAAAAGACATGCCACATTGGCTCCTAATATAACCGCTGTACAGGCTGAAATGTCATGGCGGGCTGACGTGTGTAATTAGACATGTCATCTTCTTGTTGCAGATGAGTGGTGACTCAAATGCCAACAAGGAATTTGTGGAGCAGCTGCGGATGCAGGAGCTCTACGGTCAGAGAAATGAGGATGGCTCTGACCCCAACACCTACACCGACCCAGAGGACGGGACTGTTTATGACTGGGACCATGAAAAGAAGGCCTGGTTCCCTAAAGTATGAACATTTCTTTACCCCTAAGTTTCTGTTTTCTTACATCATATTTGTTCTTCTAAGTTCTAAATCCCTGAGCTTTTGCTCCGTCTTGCTGCTTTTGTTATTGTACTTGCAACAGTCATTGGTAAATACAGTGCTTTGAGTTTTAGATCCTAAAAGTAAAGTGAGAGTCCTTTCAAAAATAATTCCATGAATTCTTTTTATTTACCAAATAACTTGATATGAAGTGAGGTGAACAGAAAAAATATATTTGGTTGGGCCTTTGCCTTTTTAGCGGTTCAGTACCATCTGTTGTAGGACTCCTTGTTGTTGATGTTACTGCATGATGAATAAAAATCTAAACATCTAAAATGCCTGAATCTAGTAGGAGAAAAATCTATTTACCTATATGATCAATATGCTTCATTGAGGACACGTTTTTATCGTTGATCCACTGGGCACCTTAATCTAGATAACCAGGGGTTATCTAGACTTTGTGCACCACACGGAGAACTCGGTTGAAGTTTACACAGTACAACACATGATGCTGCATTTAAAATGTATGTGGCCTTATTTTGTCAACACTGATTATGGGCTGTGCCTGTTGTCATAATTATAAAGCCCTTCTCTTTCATGTTGCTCAGAAGGATCTGTGCGGTGTCCGAATTGTATTAACTAATGATGACAGAGTGTGATCCTCCTCTATCATCAGAGCCCTTCTCTTTGCCAGTTTGGTTCACTTTGCGATGACCAGAGAATATATGGCATAGCAACAATAGTGTGCATTTTAAGATTCAAAGTGTCCATTATATCATCTGCATCATTGGTGATGCAAATACCGATGGACAGCACCAAATCCAGCTGCCACTGTAGAGATGCCATTTTTGTTAAGCTTATAGATAATTGTTATATGTATTTTTTTCTGTCAAGCAGCATCTGCTTGAGATGTATTCTAATTCATGTGTTAGCTGCAATCCAATGCATTCACTTAGAAACAATTACAACTTCTGAGGTCTGACAAAACTGGTTCGAGCCAGGTTCTGTGTTAATGTTAAGTAGGTTTGCATTTTTTTTCCTAGATAACAGAGGACTTCATCGCAGCCTACCAGGCCAACTATGGCTTCACAAAGGAGGGAGATCCAGATGCAAGCAATGCAGCAGTGAGCAGCACTGATGCAGCAGCCCCCAAACCAGACGGCAAGCCTTCAGAAAAGCAAAAACCAGGAGATGCCTCCCAGAACCCAAACCCAGACCAGCAGGAGACCGTAGCTAAAGAAGCCAAGCAGAAAGGGGAGAAAAGGAAAGCAGAGCCAGGTAATGTGACATCCATAACCAGAGAAGAACAAGAAAACCAGTTTTTTTCTTCTTTTGTTTTTTTTTTTTAAGAGGTACACTCATTGGAATATAGTCCCACCTTTCTCCCTGTCTAAAAAAGTGATTAGATTTGTTTACAGTTATGTGTATATCCAAGTTTATCTTTTTATAAAAATGCATCCTTTGCTAAAGGCCTTTCCCCCCTTTTTTGTGCATGTAGGATGGTTTGACATTGATGACAGCAAAAACACGAACGTCTATGTGTCAGGTTGGTACCGCTAACATTTGTTTCTCATTGTCAAGGAGACAGCTGTCCAGTGAGTAGCTGACTCTGTTTATCCTGTCTCTCGCTCTCTTATTTGTCTCTCCTGGTTGCCTTTCCTAAGGTCTGCCCCCTGACATCAGCACTGAGGAGTTTGCTGAATTGATGTCCAAGTGTGGCATCGTGATGCGGGACCCCATCACCGAGGAGTACAAGGTCAAACTCTACAAGGACAAAGAAGGAAATCTGAAGGGAGATGGCCTCTGCTGCTATCTCAAGGTTAGTTTATCCTTTTGCTCAGTTTATACTTTCCATGTCCATGTTCTGTCACAAAGGTCCACATGATATAAAATTTGTCCTCTGTCCATTTGTAACAACACATGAGTGTGAACACATCCATGTACACAGAAACCCAGGGTGTTATAACCAGAAGCTGTTGTTAGCCAGTCTGTTTTTGGACGATATCAGCCCTTTACCTCAGTCACTTAATTAACTTAATTAAACAATTAAGTTATCAGGTTATTAAGGGATAAAATCATTGAATGCGCCTGAATGGATCAAAGTCTTATATCAAAACGAATCACTTCTCTGGGCTTGTGACACTTATGCATGAGGAAATGCTTTTGGGCCAATGTGCGTCATGTGATGAATGCAACAGTAATACCCTGTGCTATTATACTACAATACTGTGTGAATCAGTGTAACTGTATGAATGTGATCAGTGAAACTACCCTGAATAAATAACTGTCTGCACCATTTTAGAAACATAACCTTTTGACTTTAAGCTGTATATTCAAATGCATGTTTTGTGTGTTTTCCCTGTTAGAGCCATAGAACCAGAGCCACTTTTTTGTCGTTTAGCGATGAAAACAGTGTTTCTCTCAAAGAAATAAAGAAAAAAAAAGGAAAAATAATAATTGTGGAAACTGAAAAGCTGCACTTGAGTGCAGAAAACCTTCACAAGGAGATGACAGACAATATTTCAACCATGAAATATTTTCCTTTTCACACTATTTTCTGCAGAGGGAGTCGGTGGCACTGGCTCTGCGCCTGATTGACGAGTCAGAGGTCAGAGGTTACAGACTCCATGTGGAAGCAGCACGGTTTGAGCTAAAGGGCCAGTATGATGCCAGTAAAAAGAAGAAGAAGAACAAAGATTATAGGAAGAAGATCCAGCAGCAACAGAAGTAAAACTTTCATTTAAACATTTTTATTGAATTTAATCTTCCACTCTGCATGCAGGAATAAACTCCTACCCCCACAGTGCTGATGTGAAGACACTTGATCGAGGATTTCTGTCTTGTCTCTCTGCAGACAGTTGGACTGGAGGCCAGAGAAACAAGGAGAGGCGAGGAAGAGGCATGAAAAAGTTGTCATCATCAGAAACATGTTCCATCCCAGTGACTTTGAGGTGCGGAGAGGAACACATACATGCTCACACACAGACACAGACACACGCATTAATCTCTGTGCTTTCTGTGTTGTTTTTTTCTAGGAAGACCCTCTGGTGTTGAATGAGTATCGTGAGGATCTGCGGACAGAGTGTGAGAAGTTCGGCGAGGTCAAGAAGGTCATCCTTTTTGATGTGAGTTTAATGTTGTTAATGCTGTTTCAAAGTTACAGAGGAATGAATCTTGAATTTTCCATCAGTGGCATCAATAAAGAGCTGGTATGTGGTTGTGTTTGTGCTGCAGAGACACCCAGATGGTGTGGCGTCAATCGCATTCAAGGAGCCCGAGCAAGCAGATGCATGCATTTTGTCATTCAACGGTCGCTGGTTTGGAGGAAGGCAGCTGTCTGCTCTGCTTTGGGATGGGACGACAGACTATCAGGTATACTGACTGCAAAATACAAATGTCAGAAATATTTTGAGATTTCTGGGGAACCGGGGATGCAGAGCCAAGCTAATAAAGAAAACACATTAATGTTAACTACAACTCGTAGGAGAAGATTGTATATGATCATAATATCAGGCTGCTAGTAGATCAAACTTCTTGGTTTGCAATATTACCAACCCTTCTGTCTCTGTAAAGGGGCACAAAGTGGATTTTAAACATGAAGGTCAGTGTACTAATCACCAGCAGTAATACTCGGCCTGTGGAAACAGATGTTTAATTTGTTCTGCGGCTCAGAAGCAAAAAGAAAAAGAAGAAAATGTAATCAGAGTTTTCCTTGTGTTCAGGAGAACAGTGCTACATCTCTTCTTCTGGTCAGAAATCATGTTAACTTTTTCCTGCACAGGTGGAAGAGACAGCACGGGAGCGAGAGGAACGACTGAAGGGCTGGTCTACTTTCCTGGAGGCAGGCGATCAAGGCCAGCAGAACAACACCGCCGCCAAACCAGCGGAGACGGCCACTGCCACAGAACTCACAGAGCCCTCCAACGCCACAGAGCCCAAACCGCAGTCAGAAAAAGAACCACAATCCTCACAGCAACAGGAAAAGGATGTGGGCTCTACTGACAGCAGCCTGGCAGGAAGTGACGAGGAGGAGGAGAAGGAGGAGGCCTAGACACTTCCATACACATCTTTGGTCCCCATGGCAACCTATTAGGACAATTGTGCTCGTGAATTGCAGCAATGCTCTGTGTTGATCAGGAAAGGAGGAGGTGGAGGAATTTTGGACAGTTTGTGCTGTTTTGTAATGTAGAAAAATAAAATTATGATTTTTGTCTTTTCTCTTTTCATCATTTTGGTTCAATTTTAATTACACAAGATGGTTATTCCTAAAATACACAGCATTCCCTTTATTTCAGTGTTTGTTTTTCAGTGTTGTGCTCATAACCCTAAAATGAATGAATGAATTACAAAAGATAACTGAGACTGGAACTGTGTTGGATTTGAGTTGTAGAAGAACACTTATTTTAAATACTGATAATTTGCTCTGATTTGTTCTTTACTTATTGGAGTGTGATATTGTAGTAAAATTGCTGTTGTCCAAGCTTATTTCTCTTTTTGCAATAAGGCTTTTCAAGTTTTTAGATTTTCCTTCTTGAGCATCTTAACACACACAGGAAAACAAAGGTTCTCAAATGATCATCGAAAAAAATTGAAAACTGTCATGAAACAGGACTGCTCATTGTACACATTTGACCGCGTCTAGATGAATCCATACACATAAAACATACAAAGAATCAGTAATATCAGCAACAAGGACGTACTCCCAGCAAAATGATGCACGCTCTCTGACAAACCCTCCTGGACTCAAAGCGGGAAAACGAGGAGCTGGCTGCAGAAAACGTTGCTCTGAAGGAGCAGATAGCCAGCAAAAATAACAGCTGGGGGCAAGAGAGGAGGAAGTGGCTGGATGAGACAGAGTCCTTAGTATCAATGGAAACAGGACAACCCGGTGAAGGAGTTTGAGTCCACAAAAGCCAGAGAGAAACAGTGTGACACCAAGGAAAAGGATGAAAGAAAAGTTGGAGGAAGTCCACGTCTTGAAGAAGACTTTCATTTCATTTATAGATCAGCAGCCAGTTGAAGGCAAAGTGCGTCTTTAGAGAGACGGAGCTCTGCAGAGGAGCTGTGATCAGAAGGTGGAGCACATCATCCAGGAGAAGTATCTCCTTTTAGACACTTCCACATACAAACTCTTTTTGTGACATTTTGTTCCTCCCCTGATTCTTAAAGATTCATCACAGTAAGATGTCCTGATAGAAGCTAAGGCTGGCAATATTTAGTTCACTGAGGGAAACAAATTAAAGTGGCTCTTGAGAGATCACAAAGTTTCTGATCACACTGGTCTGCACTGATGCCCTCAGCTGGTTGCATCTCTGCTGTGAAGAGCGTAGTGACATGTACATCTGAAGGAATGGACTGAGGGCGCTGTTTGCTTACTGTTTATGAATATTTTCACTGTAGAGCTGGTGAAAACTGATTGTCAAACAGATTTTCAATTTTCATTTTGATATGGTCATAGAGCGCCCACATGAGTATGTGAAAAGGAAAATGCTAACTGGATTACTGCATTTTCTTTTTAATTTTTACTTAACGCATCCTGCTGGAAGTGTTGGTACAGATGACTGTTGACCTGAGCACAGGTGTGCTGACTGGGCAGCTCACACAGGTGAGCAGGTAACAGAACCACCTGCCCCCTGATCAGACTCTGCTTTGTGATCGGACTGTAACTGTCCAATCGGATTCAGGTGTTAAAACCGAGTAGAAATGCAACTTGGTCCAAACTGTTTTCTGCTGAATATCTGTTCACAGACGTTGACAAAGGCACAGTTTTCATAGTGTCTTTGTTCATAGTTTTTATTCACACAATCTTTTTTTTTCTTTTTACAAATTCAGATCTCTTCAAACTTTAATTTCTCATGAAGGTTTATTTCATAGAATAAGAAACTTTGAGATTATTTGTGAGAAGGGGTGGGCGACCATGGATGACGGATCTAAAAATGGCGCCATTCAGTTCAATACAAGTTGCTCGCCTGGCGCATACGCCGAAAAAGTTTCTGGCTTCCGGGTTACTTCCGCGTTATGCGGCCCATAGAGACTGCGCAGTAGTGTCACTCCCATCATGCCTTTGGGCGATGAGAACGAGCGAA
Source organism: Trachinotus anak (assembly GCF_046630095.1). Taxonomy (NCBI): domain Eukaryota; kingdom Metazoa; phylum Chordata; class Actinopteri; order Carangiformes; family Carangidae; genus Trachinotus; species Trachinotus anak. The sequence goes on from NW_027273871.1 coordinate 2,783,052, forward strand.
AAACGTTCTCGATCTGGCGCTGCGCGTTCACGTGTGCGTTCATTGTGTGCACATCCTCCTAAACTTTGATTTATCAGTCAACAAACTGCTGCTGAGTGACTCTCAGTGCTGCAACATGGAGACAACAAACATTTACAAGGTCTTTCACCTGCATTTATTTAGATTTGTTATTCTGAGTTTACTGAGTGTTTACTAATGAGATGAGACTGTCTCTCAGCATCTTATCACTTATTGTAATACATTTAAAAATCTTTAAATCTCATCTCTGGTCATTTCCTTACAGGGAACAAGCTACAACCACTGCCCCAGTGACAGAAACACTACAATTGACAAGGAAGTGACGTCCTCACTGATGACCTGCCTCAATGAGAGGACTGAGTGCATTTTCATTTAGAGCCCTAAAGAGCGCAGTGACATGTAAATGCAGTGGCCTGAGGAGCTGTTTGTTCATTATGTTTAAATACTGTCACTGCAGAGCAGGTTCAGTCTTTGAAAATCATCATTTTAATGTGTTCGTAGATGAGTACACACATGAGTATGTGAAAATGAAAATGCAAAATGGAGTACTGCATTTTCTTTTTAAATGATACTTAAATAAAGCGTCCTGTGGGAAGTGGGGTCACATGACTGCTGGGCTGAGGAGCACAGGTGGAGAACTGGGCAGCTCACACAGGTGTCTTGAGTTTTCTTTGTTCTGTGTCCTGAGCTCATTCTCCATTTGTCCTTCAGCTGAGCTGCTCTCACCTTTGTTCCTGAGTGTGTCGACTGAGTAGTTTATTTCTTTATATTTCCTCAAGTCATGTGTATTTTGTTGTTCAGTGGTACATTTAATCTCCTTGGTTTGTTCTCCCACGATTATATATTTAAAGCGATAATGTATGTACTGATTTTGATTTAGAATTGTTTGTTGATTTATTCAAGATAAAGTGATAGAATTTGACCTGTATGTTCGCTTTCTTTCATTTGTAGACATGTAACCACTCACACCCGACTGACTGCAAGCAAAAGATTAAATACCTTCAACTGGAACCTGCTTGTCCTGCTTTGCTCACATTCATTCAGTCCAGCGTTTTATCCTAGAACACATACATGTGTCAGAAATCTCAGTTCTATCATGGATTTTTTTTCAGTTTCAAGTTTATATGATAATTCTATTGAAGTCTTCTATAGGCTTTTGTAATGACCTTAATGTTTATAATTTAGTCTGTTATTTTTCTGCACCAGATGCTTTGAGGACAGACCACTATAATCATGGATTGGACTCTACAATCATAATCAGGATTGTGCATTAAAAGGAGAACCAACCCTCTGACAGAACTCACTGTTCTTATTCCTGTGCCTCAGAACAGTTTGGTCAATATTTGTGAACATGCAGCTCTTCACTGAAGTTAGAAACCAAAGAGGGAACATTAATGTTCGATGTCGACCCGGTTTGCTCTTTAACAATGAACGGGGCTCTGATGCTATGAGGCCATAAAATGTTTATATCATTTCTTGGCCCAAAATGAGATTCAAATTTCAAATTTCGTACCCAATTTAAAGCCAAATGAGACACAACAGAGCTACTGTAGATTATAGGGTCAGCAAGGTAACTCATTTAATTTCAGCTGTAGATGAGAACAAACCTTTGACTTTTTCAGTCGATCGTTCCAGAGTCTGTTTTTCTGCTGTATTTGTTCATTTGCTCTCAGTGTGAGTGATTCAATTAAAGACTGATGCATTTCCTGCATTAAACATTTTCATTGATCACTCACAGATTTTAATCAGTGTTTTGATGGAAGACACAGCTGCGAACATTTCAGAGTCAGTGCCGTTGTGTTGTCTCTGGAGGATTCTCTGGTTTCCAGCTTCAGGACAGAGTGACGTGTTTTCAGACACAGACTTCACTGTTCCCGGGGCCCAGGAAGCACTGGAGACATTTCAGCCTTTTATTTATTCAAACTTGCTTTCAAACGAATGAACTGTATGTTTCTGAATGTTGTGATTATTATTTACCAGTAAGTTAAACTTTGTGCACAGCTGCTGTTGGGCTTCTACCTTCACTCACCGCTGCAGTTTATCAACTTTAAACATTTCCTTCACCGGCACTTCCTGTTGTTTCTGGCCTTCATGTTTGCTGCTTTAATATTTCCCGTGTGTCCGTGAGACAAACCGGAAACAAACTGGTTAGACTCGGTCGAGTCTTTGCCAGAATGATGTGAGTAATGTAAGAAATATAAACCTGGAACAAACACGCAGAAACACGCTGATCCTTGTGGCAGTGTGGAGGCCGGTGGAGCAGGAAGAGGAAGCAGCAGAGCAGCAGAGAGCCGCTGTTTATCCGCTGCCCTCCTGCCTGATTGGGCAGAAAACGCGCGTCTTCTTCTTTAAAAAGCAACAACAAACAAACATGAGGCAGAAACTGAGGCTTTGCTCTGTCAACAGCCTCCAGCGGACCTGCTCCTCTGCAGCACCGAAGGTAAGAGAGGTCACTTTATTCATCAGAGCCTGTTTGGTTGGAGGATGAGTCCTTTGCATCATAAGAGAAATGAACTGAAATATTGATGCTTATTGTTTTGTTTGCAAAGAGGGAAACTCGGCACAAATGAGACGCTGGATATGTTGAACAGAGTTTTTGTAGCTGCTGAATCTCTGAGAAGTGATTTTATTGTTGGAGACACCAGTGGTGAGCTGATGCAGAGACGATGAGACAGAAGTTGTGCTTTTGTTAAAATCTTTGTGCAGATACAGAGCAGACAACTGTGAAACTAGGGGTGGGTGATCTTACTTTGGCATACGATCAACTTTTAATATGAATGTACAGATGCCTTCATTAAAGCTGCTATATTTAAATAGCCCTGGTTAATGTCCAAGGTTAATGCTGCTAACCTGCCCACTGCCACCTGTTAAACAGCTAGCCTGCTAACCGCAGCTAGCCTGCTAACCGCAGCTGTTCTGCAGCCTACTGCATTTGGCTCACAGACATATATTATATTATATCATATTATATTATATTATATATTATTCTTCACCTGAGCAGAACAAGAGCTGACGTCACCAGCCAATGAGACACCTGTGGTAAAGGCGGCACACAGGAGGCGGGGCAGCGGGTTAGCAGCGGGTTAGCAGCTGGTTAGCAGCGACTTATTCTATATATACAGATGTAAAAAACCTCATAAATAACTGTGCTGTCCAGAAGAATCCTCCATATGAGCTCAGCGAGAAATGTGACTGGTTGTGGCACAATTTATACATGTAAGACAACATTGTTGAGGAAGAGCTGCTAGCTAGCTAACATCTGGAGCTGGTGTCAAAGCGGCGGAAAAAGACGCCATTACTTCCGGTTAGGACTTTCACAATAAAGTCAGTGGAAACAATGTAGATCGTGATAAAGCTCGAAAGATTGACATATGACCTTTGGCCAGATCGCCCACCCCTATGCTCAAAAATTACAAGTACACATTCTGACTCTTTTTTTTTTTTTTTTTTTTTTTTAACTTAATCTGATTGGACAGCGATAATCCCACAAAGCAGAGTCCAATCAGAGAGCAGGTGGTTCCTTTACCTTCATCTCTGCCTATACCCTGAAAGGTGTAGTAGATTTTCAAGATGGAGGACAGCATGGGCTTGAAAATCTACTACACCTTTCAGGATCTGCCATGGAGCTGAAGGCAACTGAATGACCTGCCCTCTGACTGAACTTTGTGATTGGATTGTCATTGTCCAATCAGTAAGGTTTAAAAAAACAAAACAAACAAAAGAAAAACTTCTCTTTTTTTTGGCACCAGTAAATGCCACTTAAACCACAACCAAGTAATGTAAGGTTTTAAAAGTCTTTCCAGGATTCCTGTTAACAGTGTCTGCAGTTGGAGCTGTGTGTGATAACCTCCTTTGAGACTGATGGGAGCTAACTTCATAACTTGCAGTGGACTGAGTTTATAATGGTAAGTGAAATGAATTATTTAAAGTAAAAATGTTTCTCAATATTGTTTTGTGAAAAGCTGCCTAAAATGTCTTGATTTGCCCTGCAATGGAAAATGTATTTTCGTATAACTGCATGTTTTCATAGAGATGCCAGGACCACATCCTGTATGGTGCCCCACACCCAGCAAAAAATGGTAAGTCATGGGCATGACTCCATCACATGCCTATACCTAAACTAGGATCAAAAGGATTTTGAGCTGATAAAGTGATGTTCACAAATAATTCCAAATGTAGTTTTAAATCAATCTTTGTAAACCTGCAAAATCTGTATGAGAAACTCAAGTATATACATGTGAAGACATTGTGCTTGTGTAGAGGAGATTTGTATTTATAAAAAGACCGTGTGATTTTAAAATCTGACCAAATGAAATTAGTGGTGAGGTAACACAAAGACACCGTGGACGAACTGCTTTTGTCAGTGTCTGTGTATAGATACAAAGCAGACAACTGTGTAAAACTTGGTGTTCAAAGTTCCTACACAGTGTGTGACACTGAATTTACAAGCACACTTTTGACGCCATCCTTACACTTTAAAATGATTGGACAAAGACGGTCCAATCACAAAGCAGAGTCCAATTAGAGGGCAGGTGGTTCTGGTATCTTCATCTCTATCGCACATCCTGAAAGATGTGGTAGATTTTCAAGATGGCTTTAATATCTACTACACTGTTCAGGATCTGCGACAGATGAAGGCAACAGAACCACCTGCCCCCTGAGTGGAATCTGCTTTTTGATTGGACCGTCTTTGTCCAATCATTTTTAAAGTGTAAGGATGGAGTCAAAATTGTACTTGTAACCTCGGGGTCGTACACTGTGTAGGAATTTTGAGCATCAAGTTCTACAGTTTGCTGCTCTGTATCTGCACAGATTTGGCAAAAGCACCGTCTTCCACAGTGTCTTTGTGTTACCTCGACACTGATATCAGCTGCTCAGCTTTTATTTTTCAGTTCAGTTTTTCTTTTTACAAATGCAAATCTTATTTGCACTTTTCACTGTACACTAATAAGACATAACAAGCTGTACTTGATATCAAATTAGACAAAACTAGAATTATGTTCTTAGAGGGTAATTTACAACACATTAGAACAGAACTATGTTGGAAACTAAAGGGAACTTTTTTTTTTTTTTTTTCACAGCTTGCATAGCTTTGGTGAGCAAAGTGATGCATCAAGCAGAGTTGTTACAGAGTAGCTCCTCAGTACTTTGTCATTATATCACAATGAATTACTTCACAATGAATAGAGACGACAAGTTTCAACACAAGTATTCATATTTGTAATCACATCCATGTTGGTTTTTTGATAAATTAGTGATGACAGTTAATATACTTGTTTGGAAACTTGCTGTCTCTGGTTGTTAAGGAATTTATTTGATGATATAATGATGAATTAATGAGGAACTGCTCAGTAACAACTCTGTTTGATTTATCACTTTACTGACCAAGACTCTACAAGGTGTAAAATACCACTTTATCTACAACTTTGCCCTGCAATGGAAAGTCATTGTATTTAATACAGTACCATTGTATGTTTTCATAGGGATGCCGGAATCCAACTCGGGCCAACACCACACCTTGTCGTCCTCCACAAAAATGGTAAGTCATATTCATGACTCCACCCCACACCGATATAGGCTCAAATTAGGGACCAAATGATTTTGAACTTGTGAAGTGATGTTCACAAATAATTCCAACATTTGTAGTTGTAAATCAACCTTTGTAAACCTGTGAAATGAATCTGTATGAGGGAGTCAAGTCTGTGCATGGGAAAATTATTTTTTCCTTTTGACAAAGACATTTGTATTTGTTACAAAAAAAAAAGACTTTGTGACTCAAAACTATGAAGAAATGATCAGTGTTGAGGTTTAACAAAAACACTAAATAAATAAATGGTTTTGTCAACAACTGTGCTGATACAGAGCAGGAAACTGTGAAACTCTGTTGTGTGTGACCTGCTGAGTTTGACAGTTTTCAGCTTTTTATCTGTACACAGACATTTACAAAAGCATTTCTTTTATGTGTTAAACCCTCACCACTGACCATTTGCGTAGTGTTATTCAGAGAGTCTGTCTTTGTAGCAAATACAAATGTCTTTGTCAAAGGATAAATTTTTTTTCACATACACAAACTTCCATTTCTCCTGCGGATTTATTTTACAGGTTTACAAAGTTTGATTTACAAACTTTTGTACAAATCATTTGTAAACATTACTTCCCAAATTCAAAATCATTTGAGCCTATATACGTTTCGGGGGGAGTGGCTGAACGAGCCCGACGGCTGGGCGCAGGGCCCCCTGGGGGTCGGGCTGTCCAGCCTCGCGTGAGGCTTATGCTAATGTTATGCTAATGCTAATGCTAATGCTAATGCTAATGCTATGCTAATGCTAAGCCCCTGAAGCCCGTCACAGCAATCAGTCACAAGCAGTCGTTGTCCTGGTCGCCGCCCTCCTGATCTTTGAAAATAAAATCTGCACAGCAGGTCATCAGACAGCAGACAGATGCTCTTGTTCATGTCAGCATGTAGTGTATTGTACAGTATGTTGTGTTTTAACTTGAAATTGACATTTATAATTGCTAATCTGATGATCTGCATCCTGTTTCTGCTCTGGTTTTATTCTGAAATTGCTGACCGGAAATTGTGTTTCACTACTTCTGGTTGATTGTTCGCTCATAGCTATTTCCCCCCCACAGTCCTGCTTTCTGTTTACGAACTGTTTCACAGCCAGTCCCAGCAGCTGCGCCCTCCTCTCCGCCGCTCGTCCCGGTGGTTCCGGTTCCGCTCAGGTAGAGAACAGGTGCATGTGTCACTGGGTCAAACTCACGGAGGCCGCAGAGCAGAACAAGGACCGCTGTGACGAGCTGCAGGTGGCGGGCAAGCTGTTAAACAGCTGACAGCCATTGGCAACGACTGAACTTTTAAAATGACACCTCTAAATATGACTTTTAGTGGAGCTTGATACTAAATGAACTATTGTAATGTGTTCCTATTTACTGCTGAACAGTGCCAACTGAAAATAGGCATAGGGTGAAATAGGCTCATTTTCCATGGGACCAGTAAAAACCACTTAAACCACAACCAAGGAAATGTGGTGTGTACATGTTTATGTTGGGTTAGCAGCAGAAATTATTAAAGACTGACTCAAACTAACTGCTGTAGCTACTATTAAATGTCACTTTTACTGACTACTTTCAAACTGTACTTTCAACAATTTATATTGGTCAATTTTCATACTTTTATACTTATAGTATTAAATGAGTTTTGAATGGATGATTGATCGATCTACTGTCAAGTCATTCTCTCACTTAAAAGGAAACTTTCAAATGTTTCCAGGATTCCTGTCAACAGGACCTGCAGTGGTCACTGTGCGCAGCCTCCTTCTGTGGAGCAGAAGGGAGCTTCCTGCAGAACTTGCACCTGACTGAGTTAATAATGGTGAAATTAATTTGAAGTAAAATTTTACTCACTGTTGTTTTGTGAAGAGCTGCCGTTTATTTTATTTAGTATAATTGCCTGTTTCATAGGGATGCCACTTCAGCCCAGGACCACATCTTATGGTCCCTGACAACCGGCAAGAAACGGTAAGTTGTTGGCATGACTACACCTCACACCTGTACGGACTCAAATTAGCGTCAAAAGCATTTTGAACTTGCAATGTGATGTTCACAAATAATTCCAAATGTATTTGTAAATCAACATTTGTAAACTTGTGAAATAAAGACACTAGTGGAGACTGTGAAAGGTGTGCTTTTGTTAACATCTGTGAACAGATGCAGGACAGAAAACTGTTTGTGAAACTTCTCACACCGTGTGCAACCATGAAGTTACAAGTAGAATTTTGACGCTTTTTTTTTCTCAACCGCAAAATTTGATATTTAGTGGTGACATCCTGTATTGAATATGTCTCTAAAAGCCCTATTATGTATGATGTTCAAATGGTTTGATTATTTACATCTGACAATCAGTCGCCATAAAAATGCCTTCAAGGAATTTCTTCAAATTAGGTAAAAAGCGCTGACCTAGGCACAAGGCTCAGGGGTAAACTGGTTAGGTTTTGGTGGCTAAAGGTCAAAGGAACTACTGTGAAGGGTGTTGTCATGTAGCAGGTGTTTCTTTATGGCATCCATCACCGTGTGCAGGCCTCTTCCAATACACGCTTGTGTCAAGTGACTTCCTAAGTCACTGGGGCTCTACAGGGGACTGTCTGGCTCCATTCCTGTTCACCCTGTATATGGCAGACTTTAAATACAACTGCGAGTCTTGCCTCATCCAGAAATACTCAGAATCAGGAATGGGCAGGAAGGAGAGTACTGGGAACTGATGTTAGCCTTCAGTGAACAAGGACAAGCTAGTTAAAAATGCTGGGTCTGTGCTTGGTCGGAGTATGGACTCACCGAGGACTGCTGTGGAGCGACGCATACACTATAAAGATTCGACAATACCAACCACCCTCTCCATATCATCCTCGCAGGCACGAGAAGCTGCTACAGCAGCAGCCATTGTCTCATCCTGCTGTCCTGTAGGACTGAGCGATTCAGGAAATCCTTTGTTCCCACTGCCACTGGACTGTTCAACACCTCAGCCAATACATTAATGAGCTGTTGGACAATCTGAATTCCCCCAAGGGATTAATAAAGTATTTTATCTATCTTAAGTTGAGAGAGCAAACTGGGATTTACCATGTAGGCTATGCACTAAGAAATGCAACTCCTTCTTTCTTTGTGTATTTCAACTCACTGAAACAATGATTCTCATTTGGCAGCTGGGCACAGGACGCACTGGGGTCGAGCCACTGATGATGTGGCTCATAGTGATGCATCTACAGAGAATTATTGCCTGCAATTCCCTCAGCTCTACAGAGCCTTTTAATTATCTTTCAGGATAGTGTTTTGGTTTCATGTTATTGTTTGTTTCATTTCCATCAGTCTAATATCATGGAGTTGGTATAGACCAAAACAGAGCTAGAAGGAGTGAATATTTGACATAAATCAACAGGTAGACACAAATATGAGTCCAGATTGATGCCAATGTTACACTATTTCTGCTGGATTTGCTAAAAGGTGGCACTCAGTGATTTAGTATTGCACTTCCATGCAGTTGGGATACTTGAAGACACAGATTTAATCAAATAATGGTCAAAATCAAACAGGAGATCCTGAATTTTAGTCCCTAACATGGGTGAAGCTCCAAAAACGCTGGAGCCAACACTTGATGCAACCACTAACATCTTTAGGTCTAGGAAAGTGTTTTCCAAAATGTTTAACTTTACAGTGATATGTTAATGTCGTGTTTACAGCTTGTTGCACTGCCCCCATGTGGCCAAAATTTGATTCATACTGTTTTAAAAAAGAGGTCACAGGTCCCTTTTTTGCAATAGTCATTTGTGTTTTTCACCAAAGTGCTGTTGACTAAGACATCAGACCTCTACCTGCGTTGTCATTGTAAAGCCTCTGTATAGGAGTGTCAACAGAACCAACATGCAATAAAACAGCTGTATCTATAAAGTCTATACTGGTCTGGAATCTAATGGTATTTTAAACCATTTCTGGAAAAAAAGTTGGAAACATTTATTCTAACAAATGATCTAGAAATCGACCATAATGCAGCGTTGACAGAGGTTTTGAGCCTCTGTCCTGTGCACTGCGTTGCCTTGCTGTAGCTTTTAGACTCGACCTGCTCAGCCTCAGTCAGTGACCGTCATCATGGAGGAAGAGCAGACGCCTGTAGCCGAGTGAAGAGGACCGAACGCCGCATCCCATCATTTGTTTCGCCTATTTTTTTTATCCGAAATCGGTGAGAGGAAATGTTTTCTATTATAACCTTGATCGTTTTGTGTGCATTTCTTGTGCAGTCGATGTTGTGAGGATCGTCTTGTCGCGGATTAGTGTTTGTGCTTCGGCTGCCACAGACGATCGAGCCATAATCTCCTGATTTACTGGATTATTCGTCAGTTAATTGTGCAATAAACATCCACAAGGCTTGAGCACAGTTTTTTTTTTTTCCCTCCCTGCGTGTTTCTGTGTCATTGTCCGGACCGAGGCCCAACAGAAACGCTGCAAACGGTGGGGAGGACAAGGCAAAGCCGAAAACCCGCATCTTACGTGTGCGTTAATTGTTCAGCACCGCGGACAGCTCCGGAGCCGCGGGCCCGACCTGAGCGCCTCATGTCGGCCTTATCCACAAACCTGACCCCCCTCCCTCCTCCTGTCATCTCCTCTGTTTCCAGGCGATCACTAAACGGAGACACCACCGAGGACACCTGAAGGCTGACAGCCGCCAACATGAAGCATTTTCTCAGGTAAAGAGACTCCATTGTTGCACTGATGCAGCCAGGGCTTGATTTAGATCATTATTATTATTATTATTGTTATTATTATTATTATGTCCAAACGTGAAGGAATTCATTGTAAATGACACCCTCCTCCTCCTCCTCCTGCCCCCCCGTGTTTACCCTGGATGTGCTGTAATGACTTGTTTATACCAAATACTGTAGTGGACTGTGTATTCCCAGCTCTCCCACTGAGGCTCTTCACCATCGATTACGATATTGTGTGTCCAATAAGTGGCTGATGTGGTGTAAATGGGTTTGAGTGGGTCGCTTAAAGAGGAGGCCTCTTAATTATGGAGCATGTTAACCAAGTGCTCTCCTCTGGTGTTTCTGTTCACTCTTCTGTTCTGTGTATTTCTGCATGTTGAATACAGTTATCTGCATTTAATACACAGAAAATTAAAAGGCTGATAAATCTTATGATAATAGCCTTAACTTAAATAGTAGCTACAGTATAGTGTTTATTATATAGGCAACTGCTTCATTAATGACCTTTGTTATTGGTTATACATCATCTACTTGTAAGGTTTTTATTATAATACAAACTTGTACATATATTTGCATAAATTACAATACTGTGATGTTCTCAGCACCTTTCAGCAACAAGGCAATTTAAAAGCAAAAAGGGGCATAAAAAGGCAGCAAGACATGGTATAAAAGAAACAATATAACAAGACAATAAAACAATATGAAAAGACCTACAAGGAGAATGAAGAGGGAAAAATAAATAAATAGAGAATAAAATTCAGAAGAAAAGTTTCAAGATTTGAAGGAATAGTCCAGAATTTATTTAATCAAAGGCTGTGTCAAAGAAGGGTATCTTGATTTAAAACGGTTGGAGAATATCTCATGTGTTCTGGGAGTTTGTTCCAGATATGTGATGCATATAAACTGAACTTCAGATCTGATGTGAGAGGTTTGGATGGTTCATATTGGAGCACTTCTCAGTGCCTTATGAATCAACAGTTGCTTTATGAAATCAAATCCCTAATTTAATTAATTATTATTAATTTTCCACTTGTATATTCACTTTAGACATCAACATATCCCTGAGAACTATTTCCTTGTACAGTCACTACTGTCTGACAGACAATGACAATAAATATCATAGGTGCTTCCTCACACTAGTGCTATTTTAATTCAGATTGCATTTCCCACAAATCCCACTGTTTTCCTGCCCCTGCTTTCTTATCCTGCTTTTTCTGTTGCTGATGAAGAGAATCAATCTTTTGGAAAACATTTTTCAGGTCACGTTTTTCTCCCTTTGCTCTGGTCTCAACGATATTTAGCTTCATTTACCTTTAATGAACAATGGAGGCCAGTAGAGGCTGCCAAACTCTTTCTGCTGATGGCTGTGTTTGTTTACAGTAATTATACTAATGTGCTAAAATGAATGTGATAATAGTTTACTGATGTAAAAATTATTCATGTAGCACCTTTAATGGCTTTGGCTGATCGCAGTGTTCGCCGGTGATTTAGTGCTGCACTCGACATCAAGGACAGGTTTAAAAACACAGTGCAGAGGTTGAGATATGTTAACCTTTGGTCCCTGCTTTGGGACTCCAAAATATACTGGATCCTACATTTCCCATAATGCAACTAGCAGCACCCTTCCTGTCTGGTAAATGCCCCCATCTTTCAAACTGCACTCCTCCAGTTTGAAAGGGCGTAGGTTTGATTTCAGAAGTGCAGGGGACACAATGAAGTCAGAGGACTGTCAATCAAAATATATAAAATACATTATATCCTATTAATCTAGCAAATATGATGATATTGAATATTTCGCTTTCCATAATAATCATAGTAACACACACACAGAAAAAAAAAGCTGAGTAAATTGCTACATTTTAATGCACAAAGATCGCATCTGAGTTCCCTGATACTTTTTGTTAGATAATGTTTTATTTAGATCTTTACTAAATGAGCATTTACCTTTCCAGCCTAACTTCCAGCCTTAGCTGTCTTTATTTCAGGCTGCACAGCCTCAACAACCTCCACCACGAAGATTCAGCAAGTGTTTAAATGTCTAATGGGAGGAGATTTTTTTTTATTAATCTTTGATTTTTTTGCAGACATTTGGATGATTTGAATAGTTATGGAAATTAAACCATATAAGAAGTTTAGAGCGGAAATGTTTGTCTGGAACTGCTAACAACACAAAGACATCTGAAAAGAGACACAACTACACACTGATTTTATATTAAAAATATATCTTTGCTGATATTTTCTGAGCTCCTTCACCTTCGATATTATACAAGGTGTTATCAACAGCGACTTTCCTTTACTTGGTGCTCACTTCCCTGAAGGTTAATAAAATGACAGAGTGTCTATATGAGCTGTTTAACATGCCAGTCTCATCCACAGGCTCAGCGGGGAGGAAGTAATCCTCCATGAATGTGCTGGTGATCACTTACCTTCTTTTTGTTGACAAGGAAGATGATGTTTTGCATCAGGAGGATTTGTTTCTGCCTGAAAAGGGTCCAAACTCGATTCCACAAAAACAAAGAGGGACATTGTTAGTCCTGATTGATAAATTATAGATCACCTTCCCTGGATCTTTACTAATAGAGGAACAAAACATGAGATGATAGAAGGGTTTACATAAGAGTAACATTAGAATAACATTTTCCTGTCTTGGTTCCTAAAGTTCAGTGCAGAGTGAGAATCCACACTTTTCTTAATGGGTCACTCTGCATTTCCCAAGACACACATCTCCATTTTCATTCCCTGTGTCACCTGTAAAAATAGCTCACTTTGATTTGCTGTGAGTCTCCCCTCTGGTAGATTTGCATTTCCTTTTCTTCATACAGTATCGTCCTCCATGCTCCTCTTTTTGTCCGGTAGTGTCTTCACTAGGTTTCTCTCTCCTCGGTCCACTTTGTTCTCTGAATGTGGGTATCTGCTCTGAACTCTGAAGCAGACCTGATGAAACACTTTCGTTTGCAAGAAATGTACAGTTGGAGCAAATGGGCTGAAAATGTTGAGATTAAGAACAAATAACATGGTGTTAACAGTGAGAAATGTTTACAGAGGTGAGTGAGCTGAAAGTTAGCATTGATTTTAAGTTAAACATACATATCCCATAAGTCTTAGTTACTGTCAAAGGATCTTGGGTACTGTAGTTGTAAAATTATGAGCTGTTTAATGTTGTAAATATTCATTTTTCTTTGAGAAAATCCATCTATCAGTCAAAGCTAGTGGACCAGAGACAAACCTGGAAGTCAGATCAGGGCTAAGGTTCTCCATACCATTGGTTGCAAATCCGATAGTTGGGCCCCTCTAAGGGTACAATGAGATAAATCTGTGAGGTTGTGAGATGAATAGCAAAACAAAATGGGAAATATGTAGAAAAAGCTTTGTGCTTTTTTTTCTTGTAAAATACTGGATAGTTTTCCTCTTCAGTAACAATGACACGGTCAGAGAAAGAGACCGCGCCAGCTAGGTGAAGAAGAACGCTGTTTTCTGCTTTGTTATAAAGAATTTTTCAGATAATGCACTGGGTTTTAAATGGCCAATGATTACGGTAATCTTAAGAAATAAAGGAATTTCCTTAACACAAAGAGAAACATCCTTCAGTTTATTTGAAAAAGGGGCCATTAGTAGGTATAGTCTGGCTGACAAACCACAGTGTTCTATACTGTTGTATATATTATGTCCATCTTCTGTGTCTGTATCCTGTCCGTCTTTCTGTCAGTCTAATCCCTCCCGTCTTCTCCTCTTCAGAGTGGTGACCCAGTTCTTTGTGTTCCTCTACTGTAAATTACTGTGGCGGGGCCTCAAGTTTGTCGTCAGGAAGTTTACTGGACGCTGTGAGCTGCAGCGAATCTGCTACAACAACAAGCATGGAGCCCGCAGGACCCTCAAGATAGGTAGGCCCAGATACTGCCTGCATGCTGCCTGACATTTGCTATTCATTTTTTTTTTAATTATTTAAGGTTATTTAGTTTAATCATGTACAAACCAGCCATCATTTTATAACAGCTTTATACTGATAGATGGCTACAATATCTTAATACCATATTGTTCAAATCTAGCAGCATATTTGTATTTAATTGTATATGGTTCATTTTATTAAAATACATTTTCTGGTCCATCTATTTAATGAACAGTTTGGTTTCCATGCATCAGTTTCCTATTCACCCCTGATTGTTTCCAAATTCATAATTCATTTCTAATTTCTGCCTTGAACTAAAATATGTTCTTTAAAGCTTCTAAATAGCTGCTTTTAATTTTACCATTGGCAGTTGTCTTACACTTTGCAACCATTTCCTTCCAGAGTCGTCTCTGAGGTACTCAAAGAATGGGGTAAGAGTCTCTGAATCTGTGAATATGTGTGAGATGCAGTATGTCCATGATAATGCAGGTGTGTCTCTGTTTTCTAGCTTCAGTCCGTTAGTATCTATTCTCACTTTCTCTTCCTCTGTCTGTCCCTTGTTTCTGGTCTCGTCCTCTCCAGCTGCTTCAGTCTGCCCTCAGTGTCCATCCGGATAAAGTGGAAAAAACCATTGATGACATCATGGCCTTGAAGAAGATAAACCCTGACACCAACCCACAGTGAGACATTACACTACGCATCACATTTGTGTTACTTTATCACTTGTGTGAGGGTGATGCAGCAAATTAAACATTATCACAGGAGTGTCAACACTTCCTCATACCAGCTGTGAAAGTGTGGCTGTAGACGACGAAAAAATAACTGCAGTGACTGAGCTACCATGATGCCTCTGAGCTGCCTCATACAAACAGGCCTCCCTCTCCCTGTGCGTCCCCAGGCTGGGCATCTCTCTGCAGGCCAGCCTGCTGCAGATCGTGGGCTACAGGAGCCTGGTGATGGAGGTGGAGAAGCTGCGCAGGGAGCCTTACGACTGTGAAAACACTGAGCACGAGGACATGCTGATGAAGGTACAGAGCAACTCTGTGGCTGTTTGAAGAGCAAAAAGTAATAATGAATTAATAATTAATAATGATCTTTATTGGTACTGAACCTCATTGGTTTATCCCTCCTCCCGCTCAGCCTTTTTGTCAGATTTACACCCGCAGCTCTACATGAGCTAGTTGTAGATTTTTATGATATAATTTGTTGTTAAGAGGGGAAACTATTTGACTATGCTGAACTGGTGTGTGTGTGTTTTGTAGTTTATTTATGTAATTTAACCATGAAATTTCACATAGTTCCAGTACAAAGCATGAAACTGATCTGTTGCACAGAGAGTTCACTGCTCATTTTCAACTCCTGTCCCTAGTTGAGCTTTTACATGTACAGTGTAATTAAAACAGTCAGTTTTTATTGTGTGTGTGTGTTTTGCAGCTATGGAAGGAGCTGCGTCCTGACACACCTCTCACAGGCCGCATCTCTAAACAGTGGTGCGAGATCGGTTTCCAAGGCAGCGACCCCAAGACTGATTTCAGGGGCATGGGCCTGCTGGGCCTGCACAACCTGCTGTGAGCTCTCGTCTCTTCACTCTCTGTAAAACACCAATCACAGTCTGACAGTGTAACACTTTAATGATACAGGTATATAGATAAGGTTTGGCCACTCCCGAGCGAATGACGTATTTTGTTGATTTTTGAAGTGAAAAGAAAGAAACACAACCAGCAACCAGCAAAGTGAGCCCTTCTTCAAATGTTTACACACTGTTACCTTTGATAAATTTGAAAAATAGAAATAATAAATGTGTTATGTGCAATAGTTCGGACACTGACGCCACTTTGGGAGATAACAGCTAAGAGTCTTTCTGTTCTGCATGTAGAAAGTTTCTCCTGCTCCTCCTGCAGATCTCTCCACATTAAAGATATATACACTGAGCATATTCAACATCCACCAACAGATTTTCAGTGATTTTCAGGTCAGGAGATTGTGAGGACTTTTCCAAGATCTTCAGCTTGTGTTCTTGAAGTAGATCATGGGGGATTTTGAAGCCAGCCTCTCTTCAGTTTATATATTTAGTAGAATCCTTTCCTCCATCTTTCTGTGAAGTAGAATATTTCCACCCCCTTACCTCCACTTACTGACGTTTCAGATCAGTTAGCTTCATGGTCAGATCCTCAGCTGGTTACTGAGAGGAGCCCATGGTAGTTAACAGTTCCTAATGGCAATTCTTGACCTGCATTACGAGTCCTGAAGAGTCAATTAAAGCCTAAAGACGAGTAGATGGAAGTCCAGACTTTTGCACATGTCACAGATGTGAACACTAGTATGTATAGACACTAGTATATATGCATACCAGTGTTTACATTTGGACTTGCACATACATAGGTACTTGTTAAGTCTGTCAATCGAAGAAGTATTTTAGGTATAAAAAATTTACTTTGAGACAATATGCTCATGAGAATAATGAATATTCTCTACATGCACTGGTGGAAGTGGGCTCTTCAAATATGTTTACTGAATTCCTTTTTCTTGAAGCTCCTCTCGTCTCTCTGCAGGTATTTTGCAGAACATGACAAGGCTACTGCTCTGCAGATGCTCAACGACTCCCTGCAACCAAAGCACAAGTATGTCAACCTCCCTTCATCTCAACTTTTACCAGAACAGGTCACAATATTAAAGGAGTACACCAAGTGTTTTGGTAGAAAGTCTCTCTGGTTTTTTTAGCAGATGTAAAGCTGGTAAAGATGACCTCATATCTCTTGTCATCGAGTAGATTCCAGTTAGCTATATTATTATGGTAGTCATCTACCAGCATACAGTCAGTGCTCTCACTACTTAAACCTGCACTAATTCATGTTTCTTATACTAATCATGGCGCAAAAGACGACATGTAATGTGACAGAACCTTTGTCACATTACATGTCGTCTTTTGCGCCATGACCAACCTGGTCATAGTGACAAAAATACAGAGAATTATCACCAACTCAGCTTTAAAGAGTTTTTGGTTTTGGTTTTGCGGCACACAAACTACATTCAACCTTGTTTCCAGCTTCAGTGAAAAAACTTTAATGAACCCACTGCACGCGAGACAGACGAAGTCAGTGACATGTTGGTGAAGAAAATTAAAACATCTTGCAGCTAAAGAGTCACAGATTCTTTCAGGAGTTGGTGGAGACCAAAACAGAGCTAAAAGGAGAGTAAATGTTGGAATTCATATTCATTAGAAATGAATGCAAATGCTAATGTCGTTCAGGGTCTGTTGGTGTGAATAGGCGACTGTTTGACAACGAGTTCATTTATATTAATTTTATAAAACAATAATATTACAAATGTTCTGGTTTTAACTTGTTCCAGCTAACACAGCTTTCTACCAGAAACTTGGTGTTTCTCCTCAACATTAAACTGCACTTTTCAATCCATAACGCTGCATTTACCGCATTCTGCTTGATTGCATTCATTCTTACAGCTTGATGGCTTTCACTGCATCCTCTTTTATTGACTGCTGCTGCCTGAGCTGTTTGTCATTGGCATCTCAGTGAGTTGCCTCATTTCACAAATGAAGATTCTCCTTCTTTTTCTTCTTCACCTCCACCTCCACCTTTCTGCCCATGCCTCTCCCTCTGTCTTGTAACATGTCACTGTAGGAGCACACACCGAAAGCCAAGGTACTCGATTTCACTTTCATTCACTTGCTGTTTTGCGCCATTCACAGCTTTCTCTCTTTTTTCGGTTGATGTTTCATGCACAGTTTAAAGCTGCAGCAGCTGCACGATTTTCCTGCAAACACCCTGCTGTCTAATCAGCCTGGAACACAGCATGGGGCTGAAACAGAGAGGGATATCCCAGCGACAGTAACAATAACAGCACTGTGTCAAAGTTAGGAAATTATTGAATTGTTACTGAACATTTTTCAAGTCAAACAATCTGTATTTGATCTGTTTTTCAAGAGTTACATCATCATAGACTTGAAGCTGAGAGCCAAAGACAGGATAGAGAATTCAGAAAGTAATGAGAATTGGACTAACACATCTTTGTCTCTTTGTAGAGGCTGATGTAACAAGTTTAAGTTTAAATACATTTTATGGATAATTCTGATAATGTGTATAATATTTTAAAATGGATTATATGAATAAAACATAATGTTTAGAGTCACTTCTATAAATGAACGGAAACCTCTGGGGCTCCTGGACTCCCAGACTAGACTAGACTGTATTTAAGTCCAGCTACTGCGATCCAGACACTCAGTGTTGCTTCACTTGTAGACAGTACATGACTCAAGTGTGTGTCCTTCACAGTGAAATAAACAAGCCTGAATGGGAACAGAAGAACCTTGACAAAGCTATCGGGTAAGTGTGAGCACATGTACTGTGTGTAGACATGCAGTGTGTGTGTGTGTGTGTGTGTGTGTGTGTGTGTGTGTGTGAGGAGTGTGTGTGGAGGAGGTAAAACTGGGCGACTGCTGCTGGAGCTGTTTGAGTTTTGGCCTAAATAAACCAGTTACGGCAGTGAAAGGATTCTGTAGAGTGTGGGTATTTTTAGGAGATACTGTGTGTGTGTGTGTGTGTGTGTGTGTTTTATGAGGCAGGAAGTGTGTTACTGCTGTGTAGCCTCCTACTAAGCCCTCTGCCTCCAGTCTGCATCAGCTCTGATAAGCACCGAGGATTGAGTCTAAAAAAACACACTCACGGTTACACACAACCCTCCTGTACCCACACAGTGTGGTGAGGAGAGCTGCAAGAGCTGCAAGCTGTAAACTGCAAGTCATTGACTGTACTCTTGAGTCAGGAAACAGTAGTATATATACTAAAATGTATATTTTTTAAAAGCCTGCTATTGGATTTCTTTCTAAAATTAACTTTATTTATGTCACTGTTTTTTTTTTAATGTGTTTTATGATTTAATGTTTTCTTTTTTCATAGTGGTGGAATTCTTGTTTTCTTTTATAAAGCACTTTGTAAAATTGTTTTGAAAGGTGCCATATAAATTAAGTTTATTATTATTATTAAAGGGACAGGTCATGATTTGTAGTGTTCACTTGTCTCATGAATCCAAATGATGACCTTTTCAAAGAGAGAATGATGAGTAAATTCTTTTCATTCAAAATGTATATTTATAATTGTATGTAGTTTTATTGAATCTGTCAGCATTTCTTTAATCTGTCTTTCTGAAAAATAACACATTTTCCTGTGGGCATCCAGCACTGCATTTGCAGTGTTTGCCACAGGGATCAGGGAACTTTGTCAGCACACTAAAAATCTTCAGCTCACATGTGAATTTACCAGTGCTGCAGTGCTGTATTTAGGATCCCCCTAAATTGGTTTGGTCAGAGAAGCTTGGTTTCAGCTATATACATAATAATCACGGAGTAATTTTCCTGTATAGTGTTCATTCTTCTCTGTCCTACTGTTATTATGTCTGAGCTAACCCCTTGACTCACTAGTGGACTCTTTTTTCAAGCCCTAACGAAATGACGTTTTGTTTTTTTTTTAAAGCTGCTATATACCACATCAACATGTTTCTTTAATGAAACCATCAAACAAAAAAACACAAAAACAGGTTCAAATGAATTAACATCTATATTTCATCATCTTCCTTTAGCTATTCTTTTGCCATCGTGGGCATCAACATCACAGACCTGGCCCACTCTCTGCTGGTGAGCGGAGCCCTGAAGACTCACCTGTACAATGTGGCCCCAGAGATGCCCAGCCTGCTGCACTTCCAGCAGACCTTCTGTGAGTCAGAGCGATTAAGATCTAATATATAAAGTGTAACATCAACAGTGTCCCTCATATTTATGAACCCACCTGACTCTGACGTTTCCCTCAGCCCAGCAGTGTTTTAGCCTCTTTTAGCCCCTTGTTTTGGTTTCAGGCCTAATAACTAAACTTTCATTAACCTGTTTCCCTATATGTGGTCTAGAAAATAAGAACAATGGACTTTAATACTCCTAAAACACCCCCTAGATCTGAGGGGATGTAGTCATGTAATCCATCAATATAAAAATCTTTTTTCCTTTCCTCCATGACAGGTTACCTGATGCAGGAGTTCCACCGCTTCTGGATCGAGGAGGATCCCAGCGACATCATGGAGTTCAACCGGGTGCGCTCCAAGTTCCACCGGAGGATCCTGCGGCAGCTGAAGAACCCGGACATGGCTCTGTGCCCCCACTTCTCCGCCTCCGACCTCCACCTGGTCAACCTCTAAACACACACTCCTGACTCCTGTGACCCCCCTGACCACCACCCACCCCATCACCGAGCCCTTCATACCCCCACAGAGGTCTCCCTTGGGTGTCTGGCAGGCCAACTGAAAATCAGAAATCAGAAAACATAAATGGTTCCTCAAACAGCTGGACACATCTGGGGAGGTTCTCTTCGTCCCAGTAAACGTCATGTTGCGTCACTGCCAACAGCTCATTCAACCACTACACACACACACCCACAAATACACAACCGCACACTCACACACACACACACACACACACACACACACACACACACACTGCCTCTACGCCCTCACTGCAGCGTTAGACCACCAGCATCAGAGATGACCATAGCGATTGTAGCTGTGCATGAGGAGGCTGCACCACACCATCACAACAGACTCATTCTTATCTGTTGCTTTAAGGATTCATGACGATTGTATCACAGCCATTACACCTCAGTTCAAAACCTTTCTGCTTATTTTACCAACAAACCAAATTTACTTTCTCGACCAAAAATCCCTTTTAGATTACAACTTAGTCACCATCAGCTCAGAAGATTCTGGCAATGAGCTGGTAAAAATGTATGAAAAACCAGTTTTGTATTCAAATTGCAGAGCTATAGATATATAATAAGTTTAAATGAAGAAATGTAGCTGGCGCTGATTCAATCAAAAACAATCAAACCACCCAGGGCCAGTTTATCTATTAACTTTGTCTGTATTAGGTAGTTGCTATAGATTGTACTGTATTTATTATGTCAATATGACATTAACACCTAAGACTTCTACTTCTTGCCAAAATATCGAATGTGGAGAACTTAAAATCACAGCAGCGGTTTGTTTCTCATGAGCTCAAATTTAAGTTTTGTAAACCTGCTAAATGATCATAAATATTTTAAAAATGTGTTTAGTTGCTACAGATATTAAATGTGTAGCATTTGGCAGTGCTGTTTGGAACATATTTACATTTAGAAAAAACATTTAAAAATATTTTATGAACATTTTTTTTACAGGTTTGCAAAAGCTTTTGCCTTTGATTTGACCCCATGTATATATTCTGTTATGAATGTTCTTCACACGCTCACATTCATGATTGTTTGATTCTCTTTTAATTCATTGAATGTGACACTGTGTCCACTGTTGTATCAGCCAAAGCAATAATTTACATTCATTTCACCGCACATTTCTTGACATGTATTTATTTGCACCGCGCGTGCCTGAGTGTTTGTTTTTGCTTTCTAACTCAGAGCTGGAATGATAATCAGTTTATGCAGTAGCTGCTACATGTAGCATTTAATAGAGGTAAAATATTACCACATTCATATTGATAAATTAACGTAATTACAGTAAACAAATGTTCCCACGAGTCTGTTTGGCAGGAGATCTGCTGAATCACAAAAACATGTTTCTCTTCTACAGTGAAGCCAAAGACACAGAGGAAGCAGAGGGGTCTTCATGCTCTCCAGTGTGAATGTGGTTTTACCTTTTCTCCGCCATGATTTTATTTGCTTAGCCTAAAGTGTTTCAGTCAACTCGTTAATGAGCTAAAATGCTACATGTAGCAGTTTTAAGATGCAGCTGTTACAAAAGCGACAACCAACACAGATGAGATGATAAGACATTAAATGTAGAGCTGCTCCACAGAAAATGAATGAGGTGATAAATACTTAAAAATGTAAATTAATAAATTAAAAACACTAAAGATGGAGGCGTTGACCAGGCAATCAACGCACCAGCTTCCAAATCCTCTTAATAATAACTGATTAATATAATAAATGATTTGTTATTAGTGCATGTCACTGCTGCTCCTGTGGACTGCCTGCATTCTTTTCTTTTATTTCATTTCTTTATTTGACCAGAAAAGCATCGCTGAGCATCAGCTTGATCGTTATCTCAGCTCTGAGTCACACTTTTGATTTTCACTGAATGACAAATGAACAAAAGCCCAGATGTGACACATATCTACGTCTTCACAGCAGCGTTGCCTCTCATCGACACGTGACCACTGTATTTAACATTCACGTCACGCGTGATGCTGACAGCTCTGACAAACGTTCCCATCACGAGGACCGAGAACGTACGATATTATTTTACTGCCATGCTTGCACTGTTGATTGTGTTTGAATAGTAGTGAATATCTTTGTCTCATTGAGGTGAATGTCGATGCTTTCTGTCAGTATTATGCAGCTGTTTACTTCAGTGAATGTCAGTGCTGGTTTCATCTCCTGCTTGCATTTTGTTTTGCTTTGCTATGGTCAGCTTTGCACTACTGTAAAAAATAAAAATGCAGTTTCCTTTATGATAGGAAATCAGTAATTTGTAGTATTGGAGTATGAGGACCAGTGTGTCCCATGATACTGTAGATGAAGTTAGTTACATGCTGCTGTATATTCTGCTTTGAAACTGCCTATAAGACTGCAAACTGCATGATGATATTTTCATTGACACTGCTCTGGCGTTCTGTATTCTTCAGTAAGGCCTCAAGTAAACCTAGATATTGTAACTGTGTGCTTTATTTGTCTGTGCTGTACTTTTTGAGACCACAATAAAAACTAAATGTCAGTAAAAAAAATTACAGCTGACTATTTATTTTTAATTTCTTAAGATCCACGGTGAGGTGTCACTGCGCTTTATGTTTTACATCTGCATTTGTGTCTGCAGGGAGATTCTCTCCAAACACAACCAATAAAAACTGTTTAAAAAATTAAAAAGAAATACTCCTTTACAAGTACAAGTCTTCCATTCAAAAGTTTCCATGAGTAAAATACACGAGTATTCAGCTAAATGTACTTCAAGTATCAAAAGTCAAAGTACTTGTACTACAATAGAATGTCCAATAAAATGATCAAATGTTTTTTAATGTAAAATTTTAGTAACTCTAGCTTTTAAGTAGATGTATTATTTGTAATTGTAGTATATTTCCCTCTGATATGGAGAGGAACATAGGTATAAAGTATCATAAAATGGAATTACTGAAGTTAAGTAATTACCTAAACTGTACTGAAATACAGTACTCGGAGCATTTCAGCATCTTTTAACTTCTCGTTTCTGTTTTATGGACTGTAACCTCACTGTTTTGGTTCAGTCTAAAGCCACTGTACACTACCTGCCCAGCACCAAACAGCAGGCAGACAAAGTCAGATAGAGCAGATCGTGAGTTTATTAATCCCACAGGGAAACTGCAGTTAGAGAGCAGCTGGTGAACTTAGTGGAACAGCTGGTTAGTTTAGCTGCTCAGGAGCAAAATATTTCCTTCAGGAGTTAGTGGAGGCCAAAAGCAGCTGAAAGAAGAGTGGATACTGGACTTGCATTCATCAGGTGACCAGAAACATGACTCCAAATGAATGATAATGTTGCTCTGCTTGCTGGATATTTAAATAAAGCAACCATTACAACCAAACAGTGAGTTGAAAGAGGCTAGGGAGCTCAACTGAGCAAGTACTGATTAGTGCAGTTGAATGTCATGCTCTCTGTGCTGTAAATATCACAACACCCAAACTTAGGTGTGATAATTGAAATATTGACTTAAGTCAGAACTATGTTTATTTAATGTCAATGAACAGCAGAGGGCAGTAAACGCCCATAAAATGAGACAAACAGGTCATATGAACCAAGAGAGAAGATTAAAAAAAAAGGTAAAAAAAGAAAGGAAAAAAACACAGATATGTTGTAGATCATGTCTGAAGTAGTGATATCTGAGAGGAAATGTGGATATTTCCAGATTAGTTAATAGGTGGTAGATTATCATCTGTCCCATCGCTGTGTGCAGTATGGAAGTTGTAGATGTTTTTTGAGGAGGTGTAATTTTTTAGTCAGTGAAAGATAAGATATTTCTTAATTAGTGGGGAAATCTGCAGTGTTACAGCAGCAAAGCAGACAGTGCATAGAAGAAAAACTGCAAAATGTCCGTTTCAAATACTGAAAAGGGAATGAAATAATAGATAATAAAATAATATGTACAATTTTAAATTTACAAAATATTACAAAAATATCACTAATTAGTAATTATAATGTTATTGTTAAAATGCATTAAAGTTGTTTATTTGTGTGTGTGTGTAATAAAGTAGTGCCACCTACAGGTGAGAGGCTGGTAAATACAGCGCAGTTCCGGTTAATCAGCAGAATGAGGTGCAGGTGTGGCTGTTTGACGCCGCCGCGGAGTGGTAGCCTGAATATTTCACAACCGCAAGAAATATAAAGAAAACAGGGGTAAAGACAGGAGTGTTTATAAAAGATGTCATGATTTCATGTCGTAGGCCTGCGTAAAATTTAATTTCTGTTCACTAGCCGCTAAAAGAACATCAAGCCATCAAATGTGAGTAACAGAACTGGAGAACTACTCCACTGTACCTGGAGTGGCCTGCAGTGACAGTGATGGTGACTAATGACTGTGGAAAGATACACTGTGTGTGTGTGTGTGTGTGTGTGTGTGTGTGTGTGTGTGTGTGTGTGTGGCGGGGTCATCACAGTGAACATGCAGGGCCTGGTGCAAGACCCTGCGGGCCACAACTGCTCTGAAGTGAAGCAGCTTCCTGGAAACCCGTGAAATTACCGCATAATTTTACATACAAATGATGTGCGTCATTGGTATGTGACGCACATCTTTGTACTGCATACCTGTTACGTTTAACCACAGTCCACCTTTGCAAAACCTGTCAGCTCTGACAACTCAAAAATGACATATTCCAGTGAGAAACGGCGGCTGCACTGGAAATGATAATGTTAAACATGGCTATGGCTCTCCAGGGAGGGAGAAATTTATCCAAAGAAATCACCTGGCAGCACTGATTAACCCCCCACCCCCCACTTAAAGCTTCCTGACAGACTGTGTCAATACAGGATTTACTGGTCAGTCACACAGGATCATGAAAAGAGACTCGGTATGGAAATTATAAACGTAACAGTGACATTTTTCAAGCTAAACAAACACATTACCATCCAGGAAGCTGCTGATCGTGACTCTACAGTTCACAAGGTTCAGTTCGTTGCTGTTATATTCAGTTCAGTCCAAAAGTTGGCATGAACGAAGACCATTTATAGCTGATAATGGTGTTTTCAGTCATCGGCCAGGGGACATCTAATTCATAAAAGGTAGGTAGTGGCGCTGATTCATTGCTAAAGATTTGTTTATGTCTAACAAACTCCTCCTCAGTGACTGTGAAGGCCATGTTACATGACTCACATCTTTTTCATACCCGTCAAACCATTCAGCGAGCCCATGTGCCCTGTATGAGAGCCCCATCGGTGTATGAGAGTTGTTGAATGTTTTTCTTTGAATTGTCACTCATTGGTGTATGAAAACACAACTAGTAATCGCAAAGAAGTTAAAATCTACATCCTTGGGTTTGCTGAAGTGATACAACAGGTCAATGAAATTCACACGACAAAAAAGACTGAAATGAGTAAAGAAAAAGAAATAAACATACGAACCTTGGAAAGGGCTTGTTGGTTAAACCCTTGAGCCCACAGGAACACACAGACACATCATCCTATAATCACTGACGTGCAGAAAACAAACAGTCCTGAACATGTTTGGCACTCTCAGCCACCTTGGCTGCTCTGTGTTTGCAGAGGATTAATGTAGACATTATGAGGTACAGTGTGCGTTACATTATTTCCAGGCAGAGCTGTGTTGTCCTGGTGTCTTATGATGTGCAGGGTTGTTGAGGCTGAGCTGCGTTGGCATTTGATGGAATGAAGATGCTGCTGGTTTAGCCAAGCTGTTGTTTTGGTGCAGTGTAGCGTCATCTGATCAAACTCTGTTAATGGCGGATCTGGAGCAACAATTATGTCAGCAAATTAATGAGAAGGGTTTATAAACTGTAACTAACGGTTAATGTAATCAATGGTTGATTCATCATTTAATATAAGGGTGGTCATAAGCCATTAATAACATCAGGCTGTTTGGCTTCTGTTAACACCCTTATAAATATTTACAACTGCACACTTGATGGATTAGTATTAACACCCCTTGTTAATGACCTATTAACATTTATCAGTGCAGATGCCTCGTTACCTTTTACTGAACGTGTTAAAGCTGTGACCCTTTACTGATCATATCATTAACATTTGTAACATCAGATTTGATCTTATTGTGAGAAACTCATGATTCTTTATTAAAGATTTTACTCTATTAATGACTTGATTTATGCTTCACATGCAAGAGATTTTGCACAACCTGGCGAACCACTGTTGTTCTCATTAAGAGCTTACACCTGATTTAAAAAGCATTAGTAAATATTTTTATACCATTAATAAAGCCATGAGTTGCCATTAGTTAGAGCTTAACTAAAGTAATGGTTAATAGATAAATTAATAACATGAAATCCCAAATCCCACAGGTTACTTCTCAGATGGTCATGATAATCTGAGTCTCTGCCTTGATGGATGGTTGGATAGCTTTGGGAAACCCCTCCCTCCACACCTTTATGCCATCGGATTAGAGGCACCTGTGTCCAACCATTTCTGCAATCCTCCAAAACCAACAGCCGGCGCTTATACCCGCTTCACACAGTGATTGGTCAGCTGTGCAGAGGTGAGAAAAAGGTGCTAGCTCTGTTTTCTCTTTTGTGTCCTTGAACAACTGAGTGCAGTATGAATGTCTTCCTAGAGAGACTGAACGCATTATCCCTGTTTTTAAATGATACCGTGCGTTCTCCTGTATATCGCAGCTTTTCACGTGTGGCGTTAAAGTGTGGCAGCTTGGAACAACAGCAAACACTTTGATTTCAATGTGGTCGACATTATATGAACCAGTGTTGATAGGATATAACTCAGTCTTTAGTTAACTGTGCAACTGGGCATGAAATGGTTTAGAGTGAACATCCCATAGTGCCAGACATGACCTGTGCTCATACACTGACAATTTCTAATTTGAACAAATGATTACAGATCAAATTTTATATTTTCCCTAGATCACTCTTCAAATAAAAAGTGATCGCCCCACTGTGCGTCAAAAACTCCCACAAAACTACATCCTCAGGACAAACATATTAAGGCTCTTACAACAGCAAAATCAGCAGTAACACTTTTATACTGTGGAATACAACAAACATCTTCAGCCTTGTCAACAAAGTTTTTAGTCTTGTGTCATAGAAAACTCAAACGGTTCTCAGAAGAATAGAGGTACACTAACACAAAGAGACCTTGCTAACAGTTTGTCAGAAGGAGGTTTTTGCCTAATTCGCGAGTGTTTGTAGTTTCCTAACATCAGAGAGAGAGACAGAGATAGAGAGAGGAGGCTACAGTGTGTAATGATAATGCAAGTGGAGATACATGTACACCACATCAAAGCAGTGGATTAGTGTGGATCAGCTGCAGACAAACTCTGTGGTAATGAGAGCTAAGTCAGAACTGCAGGGCAGCGTTTGCGCTCGACACATTAACGTCAGTGCAATCCTCACTTTAGTCAGCACTTCTTAAGCTCTCTGACTGCAGAAACCACTTTTTACTGATTCAGGCAACACAAACATGTTTGCAGGGAAAACAACTAGTAGCATTACAGTGCTAGAAGTTTATTTATACAGCCCCTTTCAAAGCATGGACTTGACAACATGCTGCCCCTGAAAGCTCTTGAGGACTGTGAGGACTGTGTGGGTATATACAGACATTTCTAGCTTGTTTGGATGGGTTGAATTAATTTGCAGCAATTTTGATATTGATTATTTCCTTCATTAAAAGAAACCACTAGTATCAGCTTGTCAAATGTGAATATAGTTTCCCAGTTTTCTGTGATAGTAAACCTGAACGTCTTTGGGTTTTTGTTTTTCAGTCAGACAAAACAAGCTATTTCAATATGTTTAACTGGGCTTTAGGTCATTTTTCACTGTTTACTGACATTTTATAGACTGAATAATCTATTAAAGAAGATGGCAGATGTGATGATAATGAAGATAACTGTTGGTGGCAGCTTTACAGTATTTCTATGAAGGAATAAAGCTACACTGAGGTTTTCTGTGTGATGACCGTGATATAAGCAAAAAACATTCAGGTCTTAACATCAGATTTTGACACAGAAGGACTGGTCGTACTTAAAGTCATACTGCAGTGGTGCAAATTTGTGATTAATCAAATTATGTAGACCCAAAGCAGCTGCTTGCTTTGTCCGGTCGGTTATCCAGCCTTGTCTTGTAGTGCAGTTTCAACTTTTAGTGGCCACAGTATTATTATAATTGCTTATGGTCATATTGATTCACTGGTAGCACTTGGTTAAGTCCATGGAAAGATTGTTGTCTGGTTTAATGCACAATGACTTAAGACACGTGTTGATTCACATTCAACTAAAACCACAGTCTTTGTGTAACCTTCACAAAAGTGCTTTTGCTGCATAAATCTAACCAGGGACAGTGAATGTAAACTCCAGGCTCTGGTGTGACAGTCGTGCGCTTTGTACGCCCACCATCTACCCCAACCATCTTAATTCAGAAATAAAAAGGCCTCTACATGTAATCCTGTCAGCGATTATGGTTGCCACCACAATGTAATTGGGAACACTTAAATATGAATGTAATTTCTAGGAGACAGGGTTGAAAAAATTATGGAAATGATGTTAAACCTCACCACTGAGATTCAAACGTAATCATATCTTCACGGAAAATACACGGCTACAGCTAAAGAGCTTGATCTGGTTGCCAGGACAAGGAAACAGTTCGGCACATAAGCCACTGTGAAACAACCAAATGTTTTTGTACATATGAAAAGGGAACTGCACCGATTTTACACGTTAAGGTCTGTTTACAGGTTTTGCAGTACGACTGCAAAACTGCGAAGTTGGCTAATAAAAATAATCTGGGAGTGTGGAGTTAGAAAGAAGCAAACTGAAGCGACTTCTGTAGCCCCCCTCCTCATCTCTGCTAGGGGCTAACACAAGGATGTATTATAACACCTGTGCACTTTAAAATTGCTTTTCTATGCTCTAGGCTAGGCTGGGAAAGTTTTACAAATATAAAGCCTTCATGGCTTAAAATTTCACAATACGAAGAGTGATGAGTTGTTTGTAGTTGTCCTGTCAACAGCTTTACAGATGTCTCTTTTATAATGGTGGTTTATTGGACCACAGAGGATTTTTTTCTGCAAGTACTGTGAGTGGCTTCAAATTGAGTCACAGCGTCATATCCAGCTCTCTTAATGCAACTATTTTTAAGTTTTTCTGTAGCTACATGACCAATGTTCGCATTAACAGTGGTTTACTTACCAGACCAGAAGAAATGTTGTGTGTACTGCGTCAAACTTTATTCCTTTACTCACCAAGTGCTGTCTCCAGCAGTGGAAAGAAACATCAAGATTAACTCTTGTCTCTATCACACCTTTTCTTCTACTGAAGTTAGCATGCTAACCAGCTAGCCTGTCTTATCACTTTCCAATAGGAACCCACTATAGCTTGTTAATGCAATGATGGCAAGAAACAACATCTGGTGGCCTAGAAAACTTACAAATGGCCCCTTTAATACATCCACGGGCTCATCGTTTCAAGATGTGTTAGTCACTAGTAGGTGGGTGGTAGGTAGGTGATTTTGTTACTGCTGGATAAAACCAGACTAGCTGTTTCTCCTTGTTTGCTGTTTCTGTGCTAAGCTAGGCTAACCAGCTACTAACTGTAGCTTTACCAATGAGGGTGGTATCAGTCTCCTTGTCTACCTCTCAAGAGAGAATAAATGTATTTGAACTTAAAGGAGTCCTTTAATATAAGCTGTTTTCCTGTTTCCTGTTTCACCCCAAGTTCCTTAATGTGTGAGTCTGTCAATTAAAAATAAATCACAGATAATAATCAATTCAGAGCCTTTTCAAGACAACCATGCTTCCTTGTTTGATTTTCTCACAAGAAAGCACATGAATGCAGAGCTGTTCATCGGTCACATTTCAGATGTCAGAACTTGTCACAAGCTCTTAAACACTCTGAGGACTGACTTCAGAACAGTTTTACCACAAACAAAATGCAGATGATGGATGATTGATACCCTATCTTAACCAAGTTTAAGTGTCTTCAAACTGATTTTTGGAATGAGCAGAAACCTGGAAGACTGGAGATCAGTCCACACACTTTGAAGTTAATGAGCTAGAACATGAAAAAGGACAAGGACTGTTGGTCCTTTAAGGGTTAACACAGTTAAGATGATTTCTTCAATGATTTGAAATATTTCTGTGAGGTTAAAACATGAGCTTTAGAATAATTTAAACAGCTGTCGAATGTGAGGGCGAAGCGTGGGTGGAGCCTCAGTAACACATGTCAGATGTCACTTTAATATAGTGGCAGTAATGACATTTCAGTTCACAGAGCTCAACCAGCTCACTTCCTCTCCTCCCTACAGCTTCTTCACATCTCTCCTGTGACCTTTCGCTGAGGAGGCAGTCTATAGATGAAATGCATGCTGGGTAAACTAAAACTAAAAGGAATGACATACAGGTACGGCAAAGGTTTGGGCTGTCTTCCATCGCCAACCAAGCTTGATGGGGAGGTATCACTGATACTAAGCCAACTGCTGCAAATGGCAAAGGACAAATGCAAACTGTATTTGAAGGGTAAACCTGTACTTACAGATTTTTTTGGCCACTTGGGGGCAGTGGAAATAAGCATTGACATATCATCACCTTATTGGTGAACATTGTTGTCAGATTGGATGGTTTTTCATTAATTTAGCTGCTTTTTATTTAATTGAGCAGGTAGAAATTGTTTTGAGAGGGTTAGGAAATCATCTCCTGTCTCTCATCTGAGTTCAGTAGACTCAGCTCAACGTGCAACCAAATGCCATGTCAAGTTCAAACCTTATTTCCTATTCCAGTTGTTATTCTTTAATGTACTAAAAGCATACATCTGTTCAAATGATTGGAAACTTTAATGCAACATTATCTAAAAGACATTTCATTTTCTTTATTTCATAACTGGGTTATGTTTTTGTCAGTCCAGTTTGAAAAAACTGATGTTGAAGTTGTTCGCAAAACATTACGCACCAGCATTATCGTTCATTTAGTGTCGTGTGTCCACCTGATGATGAAAGTCCGGTATTCACATTGGTGCTGAACTGGCAGTGTACAGTGACTTTTTAAAGCTTTTATGTTTGAAACAGCTGGGAACAATCTGAGAGAGGAAAGAGCAGAGAAGGTCATTTTGTGTCTCTTTATGGTCATTTTGCGTCTGTTCATAGTCATTTTGTATTTCTTTGTAGAAGTTTCGTCTTTTATGTCTCTTGATGGTTTCACTGACTTTCTAACGAGAAATGTTCAAAGTCACTTCAAACAGGGGCTCTGGGCCACGGCTCCAACAACCTCTTGGGCCACTTACCATTTAGTAATCCTTCTGTGGCTGAGACTGAACTGAAGCAGTAAAACTGTGAGCTAAAAGATGCCATCAAGCTTTGTCATTTTAGCTTATTGTTTTGGTTTTATGTCCCACAGCTGTTTTTGGATCATCAGCACCATTTCCAGCAGACACAGGCAGCTTTTTTTCACCAAACAAACCCCACTGTACACCACCTGCCCAGCATTTCACAGCAGACAGACAAAGTTAGTGACTAATGAGAGAACATAGTGGAGCGTGTAGCAGTTAAAGAACCAGATATATTGTTGTTTTAGAGCAATATAGTGTGAAAAAGAGGGTGAATATCAGATTTGCACCGGTGAGATGGACAAAAATATTCCAAATGGCCTAAAAAATCAGCTAACATAGGTTTAAAGTTTGTGTGTGTGTGTTTGTGACAGAGAGAGATTGATGATACTGTGCGACCTGTCTTTGCAGTTCAGCTCTTTTTATTCACCACAGCCGACAAAAGCTTGAACCAGAGGCTGTGTTTCGCTCTCAAAGATCCATCAACAAAGTCACTGCTATGACAGTGTTTCAGTGGGAAATTTCACCTTGGGGAGATTGTCTGGGGGTGAGCTGCAGTAACTGTTCCAGGCAGTGAAACAGTGCCTTGAATCGACCATGTGAAGGTGCTAGTGGGCAACATAATTTCATTTCTTTACCTTCAGTTGACTGCACCAGCCTGCTGTACCTGCAGCACATGTGAAAAGCCAGAAATATGGGAACGAGTCTGCAGTCCAATAGTTTTACACACTGTTTGCTTTGACAGTGCTGTTTTCTATCAGCATTTAAACAGACACATACAGACACACATACTTTATATAATGGTAATCCGCTCGTTTTTAACGGTCTCTTCAGAATGCAGGGAAATGCCTTGTTTTCCAAGAAAATCAATTTTCCTGTTTTCCAACACAATCATTATCATGCCAAGAAATGAGGATATTCCACCATAGATTTCATATTTGCAGCTCTAATTATGTTAAATTCATCAGTGCTGTCTTATTGATTAAGCACAGGCGGCTGCAGCCGTTCCAAGCACTCTGGGGCTCTCATGCAGATATAATTTTATACAGCAGTACGAAGCAGCAAATTCATGAATCAAACTGTGTGTATATCAAAGAGTCAGCAGCACTGTGGGCTGATTTACACATCAATATATGAGTCCAAATGGGCTGGTCTGTGAGTCAGGGGCCATGCCATGATTTCATAAATAAAGCAGATACATGTGAGCTGTTCATTCACTGAGGCATGTCCTTGTTCTCTAATTTGTTTCTCCTTTAGAATTGGTTCTGACGTGCTCCCAGCTAAATGAGGAGTACAGCTCAACACTGGACAATGAACTGAATTTGTTGAATTTCCAACATTAAGACATTTGAAAATTGAATCCTCAATGTTCAAGAGATTTTCAATAAATAACTGGTCTGAGTCTTGTGCTTTTAAACTAAGGTTAGCTCCAACGTTCAGTGACAGCCACACAGAAGTCAACTAGTGCTGAGACCATTAATCAAATAAATCAATTTAGTCAGCTGACAGGAAATTAATCATCATCAACTATGATATTCAGTCAGTTATTGTAGTCATTTACAGTATCAAGGAAAAATACCAAATACAACATTTGCTGGTTGCTAGGAATCGTTCTCTCATAATTTCACTCTTTTCTGACATTTTATAAATAAACAATTAATCAGACAAATTCAAACTCAGTTCAAACTAAATAACATGTTTTTTCTAAATAAGATTTTGTCACATTAATCTTGTTGAGGTTAACGTGAGAATTTATTGTGATACAGGTTTTAGGTCAGCCTGAGTTAAACATCACTACAAATGAGAGGTCACACAATACTGTATTTTGTATTCATCTTCAGGTTATTTAAAGTTCATATCACACAAAGAGTCTCTGCATATAAACATCTGATGCACAACTGTGAGACCTTGCAGGTTCAAATACACCCACAGATAGAATAACTAACATGCAGGTGTGAATGTTAATGAACAACAGGATCAGATTTGAAGATTTAAAGGTTCAGAAAACAAAAATAACAGAACTGAAGCAAGTTGTTATCAAAGTAGTTAAATGTTTACCAGCCTAACCAGTGAAACTAGAGTATATAGTATTTGGTCACCTGAGATGCTCACTTGTACTCCCACAAGAAGCTTCTGTACTAGAGATTAAATTCTACTTCACATTGTGGGAGTATGAAGATGCTCAGTAGATTTCATGGTGATCTCTTCACAGCAGCAGCAGCAGCAGCATCATCAGTCATCTGCATCTTTTAATTCCCAAGACTTGCTTATCCACAAACTGCTCCAATCATTTAAATCTCTCCCACTTGCCCACCAGCCATCCTCAGTTTTGCCAGTTCACCAAGGGTTTGTTCCAGTACCCACACTTGTGCTATTTGCAAGCAGTTATGTGCCTACTCGTGTGACATATTGCCAGTTATTGCCACATTGCCTGAGGGGCTGTTAGACCACGAGTATGTGGTTGTTTATCACTGCTCACTGGGACACACTTGATTAAAAAGGACATCCCGTCACTCCCATAAATACAAATACTGTTCATGGCGTAATGGAGCTCAGGTGGTTTGTTGAGACAAATAACTAAGATTAACCAAACGGAATTACAGTTACAGTCAGAGCTGAGAGGAGGGACGCAATCAATAAAGACATTAAATCAAGCTAACTAGAAGCATGTAGTTACTGTATATAAAGAATACATGACATTTTTTAAGGATGGATTAAATTCTTCAAAATCTTTGAGAGGAAATGATATTTGATAATTATCTTGATGGTGTCAGATTTGCGATATAAAGACAAACAGGTTGTTGATGTCACATGAACAGTAATAGTCAGTAGTTGTAGACTGTTGTGATCTTAATATTACTTAACTGCATTAAGTGGGGGTTAAGTGTACTGTGTGTTGGCATTTTTGACACACTTGTCAACTACCTATAATCTTAAATGCTGTAGATAGCCCCTCCCCCCCTTCCAAGATTTCCATTAACTCAAGTGTATGCCTGTTCTTTAGTTCGTTGCCAGATTGTCTGTTGGGGTCCACAGCCTCCACTGATCCTATCATAACTTTTTTGATGACCTGTTGCCTGTTATTGGACTTTTGCCTGGTTTCCTTTGCCCCTTGGGCTTGTTGGCCATCATCCTGCCCAAGTCCATCCTGTTTCAGTTCAACTAAACCTGTCTGTTCAGTCTGTGTCTGCTCCCTGAATATCAAAGTTGTTACAGATAGAGACATTGTGTTTTCAAATGTGACATTCTGTCAAAAAAGGCAAGTTGAAAGATTGTCCAAAAAAGAGCTGTTTGAGTCGATAGTTGATAGAAAATGAATTTGCAACTACTTTGGTTTTCAATGAATTGTTTTAGTCAGTCACCAATTCCAGCTTCTCAAATGTGAGTATTCAGTGCTTTTCTTCGTCAGTTATAAGGGTAAAATATCTCTGAGTTATAGCTTGTAGAATAAAACAAGTTATTTTGTTATTGTAGTTCTAGTCCAAAATACAAAGAGTTCTTCCACTGGGGAACATGAATGTCTTGTGTAGAAGTGGAAATTTTGCGATGATGATGCTGAAAATCTGGCCACTGGTTTTTGAGATGTCACAAATAGGTACAGAACATATGTTGGTTCAGAGCAATTTTGGCCTGATGGTGATTCTGGAGCAAAGGTTGGGGGTCACCAAAATCATTAGGATCCATCCTCTCAGGACCATGAATATCCATACTTCCATGGTAATAAAGCCAGTGGATTATCACCATATCTTTGCTGTGTTAGACTGATTTATAAATTGACCAACTGACTGCGATCCTTGTGGCTCCTGTGCAGCTTCAGTATCATCATCAGCAGCAGCAGTAATTTACAGTTCATCACTAAGTCTGTAAAGGTCACAACCTCATGAATGTGACTAATGAAGTCCTGCATTCTCTTGGACACATGGAGATGCTGGACAATAACCCCTAATAGCCCCACTAATAATACATGTCACCCTGTATGATTCATGGAGGAATGATTGAAAGACCTGCAGTGATTCGCTCTGTGTGTGTGTTTGCAGGTTGCTGCTGGTACATTGACAGCAACTTCCTAACTTGAAGCGTCTGCAGTGTGTGCATTGATCTGCCCTTAAGGTTCTGTTCTCGCCCTGATGTGCTCTTGCTCTTGCTATTAGAGTGAATATCAGGTGTGGTGTTTTGGCAGAAAAAGTGGAAAGGAAATCACAGTGTTCCAGGTCTGCCATAAAAATTCTCTTTGATCCGCTCCTTGTTATGTTGCACTTCTCCTCCTCCTCCCCGTTCACGAACACACCATCCATTCGTATTCTCTCCACCAGTCTGTGTCTCTTATCCTCGTTGCCCTCCCACTCTTCCTCGCCTCCTTTACTTCCCCTCCTTTTCTCATTCTGTCATCGTCTTATACCTTTTTTTACCAAACACTCCTTCCTCTTCCTCTCTGTCTCTGATTAAGCTTGCTGGTGCATTAATAAAGTGCAGCTCCCCCTCCCGCCCTCCTCCAGTGGGATTAGGCAGAGCACTAATTCCTTCTCCAGTCCTGGCCGCTTTGAAGTCGACTGCCAGGGAAACCGCCAGCTTCTTCAATTTGCCATTTGCATAATCCCACCACTGCACTCATGTATGCTCATCAGAGTGGAGGATGAGCTAATATGCCGACTAGAGCTGCATATTGGCATTATAATAATCCAGTCGTTTCTAGTAGCATCGCTTTATTCATCAGTGACACTATCAGGGATCAATGGATCACTGTCGTTATCGCCATCACAATGTCATCTTTGCTACGACCCACTTCCTCATTACTCCTGGTTAATTTCGCTGTCCTTATCATAATTTGTAATTAGCATGTGCAAATGCTAATTTTTGCTCATTGGCAGCAGCTGATTGTATTTGTGTGTTGCATTATCTTCCGAGCAGTACCGTGTGGGTAATTCCCACGTCTGTGGCGAGGCGCTGCAGTGATCCAAGAGGAGTGCCTGTGTACTCTCAAACAACACAGCAGAACTAATGTGTGAAAACAGAGCAGCTGTAAATGTATGAATAATCATCTTAGAAACCTTCCCTGTGCGGAGTAAAATGAGACGGGCAGAAAGGAAGACACTGAAGGTTCCATTTGCCTCAATGTTTCCCTAATCCATGAGTCAGCAACCTATGGTCAGCACCCATGACACTAATTTAGGGACAGCAAGCATATCCTATTAATTTTCCAAACAGCATATGATTACTTAAGTCCTCCATGCACAGGGCTAGTCTTAGTTGGGGACCTGATGCGATTTGTAATAACTGCAGTGGTAATTTGTGGAAAAAAATACCTTCCACATTTCACCAAGCGTCTACATAGTCACAGTAGTATCATTTAGCATCTCGTACTATCAACAGAACAAAAAACAAAGCAGCTGATCCTGGATGATTCTGCAAAACCCTGGTTTATGTTAGTTAACATTCAATTCTTGATTGATGTTTTTAAAAGTTATTTCTTGTAATTTCTCTGATTTGGCTCCGTTCCTATGCTGGTGGAGATTATTGAAGGTGGAAACAACAATCAAAATAGTAGCATTTGACATATTTTGGGGTTTAGTAAAGCAACCTCTGTTTGAAAAAAACAGTAAACACCATTATTTAGGGTGTTAATGCTATATAATGGTATATATATATGGAAATTATTAATGAGAGCTCTGATGCCATTTTGGATGTATTGGATATTCAGGAAGCCAATGTAAGTACACAGCATGTGTACTGTGTAATGTGCCTCAATCATACCCACAGATAATCTTTGGGATTTGATCAGGACATCTGAGTGAAACAGACTTTATTTATCCAGTGAGAGTGCATCCCACCAAACACAAACATGAGAGGTACATTTCTAAATCACATGAGGTCCCAAGGTGGTGACTAGCACTGAGAATAGATAGATTAAGCGTTAAGTATTCCAGTAGCAGCTTCTTATCTAAGTTTTGATGCTAAAGCCTTGTCTTTTGAGACAGTGAAGTAGCATTCACGCCCTTAAGAAGAGAACACATGAGCTGCTGCCTGAAAGCTGCAGGAGAAGGGTGCTATCAGTAGAGCCACAACCAGGTAGGAGGCTTTAGTGCTGAGACATCACATAAAATACTGTAATCCCACCACCCAGCAAGCACTGCTTTCTTCAAAGCAGGAGAGACACAAATGCTGAGTCAGCTTTGTTGATGTCTGGCAGGTGAAGGTACAAAGCCACAGCAGTGACCAGAGTTACACAAGACATTATGTTGATTGCTTAACTACCACCACAGGTCTCCATGGTGTATCTTATTCTAAGGGGAGGACAGGATGGTGGAGGGTGGAGGTTAAAGATGTGCAGGATGAGTGTCGGAGAAAAGGGTGATTTAATCAGCCAAGTAGTTTTTAGCCATGCTAGCTGCGTGGCTCAAGGATGACAATGTCAGTCTATCTCAACAACTGCTGGATGGATTGCCATGAAAATCTGTGCAGACATTCATGGTCCCTGTTTGGTTAGAATATTGCCATATGGCATTGATGCTCAAAGTCTGGACTCTGATCCGGATCTTGACCTGGACCCAATGGCAAGTCAATCCGGACCCAGCCCACACGTTATATTAGGAATGCATTGGTACGATACAATAAAGTGTAAGTTTACTACACTCAAAAAATGTTTTATTTTTATCAATAAATTGTTCGTTTTGTAAAATATAACAGATATTAGATATTTATGGTGATCCTGGCCCGAGATTAAGATGTAACCATGGCAACGTTGACAGCCGGCGCACATGTGATGCAATGTTGATGTGCTTCAGTTATCAGGCTTCATGTCAACATTAGCATTTGTTTAATATGTTTATTCTTGTGTGAAAACAAAGTAACTTTATTTGTTGACGCAAGAAAAGTAATTAAGTTTATAAAGTTAAAATTAAAATTTTAAGGTTTGGACCTTTGAATATCAAGTTTGAGAGCCCCTGACATATGTTGAAAAAAGCTGAGTTTGTCCCATACTTTGACCCATGACCTACAAAATAAATGTCGTTCCCATCAGCCTCAGCTGTACTTGTTGTTGAGACGTAATAGCAAGTGGTAGCATGCTAACATGATAATCTAAGAACGTAAACATGCTAACATCAGCAGGTTTGGATTGTAATTGTGAAGATGTTAGCATGCTGTTGTTAGCCAAAGTACAGCCTCACAGAGCTGCATAGCTGCTTTAGTTTTAGTATTAGGAAATAAATGATTCAGTGATTTAAAAATCATAAATTAATTACATACATTCTAGAAAAGGTAAAACTCCATTATACAATAGGTAAAATAAATGTATAAATATAAAAGACTTCAAAGATACAATAGACCTGAAACTGAGAGATATCACGATAATGACATGTGGGGCTGAGGGACCATGAGGTCTTAAGCTAACTGTAAAATTTAAAAATTGAAAACTTTTCAGATTGACCCCCTGAAGGCAACCTCAGCAGACACTTTTCCACACTGGAAAATGTAATTGATGCACTAGTCTTTAATTTGGACTTTGACAAAAGGGCTTTAAATGGAACAGGGAGCAGCTGGCTGGTTGGGACACATTAAGATTCAGGAGACACAGAATGAGCTTTAATCAAGTAAAAAGCCAAGGAAAGGCAGGTAAAGGTAAGACTGCAATGAGTGAAACGGAAGCAGTGCATTGTGGCGCGTGTGGCTGTGTTTGGTTTGGATGCTATCAGCGGTTACGCAAGAAATGACTATATTATCTTAATATATTAAAGGATGAACAAACATTTCTAATTTTAATGTAATGTATTTAAATCTTTTAGGTTGTCAAATAGACACATAATAATATGATAAAAGAATTAATTTATGTAAATGCAGATTGAAAGTTTTGGCTGTCTAGCAATTTGGTTGATCATTTAGTTGATCTGAGAGTGAGGCAAAATTATCAATATCAATGTTATGCTGTTGTGTAAAAAGTTGGAGTAAGGTTGAAGTAAAAACTTGAACTGGAGTAAGCTCAACAAGCTAACTACTAACTTCTGTGTATTAAGTACAGCACTACCTGATAAAATGATCAACAGAAATGATGAGAGAACAAAGTAGAATTACAAAAGAAGGTGCTTGTTGCTTCTGACACCTGTCCAGAGTCAAACAACCTGTACCAGCAAAGAGGAGCGCTAACATAACTGAACACTAATTCAATGGTTGCTCAATTAATGGTGATGTCCAGATAAATATCAATAATCACACATATATTTAAGCATGATTTCCATTTTGTCTGTGCACACAGAGATTTTAGAACAGTTAATGTTTTCTAACAACGCCCCTTAGCTCTTCTGAAAACACTGTAAACCACAGCCTCCTGGGGCTTATTGCTTTAGTCTATCACCCACATTGTCACAACATCTGTCAGGGTATTCTGATAATACTAATTTCTGTAGCTCAGTGTTTGATGTAGGCCAAAAAATGCTGTACCTGCACTAGAGCGCTCAAAGCAATAACTCAGCTGCACAGAGGAGCTGTCAGCTTCCTGACATCATGTCCAGGACTCCC
Source organism: Trachinotus anak (assembly GCF_046630095.1). NCBI lineage: Eukaryota > Metazoa > Chordata > Actinopteri > Carangiformes > Carangidae > Trachinotus > Trachinotus anak. The sequence continues at coordinate 2,823,244 of NW_027273871.1, forward strand.
AAAGCTCTCTTCCCCTCTGACTGATGAAAATGCATAAACACCCTTCCCTTTGTAATCAGGCAACAAACTTGAATGTACTGGTAACATAACGCAAATGGTAAGTGTTCAGGAAGAAGGTATGAAGGGAGCGGAGTCAGAAGAAATTAGCTTTTGATTGTCTCCAGGCTGCACTTTAACTCTCAGTGAAGCCAAGTGTGTTTAGATGGGGCAGGCAGACAAAAATGTGATTCCTGATCCTGTGGCTGTTGCCAGTGCTTTCTGCTGTGAACAATCTATTTTGGTGTTAATATCAGGACACAACACAAGCTGAGGCCAAGCTGACCCCAAGTCTTTCATGTGATCCTCCATGGTTATGAGTCAGTGTCAGTGATGAACAAGATGGGGTTCATGGTAGTTTGAAGCTAGAAGAAAAACAGATCACAAGGCCTGTGTCCACAGGCAGCTGTTTTTGCACTAGCGGCGTCTATTTTCGATACAAATCCTATTAAGTTCAGCATTGACGGTGCTCAATGTCCTTGGCGCAAAAACACCATCCGCATATGTCCTTTTTTTCCACTGTGCTCACGGCGCTTTCAGTTGAGAATAGTTAAACCTCTGGAACAACAATGAGTCCGTTAATAGAGTGCAACAGGGATGGCGTATTTTTGTAGGCCAACCTGGAAATTGGCATCAACCTGGTTCCCTTGATTAAAAAGTGAATGGCATTCTTACATTGGCTTTTGGATTGTTAAGAAAATAAGTAACAAATGTTTATGATACTTAAACGTTTCGTTCAGGATGACAATCTTCACAAATGGACATCACTTGGTGATTTCTGAAGCCCAGAAGTAAAAAGCTAATGTTAGGCTATAAACAAGCTAGTTTCCAACCTGTAATTTGCTTTACACCCTTACCTCTTCAACAAAAGCCTTTCGTCTAAGAAAGTTAGAGTTTGCAAGAGTGTGCGTATGAACACAATGACGCTGTGAAGGGGGACTGGTGAGTAGTTTTCATGTTCGGTGTGATGACGTTTAATGTCCCCGACAACCTCTGTAGTCTCCTCTAGTCACTAGTTAGCAACCGCTAAGAAACACTGATGCTTAAAAATCATGAGTGGCGCATTTACTGATGTATTTTATATTTTAGAATAAAATGCAAAAATGCGTTCAGCTTGTATTAACCACAGCTCTTATTCCATGCATCTAACCAAAAACCCATTCAAAACATCCATTGACTTCAGCATGAGGGAACTGGAGGTGCAGAAAGCGAATTTATGAATCGTTCCTGTAGGAGGGGTCAGGAATGATGACATCAACACTGTCAACAATTGCTGAGAAACCTATAGGAGAGATTGACCCTGAGGTATTTACGATCTAACTTTAAAGAGGTGATGGTTTTAGAAGATGGTTTTTGTAACCAGCAATGAGACGAACCATCCAACCTGGCTGTTTCAGGGGAAACTGTAATGTTAATATTATTGCAATATTACAATCGTTTAGATTTGACAAACTCATAGGAACAGTTTGGGGTGTATTTATTTTTATTGAAATGTGGTGAAATACTGTATCTGTAAGAACCCCAAAGTCCACAGAGGCCAATAAAACGCATTTATTATGTATGCAGCTTTACTTCCAGACAAACTGGTAGCAACGAATTTTACAGCATATTTCAAAATGCTACGGACAACAGAGCCAGCAGCAAATTACCAGAGGGCTTTCCGAGAGAAGACTGTTCTGCCCAGGATGACAGTGCACGTTGCCTGGCTGATCATCTCCAGGGCCGGGATGCAAGCTGCTGAGATGACTGCTGGACTCAATTGGCGGAGGGTTCCTCATGTCTCCAAAAGCATCAGAGCAAATTTTGAGACATTATTTAGATAAACTGGAAACATTTTCAACATCTAAATGGTGATTTGTTTGCTTCCATGTAAATTTGAATGAGGAAGGACACCTATGCAGAGCCAACAGAAAACTACCTTGAACATACTCTGTGTGACTGTGCCTTGCAGAATCATTCAGTGGGCTTAAATATATTTGAGAAAATGCGGCCAGTGGTGCCCTTTTCTTCCAAATACCACCTGTTGTCAAGATCTACCTGGCCTAGATTGGGATTTACAGAAAGAGAGCAGAAAGGTGCCAGCTGCTCTCATAGTTTGAGGTAAATTCACGTACATGTGGTATTTTCATTTTTCTTTTAACCTTTCCACACACGATTCTTCGGGTTGACGTTAGTCATGCAGTCAGGGTCACACAGGTTAGTTCTTACTCGTCCTTCCAGCGCCATCACTTTTCTGTGGCAAAGGAACAGTGTGAACACTTGTCTTTCAAGAGTGGTTTCCTAAGGAAAAATCAGCCGTCTGTCAATTACATTTTCTCTGGTCCCTTGAAAAGCATTTTTTCCCTACACCCCAGACCTTGAAAGGACCTGAACGTTTCTTAAGAGAAATAACAGCTGCATTCTGTATGATGCAAATAATTGGTTATGCAAAGAAGAATTACAGTGCACGATACACTGCTTTACCATGTTTTGGCGGAAGTGCAATCTTTGCTGTAGATGGAGGCATTGTTATATGCTGTAGAAACAGGCATTCATCTTTTTTATACGTGAGTGTGCATAATTTCATAAGAATATAAATTAGCCCCAAGCACAAAATTTCAGTTTCCATAACGACAGGTCTTTGAGGGTGTGTTTATCACCATATATACCCTGTCCCCCATCCCCAGTGTAACATTTTAAAGAAGATGCTGACAGTGATTAATATGTTTACAGATGAGACAGGGGTGTATGGCACCTCTCCCCCAGTTACAACACTTTTCTGGCATCAGTTTCACACCTTTCATCTGATTAAGCGCCCAGCTCTCACTTCTGGTACCGGCTGTCTTGTTGACGAGCTCTGTTGGAGGGCGCAACACTGTGAAACACCAGCAGTGCAGATATTTCTGGACTGGAGATGCCAGAAGCCAATATCTGATGTCTATATTCAATGTCCTGTAATTTCACTAAAGCATACAGCATTACAAAGAGACTGTCCCCCCAAGAAGAGGCATAGCATCAGTCATTTTAGCATGATGCATGGTTCTGGTAGACAGTCACAAACTACAGACATAGAACAATTACAGGTTTCCTAAGGGACCGACGTCATTGTTTCACCTCACAACACCAATAAGACCATTCCTTTGTTGCTTCACCATGTTTAGAGTTGGAAATGTCTAACTAAGGGAGAAAAGGGGAAAAGAAATCTGACATGCTAGTGTCTATGTCAGGTTTTTGTGAAGTTTCCTTCTATGATGCACCAGCCAAACCAAAAACACTTATTTTTATTCCACACACTCCTCATCCATCAGCCCAGACCATTATTCATATCACTATAATTATCTTGTGGGCCAACCTCAGCACAAGACCCCCACACTTATTTCTGCAAGTCTACTTATTGTTATTGTGCTCAGACGGGACACAAATCAAATTTTAGATCGCCAACAAAGTCAGTGGGAAAAAAGGTGATTAGATATGAATTCACCCAGGGCAGCATGAAATGGCTGAACTAAACACCAACACACACTCGCTACTGTAGCTTGCAGCTAATGTACAGTTGGTACTTTGGATTTTTAAGTCTAAATGTTGTATTCAATATCATTCAGTTAGTATCTGAAGTGATCGGTTGTCTATTATATTTACAGAAATTGCAGAATAAATCTTTCATTCGAGGTGAATGCAAGCTAAAGTTTTCTGCCTCGTTGTTTTTAACTTCAGCTGCAGGGTTTATGGACACACCCACCCACTTTAGTATTAATCAATTCTACAATAATCAAACTGTATCCAGTCGCACAGACAACAATAACCAGTTAGTCAGTAAATCACTGCATCTGTGTAAAGCTAACACTGTTTCCTGTCTGAAAGTAATTCCTCATGGGGGATCATTATGAAGGAAATACAGAGTGAAAAAGAGAGCACACACATTAATAGACTTAAAAGACTGAAAGAATGACTGGATGGGAGCAGAACACGAGGTGACAAAAGAGAAGAAGCGGAGAGGCTGGTTATAGGTGATATATGCCCCAGCAAGCAGTGAAGCCCTGACAGCTTTCACATCTCTGAGAAAACATTATCCAGGAGGGCATGCAAGAAGAGATGTGCCAGGACCTGCATCCTGTCCACACATTATACTGCTGTCAGCAGAGGGCCAGGCAACCACACCAACGCACAACACATGCAACACATCCAACACACAGGACAACACATGCAAGCAAACAGAAAGGTTTACGGGTTCTACATGCCATGCATACCCACACACTGTTATATGCGTGCATTTAATTTCTCTGAATTGTTGTTTCATGAGTGAAAACACTGAGCTGTGTCCTAACTCTGTACTAATTGTTTACAGGTATTTCTACATACTATTTTTTGCATCTTGTCAATGTGTACTGATTTGCATTTAATACACAAGAAGTCAACATACGTTCAATTTTACACAGTGACTGGAAATTATGCAGTGTGTGCAGATGGCCGACCAAAAAATTTACAAACATAATGGAAATGTGGCAATTGTTTGACTGTTGTTAGTTTTATGTATTTAAGGAATGTCACAGTCTCCTCATCTGTTTTCATCTGCCACTATTTTTTTGTCTCTTCAGTGGATGTTTGACTCACATGATTTGTCTTGATGATTTATTCGTTGTTTCACTCTTTGCCCCATTTTGCTTTTATCAATACATAACTTCAGCCAAGCGTCAGAAGTTTTTTAAAGATATATCAAGAAGTTTTTTGAATTTCTGGCATTTCCACTCAGGGTTTTTTTTATGCACAAATGGAACATGCATATAAAAACAGGTGGATGGAAACCTGCCTGTGGCAAAAGTGATGATTTAGGGGCTTAAAAATTCTGGGGGAACCACTGAATCTTGCCCAAAAAATGGTGAACGTTTGCCAAAGGACAAGTGATAAGACCAAAGTAAACCGGTCTGGGTCAGTTGGCAGGTAAACTCATGTCCTGTGTGTGTGTGTGTGTGTGTGTGTGTGTGTGTGGACCTGTAAATATTCTTATCTGTAAGTCTTTAGATCTAGTTGCTGCTGGTCATTTTATTTATTCAAGTTTTATTTTTGGTAATCACATCAGCTGAGGGAGATATTTCCTAAACTGAAGGTAGTTTTACAAAGTTTACTCAACACCAGTTCCCACTGTAGGCTCCATAATCGGTGTTGCCTGTGCCTCTCCATCCAGGATCTCACCCAAACTGCACCTTTTTCCTCCATCTTTGGCCTTTTCAGTACAAACCACACAACAGATATCATTATAAACAGCTTGTTTTGGTACAAAAAAATTGCTATTCTTGTGGGATTTATGGGGTCATCTAATGTCAGAACTCTATTTGTTCAGTGTGTTGTCTAGTGTATTTACTCTGTAAGGTTTGCTCCTTCGTGACTATCAAAGACCAAAAAAAAACAAACAAAAAACCTGTGCAATGGAAACAATCTGTATGTGTGGTTTGTCCAGTCTTTGTAGGGTCCAGCTAGTTCTCAGGTTTGTCTCAAGCTTAAGAGAAACAATTGCTGTGCACTGTTTAGTTTATGTCCAGAAGTTTAAGCTTATCAACCTGTGGAGAACGGTGCAACAGCAGTTATTTGACATATATCTTTCTATGTTGACATGTCTTGTATTTATAACTTAACCCCTCACAATGAACCTCAAAAACTCATTCAGTCTTCCTACAGCTTGAACCACCTCCTCACACATTTTACATCTGTGACTGACAATGTCAAAAATCAGAGCAACTGTCTGTTCTAACATGCTCAGAAGCAAGACCCAGTGCAGTCGGAATTCCCTATTCTTCCTTTGTACACTGGGAAGTAACAAGCTTTGTCTGATGCTGCACCAAAGACTTCATCTCCCATCATAACCTGGGTGGATATGCTGCCACTAGCTGTCTAGTTAGCCCCCGCTCTGAACTCTGTCTGTTAACATGTCATGCGATGTCACTGAGGTTGCTTTGGAATCTCCTTTTCATGCAGAATCAGAGCCTTTTCAAAGGCCCTCTGAAGAGATAAGCGCACCGTGCCAACCTGACTCTGGAATACAAATGCCCTTTTTAGCATAGGGAGGTGAAAAGGCAAAGATAACACACAGGAAATGTGTCAGGGAGGAGAGTCTGCATGAATGTGGACCTTATGGGAAGGAAAGCTAAGGAAGGGACGGAGATAGATATGCACATTTCGAGGAAATGTGGACATAGAGGCAAAGACAAATATGTGAAGAGAGAGGGTGTCGTGTGATGAATGGGTTTGTTGAAATATGGTATTGATTTTGGCATTTTGTTGAATATAATATTTCAGCCACTATTATCTATCTTCAGAGTGCAAATTCAAAGGAGGTTCTTTCGTGATCTCGCAAAGATACGGAAAGCCAGCAATGACATTTTCCAAGCCAAAAATCCACACATTTTTTCTTGGTCACGGTACACTTGATTCCTGAGATCACCTGCTTGGTCAACGTCCACGTTCATGTCCAAAGAAACACTATATTGGTTCTGGAAGCAAAACTTAGATCTCTGAGTCAAAATCCAGTATTTGTTGCCGTCAGATTGGTTTGGCTGAAAGTAAAGTTAGAGGAATAGTTTGACATTTTGGGATATATGCTTGTTTGTTTTCTTGCGCAGCAAACAATGAGATGAGAAGATTAACGCTGCTCTCATATGTCTGTTAAACATCAGGCTACAGCCAGCAGCTGGTTAGCTTAGTTTAGCATAAAGACTGGGATCAGGAGGAAACAGCTAACCTGGCTCTGTGCAGAAGTTACAAAATCCTCCTCTAAGGCTTAGTCGTTAATGCTTTATATCTAATTTCTTTAATCTGTTTAAAGTGTAACGGTGACATTTAGCTGTTTTACAGAAAGTTTTTGAGCATCACTATTTCTTGGCTGGGACAAGTAACCTCCTGAAGTCTCTGCTGGTTTGTGGGTAACTGCATAGCGGATCATAAAAGTCAGTAGGATTCATTGTCTTGGGACCTTAAATGTTTGTAAAAAATTTCATAGCAGTCAGTGGAACATGTAAGATAGTGAGAGAGAGTGAGAGAAAGAAAGAGACAGCACAAAGGGCTGAAATGGAAAAAAAAGATCTGCCTGGGGGCAAGACTATCAGTCAGCTCTTCAGAAGTTTAACTCCATCCAGCACAGTGATTCTGAGAGCAGGTTTCTTAGATTTCCTCTCTCACATGTTCACTCACCAATCCTATGATGCATATTAAATCACTGGGTGAATAATGAAGCCTATCGCACATAAATTAGAGAGACATGTTGAATTCCCCTCAGGTTCAATCACCATGAATATTAAAGCAAACTCACAAGGTTACAGAGAGGATTGGAGACAGGCAGAACAAGTGGAGGGTAGATGAAGAAATATATGAAGAATGAAGGACAAAGAGAGATAGCAGATAAAGAAGAGTTGGCAAGAGGTGGAAGCAGGCGTCGTAAATTTTAATCAGCGATAGCCATTTAGCTTACGTCTGAAAACAGGTTCAGAAAGGGGGTTATTAAATTACCAGTGCTACATGGTATGTCACTGTTGAATCTGTGAAGGTGATTTTTAAGTCAATAGGTGGGTTTCATAAAAAATGTGACAAAATCTTGAAATATCACAAAAAAATGTTTATGCTTAGCTGAGGTGGAAAGGTTGCATGAAACATGGGACTTAAAGGAGCTATTTGTAAATTTTTACTATTTCTACATTAGCATTAAGAAATATTTACTTGCCAGTCTAGAGAAAATGTTGCAGGTTCAGCATCAAACGTCATTCCAGTACTCACCAAGAGCCGTCTCCAATGGGGGAAAGCAAAACCAATGTTGACTCTTGTCGCTATCACTAGTTTTCTTCTACTGATGTTACCATGCTAACCAGTTAGCCCCGGCCTGTCTTATCACTTTCTGATAGCGTCTCGCCTCCAATCTGCCCTGAACATGTAGTGCTGCTCAGAGTGCATATTATAACCTCGTTTTGTAAAGGCAACAATGGCCGATGCTCTTGTCAAGCAACAATCACCACCACTCACTCCTAGCAAGAAACCACATTCGGTGGCATAGAAAACTTACAAATAGCCCCTTTAATACTCTGACTGGAAGAATTACAAATAGGTAGGTGGAGTATGAGGAGAAAAAAAAGCCCTTTACAAAATATTTGGTAGACAATTCATTTAAATGTTGCACATAAACATAGTAACTGCAAATTTTCTGATTTATATTGAGTGTTGTGACTGCCAGTTTTGTTTTGGTCTTGTGTATTAGTTACCGACAGGTGTCTTACTTAATGTCTGATATTACTGTTGCACATGTTTGGTCTTACATGGAGATAAAAGCTAACTAATATTTCAGCCTATTCCTGGACACTAAAAACTGGCTGCAGGGCTGGATATCTATCAAAGATAAATCAGAGCTACATGGAGCAAACAAAATAAAAAGCTTAAACTAAACTCTGAGGTACCAAAATCACCATGGCAACCACTGCTGCCCTGCAGGCACTAATGAGGACCCAGAGCATTGCTAAGATCTGGAACTGAAACTTTACATTAGATATAATTCTAAATTGATATTATCAACTGAGGTCAGTAGTCCTCTCTTCCTGACATCTGGTTCTTGCTCTGCTTTCCCGATCATATCGAAATTGATTGTAGCCTTCTCCTCTGCCTGTACAAAATCCCGCTTTGTATGCCTTGGTCATTAGATGGTTTATAAAGACTCATCTGTAGCCTTTTTTTTTAAAGTATCCAAGATACCGGGTTTTGCCTAGAGGCTGCAGTTCTTCTGATCTGCTAAAACCGAGCTGTCAGTAGTTCACCTACTCTACCTTAAATTGCCCCACCTTACTTTTCTAAGATTCGTAACTGACCCTAGCCTTCTCATTCCTCCCCACCTCAGCAAAAGGTGCTCTTTTTAGCCTGCTCTAACCTCAACAAAACTGCATCAAGCAGACAAATTCTGCAGTTATAATCTTTCTTATTAGAAATAAATCTTTCTTGGCAATATCCACAGTCAGGTTCAGTAGTCCTCCCCTCCTAACATCTGGCTGGACGAACCTTTGCCTCCCACTCTGTATGTCTCCTCCTTTGCTGAGGACAGCCTAAAAAAAGCACCGCCTTTTCTATCCATGATTTCTAATAGATTTTATCCTCCCCAAGCACCTGTGCTTCTTCTGAAAAGATGCAGTCATGCTGAAACTATCACAAAAACCTGGTTCAGTTAAAGTCAATGTGGCCATTTTTCTTTCCCAACACTATCCACTTGGGAGGTCAGTAGTTTTCTAACCCTGCTGACATCTGGCTACATCAAATTGTTCCTTGCACTCCTCGGTCATTATACAGTTTGTAAGAACCTGTCTGCAGCATCATCTCTCATGCTCTGGTATGACCAGCCTGGAAAATACCATGCCTCCGGCTCCTACTTTCCTCTTACGGTTTACCTGAAAAGGATTGTAGCCTCCTCAAACTCCAGCCTTTGTTACAAAAAACAATATCCACAGCTGAGGGCAGTAGTCCTCCTCTCCTGTTGACATCTGGCTAGACAAAAATGCTGCCTCACACTTCTTAGTCACCAGTTAGTTTGTAAAAACCTGTTTTCTTTCTTTTTTTTTTTTAATATTCCAACAACCTAGGTTTTTCTTCTGCAACTACAGAAGACACAGCCCTTCTGATCTGCTAATACCTGGCTTTCATTAGTTCATCTCATCTGCTTTAATATGTCCTGCCTTATGTTTCTAAGTTTCCTAACTCACTGTATCTTCACGAAGCTCCTCCCTATTTAGCAAAAGCTGCTCTTTCTAGGCTGCTGTACCACCAGCTGTGCTCTGGTCTACAGCTAGCAGGCTCATCCTGAAATCATAAACTACCTCATTAGACATAATTCTTTCTTGGCACTATCCACAGTCAAGTTCAGTAGTCCTCCGTCCTTACTGACATCTGACTGGACAAACCCTTTTCTCCCATTCCTATGTTTGTCGTCTCTTTTGCTTTTGTATCCATGTTTTCTGATGGATTGTAGCCTCCTCAAGCACCTGTCCTCATTCCAAAAAACTGCAGTCCTGCTGGAACTATTACAAAAATCTGGTCCAGTTCAAGTCACTCGTGCCTTTCTTCTTTCTTGACGATATCTTCAGTCAGGGCAAGTAGTTCTCCTCCTCTCCTACGCCACCTCCCACAACACAGCTGTTTAGTTGAACTTGTTTTTGGCTTCCTAGAGCTCCTCCCAGATCCTGACTGTTTTTTCTGGAACCACAGAAAATGCAGTGCTTTTAATCTGCTGATACCACAGCAAACTTCACTTCCGTCCTAGATCAATCAGGCTGTTCTTGTCCTGATCTGATAAACTAAAGCTCTGACAAATTTGGACTGTGGGCTAACTGCCCCTTATAAATGTCCAATTACCTCCTTTGAAACTGGTGCACACAAGTTATTTTGTTTCTGCAGCTTCCGAAGCTGCAGTCCTCCTGGTCTGATAACATAGCAAACCTCCCCATGTTTTTTATGAAGCAGGTATTTGGTAAAAAATACATTTAAAACACAAAATGTATTTTTATCAAACATTCTTCTGTCATTAACTTCACAGTCAAACAGCATCCTCTCTTATCTGCTGGTTGAATTATTTCACTATGCAGTTATGAAACAAGGATATAAACTATTAATATTCCCTGAATGAGAGGTCAATCCCACCTCCTTTCTCAAACTGGCTGGACATTGCAGTGGACATTGAGAGTCTGAGCTCTGAAAGAGAGGGGTCAGTTCATGACAGGAAGTGAATGTTCACCTTGTTCCACATAGAAATAAAGAGGAGGTGAACTAAGTTGCAGTCAGACTAGAATATACCTTGAAAAATGAAATTAAGGGGAAGCAAAACCCAGACTCCACACTGTGTCCACTGTCTTCCTGTTTCCTGTTTCACTGGCCTGCCTTGCCCCCACCGGTTGATGAACCCTGCTGCCCTTGAGTCCATTACCTGCAAAACCAGACCTTCACAGTATAGTCTAACCCATTCTCTGGCCTCAAGACAAACTTTCTGAAGTTCAGTCCCACAGCTTGTATGAGTCTAACGAGAGCAAAATAGTCTGTGTGTTGTGTTCTGATCTGGGTTTTGGTAATGAGACAGAAAAATTCCCAGCATAGCATCTCAACAAATGTATTTTCATAAGGTTGGCTGTGAATGCTGCAATACAAAATGACAGGAAACAGATGAGTCACTCTGAGTTTTTTGCCTCTATCTCTGACTTCTAATCGGATAATAGAACGGCTGCGTGCTCTCTTCTCCATCTGGCGTTCCCACACTCTCATGTCTTAATGCCCCCTGTTCACACTTAGCAACCACACAGCTGGGCCTCGAGTGACAAATTCTCACTTTTGTGGCACACAGTCAGTCACACATGCTTGACAGGACAGCTTAATATTTAGAGAAACGGACGTTCAAACAGATGACCCGAGTTTAAGCCCCAGGAACCGGAAGCATCAATCCTGCTTTAAAGGCCATTCTAATGGTTTTAGCCCATTGACATCAAATCATTTATACATCACATCACAGCTGTCTCACCATTTTAGAAACCAAATACTGGGATTTCCTACTATTCCAGGCATCCATTGGTGTCTATCACTTCTCAAATTAAAACACTTTAGCAGTCTCTTAAAACTTATGTTGTGTAATCATCACAGTGAAAGCTGCATTATGTCTGCATTATGTTTTGTCCACCATAAGAGTAACTTTATCAACCATGAATGCAGATTTGTTGTGTACTATTGACTTCATTTCACAGCTCGAGCTAACGGTAGCTTCACAGACTGACAGGACAAGCTGCTTCACTCAGTCAGAGATTTTAACGTGATATGATGACACTATGTGCTTGAAAGACAACATCAAAAAGTATAGCATTAAAATTATACAGAGCGATTTCTTTCTGTCTTCATCAATGAAACCATCCTTGGCCGAGGGTGCAGAGAGCGCATTAACCAGCCAACAACAACATCAATAACCAGGAATTTTTTTTGTTGTTTCACCAAATAACGATGGGAATCACAGCTCTTTGAAGGGAACCAGATCTTGTGGCTCTATTCCTTTCTGAAAGAATCTTTTTTTCTTTTTTGCTGTAATGAAAGGATAAGTGATGCTTTCATATGAAAACAAACAATTGTTCAAACCTTGGTATGCATACTGTAGCTTTTAGTTCAGGTTAGACTTGCTATGTTCCTATGTTCTGCTATATCTTGCTTCTCTTTTCTGCTCTAGTTACACATTATTCTATAGAGGTTGACTAACACCTTGACTTTGAGGAAATCATATGACCTCCTTTCTGGTCTGGTTTGCAAATATGAAAACCCATCATGTGATGCATTCCTCCTCAGCTCAACCGCACCATCGCTTCATTATTAAATTCAAAATGTTTGAGCCGGGGATGAGGTTTACACTGAATTATACTGGTGAATAAATTGCTGAGGTTTTCCTCAGTGATCAATTCTTTCTGCATTACAACAAAACTGCACTGCTGGAATTGTATGGCTCCATTTTCTGACTTAAATGAAAATCAAATCAATCATTAAAATAAAATAGGGTGTTGCAATTTTCAGACCATTGTTTTCGTAATTGCAGGTTTTAATTTAACATAATGTGAAATCTCTAGCTGCGTGCCCCTCACTACAATGGAGTAATCCATCCACCCACCAGCTCATTCAAGGCTCTGACAGAAAGCAGTGGTTCCCGGCCTACCAGCCTGTGGAGAATCGATTGGCTCTGGCTGGGGAGAAAAAAGAAGATCATGCTGACGGATTTGCAAAAGGCAACTTCACATGCACACACAGGAACACACTCAGGTTATTATGGAGTCAGAAATACAGACGCACTCCCAGGAATGCAAGTGAGATACATTCTTGCAGACTCCCTGTGGCACATTTGGCACCTCTGATTTTTGTAGCGCAGACTATTTTAGCAGATAAACGATGAATAAAACCCCCAGTGATCTGCTATGCACAGATCTTGCTCCTGCCATCTGTCTTTTTTTAATGCAGGAGGATGAACACCCATAGTTTTATTTTAGAATTTAATCATTCTAATTAATAGTTACCTTTGAGCCTCTAGCTTGTATTAAAAAATATCAGGACAGCCAGCTTCTGCAACAGCACTTACCCAGAGGGCGTTCATGCCCTTAACTCCTAAACACTTAATGTGCTGTTATTATTCCTCTCTGTAGCCCTGTGGCCTGTTTTCATTGTGCCTTGTTGTTTCCTCTTCTTTTGCAGGTACATGTAATTGGTGGTTAGAGCCTTTCACTTGGCCTGGCTCAGAACACCTGAGCCCGATGCCCCCAGTCAACACAAAAGCTGCCACTTTAAGTCACGGTCACATGACATTTACATTTCTGTTCAATGAAATTCTCCTGCACTCGGCCCCGAAAAGGGACACGCTGTCACTTTTCTGATGCATTATTGAATAAAAGTTGATCAGCGAAATCACAAAATATAAACAGTGTATGAGGGTGATGCTACTCTTTGTAGCCTGTTCCAAAAAATAGTGACGGAAATAACAATAAGCTATAAGTCATGATGTCACATCCAGGGCAGCCTCTGTTCCACTAACTGCTGTAAGTCAGTGCAACCTCTTATTTAGCATTTCTTTCTTCTAAAATAATAATAAAAATAAAATGTGTTCCTAGAGGGTACTTTCCATATTGGATATATTTACTGTAAGTTACTATAAGAAATTTTGATTTTAACAGTTAGAAGTTAAACAATGCTTACGAACATAAAAGTGCTACAACATAATGTTTTTCCCCTCTTGTATGTTTGTGTAGTCTGTCCTCCTCCAGGTGAAGAGGTGGTTGTGTGGCATCTGGAAGGTGCCAGATGTCCTCGCAGGTCAAATTCTTCATTGATGTTTGGCAAATTTGTGATTTGTAATTTTGGGCTACATAAATACAATTGATTTGACTTGACTATTTGCATCATTGTAACTTGGTTTCATCCATATCCATAAAACTCACCAATGTTCTCCTTTGCTCTCTGTGGATCAAATTTCATCATCTCACTGATACCTCAAACAACATGCCCCCAAAACGCAGAGGCGTCCAAATGACTAAATCCACCCTTGAGGGCTTGGAGCCAGCAATGATGAGAATACACTAAAATGTGGGCATATTGTACAAACATCATGACCAGACTGATAAGGGGGGCCAAGGGCAAAACTGTTGAACCTCTATTAACCCTCTGTTCCCATCATTTTCTCTGCATTGTGTACGGTTTCTCTAAGCTTGAATACTACCTGGCCTCTGGTCACTGCGTGGTGAATTGATTAAACAAATTAATTTAGGAAAATTCACCATTTATCCAGTCAGTAGATGAACTGGAGGGGGCCCAGTGAAGGCTTTACCAATGGACAGGGGGAATCCAGGTCAATGCTACTGGCCTGTAGTTGCTGGTGGCACTAGGACGGGTCTTCTTCAGTCCATAAACCAAGCAGGATGTCTTCCACAATACAGGGACCTTCTCCAGACATAAACAGAGGTTGAAGAGGTTGTGAATCATGACTTGTGGACGCCTTGAGAACCTTTTGGCTGATACTGTCAAGACCAGCAGCCTGGTGGAGTTTTCTCTGCACCCTCTTCACCTGGTCAGCGGAGATGATCAGCAGGTTGGAAGTGTCGTTGCTCATAGGTGGTCGTTTATGCTGCCTCAAATAGTCAATTTGAGGCAGCATGTTGAATCTCTTGAAGAAATGGTTCAACTCACTCCAGTATTCATGTTATTCTTTGCAAGTGTCTTGTAGTTTAACTAACAAATCGAGGACAGCAACAACATTTCTCTAAACGTTGTAACTGAAGTCCATCTTTCATTTGTAATGTGGCAGTGAGATGGAGGTGGAAGGTGAATTTATACAGTGTTTAATTTATTGATCTGAGTCAGCTTGATGTTTGTGATTCCATATTAATGACCCATCTCTCTCAGACAGCATCTAATTTGGTGTTATCAGAATCACTAACAGGAACACAGCTGTGCTGTCTCATCAGCCATGCCAGGGGAAAAGAAGGAAAGCGAGCTGGGACCTTAACAAATCAGCTGCAAATGACAGGACTGATTTGATTTTTTATTTTGGCATGGGAGAGGAGTACATTTTCAAGCTGAAAATGGGAAAGGGTACATTAATTCATTAGCGTGAAATATAACTTTAGGAAGAATTTGGAGTTGTTATCGTTGCTCTGGGGAGAGGCAATGCTGTGCAGGGCCTGCAGCTCAGATGAAAACCCCAGCCAAGGTTGTGCAAATTGAGTAAAAGCACACCCTGACTGACACACAGGATAGATGGCTGTTGTAGCTGGCAGTTTGCCAAGAAAGTCATACCCTACAGTCCTCTAGTCCATTGCTTTTAAATATAGAAGACCATATGTCCAGAGAAAATGGAAAAAGAGGAGACCAGTGCCAGCACCAGTGATGAGACATGCAACAAACAGGTCTGAGATATGGTTCTGACATTTTATTATTTAAATGCTTTCCTTTTATTGCATTTTATTCTATTAGCTTTCAATTATTGTAATGCATGAAATGCATTTATTATGTGATGTGAGTGATGACTTTCATGATGGCGTCTTTAATGTCTGTCAGCAGAGATGCAGTGTCTCATTAATGGTTAATGAAACAGAAGGAAGTGTTCAGTATAGAGTCTTCAGCAATTCTAATGGCTCTGTGAGACTGTCCTTGAGCTAAATGCTCACGTAAGCATGGTTACATGTTCACAATGACAATGCTAGCATACAGATGCTTAGCAGGTTTAATGTTTACCATAATCATAGTGATAGTTTGACATGTTAACATTTTCTAATTAGTACTAAACAAAAAGTACAGCCAAGGCTGCTGGAAATGTCATTAGTTTTGCAGGTGTTAGATCATAAACCAAACTATTCGACAAATTTCTTTTTAAAATTACAGTTCATCCTCTGGAAACCATGAATGTGTTCACAGCAGTCCTCACCATAATTGTCAACAAAAAACATAACTAGCTGTTGGCATTAGAGGAAAGGTCAGACCTATATCCTCAAATAACTGTAGTAACTTTGATGGCAATGTGTGTAACAGTTGTTTAGATATTTTAGTCTGGACCAAAGCAGAGGAGAGACTGACACTGCCATCCATAAAGCCATGCTACTGTCAAGGCTAAAAATAACAATTCACAGCAATGATCTTTTTTTCTGTATCACGCTAAAAGGAAGTAATAAAATTATGGGGTGACTCATTTGTTTGATGTCATACTCATCCACGTACCTGACACTGAATGGACAAAGCAATTAGACCAAAGGATATTGAATTGGCTATTTAGCCATGGATTAACTAGAACTTCACTAAATCCATTAATTTTATTCCGCTGTTGCTGTGGGCTAACAAAGTTACACAGACACAACCTGCCTTATATGTGCATCAGTATTTCCCTCAAAAGATCATTTTATATTGATTGTCAGCCAGTTCTTAGAAACACATTTTTAAAAAATTACATTTAGAACAATTACTGCATTGTTACTTGAAGATGATTTGGTTGATTGGCAAATACATGAGACCTCTGATGGATCATCATGTATTTCAGTCAGAGCTACTTGTGTTTTGACCATTTATATCAGTTTATAACAGTTAGATTGGTGAAAGAGGCTCTGGGACTTCTTTGCTGGAGAAGTAATCCCCCTCCTGACAAACACATACTATGTGAACATCCATCTCCATCAAAAAATGCGTTCTGCTTATTTCTTTTTTCTTATTTCACTTGGATGTTTGAACTTATCTGTGCAGAATGATGAATGTACAAGTGTGTGAGTTTGTTTTCACATTCATCTGCTGAAAGTTGTGCTCATCTTAAATTTGAGTTTAATGTGTACCTTCAAGCATTTTTTGTCACATTACAAATCATTTGGAAACTAGTCTTGGTTCAATATGCAACATATGCATATGTGATGTGGGGACGTGAAGCATCCAGAGCAGAAACACTGAAAATAGACTTTTCAGTGAAGCAGGAGATGTTTGAAATGAAAAATATTTACATAGTCATAGATTCAGATTTAATTCAACTTTTTTTTTAATACATCAGATCGCATTTTTACATTTAAAACATGACTTTAAATCTTCATTCAATTAACAATACTGGATGTAACTAGTCAGCTGATAGCCCCATGTATAAAAGGGCCAGTAACTGTGAAGTGAGAATAAAATAACTGAAGCCAATCAGTCACTGCAAATTTAACTTCAGACTTCACCAGAGCTACTGCTATGCTTCATGCTAAACTATCAAATCAATTTTTCAAGAGTATTTTGTGCTAATTACTACAACTACTTTCTATTTCAGATGGACAGATTATGCGGGTTCTGTTTATTAATCAGATATTTTGCAGCTAACACTTTTGCATGTAACTTATAGATAGCTGCATCATTTAGGATTAAATTAACCAACAGAATCTATATCTGTGAAGTGCTCCACTATGTTCACCAACTAGTTAAACTGTTTGTTTGCTGTTTGGTAAAGATAAAGTGTGTTATCAGAGATTTTTTCTTTGCTAAAGGCAGCTGCCTGCTGCTGGAAACAGTCCTGATGAGTGAGTTAAGAGTGAATCAAAACAGTGAAGTTGTGGGTCATAAAACCAAAATAAAGAGCTGAGACACCCTAAAATGGTTAAGGAGCTAAGAGGAGTCAGGCTAATGAAAAATATTTCAAATAAAAATATTGATTATAGCAGCTTCAACTTGGAGAGTGAGAATGTTGTATTTTAAACGCTGTTGCTGGGTCGACCACCTTGTTTACATTCTGTTCACGGATTGTCCCTTCGGTGGATTTTTATTGCTGATAAGTTTTCACTGAATCTGCTTTCCTGCAGGATATTCATAGATCACCCACAATCATGGCTAAAAGTCATGGTACAGCAAAAAATGGTAAGTTGAAATTTAACACTCAGCACTGTCTTCTGTTCTCCCTTGAGTCCATGGCATCACTTTTCATCACTATGCAGATGACACCTTAACCTCTCTGTACAGATGACTACAACTTACATGAGACCACTCAATAACCGTTATCCAGATCTAAAAATACTGAGGTTCTCCCTATATTCTTATAAATGCGATATTGCAACATTTGCAGTATCTGCTTGCACTATAATACATTTTTGCTGATGCTTGATCATTTGGCTTTCTTTCCTGATTTACTCTCGCTCTGTTTTTATCTATTTGAATTTATCTCTTGTAAATAAACTTTGCAAACTTATGTTTTATTTGAACAAGGCTAAGTTGTATGGCCATGCTAGCAACTCTGTGAGGCTGTAATTTATAGGCATAGTGATGCTTTAAGGTAAATGCTAACATCAGCATGCTAGCATGCTCCCAATGTTTACAATGTTCAACATTTTACTTTAGCATTTTAGCGTGCTAATCTATGTTACTTAGCACTTCCACAGAGTACAGCTGAGGCTACAAGGGAAGGTCATTAGCAGGTTTTTGGTCATAAACTTAAGTATTAAACAAACTTGAATTTGAACTTATGGTAGCGCAAGATCAAAGGTTTACACCTTGAATTCAATCCATCCAACAATTGTTGAGATATTTAGTTCTGGACCGACCGACTGACATTGCCATCTCTATAGCCAGATCGCTAGCATGGCTAAAAAGGGGTGAAGAAAGCTGTCATTCTTTATTATTGGAGCAATGTGTTATCACTGGAATTGGATGCTTATATTTTGTTTTGCTGTCACTCCACAGAGTCATCAAAAAAATATGTGCTATGTCAGATGCCACCAGGCTGGACTACCCTGCCTGTGCATCCTGGTCTTCAGCCTCCTCCAACCTGTGACAGTATTGCAGTTTATACAAAGAGAAGACAATACAAAAGCCTCATTTATCAGGGCTACATTTGTCCAACTGGTCCTGAAAAGATGCCTGTGTCTGCACTGCAGGCACCACCAAAGCAGCCAAGACAACTGAGCTTTGGGAAGAAGTATGAGATACTGCAGGAGAAGATCAGAACTGAGGAGGCCGAGGCTGAAGCTCAGGGAAGAAACATGTCAGAGGATCAAAAGAACACAGAGGCTGATTCTGCAGCAAGCAGCAAACCAGGACAAGGTGCTGTAAAAGCAGAGCCAAGCGCCATGTCAGGCGGTGAAGATACAGCTGATGAAACAAAACAGAAGATAAAAGAAGAGGTCACATTTACCAGTGAAAGTGACTTCAATGCTAATTATCCACTTCCTTTTGAAATCCTTGACAGTTACCCCCCAGCTCTTACTACAGGAGGGTCAGAGGAGTTTCTCTATCATTCTGAACCTTGGGAGACCACATTGGACTTAGACTTCTTGAACTGTTTGTGTATTCAGACAGATCCCTCCACCCAGTAATTGAGCCCTGCCAGACCTGCTGACATGTGCCCCACAGAAATCTGTCCTGAAATTTATGGGGCCTGAACTTGAAATATTTTCTGAATAAATATTTTGAGCAGCAATTAACCTGAGCTTTTGTGATTAAGTTGGGACCTCATCTTGAAAAAGCGCTTAAGTTTGGACACCTTTACTATTTACCAGCAGTGAAAAGTCATGAGAACACAAATACTCAAATCATCCACCTGCCAACCTCACTGAAACGGTAAACATATCTTGATTGCATATCACAAATGGCAAAATTGTGAGAGATAGATACCATTAATATTATTAACATGTATCTGTTTATTTTAATAAACTAGAAAGAAAGATCATAACATTTATATCAACAACACAACATCCCTTTGGTGCTGATTGAAGAACTGCATCAAATGAATCTTAATTACAAGGGTATTTCATGCAAAATTGCGAAACAAAGAACTGGACATAAAACAACAAATATTATACAGAGAGACACATAACAATACAATAAATGAGGGCAAAACTGATAAAATATAATAAGCTCTCACTTGTTGTACAAACAATGGTGATGATGATGAAAATTATGACACAGGCCAACTTAACCGTACATAGTTTATATGTGTAAAATTCACCAGTGTATGCTTTAATTATAGAGGAGCAGTTATCTGAATTGTAAAACTAAATATTTCTGAATTCAAGGATGTAATTTACATTTCAACTTCAGGGTAGATCTCTAATGTTCAAATCCATTACAAATAACGTCTTACAGTGGTCCGTTGTTTAACATGTTGTGTTGTAACTATCTTTGACTTGGTTTTGTTATTCATCCAAAAAAATGAAGTACAAGGAAAACTAAAGTTTACCAATGATTTGAGTTAAGTGGTGGGTATTTAAATACTGACATAATTTGAGAATGCTTTCGATTTAAAAATTTATAGAAGTGGCTGTGCACTGCTTTTTAATGAAGGTGGGAAAGTGAACTTTATGTACATTTAGTCTGTTCTCCGTTAAAACTGAAACATATTGTCAGAAAACAGACCCATTGAACGACCCCGAGGCTGAGTGCTGCCCCATCAGTCCTGCACTGACACATACTGTATGGATATGTATCGGTAAAACTTTTTATACATTGCAGTCACACATCTACAAGTGTAGTTATTGCTGCAAAACAGCAAGAGATTCATTAAGCTGCAGGGGTTGCAGTTTAAGAGTGTTTTGTGCTTCCTTGATATTGTTTGTCTAACGGTGATAGTAGCAGTAGTTGTCATGTGAAAGTGGACCCTAGACAAATATTGAGAATCGTGTTGCAACAAGAGCGGCAACCCATCACAGAAATGTTGAGGAGAGAAAACAAGTATTGTTTTTCATGAATACCTGAGAGAGATTTGTGTGGGATTTATGTTTTATCAGAGGTGTTTTCAGACTGTATGTTTTAGTAAGACAAGAGACTACAAGGATTAGGACTAAGTGGTTCGTTTTGCAAATTCTGTATTTGTTGGGTCAACCTCCCACCTCCAATTAAGGGGCAGGACGCAGCTGCTTCCTTAAGCCTAAGCATCTGCTTCTAGTTGAAAAGCTTATCCACTGCGTAGGAAACACTCTCAAATGGGGCTAGAAAATTGTTTGTGTTGATACCAAGTGATAAGATAAAGGTCAGTTCACTCAAGTGACAAAAGTATATTGTTTCTGAGATTCCTGCCTCCATAGAACTGCAGTGGAGGTTAATGGATGTTTACTGCATTGAACATTTTAACAGCAATGTTTCTGTCCAGAAGCAGTGTCTGAGTTTCTCTGAATTATCCATACAACACAGTGTAAACACTGAAGAAATAGTCTAATATGACCACAAACTCTTGTGCTGCTGCTGCTATAATGAAGCACAGGAGCACGTGTTATTTCCCTTTGTACACCTCCTGCATCCTGTACTTCTTCTCTGCCCTGCTCTTAATGACTATTGATTTCCTCCGTACAGGGTTGATTGATTTCTGAATCAGGAGGCCAGAGATTAAAGTTTTCACCCTTTCACACACCAGGAACTTATACAACTTACTCACTTGTGATGCCAAACCATGACTCTAATCATCCTAAAGGTTACGCTCTGTGTCCCAAAGACTAAAAAAGCCCTTGGGGACAAAGACCTTGGTCCTGTGGTTTTCAGTCTTGTGTCGAATAGTTTTATACAACTCGTTTTCTTGCCCTTTCTCTTTGTATCATTGCTGCTGTGGTTTTACACTGCTCTTTCAACAAGTTTTTTATCCATCAATTGATTTCAATCAGTTTCAATTTCTTTGGCCACTAGGGGAAAATATTATTACTGAACTGGGTTGTCATGGTAAATAATTGCCAACTTACTCTGAGCTTTCAATTGCATCTCAGTCGTGTACTGTTAACATACAATGTCCCCAGAGATTAATAATTATCTTCCATGCATTTGTGTTGTGATTCTTGCCTTCTAATGAAGGGCTGTAAGTCAAATATTCACTCCCCTTTTTTCACTCTCTGTTTTTGTCTCCACCAACTCCTCAAAAAATATGTGGTTCTTTAGCTGCTGAATAAGAATTAGTCGCCTATGTCGTCTGCCTAATCTGTTAAACTGAACAGGTGGTGTACGGTGAGTTCTTCACTGTTTTGTTTTTTGGTGAAAACTGTTGCCTGCTGCTGCTGGAAATGATGCTGATAAATTTATGAGAAGTAAAACCAAACCAACGAGCTAAAAGATTGATTGATTGAATTTTCACCTGTCATTTGATTCATTGTTAATATGCTAAAATATTGATTAGTGGCACCTTATGTTTTTAGCTGGCAGCATGGCTCTAGGCATGGCAGTCTCAGTCGGTCAGTCCGCTTCTTTGGTCCAGACTCAATATCTCAACATGTATTTGATAAATTACCATTAAATGTACAACACACAGTCATAACCTCCTTATGGATGAAATGTAACAACTTTGATTATCCCTTTAGCACCAAAACTGATGTCGGCTCCATCAGCCTCCAGAAGACTGGAGGCTGTTATAGCAGTGGATTAATTCCCATGGCTTTCAGATGGGTCCAATACTCATATATGGGTGTGATGCTCCGGTGTCCACTACTTTCTAAGTAGTGTATCATAAATATGGATTTTATTTCTACTCATTGCCCAGCAGCAGATTCACTTGGCCAAAACACCCTCAGATGGTACATTTGATTAAGACATTTCCCCAGTGAATACCTCAGCTGTATTTTCTCTTTTGATGGAGACCAGACCAGAGATTCTTATCTGCTGTTGATTCTCTTGCTGCCACAGACACTGTTTCTCTTCTCAAAAGACAGTAAAGGATTTATTTATTCCCGCTCCAAGGTCAGGGATAATAACTTACTAAGTGGATAACTGGATTACAGGCATTCACATTTGCTTGGTCATGCCCCCCCAACACACACACACACACACTGAAACACAGCTGAAGTGTGCTGTAAACAAACACAAACTTCGTCATCGCCAACGATTATCTTTTGCGCTCCCAACAAAGTCAGCTTCCTGACCTTTTTCGGAAGACACAGACTTTAATCCTACAAAGTCAAGCAATCGCTGAATCAAGCTGCCTGCAGTTTGTGTGATGTATTCCACTCTAATTGCCTAACTCCAATATTAATAAGTTTCCTCATCTGTGCTATAATCCCTGCAAAAAAATTATCAAGGAATTACATATGCTGCAAACAAACCTTGTGACAATTTTTTTTTTAAATAAGTGACTTATGACAAATGTCATTTCTCAAGACAGACAGAGGACAAGGCACGAAGAGGCCTCTGACTCTGCGCCTATTTCCCCAGCTGTCAAGTCTCAGACACTAAATCCAAATCTTCGCTAGCCAGAGCTCTTATGTAAAGTCTTAGTAGCAGATTGGTATGAATGGCTGCATACTGTTTAGATGCCCCGCAGAGTTTCACTGCATGAAGTGCATTGACATTGCAGTCACAGTGCAGAATTACCACTCGTACTTTAATGTGTTGTTGAAGGTTCGTAATGCCTTCTGAACAATTTCAGTATTGCAGAAATCAAGGGGATACATCATGTATTACATGTTGGGGAATTCACAGCTACGGTAACTGGTAGAAATTGGTATATTAACAGTTGATATATAAGTGAGAGGCTGACAGATGATTAAAAGGACAGGAGAGCAGCAGGACACAGAGTTATGATAGCAGCTCTGTGAGACTGTATTCACACATGGGTGATCTGTGCTAAATGCTAATGTCTGCATGCTAACACGCTCACAATGACAATGCTGACATGGTGATGTTTTTCAGGTTTATTATCTCTTAGTTTTGTGGGTTAGCATGATAACATTAGCACAACACACACAGTACATCTTAATCTAATGGCAGTTCACTAAATTTTTCAGGTATCTGGTCGTAAAACAAAGTACTGGATAAATCTAATTTATGGCCTGATCGTGGCACAAGGTGCTGGTTGTCAGAGGTGGTGCTGAATTTTTGCATCCTTTTTCCTGTCAAGAAAAGTTATCAACAGCAGGATTTACCGTGAACAGAAGTAATATGCAAGACTGTCTTCTGTCACACCACATACAGGCAAAATAGACTTTTCTTTTACACCTATCATAGTCTTAACAGAACAGATCACCTGATGTGAAGATATTGTTCCACATAAAATTAGTACATAAAATAGTTTTTCTTAGTTTTTTGGAAATAGGAAATTATATTTCCTTTGACTGTGAGCAGGCAGCCATTTTTATTTATTTCCACTGATTCATAAACTCTCCTCTTAGTGCATTTAGAGCAGAGAAAGGCTAAAAACAGTGTATCTCTTTGGCACAATTTTACCCTGTCACATCTATTATGAGCCCTGATTTCATGCCTGCTTGAAACTGATATGTGGTAACAATTTAAGATGAAAAGACCACACAATACAAAATATTTACTATCATACTAAACAATAGCAAACAGTCAATTTATGCTTTTTGATAAATTCCTATATAATTCTTATATAATTATAATTATTCTAATTATTCTTAATAATAATTCAGCTACTATGAGTTCTACTGCAAATACTTTTTGGGTCTAGACCAAATGCTGGATTATAATCATTATTGTTGCTATTGTTGAAGACGACAACAAGACACAAACCATGCATACCCCATCTCTCACACATGAACTGGTTTTGTAAAAACAGATGGTCTAGTGAGAATACATGCACCTTATATTAATTTACCAGACTTAAATGAAATGCACAGAGGTGGTGGCTTTGATTACAACATTGTGCAAAGGCTGCAGTTGTTTATCCTTTGGAAAACTTGTTTTCAAGTTTCCTTTAGGCAGTTTCACTGTAATATTTTATTCCTGAGAAGCCTCTAGGCATCCTCACCCTCCTGGATCACCATCATTCAGGTGGAGGGACTGAAGTCAGATGATAGTCCACTTCACCCCCTCTACCTGAGACTGTAGAGCATCTCCTGTAGATTATTCACCACCAAAGCTCCAACATTAGAAAGTCTCTGTGTGTGCATGCTGTCATGCTATGCTGGACACACAAAGAGGCTTCAGAAAAAGCCCAGACTGCTCATGCTCAAAGGGCTACCCTCGTCAAAACAGCAGCTGTGTCATTGGCTGTGTGGAGCTTTTTCCACAAGCGTATGTCTGGTCAGGACAGGACCCCCTGCTGACATTCGAACCCACTCTGTGTGGGGACTTGTCATCCTTGTCAGCTCTGTGCGGAGAGATGTCGCTGGAGGATGATAGCTTGGCGTCTCTGTGCCTCTCCGCTCGTTTTTATCAGTGTGATAGGTTTCAGTTCTCGATGACTCATTTGACTGTTGAATGTGCTTAGTGATGTTTGATGTTATTTTTTATTGCCTTGGTTGGCAATTCCACAGCCTCTGGTGGGCTCTACACGCCATCCATGGAGAGCCCTGAGGCTGTGATGCATTATGGATATTGTGACACATGCACACACGCTCTCATAATCACCTTTGTGCAACTGTTTGGCATCATAATAAAGTATAACTATCATTATGGCTTTATCCCCCAGCTGGAGGTCTGTATTACTGTATTAACTGTGTGGGTATGTGGTGAAGAACATGTATTTTAGTCCCTGCTAACACAGTTCAAGTTTGTGTTATTATGTGACATGGCTATTTTGACACATTGTGAACTTACTTTTCTTGACTGATTGGAAGTGTTGCATATGCTGCAAACAAACCTTTTCACAATTTTTTTTTTTTTCAATTAACCAGCATCTCTGCTTTCTCTCCCAACAGTAATACAATTTCAGCTTGAGTGGGAGTGTGTTTTCACCCCTGTCATGACTGTTTGGACCCACTCAGGGTGTTATGTGACCATGGTTCCTTCTCTCATTAGATGGTTATTGTTTAATAATAATATTTGGTCATGATTAGACCCAGCGGGGCCAGATCCAGCTGCATTCATAAAGAATAAGTTATTATCCGTTTGAGTTTATCTTAAAGGTTCTGTAACTGAGATTTGAAACAATAATGTAGCAGCAAACAACAATTTCCTATGTAAAGATGTGAGAGCATGTGAGTCCCTCCTGTTAAACCCTTGGTCGTCCTTGTGTTTACATAAAAATACAGGCACCACCCACAAGTGAGGTGGCGCAGTGCAGCACGCAGTGTTCCTCAATTTCCTCTACTCATGAAACCATGTTTTCGTCTAAAAGGGCTGTGACAAAGAGAGAGATAAGACCAGAGGACAGGTGGACTGGAAATGGGGACTTTGGCTCAAATCCCGGTCGACTGGTGGACTGTCAAACTGCCTCCGTCAGTGTCGTTTGTTCAGCCGGTCGCTGCAGATGATGGATAGATAGATATATAAAGATAGTCTGGCTTTACCAAGATGGAGAACCCTACGAGGTTCTAAGGGGCTCCACATTGTTTTTGTCTCTTCACTGTTAAAGGAACTTGATGCTACATAATGTTAGTTATATTTCCATTTTCGTTAGTGACTGGCTAACTTGCTGTTGCCAATATTTTGTTCGGCAAATGTTGCTACCGCTAGCCTCTAACTGTCAGCATTGCTGTGGAGCATATTGAGGCAATGCCAGCGCGGGCTAATGGTTGTGGGTAGACTGTTTTTTGTTGGCTCTCATGTACACATGGTAACTTTATTCAGTTGGGCCTCTTGTTGTGTGTTAGTGCGTGTTTCCCTGTGACTTCTTAACACCTCACAGAGAAGCATTTGTTTCGGTCTGGGATGCTGGTAATCTACTTCAACATCTAGTGGAAGTGATGATCATCTACAGAACCTTTAATAATACACTCATATACCTGTATGTATATTGAAACAATTATTGGTCATCTCTGACTAAATAGTTTCCTTGTTTAGCTGAAGCTGAAGCTGAAGCCATTATGGACAGGAGGCTTGAGCTGTTTTAGACCAAAACTGGATGTTAACAAGGTCGGTTGCCGATTCCTTATAAAACAACACATGTTGTTGGCTCTGAGGCAGCCTGAGTAGCATGAGTGTTGTGTGATATTATGAAAAAGTCCCTGAATTATGTCCCTCTGTATCAATTATCATGCATGTGAATGTCCCACAATTAGTGTGTGAACCATTAACACCAGCTACTTGAACATTTAAAATTTCAGACGGCTGCACATGGCTCTATTATGTCTCTGCAATTCTCATAGTGAGTGGATATTTAATACAGTGGAAAAGCCTCTTTCCTCTGGGGAGATGTCACTCTCTTTGGTACCTTTTATTAAGCTGTAGAAATAGTAGTAGCAGCTTTGTCCGTGTTCCCAGTCAGACTGAATTTGCAGGTATTAGTCTGAAAAATGGTGAAGTGTAAAGTGTGTAATCGGATGAACTGGTGTCAATACATGAAAGTTGTAAAGTATTGATAGTTCCTGCAAAGTTGTGAGAGCTAGAAGGTCGGTAAACACAAGCAACTGTATATGAGCAATCAAATATATCTGTGCCATCCATTCAATGTGCGATTAACTGGCTCAAACCATCCCAGGGCAGGATTCTCATTTGTATGGCAGGGCTAATGAAGGGTTGGCAGTGCAAAGGCAATCAGCTGAAATATGTCAATTTTATAAAAAGGGAATTATTCTAATGCGTATTATGGGTGAGTCACCACTATGAGGCCACATTTGCAACTCGCTCCTTGTTATCTCCTTTCTGTTAATTAAGATTGGTGAACTAAAGAGCCGGGGAACTAGTTTTCTCTCTGAATTAAACATACAAATGTGAACCTGGCCTGTAGTAAGGCTTTTTATTGTCCTTAAAACAGCTCTGGGTAACACTTAAGATTACAACCTGCAAATTAAAGAGTAAATATTTTGTACATATTGGATATGAATAATACTAGTAAGGAGGGAAGAAGTACAGGGAATAATGTGGGAACAATTTTTCACTTTGGTGATACCTAGAAATAAATGACTAAAAATGACTGTGAGCATAAATTCATTACAGGTACATTCAGAGGGACATGGCGTGGAATATGGATTAGCCTGTATGTTTTTACAATATTTAGATTGTGAAAAGGGGCCAAACTTTGTTACATTGACTTATTGTACACGCACCTGATGAGGGAAACGCGTTTTTACCTGAAGGCCACCGTAGCTTTTCCTACAAGTTTGGAGAGGGAGGGGTTTTGAGCTGGTTGCAGTCTGCAACTCACTGCTAGATGCCACTAAATGCATGGTTATTATTCTCATGGTAATAAATCCAATACCGAACACAATGCAGGGTCTACTAACCTAGACTGAGAGCTGTAAATGCCCAGACTAATCGTAAAAAAATTTGTAACGCTGTAGTCACTACAATTGTTGATGTTGAACTGCAAAATCTGATATTTTGGTGGAAAACTAAAAATCTGTGACCAATTTACAACAATATATATTAATGACTTATCCTCTCTTATAGAAAATGTAATTTGATCACAATTATGTTTCATACAAAACATATTTGCTGCTGCACTTTTAGTTGTATATAAAGAAGATTTCTTGGAGGCAGGGTTGCACAAGGGGAAAGATATTGGAGCTAAGTCCCCAGGGCCCAGACATGGAGAGGGCCCCCTAAAAGCCTGGGATTGAAAGTTTTTGTCTTTGTTTTTTTACCTGAAATTTTGGAATTTACATTATTAGCGTTATAAGTAAACTATCCATGTTGGCTGAACCAATATTTTGTCAAACTATCACTTGTATCAAAAGCAATATTAGATCATCTCAGGGATCTCCCGTCCTCTCTGAAAGGTGCACATGGTTGACAAGAGCAGTTTCTCTCCAGAAGCAGTAGACTAACTGAGCCGATGCTTAAGATGTCAGGAGAAGCAATCATGTCATTTAAACATGAGCCAAATCAGGCTGCAAAAAGAGAAAAGAAAGATAAGAACCAGAGGGGAAACAGCTGTTGACAAAATTCAGTAAAAAAAAAAAAAGCTTTATTAGTTTTGATAAATGAAGCAGTGTTGGCCACAGTTTGAGAAACAGTCAGAGTGAATCAGCTGCAGGTTCATCATCATCTAATCAAGTTACTGACACAATGAGCTCAGAGAAGATACTCAAAGTGACTTCAAATTGTCACTTACACCAGTTTACACTGAGGAGACTTTTTACATACTCCTGCACATTTTTAAGATGCCTGTGTGTAAAGTTGACTGAAACTTTTTGATCAGATTTACTTTTGTATTTGTAAACATTGCTGATGCAAAGATATAATATCAGATTTTATAATGGTGACCCAGAGGTGCCATACACAACAATGTCAGACAATAACAAAAGAGAAAACAAAATATTGTAGTGTTTTGCGCCACCATATGTTATTGACCATTATTCCCTGTATCAAGGTCAGTCAGTAAAGTTTCTGAAGTTTAATTCTGTGACTTCTTCTGTATGTTGAAGAATCTGTATCTGGACCTGCACTTGTTGGAGAGTAATTCATCTTTATCATCTAAGAAATCTTTCCCGAGTGAAGGGCCCCTGACTTTAGTCTTATGACCAGGTTAATGAGACCTTGAAAATTGAGGCCTTGAAAAAATATGACAGAAACTATGACAAAAGTTCACATTGTGCAAACACTTTATCACTGATTACCCTGATTTTTTGGTTTGTTTTTATTGATTCATTGATTTGCACAGGTGTGAGAAGGAACATATTAAATGTATTATGATTTTTTTGGTAAACCATTGCCTTAATCCGACACACAGCACCATCGTGGGCGGTGAAGGTGGAAAAGAAAGAGCTTGAGTAGCACCTGAGGTGTCTGTGTGAGCATCCTCCAGTCACTCCTTACATATGGAGGACTGCACAACAAATGGAAAACATTTTGTAGTGATGGGCCCTTGAGGCTACCCTTGTCCTTTGTTTGCATCAGCCTTTGGCAGCTCATATCAGAGGCCTCGGTTATGTTCATCTTGGCTGTGTTTGTAAGTCTGACATTTGGCAGCACTGGACAAGATCACAAACAAGCTAATAAAGGCTGACAGATGGTGAGTCTGTCTGGAAGAGGGGCTGAAGGGGCAAGACTCTGTCCATTTTCTGCAAAAATGTTTGTCAGACACAGTGCTGCATTTTTTAATTGGAGCCATATGTATGATTTTGATTGAAACATTTGTTTGAACATCATGATACATGAGTGTAATGAAAACAAATGAGACCACCATCATTACAAGTCATTACATCATTATTATCATCGCTACCAGACTGATAATATCTGATCTAAACATCAAGAAGACGCCTTTCCTGCAGACTGTACACTGTAAGTCAAATTGGACGTGTCGGTTAGTGTAAAAATAAGTGGCAACAGTGTTTAAAATCACCTGATGTGGCTGTGAACGCATGAGGCTGACAGATTAGCTGATGAGTGACAGCAGAGATGACATCAGCTGCCACTCTGCTGTCAGTGGGCAGCTCTAACGTGGACATGGATGGAAGCTCTGTCCTTGCACCGTTGTCCCGCTGTGTTGTGGCCAGAAGCAGCAGCTCCAACCACATTCCTGCTTACAGGAGAGGAGAGCAAGTAGTGACTGCAGTACTGAGACTACGCAAACAAGAAACACTGTGTCATGCATAATGTATGCATGCAGCCAGTAGGTAAAAAGTGAGTGCGCTACAATAAAGTTTGCAGATCAGCTGCACTGGACCAGCTAACATTAAATTCAATTAAATCAAATCGATAGTTCCAAGAAGGAAAACCAGCACAGTGATAGATGAACACAATAAAGAGTGGATGTTAAATGAACTGCTGCTGCACAGAGTCACTGCACTGTTGATGAGTCATTTACAAGAGTGAAGTTACCTCGGGTTCAGTGGCGTCCGAATCCTCCACCTGCTCTGTATCGTATCAGCATCTGCCGGACGAGTCGCTCAGTCTGGGTCAGCTCGCTCTCACCAGCTTGTGTTTCATTATGACCAGGCTTTTTGGCTTTGGAAGTTAATTTTTTGACGTATAATGTAATTCTGTTTTAAATAACTACAATTATATATTTTTTGGAGTCAGTCTGTAATCTTGCAAGGCAGCTGGATTTCTCACAAACGAGAACCCATCCTGCCAGGCTCCAAACAGCGGCCTACGAGGGAGGAGCTACTGGCAGCTACAGAAAAGTGACTGCTTTGGTATTCGTGCCTTTTATGTTGAAATTTTCCTTTCAAAGATGGAAAGAATATTCTGTCGACATGCTAACTAGCTTTCAAAGCTCCTCAGACTGTGGACTTCATAGACAGATGGTTCATCCAATCACCTGTGGCGTTTATGTTTTCTGAGTGTCTGCCCTCTTTGTTTGTCCAACTGCACTTTCAACAAGCTTTATTTAACATGCAAGTACACCTACTGTAGAAGGCAGTCCTGGTCCCTGATTGGATAACGAGCTACTGCTTGTTAAATCAGGATCTAATTACATACAGACTAAAATTTAATGAAAAGGCACAGTGCAAATTAAACGTACACAAATCCGGTTCTTAGAGGAGAGCACCAACTGAGACATTTAATGAAGGTATATGTTGCAATATGTTGCAATCCCAATCTGTTTTTTGCATCCAAATTTTAGTTAATAAACAGGCATGAGAGTAGGCGAGGGGGTGGGGGGGGGTTGAGTGGGCTTAGTGTGGGACTTGAAATTTCATTTAGCCACACTAGGGTCTTGGTATGACAATGTCGCAACAACTACTGGATGGATGCCATGAAATATGGTACAAATATTCATGATTCCCAGATGATGCGTCCTGATGCATTTAAACCACGAATGTCAATCATGACAAATGATTGACATTTGTGGATGAATTGTAATAACTATGCTTAACTTTTCATCTAGTGCTATTTGATACTTGCAAAACACTTCCACTGGCTTCAGTTGTAGGCGACTAACTTCCTCAATACATGATCAGCAAATGTTAGCATACTCACATGCTAAGCTGAATTGGTGGCCATGGTAAATGCTACCTGATAAGCATCAATTTCCGTTAGCATTAAATGCAAAGTGCAAAGTCCAGCCTAGCAGAGCCACTAGTATGACTGCCTGTGCTTTTATTCATCAATGCAGATGAACATGTTAAGGTTATTTTTCTAATATTTTTATTCTGTTGTTATGCAACACAGGCAACAATGTGAAAGGTGTATTGTGACGAAAGCTTCTGTTGCATTGTTACCCGTGACTCTGTGTGTCCCTGAAGAGTAAATATATGCACCATTTCCTATTTAGGCAGAGTTTATCTGTGACATACACAGCATCAGAAGCAGCCTTACCATAGACAGCTAGGAAAGAGAGTGATGACCTGAATGAACGGTCCAAGAATAGAGTTTTGCAGAAATCAATACTTCGTTCTGTCCCAAACTCTTAAAAAGCCAGCCGTTTTGCTCTTTGTGCTCTCGCGGAACATACAGGGGGGGATGTGTAGCCTGGTGCACACCTGCTGAGTGCTCCTGTGCCCTCTGCCAGCAAGAAGAATAGCTCTGACAAGGTGAGTGGCTCCAAAGAAAAGAATTCAAATCAAACCTCATGAGCCCTGCTCGACCAGCTTGTCCAGATGACAAAAGACCAAATGGCAGGCTTTACATGAAAAGTCACAGCCTGTCAGCATTGTCATCTTTTTTCATTTCTTTCTTTCTTTATTTTTTAAAGATTTATTCAGTCTAAGGATGGAGATGCTCAGATTATAGGAGGCCTGAAGTGAACTCTTGGGCAGACATACTCTACACTTTACTGTCATTTTAAAACAACCACATGGAAATGTTTATTTGTGTCTGTCAAACTTAGACAGAGACCTTGTCTGTGGTCAGTGGAGGTGGTTAGGATTAGTAAATACTGAGTAAGTGTGTAAGAGCTTCCTCTCTGAAACTGGTTGGTGAACTAGTGAATTTATTTGACATTTTTCTGATGTGTGGGCTTATACCCTTGGTACACCTTTAGATTTTTAACTATTCTGCCAAGCAATAAAGAACTCCCACGACGGTGCTAATGCTGTTTTTGAGGCTTTTAAAACTGCAATTAAATGTGTCTGCCTGTCTGGTGTGCAGCCTCCCTGAGCACACCACTCTCCACTCTGCTTCACTCCACTGGCTCCCTGTGGCAGCTTCAGTTTAAGGCTGTGGTGCCTGCAGGGAAGTAAACTGCTCCTTCCCACCTCCTAGCTCGGATCAAACCTTGCCCTGATCCAGAATCATGATATGATTGACATCTCTTGGACGAAGAACATGTCAGTGACTCAAGATCTCCTTAAAGTCCATTGTTGGGAAAAACGTTCTACATAAAAGCTCAGTGAGTGGTGATGGTAGACTGTGAAAAGTAATAAGAAGAGATGATTTACTATTTTTCACAAAACATCTCCTTCTTTGAAGTCAGTACAAACAATGTAAAATCAAAGATGGCAAAGGACTTCTTCGTCTGTGGACCGAGGACAAATCTTGCAATAACCCTACCTTTATGAAGTGACACCATTTTGACAACAGTGTTGCCGATTTGTTCCCATGTGTCATTTTCATGTCCCAGAAACTCATTAAAGACATGTCATGAAGAAGTGAGACGTCTGAGAACACGACAATCAGGTTATCCTCCATTTCATTTAAAGCTGCAGTGTTGAACTTTTGTCTTTTGAGAGTAATTACACAAACAGCGCTCACAATAGGAAAATCCACAGCCATGGTAATCTGTGATTGTCCTTGCTGTTAATTGCTTTATTTTTCAGACTGTCATCCTTCCTTTTAAGTTTCTTTTTTATCTGTAGCATCACAAACTTTTCCTGGCCAAACTTTTCTTAGGTTCTTGTGAGAGGCTTCCCACTACTAATAGGAAGCCTTGTTGCCACGTTGGCTCCCCTCTTCAGCTCTGGGAAACTAAACATTGCTGGTTGACGTAAATTGCATCAGTGCTAGTGGGCCAGAGCAGAAAAGTTGCCACAGACACCAGACTTGAAACGCCAGCATACTGTGAAATTCAGAGACATTTACCTGGTGGCAGTTGGCTTAATCAGCATTGTGTGAACTCATCTGGCAATGGCTTAAACGTAATGGACGTTCGTTTATATGTAAAAGCTCCACACTCCTTAGTGCAGTGGAGTGGACATCTCTGTGCTTTAATTTGCACTAGAATCAAGATGATTACGATTAGCTCTCACTTGGCTGCAGCTCGCGCTGCGTTTGAGCATATTTGCATGAAGCTGAGTCTTTCTTGACTTTCCCCTGAAGTGTAGCTGAGTTCTGTATCTGTGTAACCATTAGTCGAACTCTAAACTGTTGCATGACTGTTGCTCTTCTCTGTGTCTGGACTATGGGCTGCTCTGCCACTAAGAAGGCTCTGTGGTCGCTCAGCTCAGTCTCTCACCACCAATTTTCTGCCAAACGTCTCATCACAAAAAATAAATAAATAAATAAAAATTCACTCATATTGCAATTGATTGGGAGGAATGCAGATAAATTTTTGATGACATCTTACTTTTTAGTGTAAGTTGCTTTGGATGACAACATTGTAATGAAATAAAATGAAAAATCAGTGATTTTCACAGAATGGCTTTCATGGAAAAACTTGTCTGTCAAAGTAAAAATAATCATAAAGAAAAATTATTTAAAAAACTGTATAGAGTGTTTGAGCTTCAAATAGTGTTTTTCAAATCACCTGGATTCTGTATTATTGTTCTTTTTTAATCCAGTCTTAACACATTGTTTAATATTCAACATAAATAAATAAATAAAGAGATTTTATTCAGAAAAAATATAAACTGAGAACATTGAGCCTTAAGTATCTGCCCAATCAGTCACATCAGGGTTAGCATTGTTTTTGGATGCTTTCTTTGAAAAATCATCTCAACATGAAGCTTGGACCAATTTCCCAGCAGCCACTTCCACTTTCCCTCTTCTGTTCCTCTTCCTCACGTCATACGGTGGTCAGGCTTACTCGACAAGCGCATCCTGACATGCACTGCATCATGAGCAGCTCTGCAACCGCGACGCGCCATGAATAATGATTGTGGCGTGTATTGATGATGCTAACTTGTGTGAGCACCAGAACCTCCGCTCGCTGTCAGTTGTCTGGGCTGTTTCTGCGACCCCGGCTTGTGGGAGCGTTCTTGTGGGAATGCAGCAGATGATGAAAGCTGCTTCCTGTGCGAGCACAATTACTTTAACAGGCCTACACGAGCATGCAGGCCTTAAATCGTTAACGCATACAGCCTTCTGAGTCATTACAAATGTACTGATGCAAATTAAAAGCAGCATTTGGTGGAATATGTGCAGCAGATCCTGATCTCAACTTGGTTTTTATCATTTGCTACTTGCAGCATCCCTCCTTCCCCCTCACCTCTGTCTCTCAAAGTTATTACAGCAGTGTCCTCCTTTCCCTCTGCTCTGAGCAGATAACAAGCAGCTACACTCATCTGCTGACTCCTCTTCACCCAAAGCAAAGCTTATCGTTCTTAAACACACTGCTCCTGTGAAACTAATTATTGTGCTGGCTTTCTGCCGCATGTGTCGCTGGACCCGTAACGTGAAGAGTGTGAGGATTTTCAACCCAGCCCGTCCTTTTGACTTCTCTCTGAATCCCGGTCAGATGATAATTCACATGCTTCAGTGTTAGAATCACACTGTGGAAGAGTCAGACTGAGTTCCCCTCCTCTTATAGTAAACACAAAAATGCTCCAGACTCTTCGGTGTTTCACACTTGTGGACGGGAGGAGACGCTGCCAAACATGTCGTAGTAGTAAGAGGAAATGAATCCAAACTCACCCTCCCACACACTGCAAGACATTTACACATTTTATTTGCTCTCTCCCATATGTTTGAAAAAAAGAGAGAAAAGAAATGATGATTCCCTCTCTTTTCCTCTCTCTTATCGATTAACCTTTGCCCAGGGACAAATATTTGCAGTAGCATCCCTGTTGTACGGTGGCCCTGAGAGCTCAACACTCTGCAACTTATGAAAACACCTGCAAATAGACAAAACACAAACAAACAAAGACAACATCTTCACCAATCTGACAACATAAAAGTGAGAAAACACAACCAAACACAGATACACTGTGAGCATCAATGGAAATGAGTTTCAAAGTGGAAGCAGCTGCGACTCGCTTCTTGTTGCCATGGTGACTCATGAAGTTAATGAATTAGACTATCCAGTCAGCTAAAACGTTAAATTTGTTTATTTAAACATTCTAATTGCATGACTCAGATATTATTCCAGATATCTTGAGGCGTGTATCAGTAAGCCGGTTCAACTCAGTCTGGCTTAACTGATCCTGGATAACTTGAACCATGAGGCTGGTTATCATCTGGCTTTGTTGGGCCTGGTTTTACCTACGAGCCTGTTCCTGTGAAAGAGGCACAGTTTTTAATTACGAGCCACATTTTAGAAACACAAATGAATTTAATATGATATGTGGCAAAAACAGCAACACCTGTAAATTAAAGAAGGTGAAATGTAAACAACATGATCACATCACTCGAATATCAGAAACATCTTTAGGAACAGTAGAAATCATTTCCAATTAAAGTAAATAAAGGTATATAAAGCTATAGTCTAAATAAGTGCAGGAATTATTATATAGGCTATGTTTTTAAGTACAGAGTCAGTATTACATCTATAACATCACCTGATGCCAAAGTGGAGATCGAGGAGAGAGGAGGAGAAAACTAGTTAATGTCTGATAAAGTCTGTCTGTCTGAAATGTTGCATTTCTAATCATGGGAAATATTTAACAATGTGTGGGTTCTCTTGTTTCCAAAAGACAGCAGAGCAATTAGTTTTTATTTCCAATTATCGTCACAAAGTCTCCTCATTTTATTGTAATCTGCAGTGATAGAAGAAGAATGAAAACTTATCAACCCTGTCAACAGTCCTGATGGGAATGAAAGAATCTTTGTGCAATTAAAATGCATCTGTAATCATCATTATGTAGTTATCTAGATTGTTGAAATCTAAAAAATATCTGCTGCTCTTTTTTATTTGTCACTTTGTTGTAAACCCTTTTGTCCATGTCAGGATCCTGTAGGAATGATGACTCTGTTTTTCCAGTGATCTGATTGGTCAGTCGTCAGGCTGTTGGCAGGTTTGATCTGATCCTCTGAGGTGAACCTGCCCCTGAGCAATTTTCTAGTCTTAAATATCAACACAACACTTATGATATTTTTATTAAATTAAGTTTTGGCATCTATGTTAAATTAATATGCACATTAATTAATTCCAACTTATTGATTAAAAAGAAATAGGAATATCTTTCTCTGTCCTGCCTCCTCTCTAAACTCTGTGTATCTACATATTTCAACACATTACTCGAAACATAAGTGTAGTATAAACAGAATCAGGTGGGGAAATGAGAAATGGGATGAGACTGAGGGTCAGACAGTGTTTGTTTTACCTCAGAGCTACAGTGGGCAGTGGAGTGTGGAGGCTCAAGACGGGAACAGGGCTGTTCTTATGCAGTAAGCAATAGGACACAATGAAAGCTCACAGAGTGAAAAATAGATGGGAAAATCACCTCCAATGTGTCTGTCCCCAGAACCATAGGAAAGCAAAGGGATTTATGGGAAATGTGGTTTTTACTTGGAGACACACTGCAGAAAAATATTACATTTTATTTGGTACATCGTTTGCATGTTGTGCATGCTGCAGTTTCATTTTTAAACAAACACACAGATGATAGGTTGCGTATAAGAACGGCTGCATCACCGTGTGAGCTGTCATTAATGCTGCACACTCCCTGCTGAGCCGAGACGCCGGGCTTTGCATGCATCTGTATTTTGTGGAGATAGTCTGACTTTGGCTTCCTGCGCTGCAAAGCCTGATTGAAATCTGATGGATAATTTATGTTGTCGAGGTGAGCCTGTAATTTCCAGGGGAGCAGTAGTCTATGTGCTTGGCTGGCCACCATGAATGATTAATACGTAAACATTATTCATAACTTTCTGTCATAAATTTAGCTGGTCATTAATTCTGCCAACCTCCTCACAGGTCGAGAGCGAAGGGGAAGCGTATGAGTTCCGGGCTGAGGTGTGAAACGGCGGAGAATGTGTGCAGACTAGAAAAGCAAACAGAGGAAAAGAACGTCATGTGATTCTTACTGTCCCCTGTTCAGTTCTGGCTAACCCACGTTTGTCTTTGTGTTGTTTTTGGAAGAGCAATCTAATGTGGTGGTTAAACATGCTGTTGACATTTTCAGTCCAGCGGTTTGAACTAATTAGGCACTAATTAGCCTTCGTCTGTGTTGTCCTCTGAGAGATGCTTCTCTGTGGTTTTTCCAGAAAGAGGGGCCTCAGACTGCGGCGGATCAGAGGTGAGAGGCTTTTGACAGAAAGATGAGGAGACTGTCCTGATTGTCCTGAGTAATTCTCATTGTCTAAGGCTGAGAGTTTGCTTACGCATCTACTCTGTGCACACATAAAAGGAAAAGTGTTTTTAATTGCAGTACACTGATAAGGATTTCACTCCTTTTCCCAGATTTTAATGCCTCCACGAAGGAGAAAACCAGGGGCTGGAGACAGCCAGGGGCCGGAGGCATTATGTTTTCAGGTTGTCCGTCCATATGTCCCATTCTTGTGGACACGATATCTCAGTAAAGCTTTGACAGAACGTCTTCAAATTGGGCACCAAGATTCATTAGGACTCAAGGATGAACTCATTAGATTTTGGTGATCAAAGGTCAAAGGTCGAGGTCGCGTTGACTTCACAAACCTCGGTTTTAGCCTTCTGAATACAATGTCTCAGGGATGACTTGAGTGATTTTCTTCAAATTTGGCACAAGTGTCCACTTGGACTCAAGGATGATCTGATTTGATGGTCAAAGGTCAAAGGTCACCGTGACCTCACAAGACACTTTTTGCCCAAATTCATTCACTAGTTATGACACAAACTCCAACTCCAATTTAAATATCTATAAAGATAAAATTATATCCAAAAGGTCAAAGGTCAACCTCACTGTGACATCATAATGCTCTGCAAAAATACTCCTGGTCATTATTCAGTGCTGGAGATTGTGACCATGTTTCCCGCCACTTGCCTGGTTGGCGGAGTCGTACAAGCGTGACGCGGGAATTCTAGTTTTAAATCAACCATTTTCATGTACTGACATAGATGTTGTGTGAGAGATTATTGCTTGGCTTTTGGTGAGGCCAGGAGCACAGAGGATGATAAGACACACTGCATCCACTGTCAAGACAGGTTCAGGTTCAACTTAGCCTCGTTTCAAAGTTATAAAATGTAACTTCTCTGCTTTAAAAATGCCTAGACCTATGGTATATATTTTGTGTCCTTAAATTATTCAAAATGTTTTCAGCAATTTTCAAGCCTAGAGAAATCCTGTTTCAACTGTTTCATTCAATGTCAATGGCGTCATTCCCCATTTGCATGCCTCAGCGTTTTGGCTGTCGGCCATACACTCTTAAAATTAACTTTTTATCCACATTTTTAAAATCCACTTCTTAGATTTTGGTAGTTTTAACAATATATTTTAACCAGATGAAGGATTTTAGTCTGGATCATAAGTTATCAGCCAAACAAGCTGAAAAACATTAGCCGCAGTTTGACTCCTAACCCCTCCCTGCTGTCCTGTGTCTGCTGAACAGGGTCTGATTTTTGACGTGAAACTGATTTAATCATTGGGTCTGTTTGTTTTGGAGAGAAGGAGACCTCTGTGAATAATTCAGCTCCTGGTAAAAACTCTGGATTACAAGTTATCATAAATTATCGACACTGAAGGAATCCTAACCAGGATTTGCTGACTTCAATGATGCCATGACCATGATCGCTTATTGTTTTGATTGAGAGACCCCTCACAACAAACCTCTGAACGTTCGGGTCAAGATAAAGATTATGGAATCAGTATGTCTTTTGTCCTCTAATGTTCAAAGTATTGTAAAGTGTTTTAAAAAATGTTAGAACATCTCTTTTACTATTTTCGTGCCAATGTTCACCTTAGGGTTTGCAAGAAAAATATACCTCTATAAATCATGCATAGAGCTTATCTTCAGACTGAAAATTAAAATACAGACAGTTTTCATTTTGCTATGTCAGCTATGTCCTTTTTACTGTAGCTCTGTAATATTTCTCCAAAGCTGACATCATAAAACTAATAGAGAGAAGTTTTCCTTTGTGGTATAACTCAGCAAAAATGAATAACCCTGTGTTTTCAGAAGCACCAATGCAGATCTGCTCATAAAAGATAAAGATTCCCCTTTTCTGGTGCTGTTATCTCTTGTGTTGGAGCTTCAAGGCTCATTTTACTGTTCTGAAGCAGTGACAGAAAACCACATCTATCATGATGTTTGAAGCAATTTAATGCAACAATGGACTATGACTCTGGGCCCCTGGACATGGACATGTAAAAAATGTGTGTCTCTCTGTGGTTGTTCTGCTTCTCTCTGTGGTGGTTATGTGTTTCTGTAGCTGTTTTGAATCTTGATGTTTTTGTCTCTTTGGGGTCATTTTGTGTCTATTTGTAGTTCTTGTGTTTCTTCTTCTTTGTCGTGCTTTTGTGTTTCTGTAGCTGTGTGTCTCCTTGTGGACATTTTGTGTCTTTCTGTGGTCATTTCTTTCTCTTTGTAGTTGTTCTGTTTCTCTTTGTGTTAATTTTTTGTCTCTTTGTAATGATTTGATTGACTTTCCAACATGAGATGTCAGAAGTCACTTTTAACAAAGACTCAGACTCATGGGCCCTATGGTCCCTTGGGCCCCTGGGCCTATTCCCAGTCAGCGTGTTCAGTAATCCTTCCATGATTTATTTCTTGTGAACCTGTTGAAAGTGGCTCGAACCACTGACCAGTTCCCTGTGTCAGACACACACTTGGTTGGTTGGTTGTAGTGGTAGAGTCATTAGGAACTGCAGAAGCACGTTTCGAAAGATTTGGTTGCTGATTCTGCCAATACAACAGATAATAATCATATCTGTCCAACTACAAAGTGAGTGTGCTGTGGGTTTGGATGTCATTCCCTTCACCATTTTTTTTTTTTTTTTTTTTTTTTTGTGCTTTATCAAACTGGAGTCAGTTTGTGATTTCTCTCCAGCCCTGACCTGATTGGCTGGTTTAAACTGGGAAGGTGGGCTCTTCTAAGAGTACAATGAGGCAGGGCGGGGTTGTTTATCACCTGCTGAGGTTTTATATTTGAAAACACACTATATTTTTCCCCACAGTTTGGAGGGAAAAAGTCTTGATGCCAGTGTCAATGATTTTCCTTCTCTGTGCTGCCTTTCACCACAGCTTACAACAACCAGCTACGTTCATCAACAGTGAAGCTGAACCTGATCTGGACCAACAGGTATGGTTTAATATTACCACATGCTATGGTGTAATGTGCAGGTATTTGGCTGCAGTTTATCTAATGTTATTGCCTAAACATGTAGCCTTAGATAAATGGCCTGCTGGGTTTAGCCATGTGTGATTTATGCTGCTGCGGTTTCTTTGCTGTGGAGATGTAAGAAAATATTGCTGTCGATGAGAAATTACCCTTCAGTAAGGTTTTAATGTGTCTGAAGAAAGAACATCCTTTTCTTATTAAAGGAAAGATGAACTAAAATTTAAGGCCAGGTCACATGGATTTCATATTTTGCTGCTTTGGACTCATTTATATTGTGGTGTTTAAGATGAGGATACAGGACAATTAAGATCTCATTTTCAATGCAGACCACCAGTTATTGTCTCCAGTGTTTATTTTAAATACAGTGTAGAATGGGGACCAGGACAGATCCATTGTTAAGTATCTCATGGCCTTTTATGGACACTGTTTAATCACAGTAAAAATGCTCCATCACTGTAAACACACACTTCTTCTGTTAAATTATGACTTTCACTGATGAATCACTGCAGGTTATAGACCAGGCCAGATTAAATTTCATTCACTTTTAAGGAGCAGTTCCACTATCTTTTGATGACGATACTGGTTCATTGCCATGCCACATATAGTATCTTCAGATTTGTCATGATAACCAGTCAAAACACAGTCTCTTGATTATTGTGACTTTGACACTCAACATTTTTTTTTTTAGAAAAAGACTCTTGTGACTGAACTTTACTGAGACTTTACAAGGCTGGTCATGTTTACCAACCTAGCTTGGCCATGAAGCTTTCCAGAAAGTACCAGAAAGGTGATGATGAGATGACTCCAACTTTCCAAACTTTGTCTCTCACTTTATTTTAGTTATATTTAGGAAATCATACCTGTTTATGCATCTTAACTGCATTTTATCTGTTGTCCTTGAATGTATCCTAACTGGATATGGTGTATAATCTCATTATTTTGTAATGTGTGGCATGTGTTTTAGTCTGTTTTAGGTTCTTTGTTGGACCATTTTGTTATGCTTCCCTGTTGCCCAGGACTTTCTTGAAAAAGATATTTTAATCACAACGAGACTTTCACCTGGTTAAATAATAGAAAATGGATGAGACATTTTGATTTTTGCTCTTTTCAGTCTTTTCTTTCCCCCCCAGCCTTTTGATTGATGATTCTCTGTGCAGAGAAGATTTCCCATTAGTGTGCGTACCGACAGCACTGACTTTAATTTAGCCAGATGGTGCAAATTTACAGGGTCTCAGTTCAAGTATGAGGGACACGCTTCACTGTCGCAGCCCTGCTCTGTGATTCAGAGTGTCAATGAAAGTCCTGCCTAGATCAGCTTTAACTACACTACATATGGAGAATTGATGCATTTGCCTCTCTGCCTGCATCCTTCAGCAGCACAGCCTTCCTCTGGCACTAATCTTAATTACTCACCCATGATGCAATTCTTTTTGAGAATGAGATTCTTATGAGAACTTTGCATTTTACTATGGAATAGCTACACCTTATAAAGAGATGCAGATTGATTGGGTGTTAGTATGTGGCGCACTTATTTGCAATGTATAAAATCACCCACACACACAAAAATGTATGCGCACACCTTAGATCTGTGTATGTGTGTGTTTTTCATTGGCTGATCATTAATGCAGGAGCTTGTGTTTCTCCTGGCTGTGAATCAATAGAGGTTTAGACACATGCAGCTCTTAAGTTGGCAGGCCTATAAATAACCCAGTTTGAGGTTTAGCCCGTGACTGGATGGGGTGATGGATGGCTGAGGGGATGGCAATTTTCGCTAGTGAATGTGATATAAAAGCTTCAAAAGACCAACTCTCTGGGGCATCTTGGGAAGGTTGGGCACTTTAACCAGAGGGTGCAATATTTTACATGCACCTTAAGTAGCTGCCAAACTGTTCCCTGTCTTCCCTTTTTCATTTGCTCTCATTTAAAATGAAGCAGACCTGACTTCAGATCAGCTGCATAGCCAACACATCATTACCTGGAGAAGCTCCATTTCTCAGGCGCTGAACAGCAAAATGAGCCTCTGCTGCCACTCATTTGAAGTTGTCAAAGTTTCCCTAAACAACACTGATTGACTTTTCACTGACTTTGCACTGGGCTTGTTATCAGGGCTGGATGTGCTGACTCCAGCTCACACTCATCATGTAACAACTCAGCCCTCTCTACGCTTCTGCATTAGCACTTTAAAGCACATCTGTTGGCTGCCAGGGCAATTACTGCCACAGATATGATCAGTTCACATGAAGATTTTTCCCAATCATAGACGGAAAATGAGGTTGGAATTTTAAAGATGAAGGAAGTAAAGATGGAAGTGGGAACTTTTAGACTG
Organism: Trachinotus anak; assembly: GCF_046630095.1. Lineage (NCBI taxonomy): Eukaryota > Metazoa > Chordata > Actinopteri > Carangiformes > Carangidae > Trachinotus > Trachinotus anak. The sequence goes on from NW_027273871.1 coordinate 2,866,644, forward strand.
GAAAAAAGATGCACAGTGGGAAAAAAAACCCTAGAGATTTTATGCAGGGAATATATCAGCCAGCATGAATCTTACGTCCTGTTTTTCTCAACTATGTACTTTGTTTGTGCTGACCCACATTTCCGGTTGGTTTGCCTTGGAGGACTTGGCTTTGTTTTCAGGGCTGCATCTCTCCGTCTGGCCATTTCAAACAAAATAGGCCTTTTTAAACAAAGCCATATGCTGCACTGGAGTCCTATCTATTCCCATCATTCAGAAACATGCACACAAGCAGCACTCGTGGTAAAGAGCCACAGTTGAACATGATCACTTTGACTGCCAGTTCTGAGATACAGTTTTTGCATTTTGTATCAACTATTTCATGAAATATACTACACAAATGATTACTAACGGCAACAATAACACACTTACTGGGAGTAGCTCTGACCATGTGGTTTTGTTGCTGCGCTCATCGTTGTGTGTCCACTCTGCTGTCCAGTGTGGCACGCCGCCGGCTGACACTCAGTTTAAGTGGATCTCCGTTGTTATGGACTCATAATCAGTAGCATATCAGTACAGTTTTGAAGTGCATCCAGGTATCACATAGATGCCCCCCCCCCTGCTCACTGCTCACTGGTGTTATCTCCCACTGTGAAACCTCACCCACTCCGAGTCTCAGTTTGTGGCAGAATCACACAGGTTTATATTTCAAATTTAAAAAGGCAAAACTGGCTGAAGACATTCTGTGACCTGGACGTACAGGGCTTTTAAACTCGGCTCCTAATTTAGAAACTGTTCTCACATCCAAGGACACATTAATATTAATCTAGCTGTGGTCATGGAGAAACCTATAAACTGTAAATCCAAGCCCTATTTTGTATGTGGATAATCTGCACCAAACAATTACCCAGAATTACTGTTAATTGCATATGCTGATATGGAAATTAGACTTTTTAATTGGCACTATTCATGCATCACAATACCCATTAATGAATTAAAGTTAAAGGCAGAATGTTTCTGTTCAGTTTGTCCACTGCTGTTTTTGTGCAAACTCTTTTTCAGACTTGTTTAAATGTTTGTAATGTGTTTGGAAAAGTTTTGTCTGTATGAGTGTTAACCCCTGTTGACCTGACTTTTAACTGCCATAATATAATGTTATATATTGCCTGTACAGTATAGTGAACTCAAAGCAGTGCTACAGACCTTTTAGCCTCACATAGTGACTTTGTGAAATGTTTGCTTCAGTCTCTGATAAACTCTGATAAACCCACTGTACGCAGCCTGTTGAGCACCAAACAATACACAAACAAACCGGTTTCAACAAATTGGTCACGAAAGTTGTGCATCTAGCAGCTACTGATATTGTCTGTCCGTCCCATTCTCATGGACATGATATCTCAGTAATGCATTAATGGAACCTCTTCAAATTTGGCACAAACATTCACTGATTAGATTTTGTTGGTCAAATGTCAGAGGTCAAGGCCGTGGTGTCCTCACAAAACATCATTTTGGCCTTGTGAATGCAACAGCCCGAACTCCTCCAGGGAATCCCTTCAAATTTGGCACAAATCTCCATTTGGACTCAAGGACGAACTGATTAGACTTGGTGGTCAAAGGTCAAAGGTAACGATAACCTCACAAAACACTTTTTAGCCATTATTCAAGACTTCACAGCAGCAATTAGGACAAAATTTCACACAATTGGTTAAAATTGTATATGACTCTGGATAAACATGTATGTAATCGGAAACCACATACGTCCATACACATGCTGCATCAAGCATCTGAACTCTCAGTGCCATCTCTGAATGATATAAATTTTTAGTCTCGTTGGAAATCCTCTCAGGTTAGTCAGCCATGAGTTCGTTAGTTCATGGAGAGCTAGCTAACTAGCCTGCTAAACTGTTGTTGTTGTTGTAACTAAACTGGTGCACAAGTTGTTCTTCTACTGGCATTTTTGGCTTTTACCAAACATCTTCAGGTGCATTACCACCATCCTCTATCTATTCGAGATGGTCTGGAGAGGGTCAGACCTTGATTTGCATGTAGCTGCGGAAAACCAAGAACATTTGTGATCTGGTGATGTGGTTAAGAGTAAACAAAAGTGTGTTAACTCGCATCAGGATTTTGTTCAGATACTTGAAATAATAAATGGGGCCAGTGTTGTTCTTTGTATGCTGGATCTGTGGGGTTACAAGCTGCATAAGGCAGTAGTAGGGCTTTGTGTCTCTTACCTTGTTTCTCTTCCCCCGAAGAGCCAAAAACTGTTAAATGCAGCTTTAAGTTGGACCAAACTAAGTAACGTGACTGTAAAAGTGAAGAATGTCTTTGTCACATAACATAACTTGTCATGTATTATAAAATAATACAGTAATGCCTGAAGTAGTTTTCTCCAGAGGTTGTTTTACACAGATGTTAACAAACAATATTGCATAATGGCTTGTTCATACAGCAGCTCGGTGCATACATGCCCGTAATAGATCAGGGTGTCATTGAAAACTTGGCAGCAAGGCCAGCTCTACATTGTAATTTCAACCCAGCCTCCTGAGTCTTCAGAGCACCAGAGGAGACAGGTGCCAATTCAGACTGCCTCACATCTCTGCTGTGATGGATGAGCCTGCCTCCTTCTCTCACCTTGCTCATGTAATTGAGGCTTCAGTTGTTGTCAAACCACATAGTTGCAATCATAAAGGAAACAACGCCGCCCTGCTCTCTAAGGCAGCACCTGTGAAAATCGAAAGTTTGGTTGTATCAGTTTTTCAACTGCTGAAATTAATTGGAATATGCAGTACCAGTCTCCTCAGCTGTTTGAGTTATGATATCTTGTTGGAAAATGTGTTCACACAATTTGACCGAGCCAAGGGCACCTAGCCCTACAGTTTTAAGGACCTTTTGATCTGATGTCTTATTTCCAGGAAGTTAGCAGAAGAAAAGTTCTAGGTAACACAGTATTTCAGTTTAGTTTCAGCTGAACAGGATGCCTTTGTAATCATTTTAGCCTTGCTAACTGCATGACTATAGTGGCAACATCACTCTGGTGGTAGGCCCACTGTTTTGAGCCAGACTGAAATATCTCAACAACTATCGCCATGAAATTTTGTCATTTCTGATGCATCCTGACTTTGGTGATCCCCAGACTTTTCCTTTTGTGCCTCCAGTGAAATATTCAGTAACTAAGTACCTTTACTCAAGCAGGATACAGTACTTAATTGCAGTTTTGAAGAACTTGTATATTACTTGAGTATTCCCACCAAAACTAATGACATTCCCACCAGACTCAGTCTAACATGCTTGAATAAGATGACAAACATGTTAATGTTTGTGCATGCCAATTATCAACATGTTAGCATTTTCACTGTGCTGATGTTTACATTTAGCACAGTTTCATGGAGCTGTTAGCATAGCTGAGGACCACACAGGCTACCCGACGGCTCACGTTTCACTCGCGCTGTGGATGCACTACCACGACTCAGCATATTTTTACACTTCAGTATCTATCATGTGTTTATATCCAGGTGATGAAGGTGACCTTTGTTCAGTTCTGTGCCTGAACACACACTGTGCTAACACCGACGCGAGGCTGAAGCTGCCGCTGCTATTATGCGGGTTGTTACGTTGTGTTGTTATACAGGCTGTGTGAACATGTGTTGTTAGTGTTGGAAGATGTTTTATTTCTCAAGTTTTACACATTGCACTTATCCATGGAGATGTATGTGTAATAAAAAATGTATTTTATTTCACTTTAATGGAGAAATATTTATGCATCTCAACTGTTTGGAAGAGATTCATAATTAAAAAACTTTGTGTCCCAAAAAAAAAAAAAAAAAAGAAATGCTAAATTTTTTCATTGCTTTTTATTGGGAAGGACCAGTAAAGCAATTAACCTCAACATGCAACAGGCGAGTGAAACCTCTCGTCCCTGACAAATCATCCATCCTCTCCTTGAGTCACATCATCTGATGCATCATCACAACCAACATGCTGTGCACCACTTATGGCCCTTTAAAGTTTAAAATGGATCTTTTATGACAACGCCCCTGTCAAGCCAAATCAGCGAAATGTTTCTGAACAACAGTGCAGCGGATCATCCAGAGATTAATCAACATTTTATCAGTGGAGTCTGCTTGATTTTTGCCTGACTTTCATTTACTGAGGCCAAAATATCTGTAAAGCTTTTGCCAAAGAGCCAGATGATCTTCATAAATAGAGCTGATGGGTGATAATGTTCACTCTTTTATGTGCTGTGGAGATTGCTAGCAGACAATAAAACATGAAATTACACCATATCTAAGTGCTATAGTCGGAAATGCTGCCTTTTTATATCTCACCATCTGCCTCCAAATACATTCAACATGAGCTATAATTTTCATGTTAGCTGCACTCTATATTATTAAGATGAGTGTATTTTGATTCAAATTAAGTTTGAAGGCTCAAAGTATTTCTGCCCGGGTCGAACACATCTCGTCTGATAGCCGAATGCTTAATATTTAATATAACACAGCCTGGTGATCTGTGAACACAAACTGTAATATATATGAGCAAACACACACAGCAAGGATTCAGCGGCGCTGCTCTGTGAAGCAGAGGACGTTTGGCTGGATAAGGAGCTGTGGACTACTTGACACCAAGACTCCATATCTGTCTTTCTGCTTCCTTTCCCTTCAGATTGGATTGGGGTGGGTGAAGATGACTGGAGAGTGTGTGCATGGATGAGATGAAGTGTTCATGTTAGAGTGTGTGGCAGTGGAGCAATGAGAAACCATTTATGCTTGAGCCTGTGTCAGTGTCTCTGTATTAGTGGCCAGTATTCTATTTATTTATTTATTTTGTAGCTGTAGAATCACAGCACTTGTCCTGCAAATAGCTGCACAGCCACACAGATGATTGAGATCCAGCCTCATTTTGGATTTTGCTGCATGATTTTTAAATTACATTAAGTCACAGTTTCCATAAATACAGTCTTCAGTTGACAGATTTGACAGATCTATGGCCAAATCTGTCAACTGAAGACTGTATTTATGGAAACTGACTTAATGTAATTTAAAAATCATGCAGCAAAATCCAAAATGAGGCTGGATCTCAGACAATTCATGAATAGACATATGGTACATTTCAATTCTTAACCTGTCAAGTTTCCATGTTTATGCAGCAGCCATATTTGATTGACCAGTACATCATTATCAGCATCTATTTGTTAGCACTATGGCCCTTTTTCTGCTGTCCCAAACCAAATAACAGCGAGTCTACATCAATGTTATGTTGCTGCCTACGCATCTATTAAACTAATGTAGACATTTCATATTATCATGCAGACATCAAAAGCACAAAGTTTACGATGTGTTTAGGAACCTTGTCTAGTCTAGAGACGTGTTCATTTGATTGTAGAGTTGTGCCTTTGCTTTATTTATTTTATTTTTAACTTAAAAATGTGGGGAATGGGCTTGGGAGTAAGGTACGGTAACAAAAAGTTGTGATAGCTCCTGTTTCCGTGGGACAAAGGGAAGTTTGTCCTGAAGCTTGCTGCTACACCTTAAAGAAGGCTGCTTCATTCAACTGTAAGTGTGACTACAGACAGAGTCGCAGGGTCCAGTCTGAGAAAGACACCTTCATGGTCTGTGAGTCCTGTGTAATCCTCTGTGTTGTTTGCTACCATATTATTTTCATATTTTCTGGTGTGCAGTGAATCTTGGGATAGGTAAGACATACATTGGTTGGAGGCTTTGTTGCCCAGGAAAAGAAAGCTTTGAAATGGGACAGTCTAGTCAAGCCCCTGTGATGCAATTGTCCTCAAATGCAGCCTCTGAATTGGGACACAGCTATTATACAACTGCTTTCATAGGCTGAGTGGAAGCGTTTGTGTGTAACAGTGGTGGAGTTTCCCTTTAATGTGGCTGTTGAACTGAACTGACTTTTTAAGTTATAATAGGTGTTAATGGACAGTGGTGTCTCCAAGTGTGATTTATGACTGATTTATTGACCAGTGCACATTTTGAATTATAAAAATAGACTTTATAGCCAACAAGTCATGGTGAATCAGCTTTTCTCATTCCCTTGCAAGCACTGCTCTGCCCACTCTGGCGCCCAGACAGTGATAATGGAGAGGACTGTCCAAACTGCCCAGAGTGGCCTCTCCACAGAACAGACTGATGTCTTTGTGCAGGGTGAGTGGACTCACAAAATGAGACTATGTGGCACTTTGTTAATAAATGACACCTGAATATGCTGCCAAAGACAGATACATTCACATAGAATTCACATTAGTGATAATTAAAAACATTACCAACTGTTATTTTGGAGGACAGTGATTCATGCGGTAACCACATGTGCAGTTAATTTGCTTTGATGGTAATTGTTGTTTTTACTAAAATGATTAAATCAACTGCATATGATAAATTGACTCCCCATAATAATCCCATTAATATGACTGAAGTGTTTAGTCATTGTCAAGCTAGAGGTTTTTGTTTAAAACATAGAAAGAGGAAGAAAAAGAAAACATTTGTTTCCTGTCCAGTCATTAACAAACTGAGGCAAAGCAACAACAGCTGTGATTTGTACACCACATCCATCCATTCACAGCAGCTATGAGCCATTTTCTGTGGAAATTAACCTGCACTGCTACAGGCATTATTTGTCAAGTCAGTTTTTTATATAACCAAAAATCCCAAATTTGCTTCAAAGGGCAACCGAGGAGAGATCCCCCCTCCAGGACACACAGGCAGTAGATGGTGTATGAACACAGTGGAGAAAACAACGATAATATTACAATCTTAAAAAAACAGAATGAGAATATTAAGGTAAATTTAGTTCAAACATATGAAGATTCAGGCAACTTCCTGTCTGCCACAAAGACCTGGAGAGAAGACAGACTATTCATACACACTAGAGAATACAGCACTGAGAGCCAGGGAAGAGACAGACTGACAGACACTGACACACACACACACACACACACACACTGTATTTCCACCTGGTGTTAACATGCTGTCTGTATCTGGATGCATTATCATACCTGCCACTGAGGACAGTAGGTCATGTCCTCTGTGATATTTCAGGGAAATTGGGGGGTTTTAATGATGGGAGAAGTTAACATCCTTCAATTACACACATATTCCACATGTTGAACTATTTTTTTTAAGCTGTTTCTGATATTCTTAATAATAAATGAGCTAAAGTTTTCCCAGTCAAGCTAAAGTTTGACTGGGAAAAAGAAAAAAACTTAATAGAATAGAAAAATAATGTATCATTATTGACCAGAACTACATATCTGTTAGTATAGAGAAGGCTTTGAAACAACATTTAGACAATAATCTAGGAAGATACACTGAATAAATAAAATTTTGTGTCAACTTGTGATCTCTTCCTCTCACATTGCATTTGTCTATGAATTGTGAAGATTTTCACCACTTCTCGCATAGTTTCATATAAATAATCTCTGGAGATCTGAATTATAAAGGGTCAGGAAAGATTGTTGTGTTGCAGTTACATGGTAATTTAGTCTAAAAAGATCTTCACTCTTGGTTAAGGTGAAGGAATCATATACTATGATTTTTCTACTTGGATTTATATTCATTGTATGTGTTTATTTTCCTATTCGAGTCATTAATAAAAGAGATGTGTCATGATTCCTTAATATTGTGTTTCCTAATTGCATTCAGGCTTTTTGTATGAGCATATCTTCTACATTAATTCAGCTGCTAACTAGGCTAATTTAGCATAATAATAAATCAGCATAATCAGATACATATATTTATACTCTTTGTCCATAACATGATTGATTGTGGCATTGTTTACATCTCTTTATACCGTCGTAAATCAAATATGCCGTCTGTGTGAGGAAAGCCGAAGCCACGGCTCGGCCTGTCTGTCTGGTTTTAACTGGTGGATCTAATTGTGTAAACACACACACAGACTAATGCATATTACCCTTGCTTTCACAACATGCACAAAGTCAAATTGCTAAAAGGCGGGTGCTGTTTGGAGGACACCCAAACAGCTCGAGCAGCTCGCAGACACACAGCCATACAGAAACAAATACGATATTTCAGCCAGTTTGACATAGTGGGTAGAGAGGAGGAAGGATTGGACCGTATGCCACACTTTATAGGCTCTGTTCAGTAGCTGTTGTCATGGAGGATCAAAGCATTCGCCATTGCGCTCCCTTCCAGTGAGATTTCAGTGCTGTGCAACTCTCGGCTCAGCTAAGAGATTAGGCCAGCCTTGAATTTAAAGGGGTGGGGGTGAATTTTAGCCTACAGGGGGTGGCATGTTTCTATTTATGGCATGAGCTGCATAAACTCAAGCTTGGTGTCTTGCAGGCATTCACTGGAGTCTTGGCCCTGTTTTTGAAAGAAATACTGCAGTAACAATTATGCATGGGCGAAACATTAGCTCTTTGCATGTATTTTACCTCCCCAGCATGTGTTTGTTTCATATATTCAGCATTATGACAGAAAAAGAAATTATTTTCCAGGAATAATGACACGGACAGTTACATACTAAGCGCTTTTTTTTTCTTGTCAGATTCCCAAAACTATTTTTAGATCTATGGGAGCGTATCTGAAAAGCATAGTATGTGAAGACATCTCTTCTCCGTGCGTATCCATGCCTAACCCTTTATAATTAATGGGAACCATGCTGTGTTTGTGTCTTTGACTGTCATCTTGTGTGAAACGCAGGTGTCACTGAGATCATCCGGGCCCGAGGCCTGGTGTCACATCCACCAATCATACCAGGGCTAAGTGCAGATCGACCAATTACACACCAGCTGTGCACACAGGGGGATGGGGGGGCAGTAAAAGAGGTTGTAGATGACAGAGAAACATAGAGAGGCAGAAATCTGAACAGAGCAGTTTTGACAGGAATGGCATGTTGCCCATTTTCTATTAATAGTGAAATATGTGAAGTTGAGTGAATGACTGATGCTCGGTCTCCCTTTTAGCCAGTTCTCAACTGGTTCTGGCTTTCCACTTGTCTGGCTCCGACACTGCGATAGCAAAGAAAAAAGACAAATATTCACTCTCTGCTCCCAAACTTTATTAATGTCAACGAGCCACTGAAGCAGGATTTAAATTACATGAAGAAGCTTCAAGTGAAACTTCCATTCTTTTAACACTCTTAATAATATTCATGCATACTTGTATGAAACCTCATCAAAATTTATGTCTTACTTGAATGAGTTCAGGTTAAGGGCTTCCCACAGACCACCAGTGTAGTACTGTTCTTTTATATACATCCTAATGGGGGGGCCATGTTGCATTTATATAGTTTGGAGTCGGTGAAGTTCTTCCAGAGGGCTCAATACAAATTTGTTTTGGAGATATTTCCAGATCTTCAAGGCTGGACTACCAACTGGGCAGAGAGGGCAACTTGCCAGATGCCCCAGACCCTCACATTTTTAATATCATACTTGTTATTTACATTTAATATTTTTCATATCAGATCCACAGTTTAAGCGTTGTTCTCTGAGCTGACGCAGAGAGAAGACCTGGTAAAGCGTTGGACCTAGAAGCAGATGTGTGTGTGGGGGGCTCTAAATAGGCAGTTAAACATGCAATCTAAATGTATGTGTCCATGGGGATTTCAAATAAGTGACCGTATCATACTGAGCTAAATGGAAGAATTTCTTCGATACATGATTTATTTACCAATTTAATCAACCTATTAGTCTAACAGCCAGCAAGTCAGATGAGGCAAAAAGAAAAATAGTTACAGCACATAGAGCACTCCACCCTAAAACCACACTTTGTTATTTCTATGTTTCTATTTGAGTACAGACAAAAAAAAAAAAAAAAAAAAAAAAAAAAGATACAAGGTGTTAATTAGTTTAAGAGGTATTGTTAGCCAGGCTAGAAGTGTAGCTCAAAGCATGGCAGTGTTGGTTTGTCACTTGGTTTGTCACCACTTTGTGTGCTGAAATATCTCAGCAGCTTTTGGATGGTTTGCCACAGAATTTCCAACAGACATTCATGAGCCCCACAGGAGGAGCCCCACTGACTTTGATGATCCCCTGATTTGACCTCTAACGTGTCTTGTCCTGGTCTCTCTTAGATGGATTAACATTATGGATGAATTATTCTAACTTTGGTGAACTCTTCCAGCACCATCTGGTCACAGTTTCTTTTTGTACAATTTATGATATGATAATATAATTGACATTCCCATCATCCTCGGCTGAACTGTGTTTTGTACTACTAAAGGAGTTATATGTAAATTCTGCTATTGCTACATAGCCAACGTTAACATTAACAGCTGTTTACTTACTAGTCACAAACAAAAGCAAAACAAAACCTATTTATATCAGTTCTTTTTTTGTACTGAAGTTAGCATGCTAACCAGCTAGCCCTGGCCCAGTTGGCCCATCTTGTTACTTTCTGATACCGAGTCACTGTAGCGCCCAGTCTGCCCTGGAGACGTAGCTCGTGGAGCGTGTTATAACCTCTTGTCTTGTAGCTAAACGCAATGATGGCTGAAACTCTCGGCAAGACTGGTAAGTAACAGCTGTTAATGCTAAGGGTGACGACAATGTAGCGACTGCAGCACTGAGAAATCTCTTCTTTAAACTAAGATGGTAAACATAGTTACCATTGCTAAACACCAGGATTGTTAACATGTTGTCACCATGGTGCTAAGTATCTCTGTGCCTAATCACAGCCTCACAGTGCAGCTAGCCCTAACCCTAACCCTAACCTTGGACTGTAAGTGTTTTTCTATTGCTGTGTTTTGCTATTTCTGCTGCAGTATGTCCCACTTTTTAAAAATATGTTCTCGGGTTATAATAATTTAACTTTATTACTGAACTTGAGAAGCATTTTCCTCCATTCCTGCATTTCTGTAGTGATTTCTTCAAGTCCTTTTTAAAAATTCATGCAGTTGCCTACCCTCCACCCAATAAATATACACTTAATAAAATGTTAATTAATATTTAATTGGCTCATTGTGCATTATTAAAATCATAATGAGTCAGTTAGGCATTTCTCATCGATAAGACTAATTAACGGTGTTGATTTAGACTTGGAGATATCTCTTTATTTGTTCACTTGACCTGGGTTTGATCTTTCCTAAAGAGCAGCAGTAGATTCAGTAACAGACAGACGGATGAATAATAAACAAGCTGAAAGAGAAACAAACAGAATAAGAGAGACAGACAGACAAGAGAAGAGCGACAGTGTTGGAGTCATTTAAAATAACAAAACAAAGCATTTATAAGGTCCAATTCATTCCATGCCAGTCTTGAATATTTTTAGATTTATACCCATACTTATCCCTTCTGTGATGCAACACTAAATAAACATAATTACGCTGACTATAAAGCAATTAATTAGGCTAATTAATTTCAAATCCGTCCGTGGTGTAAGGGTTAATCAGCTGGCATGAATAAGACAGCCCACGCAGTCCTGTCTGTCTACAGATGAGAAACAGGCACATTGCAGTGGATTTGTCTGTCTTCTCTTCTCTACCTGCTTTCCCTCAGAGAGACACCCTCCCCGATGAGGTGTTTGCTGCTCCGTTGCTCCAAACCAACATCAACAACATCTGCTTCATCGAAACACATTTGAATTTAGGTAGTAATAATTAGGGGTGTGTGACATACCTGTGGTGTTGAAAGTGATGTTTAAGAGAATCTATAAATTATTATTAATTACTGTGTAAAACTCTGTAAAAAATCACAGATTTTAAAAATTAAGAAGGATACAGAAGACTACAATAATTAAGATGAATTTAAAAGTTGTTTATTTTTTTTCTAAATGAGACAGGCCTAATAGACCTTCCACTTTCTTGTAATAAATCCAGCAAAACAGTTAATATTTGTGTTTATGTTACAGCTGCAATATTTAATATTATGGATGATGATGAGACCAAGAAACAGATAAAAACAGTGAATGTTGAATTTCATTTCATCAAATGGGCAGAAACATGATTTTAAATAAATGCATCTGTTGCTTTGTGTCGGCTGGATGTGTACATAGGCATTTGTTTGCTAAAGATTCACCAAAGCAGCTTTATGAGGTCACTGTATGTCAGTACTGTGTTTACAGGTTGTTCTACTTGTGGCCAAAAAATCAATAAATTCTGGTTCAACAACCCTGTCCTCCAAATTTTCATTAGTTTTAAACAGTGCTGTTGAATTTAGTAGCTTTAAATGAGCGAAAGTTTTTTCCATCAGTCTAAACAAATTATTAGTATTCCATTTCTGACATATACATATTTTAAAAACTATGAATTAATTTTACTTCTTCAACTAAATTGGATTTGGGTAGTTTTCAACTCATGGTCCATGTGTTCTGAATATAATGTTTTATCAGTCTATTGTCCTCATTTCATATCTTTCTGCTAAAACAAACCTTCAGTCACGGTGATGAAAAGTGATGAAAAGTAAACCCAGACTGAAGTACGGCACTTGGTCTCTTCATTTTCTCTGAATTGAGGGCTACTGCGAACAAGAGGCTTCTACATAAGAAGTCAGAGAGAGGTGTCTTTAATCTGTGATGTCAGATTGATAAACTGTAGAGTACGGCTCCACTAAAAGTCAAGGTAGGTCGGACAAACATCGATTCTGAGGGACATCTTGAATCTCCAGCTATTGTATCACTAACGGAGTGAGTGGAGGAGGTTTCTGTCTGCTGGAGTGGATAGTGTGCTGGCAAAAGACCTACCCTTCAATGTCACTGCAATAATTTTAAAAATAAGAGCGGGTCAGTCAAGAGTCTGGCCCTGAGCCAGAGAACAGTGCTGGAAATGAGAAAATGATGCACAGCCTTTTGGCCCGTTGCCACATTTCAGTAGTCGCAGGTTTTGCTTTGTTTCACACTCTTGTATAATCTCTATAGTTGAATTATCAGTCCTCCAAAAAGCATGGACATGCAGAGCCAATCAGGATGGCCTGTCCAGGCAGTGCTTAGTGCTGGGACCAGCTGGAGTAAGTGTTTCAGTAAAACTGGGTGTTTTTCTTCTCAAATCCTGTCACACCAGTGCGGCTTTCTCCTAAAGACTGGTCCAATGACTAAAGGGTGAAGTGTCACAACAGATTCAGATTGAAATTAGCCGGTGCAGGGGGCTGCGTTGGTGGGGACGTGTTGCTGAAAGTACCAGTGAGAAGATGAAATAAAGTCCAGTTTGAGTAACAGATTAATGCATTTTTAAGGCTTATGAGATGTCAAAACACTGCACAGCACTTTTTGACACTCACAGATGATGATACTTCAGTAGTACAACTTGTGTTGACTCCACATGAAAGGAAGTGAGTGCTGGATTTTTAGAGGTGAGCGCCAAAACTAGATGCTGATGTGATTATGACTGGCCCTGGCTCCTTTTGACTATTAGTGCTGATCTGCATGTGTCAGCTATGCTGACATCATATGATGATAAGGATATTTGTGGAGCAGGTTACTGAATATAGATGACCTGTTGTACAGATAGTGGTCTGCGGTCAGTCAGCTGGAGCAAAAACCCAGTGGACCTTGGTGGCTTTTCTGTTGCACAGCTTGATGTTGCAGCATGTTGTGTCCCAGGGTGGCACAGTGGTTAGCACTGTCACCTCGCAGCAAGAGGGTTCTGTGTTTGAACCTGCTGGGTGACTGAAGCCCTTCTGTGTGCAGTTTGCATGTTCTCTCTGTGCCTGCACTGGTTTCCTCAGGGTTCCTCCCACAGTCTACAGACATGCAGGTCAGGTTGTCTGGCAACTCTAAATCACCTGTGAATGTGAGCATGAATGTCTGTGTGTCTCTGTGTGTCAGCCCTGTGATAGACTGGAGATCTCTCCACTGTGCTCCACACCTCTTGCCCTGTGTCTGCTGGGATTGGCACCAGCCGCCTGTAGCCCTCAAAGGGTAAGCAGTATAGTTAATGGATGGATATTGTGTCGCAGCAGCAGGTGTCAGGATTCATCTGAGAAGCCTGTGTGAAATAAGATTTTTACAAGTAGCAACAACCATCTATGGCTCCTGATGACTGAGGAGAGATGATTTGTTATTAAGTGGCCTCCCACAAGGTTGTACTATTTTTTTTTGTGCAGTTTTTCTCACTGTCATCTACTTAGAGAGCTTGGGAACCATCATTAATGTTAGCCTGTTAAACCCAGTGAGACACTAGTGTGATACTGTATAAGTCTATACAAATAGACTTGAGCTCTCACCTCTCATCCTGTTCTATTTTTAATTCTTAAATAGATGGAGCACTTGTACAGTGTGTAGCACTAAACATGCTTTTTGCCGTTAGTTTACATTTTGATTACATTGTTCAAGTGGCAGTCTCGAACAATTCAGTCTTGCTACACGCTGCCTGTGTTGCATATGCACTGTCTACCTCGCTGAATTGCTGCAGCTCACACACCATTGTGTGTGTCTTCACCACCAGTGTGTCTTGCTTAACCTTGGATAATGGTCATCAATAATCGAACGATTTCTTTTCACCATAAACCTCATTAACCTTATTTATGCTCCTTCAGAGCAAGACACACACACACACACACATACTTGTACTTCTATCTTTGTGAGGACACTCATTGACATAATGCTTACCCTAACCTTAACCATCACAACTGAGTGCCTAACCTTAACCCTGACCCTAACCTTAACCTAAACCTAATTCTAACCATAACTCTAAAACCAAGTCTTAACCCTCAAAATGTGATTTGAAGGTGTCTCAAAAAGTGAGGACCGGCCAAAATGTCCTCACTTTCCCAAAATGTCCTCACTTTGTTAGTAAAATACTTTATTTGGTCCTTACTATGTAGCAAGTACAAGTACACACACACACACACACACACACACACACACACACACACACTTGCCCTTCACCTGTTAAATTATTGACATCATGCAATTATTGACTACATTTGGTTTCTGCTTTTTTTCTCTGTGGTACATGTGGCCTCCACTGCCTCCACATGCAGTTGCAAAAATGGTTAAATATAATAATAATATAATATTTATCTATTTTTTGTGACATACTCTCAATTAAGCCCAGGCATTGACTCTTTCGTGAAGGGGATCAGTAATATGTAATGTCGCTGGTATGATGTCACGACTATCACGACATCTTCTCTCAGTCTATTTTTGCTAGGAACTGTGTTTGCTGTGTCACACATGAAAAATAGGTGAGGCGTCTGTTAACATGGGCACTGAAATGACCAATAATAATAATCATAACCAATTCGTTTTGCAACCACCATGCACACATAACGCAGTGCTAACCTCATTGACAAACAAACTGCATTTCCTGTGAACTACTTCATAATAAAAGTCAATTCATGCTTCACCAGTTAAATGCTTTAAATGTGAAGCTGCAGCAGTAGGAACTGTTCAGTTTGCATCAGCAGCAACTTAATTCAACAATTTTTTTATGGGAATATCTCCTCAGACAGCCAGTTCATAATACTGCAAAATATATAAATGTTGCAATACTTTCATCAGTAGGCCATAGGCTCAGTCACCATTGTGTCTCCTCATTCAGCGATAGATCGTGACTTTAAGACACACTTATTTAAATGAAAATCTCTGAAATTGTCACTTTTAACTTTAGTCCCAAAAGATCAAATAATAAAATAACATCTTATTATCCTGTCAGCACAAGATAACATGTTGATATAAGACACATATAATCTTTCGGAGCTCTGGGGCTCTCTATGCACTTATTGTGAGTTGTTTGGACAAAAGCATCTTCACAAGGGTTGATGAACCAGGCAAATACACTGCAAATTTTCAAGGTGCAGATACATAAAGATGACTGGTGGAGAATGTAGTGCCTCGGTAGGAGGCACAGGCTGTGATCATAGTTACAGTATTTACTATTGTTGTTTTTAACCATTACTGTTTGCAGTTTAATTATAGAGCTGTCTCAACTGTGGACAAGACAATGGTAGTGTGAAACGTGAGACCTGCGATTAGAAAAGCTTCTTATAAAGACCATTTAATTAGAATTACATTGCAGGGAAATAGTCTGGGCTTCAGTTTATTTCCTGTCAGCTACTGATATTTGTGCTGTAGAAAGTGCTGCAGGAAATAAATAATCCATTTAAAATGTTCACTTCAAATGTATGAAATGGTCTGTTTGGCATTGCAGGGCCTACCAGAGACACAACCACAACCATGGACATTTCTCCTGCACATTTTTTTCACTTGTACTCTGAAAAGTGCCATTAGTCAATATTATCCAAACAGCCAAACACAAATAGTCAAAACTGCATTTGAATAATTAAATAAAGCGACATTATTTTTCCTCTGCATTAGGAATCCAATGCCTGTCTGCTGTTGTTTGGTGCTCAGCAGTGTGCAGCTCAGCTCCGCATAATAGGACTAACAAGTCTAATAAACCTAAACTGGAAATGTAATGCGAAACAATTCATCATGCAATGCAGCCAGCCTGTCACACAATGTAATCTATTGACCACAGCAGTGTCGTACTTGATTCTTTTAGGAAACACATTGAATAATGATACCTCCTTCTGTGTTAGTGTGGAACTGGCAGATATGCTTCATACTATTCTCTTGTGAAATAGATATATTCAAAGATGCACTGTCACGTATAGTAAGCTCATAGAACAGCCTGCTTATGCTGGCAAATATATTTATGGTGTCAGATTTATGGTATAACGGCCATCTTTCAAAAGGACAGCTTCACCATGATTGGACTTTTTGTTCATTTGCATCACTTTAGATGCAGAAGGTGGAAAAAAAAGTCACATCATCATCTGCTACAGGAGTCCTACAATAAATTACAAAGATTATAATATCTTTGTAAAAATATTATTTCAACACCGGCTTTCAGCCTTATTTGTTAACTGAATTGCATTATATTGTAAGGTGCTCCTGTTATTTTGTAGAGCAACAAAGTAGATTTTCAATATAGACAACCAGGATGACACCATTGTAGACTGTACACATTAATGAAGAATATGGCAACTTCCATGTGCCACCCTCAGATAGGACCTGAGTCACAGGACTTCGTCCTCACCTTGAAGACCTGGAAGGAGGACAGAGCACACAAACATACAAGAGGCAAAACTAAGTCCATCATTTACTTGTGTGGAAGAAGGAAATAAAACACACAGAGGGTGAGGAAAACAAGGAAGAGGCAGAAAATCCTAAAGGATGAAGAGCCAGTTCCAAAACATCTGGACTGAGGTACCAACAGCCTCAGGAAGAGAGGTTCCAGGACAGCTGATGGTCCAGCACAAAGCATCTAAGTGAAAAGAGATGACAAGGGGGAGAAAAAGGGAGAGAGAGAGAGAGAGAGAGACAGAGAGAGAGGCACGCAGCTTGGAGGCTTATGTGCTTGAGGAAATAAACAAGCAGAGGGTTAGAGAGATGCCGTGGTTTTCATAAAGTTTACAATAATCTTATCTGCAGGACAACATGGACCCTACTGTACATACTAGGTTTAATGGACTCACTGAGACTGAGAATGACCCACCGGCAGGAGAATGGTGACAGATACCAGGCCTTAAATAATCAATGAATAGGCCAATAACTGGAGGTTAAGGCATAAAGATGAGTTTTAAATTTGGATGTAAATGCCTCAGTGGAGTCAGACAGTCTGATGTCAGAGGGGAGGTTGGGAGCACGATAGGAAAAGACCCTGCTGCCTGCTGACTTCTTTAGGCTGGACAGCAACAGCCGGGCCGGCCCTACAAACATGAACATCCGTGACTGAGTGACTGAGTTACAACATTGGTTGTCCAGCTGAGTTTTGGAGTTTCCTCATTGGTTGTTGCCCTTTCAACATGAATAGAGTAGAAGACAAGAATTGCCAGTATTGCCCCACAAGCATGAGGTTGGGCGTTCCCTCCGCAGACTCACCTCTTTATGCCTCTCATTCATCAACTTGGAAGTGGCTGCTCATTAACATGGGCTGCATTTCAGTCCGACTTGCTCTGTTGTCTTACACCAGAAACAGAAAACCGTGTACATGGAAAAAAAGCTTATTTTGGCTGGAATAAAATAATGTATATATGAGCACAGAGAGTTAGGAGTGAAGGAAACAGATAGAAATCATAGCAAAAGCTACAAAAATAAGTAGCCCTACACCTCTTATAACCATTGGTGCTCTGTCCTCAGCTCACATCACGGCTTTTTCCGCTTTGTCTTCCCTTCAGGTTCTTCATGTTCTCCTGAAGCACAATCGAGCCTCTGGTGATGTAGCTGCGTGATAGAGCTGAGGAATTAGAAATGAGCCTAAAGAAAAAGAGAGTGGGGCAGGTGGAGGGGAGAGAGAAAGAGAGAGAGAGGGAGACGCCTCTGATGAAAACCCAGTGACAGCAGCTTTAATCACAAGAGCGCAGGCATTTGTTCTGTCAGCAGGAAAGACAGCGTCACAGGGGAAGTGTGTATTCAATATGAAGCTGATATGAGTGTTCCTGCCTCTGTGGAGAAAAGTGTGAATAGTATTAAGGTTAGAAACTCTGCAATGAATGGCAGAAGAGACACATACACACACACATGCAGTACCTGGACATACCTGAGGATTCGCCTCATCAGCGTTTCAGTGGATGAGCCCACACAGGTGGACCTCCTGTCTCTCCACTTCCCTCCCCATCCTCCCCCTGCTGCTTCTAGTGAGTTTGGCACAATTGGTAGCAATCATTCACACCTGGTGGAAGGTACTGATGGATGCAGGTCTACCTCATGGGCTCCCCGGCGCTCTGACACACAGAAAAAAAGCAGGGGGAAAGAAATAAGTGTGGAGCCTTGTCTTGTGTGGTCGTATATCTCTGTTATACATCACTGCGGCTGGCTTTGATTCAGCTGTGAAGATTAAGATAAGTGTTAGGTTAGAGCCATACATCTGTTTGATGATGTGTGGCACACACTGGCTTTAAATAATAATTGGGTAAGAGTAAGTGATACAAGAATAGACTGAGGTCCTGTTAGCATTTAAAGGACCAGGAGTGTAGGATTTTGGGAGATGTACAGTATTGGCAGAAATGGAATATAATAATCATAAGTATGTTTTTATTATTGTATAATCACCTGAAACTAAGACATGTTATGATTTTGTTAGCTTAGAACAAGCCCTTCAAAACTACATAGAGAGCTGGTCATTTGCCAAGGAGCCCGCCATTAGGGCTGAACAATGAATCAAAATATTATCAAAATCTCAAGGGCTGCAATTTGGTTTTTTTTCCTTTTTTTTCTTTGCTAAAGGTAAAATATGTCACAACATATCATAAATGAAGCACTGTGGTGCCACAGAGATGCCACGACCTACGCCTGTAAATCATATTCGCCAGACCTAAAGGAATGTACTTGTTTGGTACAACACCCAAGAGAAAATGATGTCATCATCATTTTTATATATATTTTTTTCAGTGAAACATTAATGCAAAAATGACCATTTCAACTGAAATTGTATCACAATTGCGATATCTGCCAAAATCATTGCAACATGACTTCTTAGTTTTTGTTTTGTTTTGTTTTTTTTTTTTTTTTTTTGCATATTGTTTAGACCTAACTGCCATGTTTCTACGGTAGAAAATAATTGGGGGGAAAAAGCTAAACATTTTTGCCTGTGTCAAACTGTTCCTACTTATGTCCCCTGATGTGTTGGACCACTGACATTGGCAGTACACTGATGTACTTTTTTTTGTACTCCCTTTTTAGAATAATGTAATTCATAACGAATTAATTTTTTATGTACCTTTCATATTTAATTAATGGATTTTGCAAAAACTGCTGACTGAAGGGTAGAAGAGTAATGACGCCAATGCTAATATCAATCAAATTGAAATCAATGTTTACATGTAAACAGTGTTGATCTCCAGCCACAATGAAAAAACAGAAACTCTTGTTCTTCTGTTTTATTCATCACTTTCATCAGCTCGTAAGGATACCGCTTTATATTCTCTTTGATCTAAGTGGGTAAAGCTCTGTGCAGATGCACTTAGACTGTCAGTCAAAGCACTGTTTTATAGTCATTTGACATCATAAACAGAAAGACATGTCACAGACTGAACGAGTTGGAGTAAACTTGGCCTTCAAGTTGGACTCTGAAAGATGACAACCATATGTCAGTGTTTTTGAAAAGCTTCCAGTGGAAGGAAAATAAATAAATATCCACTGATAGTGTGAGACCAGTGCCAGGGTGGGTATTTGGCTGACATTATTTTTTTTTTTTTCACATTTTTGGTTTAGATCAGTGACATTTGGTGGAATTGTGACAAGTATATGTGGTGTGGATAGTTTACAGGTGAAAAATAAACTAATGGCAAAACCGTCTAGAATTACCTTAAGCATATTGTATCTTTACCACCTTGTCTTCCATTTCCATCTTAATAATATCAATAATAACAATAATAATAATCATAGTAGAAAATATTGCAGAGTGGATCACACTGCCCATGTCATATAATGTTCAAATGACACCAATCACACACACCTGTCGCGTCATGTAGGAAGAAGCGGCGATTGTAAGCTACAATAGTTGGGAGGGTCTTGTGTCGGAAGTGAATGTGAGTAAAATTGCTGTTTCGCAGGAGAATTTGCACAAGCTGAAGCTGAGAAATAGGACAGTCGTGTTCACTGACAAGCTGACATGCATCAACGCTCCACCTCTATATGGACTTACATAGTAACCAGTGGGTACAGCTGTTTTGATTTGCCTCCTGTGCTGCTTGTATGAGTTCCCCTTAATTGTTTTAGAAATGAGAGTTAGACTTCACAGCATGTTAGCAGCTCTGTGAGGCTTTTTCAGCCAGCATGTTTGATCCATGCCGTACCTGGCACTAGATGAAATGTATCTCCAAGTTGTCCGTACAAAATTTTATTTAATCCACACTTAATCCAAAATCACAAATGTCAACCTTGCAATTGCACACCTATAAAGCCTGCACTAAGTTTGGCGCAAATCCATCTGAAATATTATACTGAAGAGGTGAAAATCTTGACCTGTGGCACCCATGAATATTTATACCAGATCTGATGGCGATCCACACAATAATGCTGAGTGAATACTGCAGACGTGACGAAATAATGAATTGGAGCGACCCGCTGACAGAACGATGTTTCTGTCTGTACACCCCCGCTGCTTGCATGGTTGAAAAATGCTCACATTTAATGATGAGCATCAGCAGCAAATTGGTTAGATTGCTTGTTTGTGTTGCAGTGTTAAATGTATAACTCCATGACACTGGGAAAGGTGGTAGCATACAAACCAAGGTTAACCAATTTACAGAAGTCGCTTAGATTTTATAGGTCAGATTCTCTACAGTACATAATGACTCATGCTCTGTGAGTCACACACAGGGAAACAGCTGATAATGGTGGCTTTCATTCTTTCCAGCCCACCTCTGCCAGTCGCAGCATATGGCAGAGGAGCTTACAGAGGAGTGCAAAAGGCTGGAGTTCATAGCTATGGATTATTCTCACTAATGGTTAAGACCTTCTGCAGTGGCAGCAGCCAAGCGCATTGCAGGGACTCCACATTTTATATTCATGAGAGGAGCGAAAGATGGGGAAAAAAAGAATGAGGGAAAGAATGACAGTGGGGAAAAAAAAGAATTAGAGAGAAGACAGAGCAGGAAGGACCCACCACCCCCCATTCATGCTTCAAAGAGCCTCCAGTTGCCATAGAAAGTGAGGCTATCAGCAGTGGGTGGGGTTGGGTGGGGGGGTGCGCATCAATGTACCAGCAGATCAGTGAACAGCCGTTGGATCTTGTGTATGTTTAAGAAGTGGGAGGATGTGTCTGAGGTGGAGCTTGGGGCTTTTGGTGAGAGGGGATTTGCAGGGTTTCCAATTCTACCAATCAATACGACCCTAAACAAAAGCTGCATTCATGTTTTAGAAATGATGACTAAATTCAAAAGCAACTGTTCATGCCTTCAAGCTCACTTGAATTTGAATGTTGCTGTGGACTTCGATTGCTCCAGGTTATTTACATCTACACCACACATGGAGGCGAGTTGGATGATTCATTCCAGTAATAAAAGTAATTCCAGCCTCAAAATTTAGTGTCAACATGAACATGGTTAGACATCAAGTTAGTGCAGTGGGGGGGGGGGGGGGTAGCAAAAGCATAGTAATGTCAAAGCATCCACATTGCAGCACGAGAACCTGATGCCAGTTCCTATTTAACTATTGTAGCTTAGCTTTCATGAAAGTTTTAGCCTGGACAGCTGCAGACAAAGACTAAGTATAAATATAAATGATGTGTACACACAAAAACCATGCATACACCATTTCCCGCACATGAATTGGTATTTACGAACACAGAATGTGCAGTGTGACTGTGCACACCTCACACATTCCTTTGACCGTATGTACACATGGTTTTTAGAGCGAGACAAGTGAAATGAAATTGCAAAATAAAGAGGAGACACAGGATTTAACGACTTCATGAAGCTCTTCATTATTGTTTTACACAGCAAAAACAGAGATAATTGTGTTTGTGTGCTCAATGTTTCCTTTAGCATTGTTTAATATTATGTCTTCATTATTTAGTGTAAAGCATTCTGTAAACTGTTTCCATACTATTTTAAATATCTGCTAATCACAGTTTAGGACGCCTGTCTGGTGCCCAATTAAGACGTCATATGACAACAAATGAAGTTAAGAGTAAAACAGGACTTTACAGTTGGAGTTATTGTACTAAAGTTTACTGATGAGCTCCAGTTTGTAATCCGACTGACAATTGGTGAAATTGCGTTTGTTTTTTGTCATTCTTTTCTGTGCTGTGCCTGATAACTTGTGGCATAGACAGTGTTTGTGTTTGCAAACTGATGGATTAAGGGATTGTCTTCATCCATTTATGGCTAATTGTGTGAGTGGGAACGAGGCTTGTGCACGAGCGCCCAATTTCTCAAAGAGTGAGATTTATAAAATGGAATCCTTTCAGGATTTGTGCGTACACATATTTTTAGTCATGAATCTACAGAGAGTTTTATGCGTCTGGCTCCTGGTGTCACAACAACATTAAAGGTCAGTAATTAGGCTACGTCAGACCGGGCAAAACTGAAGGGAGAGTGACCCTTCACCAGTTTGCACCTGTCACATTTTGTTGTCATGGTGCCTTTGAATAACTTTAAACTGAATTAATTTGTACCTTCAATTTCCCATAATCCTCTGTGATCGAAATCACAGAGGATCTCATCTGGTGTTTCAGAACGTAACTCAGAAGACCTTGCATCTCTGAGATAACAAGTTTAATAACAAGTACTGCAGAAGTAAAGTTGAAAATAGGAAATTAAATGTCTAGAGTGAGGGGGTACATCAAGGAGGAAAAGTCATATCTATCAGATTGAATGCAACATGAGTGTTGTGTATCCTTCCTGCCACCTCTCCACTCTTCTTTTCATGTCTCTCATAATGTTAAAACTCAGGCTCTTATTCATTTCAGTGTGGCCACAACAGAGGGCTGTGGCAAAAAAACAGTGTTGGATCAAAAAGTAGTTGAACCTCACTCAGCTTTTGTCACAACAGGATGTAAAAGTGTGGGAAGATGCTGCATTGGCCGATTAAATGCATGTAAGTGGTACTGGTTGTGGGTTAAGTTGCAACTCGCGATGCTCGTGTGAGTGTACAACAGATGATAAAATGATTGTGATAACTCAGATCTGTAAAATCCTTAGTCATAGTTTTATAGACTGCTGTGCAGTGTATGACTCATGGTTATATCCCAGATAGCAAGACGCATCTGGCCTTTACTTGGACCACCTGCTTGGGTTTCTTCTGGCCCAGTATACAGCCAGTTCCCAGCCCAAGTCTGGCCCATGGAGAATGCTTTTTCTACATCTGGACCAATTCTGGTGCACACAAAGAAAATTTTCTGGTTGTCAGCCAACACCAGAGGATGACAGCCAGAATCTACCCAGATGTGGGCCAGACTCGGCCCATAGACCCAATTATATACTGGGCCAGAGGATTCATTTTGCTATCTGGAAGATTAGAGTCTATTGTTTCATCAGTATCCAAAGCAATAAGTCCTCGTCAACTCAGCCCTTTCTGTGTTTATTTCTGCCTTTTCTTTCTGAATACCTGGTAAAAAGTTAGATAACTGCCTGTCCTGGAAGACCAACCTCAGATTTTGGGGTTGACGTTGCCCTGGAGCCTTTAGTAGACGAGCATGTGCAGGTCGGTGCAGATAAAGGCTGCAGCGCTGTGCAAAACAAATGAATTTCACTGCAGCAAATGTCATGTGTGTGAGAGGAGGCCAACCTGGTTGAGAGCTAACTATAAGTCTGTTTGTGTGTGTGTGTGTGTGTGTGTGTGTGTGTATTATGGGAGGGTTGGCGGCAAGAAAAGAATATTTATCATAAAACACCAGGACTGTTCCCTACTTACAACACAGAGTAATCCAGCCTGGAGCAGCCACCAAGATTACAAATAACACACAGCAACACACAGACATTCACATACTGCTTCACCCATTCTCTCTCTCTCACTCACACACACACACACACACACACACACACACATGCATACAATTGCACAAATACATGTGTACACCATCCTGGGGGTATGAAAGGGTAGTGTTGTTGCAATGGGCTCCACTTGGCCTGCACAGTAAAAGATGGCTGGTGGCTGTGGGAAACTGTCAGCCTGACGCTAAAGGAAAATACAAATGTAGCTAATATAGCTGCACTGTTCCTGCTGCAGCGTAACTGTAAAATATGTTCTCTTCCGTGCACTAATTGATTTCTGCTCTTGCTGTGTGGCCTGCAGGGGTAAACAGGGTTTAGTCTTTTGAGTTCATTGTGCCAGTGGGTACATTAGAATGGCTCAGATCAATAACAGAATTAATATCTACGAGCATTTTTTTTTTTTTTTTTTTATTAGAGGTACTGTATTACTCATCTTCCTCCTGCAGGAGCCTCTGAACTCAGCCCATCCTCACTGACAGCGGCCAGAGTTTTTATAGAAGTCATGAGGGATTATACCGTAGGAGGTGCATGTCAAATTGTTATTGCAGAGGAAAAGAACCACATGCTGCAAGACTGTTTGTCTCCACTGGCTCCATTAAAATCATTGAATGTTCTCAGCGGGCGTTCTCCTGTATCAACCAGGGACACTCCTGAAAGATTAAAAACAGAGTGCTTATTCATCTTTTCTGAGAGCCTAATGTTATTTAGGTTTGATGGAAGATGGTCCCTTTGCAATGAAATGCTTGACAAGCAGAATTCACCTGTACAGCTGATGTGTTAAAGCTCAAATACAGGACCTTTAAGGAATCTCAAATTAAATGAACATGGTGTCGACAAGCTCTGTGCTCAATTACTGTCTGGCAACTAAGCTAGTCAGATTTCCTCCCATAGCAGCCATATGAGTCACTTGATCTGTCTGTGTATGTCCATCATGATCTTAATTCAAGACCTATACAGTATCTTTTTCCAGACCTTACAGCGACTGAGCCAACCTCAAAGGGCTCATGAAGACTCAGAGATACAGTCGAAAGCTCCAGAATAGGCTAGTAAACTGATCTTGAGTTAGGGCTGTTGTTCCCAAGGTCAAGAGTGAACTTTTACGCTCAAGATTAGTCAATTAATTTATCAGTTGATGGACAGAAAAAAAAAAAAGAAAAGAAAAACTATTTTGGAAACTATTGTTAAACGGTTCATTTTTAACCAATGATGCCAATGATTCACCAGTTCCAGCTTTGCAAACGTCTGGATCTGATGCTTTTCTGGGTCATATACTGACATATACAACCCAGTCATGGACTGTTGGTCATAATAAAGAAAAAAAAGTCTCATTATTGCATGAAGGTGATTCCCTCTGTAACACCATGAGAGTCGTGCTTCTTGGGGTTGTATTATCCTTGTAAAGTTTCCCTTATGGGCAGCTTTATTCATTTGCCTTTATTGCCAATTATTCAATATGCATTATGGGAATTCCCAAATGGAATAAACAAAGCACCCATACGCAAAAAATGCTTTTCCAGCTGTCTTGTTGAAACAAAATTTGTTGGTTCAGTTCAGTTGTGGGACCGTGAGCAACTGGAAAAAGGTCGTTGTTGTAAAAGACTAAAGCATAAAACTGCATTCACACCTTACGGGAGTGTACAATTTATATATGTACATATATATTTTAAGTTCTGCATGTATTGTATTTTTATTTTGCAACCATCACAGGCTTAGAGTCCCAAATCTTAATGTTGTTAAACAAAGGACTGGGGAGTTTTTTCCATGGATGCACAAATAACATGAAGGCCTTGAAGGCTTCTTCAAGTGGTCACAAAGTAATTTTTGTGATGAAAACCTTCCGGCTGGGTTTATTTGAGGTTTGTCCTCGCTGACCCCAGTGCACAGGATAATTCAGGATAGCTGTGATTCAACAGGAGCATCTAGGAACACAGGGTTGTTTTTACAACACAAAAGCATAAATGAAGTGTAATTCGAATGATATTTACTGAAGGTTGGTCAGTATTTCCAGGTTCTCTCTCTTCAGCAGTAGCTGTGAAGCAGCTTCATGTTGTTCCTGAAATAATCTACTATACTATATCTGCTGTTGTAGCCGCCTGTGGCGACTTTTTGTCCATTATAAATGACGAATCCGGTCATTTAGCCAAATGCTCTGAAACATGTACCTTCGAATAACTCAGCTCTCTTGTGGTCCAGTGGCGGAACTACTGACGGTGCAGCAGGGGCCCATCGCACTTACGCTTTTGAGTCTTTTATATTTTTATTGCCCTTATTGAAATTTTCCAAAACTGCATTTTTTATGTAAAATAAATATTATTTCTACTCACCGCTGTAATCTGGTTACTTTCTTCTCAAAGGTTATGAAGTAAAGCATGCTGGGTAATCCGGATTTGTCCAATGAGCTTGCTCCCTGTCATTTCTAATAACTTGCATGACTGGATGTCTTTTTCACAGAAGACAAACATTTGCACCCGGGCCAATCACAATTATGCTATGCTACCGTTGTGGTTGTAGTATCATAGCAGGCACCAACAAAGAAATCAGACAACGTTATTATAGTGAGAAAAAGTCTTTACAAGGAGGAGGTTGTGGTGAATGAATCAATCAAGAGAGCGTCAGACTTTAATATGGGAGACTGCTTTTTGTTTCCTGTATCCATCTGCGTCAACATGACAATGAAGCTCCATAACCTCAACTAAGTACTTATTTAACCCAAACCCTGATCTATGACTGACCCTGACTAAGTCGGTTTTATAACCAAACATTTTCACATCATTACATGGATGTTTATTTATTTTTATTCTTTTATTTTAAGGGTTTTTGAACTCTCAGACAAATGACATTGTTCGGCTGATGAAGGCGTCAGGTCAGTAAACACTCCTTGGTGTTGTTCTGGAGTTAGTGTCTCAACAGCCTATTTTGTTGTTTGGTTTGGAGAA
Source organism: Trachinotus anak (assembly GCF_046630095.1). Lineage (NCBI taxonomy): Eukaryota > Metazoa > Chordata > Actinopteri > Carangiformes > Carangidae > Trachinotus > Trachinotus anak. The sequence continues at coordinate 2,893,911 of NW_027273871.1, forward strand.
CTTGATTTGGAAATCTGCGATGGACTAGATGGAGGAGGAGACACTGACTGGGGGTGACCGTCTGCTGCTGAGGTAGAAATCGCTGTTCCCCTGTGAGCCATCCTGTGAGTCAGACCTTGCCTCAGTGAGCTTTCTCAGGGGTAGCTGCAGGGCCTCATATCCCCTCTGTCTTTTCTTGTTGCTTTCATTTTCTTCACCCCCCCCTCCTCCCTCTGTCTTGCCTGCTCTGGCGCTGGGCCTGCTTATTGTCTGGGACTAGCACAGTCAAATCACCCTCTACCCTTAACTCTTGCCTTATTTTCCCCCCACTTACCGCCTGGCTGTGGAAATCAATAACATGCTGTCTCAAGACCTCAGCCATTTAATGTGACATTTGATCCAGTCGTGGGTTATTTATGTGGAGGAGATACAAATGAATTCTTTCTTGCCCCCCCTCCGCCTCCCTCTGTTCTGCTCTTCGCCCCCCCCCCCCCCCCCTTTGCTCTGGAGGTAAAGCCGTCTCCAGTGGAAGTGTGCTTATGTAAGCCTCCTTGATACACCATGTAGTAATGCCCACAGGACCCCATTTGAAGCGATTGGTGATGCTACCAAGTCATTGCCTGAGCCGTGGTCTAGATCTCCATTCCAGGTTGCATGACTAATATATTGCATGACTAGTCACATGCATCCTGCTCCGTATACAAAGTAAGGCAATTGGCAATTTAAATGGGGCCTCACACAGTTATGGTGTCCCTGTTAGTTAAGATTAAGTCACCACCATTTTGTAATGTGCTTGACTCAGCTGGGGTTACGATGATGCCAGATTGTGCATGCTCTGGTTTGTGATGCTTATTATTTCATACAGGACAGGGGGAATTATATTAGACAAAACTTTAACCTTTGCTTCTTTATCCTCCACATGACCTATAACAACACAATAATGATATGAGAGGAGCGAGATCTCTGGGTCACAAATTATGCGTCTTCACCGAACACTGGAAAATGTCTTATTGCATAAACTGGGTTATAAGAAATATATGCGCATCTGATATGACGTTTTCTCCTGTTTTTGTCGGAGGAAAACATTCAGGTTAAGGGAAGGTTAATGCAGCTAAAGGCATTTGGTTAAGATCAAGAGAAAAAGACTCAAATTTATCAAAGATCTCAGGCTAGAACATCAGTCACACAAAAGTTGGTGCTATATTTAGGCCAAGGACACAAGCATTCTTTTTAAGATGTGAAATGACTTTCAGCCAATATATAATAGAGGGCTCCAGAGGTGTTGCCAAGAGATGGCATTTAAAAGAGAAACAGCGTGTGGCAGGAGAGATGTCTTGGGAACACTTGATGACAATAAATTTTATTAAAAGTGAATCATTTTTGTGACGGTGTGCAGAGCAGGACACTCTGCTGTTCTTGCAGAGTCCGAGCTCCCCGCAACATCACACTTTAGAGCAACTGGGGAAAAAAGCAGCTTTGCAGCAGCGATCATTCTGTCACATTAATCAAATATATCTTTGATCTCTCAAACAAAGCCTCTGAATGTCTCAAGCTTCTCAATGAGAGCTGACGAAGCTTTTATTTGAACGCAATGAATGTTACCTGTTTAATGGTGGTAAAGGATCATCTGTAAAAGCAACGGCCAATGACTCCTTTTCCCACAACTGCTGCTGCTTCAGCTTCGGGTTTTGTGTTTTTTTATTTAATTTTAGCAGGGCTATAATATTTGACAGATGTGCTCATATTGTTCAGCATATTCCCCACAAATAACTTTTACCACTACCTGTACAGGGCACATACTCAAAGCTAACAAGAGGTGTAGTTGAAAGAGGAATAGGACAGTATGTTTCACAGAGATGCCACAGCTGGTTTTCAACAGCCTTGCTGCATGTGAAATATTGCACATAAAACATGCTAATGAGGCGTTGTTCCAGATAGTTTGAGATAATGTGAGTTGAAGCCTACTTTGATACAGCTGAATCAAATTCCTGCTGTTATAAATTGTATACATTCAATGAAGCCACTGCAGTGACAGGAGGTAGAGCAGGTCCTGCACTAATAGGGAGGTCAGTGGGTCGAGTCCCAGCTCCTTCAGTATTTTGAAGTGTCCTTGGGCAAAATACTGAACTCCAAACTCCGATCTGTTATTTGTGGGCATATGGTAGAAAAGTGCTGTGTGAATGGGTGAATGTGGTTTTGTAAAGTGCTTTGCGTGGTTAATAAGACAAAAGCACATATTGGTCTTAAGTGCAGTCCATTTACTTGCTAGTGTTTACTTAAAGTCTATATACAAATTGGAAAATTCATAAACATCATAATAAGATTTCAGCAATCTCATCATGTTTTTGCATATGTAACCTGTACTATTTTGATCAGTTATAGTTATTAACTCGATTAATGTGACAGAATGATCTCTGTTGCAAAGCTGCATTTTTTTCCGCACTTCGCACCAGTCAAAACAAACTGTTATTATGATTTATACTTCGGTGCAAAGAGCGATGTCACACTCTCTCTTAGGAGTTGTCCTTCTCCTCACTGAACTTAAGTGTAGGAATCTTTGTAAGTGACATAAATCTACTCAGACTTTATACTATTTTGAGTCTCAGGTTAACTTTCAGTGTGATTCATGGGAGGGATTCTGAGATCTTTGATAAATATGGGCTGTCATGTCTGCTTCCTAATGAATGACAATGATAAACTTCTTAAACTTAGAATGAGGTAAAAAACATCCAAATATGAAAAAAAAGAAAAAAGGAGCGAAATTTAGAAAACCTGTCTAATAAGAATATACACTCTGAAGCCAGCTCACAGCACCTTAGATGTTTTGTTGTTTTACAATTTTGAATCACACTGGAATAATTAAACAGAAACACCTCTTTAAAGTCAGTAGAAAAACTAATCTCAATACATAAACAACAAATATATGTGGAACAAAACGCTCCAGGCTGACAGCAGGGATAAAAACATGTTCGGTGGTGCTGGGTTTGTGTCAGCCTAATGAGTCAGTGCCAGAAAAGAATGACTTTATAGTCAGCAAAAACTATTGTTTTTTATTTCTCCCAAGACCCAATCCTAAGTAAATTTGGTCAAAGCAATTGAAAATACCTCAAAGTAGTGGAATAGATACATTTTTAATGAAGGTTTCTCCAGTGGAAATTGAATTTCATGCAGGGAGTAATCACTACTGCTGTTGCACATGTTCAGCAACAAAAGATGGTTTGTGTAGCACTTAATGTATTTCAGATTTCATGTAAGACTAACAGTGTTTACCTCTCCCTAACTGTGTCTGACTGATGAGGATTAACGTGCTGGAAGTAATTTTTTTTAATCAGCCTTTCATTTGTTCCCTCTGCTATCTGCTGTCACCTGAAACTCTAAAAGCTTTTTCTGCTGTTTGCAGCAGAGAAGCTCCCGCCCCCTAATTTTCCTATAAAGTTTCCTTGAACTTTATCATGATGGCACAAAGTGTAAAATCCTGTGAAGCGGCCACCTTTAAGTGCAGTGTTTTCCAAAGGTTGGCAGTATATTTGTGGCAAGGGTTTCTGTTGATGTTGTGTAGTTGTATGTAGTTGCTACATGCAGTACTTTCCCAAGCTGACATCTGATTATTTTTAGCCACACTAGCTTTAGAGAAAGCATTAACAGGAGGTCCCACAAGCTCTGGATAAATTGCCATGAAATTTGTTGCAGATGTCCTCACACCCCCCAGAGGATGAATCCTAATGACTTTGGTGATTCCCTGACTTCTCCTCTACTCCCAGTTGAGTGAAATGTCTTGACCACTGTGGATGGATTTGCATGTCATTTGGGACAAACATTCATGTTTCCCCACTCAGGATAACTTCGGCCCTGGTTAGTGCCATCACCAGGTCATAATTTCAAGATGTCCAGTACTTTGGTTTATGATGAAATACCTGCAAAAACTAATGTCATCAGCCCCAGCTGTACTTTTCGTTGAGCACTAATTAGCAACTCATAGTTAACTGATTTAGCTTTGCACGCTAATTCACGCTCATGACGGACACATTTCAAAAGGGATCAACAATGATATAGCACAAGTAGAGATATGATCTTTTTTTATTCCACGTGTCTCTTTTGCTAAAACCTGGCTACGTTTCCCACAATGCAGCTCAGTTGATAAAAGTTTGCAAATTGGCAGCATCAAACAGAGACAAGGATTGGGTTAAAGAAGTCTGTTAACCCCACACCCCCAAATTTTAAAGTAGTACAAACGTAGTCTTCAGACCCAACTGACACTGACTAAAGTGACCTCATTTTAGTGATTTATCAGACTTTGCACAGCTTCCTCTCGAACTACAAAGTGCCTTATACAAAATTTAATATATATGCCCTTGTAAACAGACTGTGAAACTGGTGCCGTGCCCCTTTAAGTACTGCCCCACAAAGCTGCTAATCCGGCTGTAGACTCTCAGTCTTATCATTAAAAGATTTTGATGTGTTTTCTTTTCTTCTGACTAATGAATCAGACATTACATTGTGATGGATATTGAATGATTTTGAGTTTCAGAGGTTTGCCATTGTCATCCGGGTTTCTCCTGGCAGCAGGAAGCAGACACAGGTGTCGAATTTTGTTTTCTAAATCTTTATGATGGCACCAGTCTGACAGACTCTTATATCAGTCTTATCTTTTACAACTCACATACACAGGCAGACATTTGAGAGAGAGAGTAAATAATAAACACAAAAATGCAAAACAATTTGTTTTGTAATCCTATTTGTGATTGTCCGTCAAATAAACTATATAAATGAGAAATGCTGCTACATGTCGCACAGGCCCAGGAGTGTATCATTCAATTACTAAACCATAATACGTGCCACCTTCTGATGAATCGATATCATAAACTCAGCAGAACATCTAACTCTGTGTAGATAGTAGAGAACAGGACTGCTCTTGTAATCTTCACATAATGGATAATACTATTTGCTAAGAAATATGACACCTCGTACAACACAGAACAAAATGAAAAATATATATTTTCCATGAGCTTCTCACACTCACTTAATTTGTACCTTTGTTATCAAGTACGTTAGTTCAAGTGGTTTTTACACTGATATGGATACCCTGTAAAGCCAAAGCTAAAAATTACCTGAAGTTATATTTGATGAAAATTCAAGGCGACATGACTTCAGTCAAACTTTTACAAACAGGAAAAAAAAATCCTTACAGTGTCGACTTGGACATTACTAGCAAATAACCATTTTGACAAGAAAGTGATGAACAATTATTTACAAAAGCATTATCAAGAAAAAAAATCCAAAATATCCCTGTAGAAGGATCCTGTTACACAACTTGCACCGTGTTTGACTCAGACAGAACAAACCCAGAACGACCTAAGAGGGAAAAAGTCATTTGGGTTTTGTTAGAGAAGTAAGTGTCTTTGTTCTTGCAGGTTTTGCTCCTCCACTTCAAAGCTGACCTGGGGAGATTAACTGAATCTAATTTTGTAAAGGTCAAGCAGTGGTTGCTAACACTTTTAAGGCCTTTATCTTGTAATTTAAACGTCCTATAAAGTATATTTATGTAAAATATGTTTTTTAGGAACTGCAGTACAATACCCAATTGTAGTGACTGTAGCATTATTATCCTTATTTATCCCATTATTTCAAGGTAACACATGAGGGTCATAACAGTATTATTGGTAATCCATTTTTCTTCGTAGACTTGCTCCTGCTTTAAAATCTTTGGGTTAGTTTCATAGGTGGCTGTAGAGTGTAGCTAGGTGGGTGTTATCCTCACCAAGATGTTTGAGATACAAAATCCTTTGGCTGCAGTTTCTCATATTATCCAGTTGGTTCAGTCCATTCGCAGCTCCATTTGTCACAGAAACCTTAGTTTAGTTAGTTCAAGTTATTCACGTTGCATAAGATGCATTTACCTCAACTAAAAACCGGTGACTTAGTTGTACCAGCAGCGTGATATAAATGGATTGTTTCATGATCAAATGACCTTGTCAAGAGCAACCAGAGATTAGTGAAAATGAGGAATGGAGGCAGGCATGAGGAGCAGGGGGAGACCAGACACTGCTGACAGTCGTACTGTAGCTCCTCCAGTTCACTCCTGGCAGTGCTGTTAGCGACGGTCGCCAGCTGGCAGCCAGAGGAGCGACCACAATAAAATTCCACAGCTAGGACAAGAGCTTCATTCACAGCCGGTATGAGCAGTACACCTGGCTGCATTGTTCTGTGACCAAAGCTGCAGCTTCGGCATTTCCTGCAGTGCATGTGTGTGTTCCCATTCTTTTCTTTAGTTCCTCTGGTATTCTGCCTGTAATTATTTCAGTGTTCTGAATTTTCCAAAGCTGGCTGTCTCTACCTTCTGCCTGCGCTTAGGTCTTATCCTATAAATACAGGTGCTATATATCTGTAAAATACAATGACTGATCCATTTTTTATGCTTCTGTTATTTCTGCTCAGCACATTCAATGACCTCTGTGTATGATAATGTGCTCTTCAGATAAATGTGTCTTGTCATTTGCCTTGCCTCTCAACATAACATTATCTAGCTGTGAAAAATTCTTTTTTGTTTTTAAATTAAATTCAAGAACAGCTGCATTATTGTTAGTGTGTGGCACTGCTGAATCATAAGAAGTGTTTGTAGTAGTCTTATGATACTTGAATTAATTTAAATACCAACTGCAGCCTTGTTCATTCATGTATTTATTACAAATTCCACTAACATTCAATTACAACCAGCAAGAGGAAGAAAAAATCTGTTTATGGTTTTATATTTGAACATTAAAACAGAGTTTGAATCTCTTTTCAAAACCAGGATTTTAATATAATTAAAAACATCATCTTTGATGTCAGATCCATTCAAAAGATCTTATCATTGTAATGTCTTATATTAGGCTCTCATCATACTGACACAACAGTTTTAAATAAATAGCTGATACACTGTGTAACTCCTCTACAAGTGACAAACATTTGATTTAACAGGGGTCAATAAAAGACAGCCTCCATTTCCTCCTAGATGAAAGGAAAATTAAGCGTCTAATCACGTTTACTCTATAAGAAGTTAAAGTTAATGTTTTGATTATATCCACTTGTCCTGCTGCCTCCTCTTACAGCAGAATAACACTGTGATATTGAACATGCTTAAACTGAGAGCTGTAATACAGATATAAAGTGTCTGAAGTTCCACAGAGACTGGCAGGCGGTTTTGTTGAAAGGATACTTCACAGTGGAGAAGAGAGCTGGTGGAAAAGTGATTTTTTTTTTCTTACTCATCTCATTTTTTTGCCTTTCCTTTCTTTGTCACTCTTCAATCCTGGAGTTTGTCAAAAGCATTTGTATATTTTTCAATCCAACTGTGTCCAGAGCTGGAAATTGAATTCTCCAGTCCTCTGAAAGGAGGTGGATCAATTCTGTTGAGCTGCAAACTTTTTTTTTTTTTTTTAAATACACATATACCTAAGTGTGCACATACACACACACACACACACACATTGAAAGTGACACTGTGTGTATGGGATTCCCTAACAGCGGTTGAACAACACTCTCCCTCACCCCTGATGTGAGCAGGAAAAACCAACTGCAGGCTTCCCATCTGTTCAACTCCAGTGTTATGGCAGAGATCCATCACACACACACACACACACACACACACACACACACACACACACACACACACACACACACACACACACACACACACAGACCTCATTCATAAAGTCGGTCAGACTTAGACCCTCATCCACTAGGAGCAGGAGCAGAGTGTGAGGAACAGTAGCAGCAGTGTCAGCAAAGCTAGTTTTAATAAACTTTGCCTTTCAGATCCATTGACCAGTCATTCTGCTGTGCAGACATACACGATTTTGTATGTGTAACATACAAAAGCAGCAAATTTAGACACTTAACATTTTGCTTCGTCAGTGACAGATATAGCGCTGCATGGCTGTACTTTTAACTTTTATAAACATTGTACATGCCATGGACACTGTTCTTTTCTTGGTTCCACTGTGTGAACTCTTCAGGCCTGTCTAAAGTGGCTGAATTTCAAACAGTCAAATAAAATTGCAAAGGGAAAACATAGTGTTTACAGTGTTTCTGAGAGACTGTTTCATGTGGTTTCAGATGAGTGACAGGAGTGTAATGTAACACTGCACAGATACAGGAACACAGTTTCTCCTCTGAAAATCAATTCCACTCACAACGTTCAACGCTACCACAAGGTTTATATCCATCCAGTGTATAGAGTAAAGCCTATATACTGACAGGCGTTTAAACTGACAGGTGTTTTGATTACCTTGTCCATCCCATTCATATCTACGAGGGCAGGCTAAATAACAGAAACACCTCCCTGTTTCTCATGAAGGAGGATTTCTCGTAGAGCTGTTGGATTAGACTGCATTAGTGTCAGCTAGGTGTTCCTAATAAATTGACAACCATAGTTACCACATACAAACACACACGACAAGAGAAGAGAAACAAAACAAACAAACAACAAAAAAAGACATTCAAACAGTTAAAATCAATCTGGGAAACAACTCCAGACACATGGATGGGTAATGTGTTTGACAAAACACAAGGCAATAAAAACTCCTTAAAGTCCTAACACAGACAACATCCAGCAGTGATGAATAATCATAGGGCCTGTTAATGGTCTTCTATGTTGTTAAAAAGCTTAACCACAGCCAGCACAAAGGATCCTCTCTGTTTTCTGATGAACACTAAAACAACTATTTAGTCCACTGAAGAGCATAAAATGGTCCTCAATTCTGTTCTTGTTTTGTTTTGTGAAATCACCTGTAAGGAGTCTGGAGGTGAGCCAATGATAGAGCTAAGAAAGGACACAAGCTTTGATGCTCTGGATAAAAAAAAAAAAAAAGACTTGGTGAAAGAACAATTTAGACTGAGCCTTTTTTAGGACAATGTTGCCATTATTAGTTTGTTATCTTAGCATACACTCGAATATCTGTAAGAATGGACAATCTTCACTTCTTCACCATCAATAAAAACAGGAGTAACTTTCTCCCTTTTCTTCCTAAAATCAATTACTTTTAAATGATAATTAAGGGAGACGCCCACCTCTCTGTGAGCATCATCATTGCCCAGCAAAGGTGACATACGTTTGGTTTCTCCACAATAAAGGTACTTTGGATGATCATCATCTGGTCCAGTTGATTCTATTAGTTTTTTAACTTAAATGTGCAACTTCAGTACAAATAGAGGAGCTTGAGTTCTGCATGGAAAGGACTGAACTCATTTTGTGATGCACTCAACTGTGCACTTTTGGGGGCCAGCACCACACCTACCATACCCACTACCCAGTTCACACCCAGTTCACACCCAGTTCACCCCCCCCCCCCCCCCCCCATTCTATTTTTACCATTTATTTGTCCTTGTCTGATCGCTCTTTTTAGTTCTTCTGTGCAGCTTTAATTAGTGTTTTATCCCTATGGTGAAAGCTGCTTTCTTTTTGTTAATAGCATTCTTTACTTCTTAGGCAACCTAAGACTTATTATTAGAGAAAACCTTAATAGTACTCATGTACTATGCCAAGTATAATATATAAGTAATGGTATAATTTTGAGCTCTTTGTACTTTACGTGAGTATTTCCATTTTCTGCAACTGTATACTTATCAATTAGAGGTAAATATTCTATTTACTCACTTCATTACTCACTTCATACTTTTAGTTACTAGTTACTTTGCAGAATCAGATTAATAATGCAATATATTAGGAGAAAATAAATTATGATGATGAAGATTTAAGATAAGACGTTATTGATCTCTTGGGGGAAATTCACAAGCGCCACAGCAACTCATGAGTAATTAGTATTAGCCCAGCTTTATCAGCTGCAACATTAAAGTGATCTGTACATGAATGCATCAGTTACCATAATTCAATAATATAAGATAGGCCATATCATTCTGAAGCTATAGCAGCACTTTAGGTAGCCTTAATATTCACAAGGAGTTTACAGTTTGTAACACACTATAATGTAGCTGGAAGCAGGTGGCGTTTATTAACGTACAGTGTTATTCACATGATAAAGTCGTGATTAACCCTGTGAAATGACGCAAAGGAGCAAAATCAGCCGCAGCGACGGAGAAGACGCTGCTGGTGCGTTCGCGGCCGCAGGATGGCAGAGCTCTGTCCTTAGCCCACATGTTGACGTTCACACGGTTCACACCTGGGCCAAGCCTGGAAGTTAGTGACCGACACAAAGAAATGCACAGTAATGCAATAAAATCAAGGATGGTGTCATGGTTAAGATGAAGATTTCCTGAACTAATCACTGATTTACTGCACCGCTCAGCTATGTGACCCTGATTAAACGCACCTGCGGTATCAGCAGGTGCAGGCTGGGTCTAGCTGAAAGCTAAACGCTAAAATGCTCCGGTGGATCCTGAAGCTGTGACTGTTCTCCCTGTTGGGACTGCAGCTCTTTCAGCTCAGTGTGTGAAGACTTTGAGGAGAGACTCCGTGGACTTGGATTTATTTTACACTGAGGCGGGTTATGGAAGACGAGACTCCCAGAAGGACGTTCAGACAGGTGAGTACAACAACAGATCTCTGACTGTTGTAACGCACTGTACAGAGAACATCAGCAGGTTATCTGCGCTTCACTGTGTAAAAACTTGCTTTTTAAAATATATTTGTTAAACATCTCTGCTGTCTGCCTCAGCGCTGCTTTATTCTGCTATTTTATTCTATATTGCTACATAAAGTCTATGGACTCTGGTGTCGTACTTTTAAGTTATTCTTTGTGTGTAATTGTCTGAGTTTTGTGCTGGTTAATTGTGTTAAGGCCATGGAGAAGAGGCTGTTTGTCAGTGCTTATCAGTCCTAGATGGGGAATTTATTGCTGGTTTGGACGTCAGGGCTCTAACAGACTTACTTTTCTAACTTACTATTTAGTTTTATCTGAGTATTTCCTTACAAAAGTAATTTCACTGCACAAGTGTTTTGTTTTAAGTTGTGTTTTGTTAGCTATAAGACCTGAGATCAAAAGCCCATATTTAGTCATTTGCATCCTTTTTGTTTTTTGTCAAGTTTTAGTTGACTGGACATTTTTTCTCATCTTATTAAAAAAAAATACATACATGTTTTTAGTTTAGTTTTATACTTTTTTTTTTTTTTTCATCAGAAAATTAGCTGACTGAATGAAAATGTTGTGTCTGGTTCAGTCCAGACAAATACTGAGCATTTCAGTAAAACCTGAGCAGACTGCCCTCAAATAAGATTTCATCTGACTGATTTAAGGCTAAAAGAAAATTAAAATGAAAAATAAGCCACAAGATGACAGGTTGAGGTATGATTAAGATTCCAGCTACACAGAGGGAGTCTGATGTTAATATATCCAGACCTGACAGAGGCTAAAACAATGAAATCTGGAAAGATGCAACAACAGCAAATCCAATGCAGTCCAGCTCACTATGTCATTGCTATGATAGAAAACCCTATGTAATCAAAACCCTTCAACCCTGCAATACTATCCACAATTGTGATGTTCAGATTGTCAGTATTGTACCAGACTCTTACAATTGTACAGTATATGTTTACATTAAATAAAGATTTAAAAAAAATAATATTTGTAGTCTCTTCCCATACAACACAAGCTAAATATTAGACTGGTCAACAGACTTTAAACAAGCCCATAACAAACCTTCTACATAATATGCTGTGCATTTTAATAACCAGTAATTCTCACGAATAGACATTTAGCTGAATGGACCCATTTAAGATTGACAAGACCTAACAATCTAATGTGTATGGGAATTATGTTGTGTGTGTTTAAAACAAACTTGTCTTAAGCAGAAGCTTAGCAAACATAGCTGGCTGGGCTGCAAACAATCTAGCAATGTCCAGTTGTTTTGAATGCTTGATATGTAATAACCCTCCAGAAGAACATATAAGCATTTCCTAATCTGGTGCGCCTAAAAATAAATGTGTTGTTTTGATGGATAAAGTTCTGTTTTGTTTAGACACAAACAACTTTGGTTGTGGTTAGAGAAAGATTCTGATTTGGGTTAAAATAGCTTCTTGGTTAAGGTTAGAGAACGAGCGTGGTTGTTGTTAAAGGAAAGTAATGCTGAGGGTTGGTAGGAAATGGGAGGTGAACAACTGTCTCCAGTGTCTGATGTTTTGTTGTGCCATCCATCCATCCATCCATCCATCCATCCATCCATCCATCTGTCCGTCCATCCATCCATCCATCCATCTGTCCGTCCATCCATCCATCCATCCATCCAGACCACCTCCCCCAGCTGACTTTGTCTCTTTCACAATGTCACACGACTTCGTCTTTTGTTTCTAATCATAATTCATTAATTATATGAATTAAAATTTTTCCTACATAATTCATATAAAAACAATATGAATTATGTAGAAAATCATAATTCCTACAGCCATGTTGTTGTAGTCCCCATCAAAAACTAGCTTAGACCTTCAAGCGGCTTTTGGTTTGTGTGGACTTGCACTGGTTAAAGTAAAAAAATTGCAACTTAGGAAAAACACTAAAACCTCACATGCTGTACCAGAACTTCTGCAAACTCGACATGTGCTGGTCGTTAGTAGGTCTCACACTGCTTTCTGTGAGACTTTACACCTTTGTTTAACATCTCTTGATGTGTGACACTGAGAGCAAATGTCTCACCATTAAAACAATGAGGTATGAGACCAACCTATCATTGTTGAAAGGAAGAAAAAAACAGCCAGTGAGACTGATGCAAATGCCTGACATACATCACGCTGATGTCTCATCTATATGATGTTGTCTTGTGCTAGAAAAACTGGCTCACAATAAATTGGATAATGGAGCTGGAGCAGTGTGATATATAATGCTGGAGAGAGATTGCACTGATGTATATTTAAAAGCACAGAGTTGTGGTTGTGATTGCAGAGGGTTTATCATAGTGTTGTCTTTAACGGGTGTGAGGTATGCTCTCTTATGTTCTCTCTGCAGTGTTATACTGTTACTTTGAGTCATATTAACATCCACCATTTATAATATAACAAAGTGTTTTACATATATTGATGTTTTCATGTGCATCAGTCATCTTGGTATAGCGAGAAAATCATTATGTAGAAACTTGAACCTTACTGGGGATGGGTAATCATTTCACATATCATGATGTCGGCTTATATTTTTGTTAAATGTATTATATTTAATCAGTGCAGGCCTTCAAAAAGCTGCCCTGACAGCTGCATTACGACTCGACACAATCATGAGTCTGGCAAACCAACAGAAGCAGACAGGATGTTCAGTTTAACTCAAGCAAGTTTCAAGTCTAAAAGGAAATTGTTTCAAGGGCTCAGTCTTTAGAAGGTTCTGTTTTATCAACATGAATATAACTTGTTCTTGATCACTACGTCCTGGGTTTTGCAACCTGCGTGATGGTTGCAGTACCTTTGTTCTTTCAAGCATAGACAGCCCTTACAATTGGATAAAATACACAACATGAACTTGACTATCTAATTTGCACTTGAAAGATCTCTTGTTGCGGAGGGAGCACAAGAAAAACTTTAGAAAACATTTAATGAAATGTATTATTGCCTAGAGGTGTTTTCCATTCATTATCCACCTTCACAGTGATGGAGAACTGGTCAGTTAGGATGTTTGAAGACTCCAGGGTGGTCATTATATTTATTTTTGTATTTTGTTATTTCTCTGCATAAGAGAGACTGAGTGCCTCTATGCCTCTTGCATTGCATGTCACAGCGTGCCACCAAGTTGAATGTACTCGAATTGGAAATTTCAAAATTTCAAGTAGTAGAAGGCAGTGGAACAGATGGAGGACTTACGGAAACATCATTTCCATTTGTTTTGATTCAGAGAAGGCAAATGCATCAGGGAAGCAGTAGCAGTAAGTAATAACAAGAGGCAACAGAGTTTATAGGAAATGTGTTCTCAAATCTCAAGAAACTATGAACACTGAAAACACCACTGCAGTGAGCTGGAGGCTCCCTCCACTCTGCCTCTGTGTACTTGTCCGTGTTATTCAGTGAGGTTTTCCACCTGTGGTACTCACAAAGGCTACTGTTTGTTTCCATTTGTTTTGAGTTTTGTGTTGGCTTTCTGAAAAAAATAGTAAAAATGTATGTATTCACTTAACAAATAAACCCTCTCATGCAGGAATAAACAATGCAACAAACATTTGTCCAGCCTGAAGAAAATTTGCAGCACATGTTCCAAGTTGGGTTAAAACAGTCAAACTAATAAGTGGATAAATAAGATTCAGGATGAAAAAAAACAACATCGGCAAGTGTGGTTCCATTGTCCACGTAAAGAAACCTATACCACAACCTCATCAAGAATGTGTTTGTGTCTATATATAAAATGTTTACATTATAATTGATATATGTATATATGTTAAAATATACTGCAGTTACAGTATGTGCTTTAAATGACCGACCATGACTCCAACTTGGTGCTCGCCCCACAAACATGAAAGTAATATCTCATCTCTTCCTTGGACAGAACACAAAGAAAAGAGTATTTCTCACAATGTTGAACTTCCTTTAAATATATTTATGTGTTTCTGAATTTAGCAAATCAAAATGTCCTGCAGAATTCAGTCAATTGCTGTTCGAGAGTAATTCAGTCAAAAGCAGTCAGCACCATGGACAGCTCCACACATGAACACAGTTGATCGGCGCTCCACAAAACTCTTTCATCTCTTTGGATTTAGGGCTGAAATAAAAAGAAATCAGTTTCAGTTGTTTCGATATAGTAACATAATTACGTTTCCTAAATTTAACAGGAATAGTTACGCAGTCCCAGAGATTTACAGTAGTTTTCCATATTTAATACATTTCCAGAAATATGTCCACATTAATTGAGAAATCCCTGTTATATTGGGTTTTGTGTTCAGGTTGGCTCATGACAATAAACACTAAGATTATGAAAAGTGTGCAGACATTTAAAATCCACTGTAGATGAACTGACGTCTGAGACTTTCTGCTACGTTTTATTTTACCACCTCGAACTGAGATACAAACAGTATTGCCCCTATTGCTCATCATCCTTAAGTGATACTAAAGCAAATATTTTCAAAGAGATTTACATATGATGCAAATTTCAAGAACTACAATTAGGATACACGTGATCTGCCAGTCCATGGAGGACTATTGCTTTTTGCAGATCTGGTGCACAGTGAGAGACTATTTTCTGCTTCAAAGCAGCAAAACTTGAGGAAAAGCATAACTCAACTCAAAGCACCGGGTGGTGATGCTATTAGCAGAAATTATATGGACTATATCCTGCATTGATAATGACTTCATGAGAAAGTATTGATGGACCAATAAGTGTATTCACTAGAAACAAATCAGTTTTCATATCAGCATTTTCTCAAGTGGTTTAAGTAAAATGAATCTTTTAATGAATCTATTGATCTCAGTGAGGAAATCAGATCTTTGCAGCCCCAGATACAATAGAATACAGTGTGGAAGGTCACTCTTGACGAAGGGAATTAGGGCTGTTAACTAATTATTATTTTACTATTAATTAATCATATATATATATATATATATATATATATATATATATATATATATATATAATATAGTTTAAAAAACCAAGAAATATTCAGTTTTCAGTATCGTGTATGTAAATGTGTCAGTAAATACTGACATTTGAGAAGTTTTGCTTCATCAGTAAATGGCTCAGGTGACATAAGTATGGTGGGTGGGTGCGTGGGTTTATCGGTCATATTTTTTTACAGAAACACCATCTTGGGGAATTGGATAAATGGGAGCATTGTCCAGAATTGCAACCTGTAAAAATAGCTTCTTGGTAAAGGTTAGTGAACGATCATGTTTGTTGTTAAAGGGCAGAAATGCTGACAGTTGGTAGGAAATGGGAAGTGAACAATTGTCTCCAGTGTCCGGTGTCATGTTGTCCCATCTGTCCGTCCTTCCATCCGTCCAGCCTGACCTCTTCCCTACTTCCTACTTCCTCCTGCCATGTTGTGGCAGTGCCCATCAAAAACTAGCTTACACCTTAGAGGGCAGCTTTTGTTTGTGTGTAGTTACACTGGTTCAAGACAAAAAATTTGAAGTTAGGAAAAAAACTAAGATCTCATAACAGTTTTGCTTTCTGTGGCAAGGTTTCTTCTAATTGGATTCAGGACTGGGTGTTTGAACTTCCATTAATATTATTCAGGACAGCAAAGAACAATGCACTTGTCTTGTCACAGACTGAATTAAGCTGTTTTTATTTCTTTTAATGGATGAATTTTTGTGGATCTTCTCCTTTGAAGTTATGTTTTTCAGATTTTTAACACGCTGTAATGCTGCAGCTTTGGTGAACCCAGCCTTCTTCACATTGACAAACCAAAATCAACTTCCTGTACTGCTTCCAGCAGTGTCTCACATATAATTACTAATTTTCAAGTGGGTCTACCTGAGGCTACTACAAACTTCAAAATCAGCAGAACTTGAGCTGTCTGCAGCTCCACTATCTACTGCTGTTCTTATTTAACTGCGTCACCCCAAGGAGACTAGCCTACACTTCCTTAATGTCTCATAACACTGGTTTTCATGTCACCTTAGAGGATGCAGACAAAACTTCTAAATGACTTTTATTTTACTTAAATATCTTTAGACAAACTGAAGCAGTCCTACTGAAAAAAAATGATCCATCGTTTCATCAAAGTAATAAAGCTTCAGTTCACCAAACTATTAGCTGAAAGGGAGCATGGGTGCTGGTGGAGCTTTCTGAGTTTCAACAGGGTCATTAGGCACATCTCCCTTTTTAATGATTAGCAGCATGTTAGAACAGTTCAGAACAAGGTAGATCACTGCAGAGGTATTAACTTATTGGACCGTACTTACTTGGATTGTCAAAACATCCATAAAGTTTTTACTGCCTCCCTCCGTGTCTTCCCTGACCCTCCCTGTGTGCTTATCATTTGTGTGGCTGGTCTCAGCAGATAAATCCAAAGCTGAATTTCCTCCCCGGTCCATACTTGGAGCCAGTGCTGGTCTGGCTTTATTGAGATGGAGAGGAGAGCTCTATGGGCTGCTTGAGTCAAAGCTGATTTTTCTTCTCCTTGATGTGTGAGTAACTTGATGGCTACATAATTTTACATGTCAGTTTTCATTAGTGACTGGCTACAAAAGACATGATAACGCTAGCTAACTTGCTGTTACTGATATTAAGAATGAGTTTGGCAAATGTTGCTATTGCTAGCTGGCTAATGGTTGGGTTGGATTGTATTTTTTTATTTTTTATTTTTTTGGCTCTTGTATACTCAGGGTAACTTTATTCAGTTGTGCTCTTATTTTGAAATAAAAGCAAATTGATGAGCATTCAAATGGCTGGTAGGGTGCTAATCATGTAATTGTACTCAGTGGTTAGCATCGCAGTATGGCTGCACTTTTACTGAAACTGCCAGTTTGTTTATTTAGAGCAGGGCAACCTCATTAAACATGCTGATAAGGAAACCATCTAAAGTGAAATAATTGATCTTATATAGTTTACCTGTTATTTATAAAACAGGCAAAATGAACAGATTGTTTCAATTAACTAGTATGATTGAATATTTCATTTCTCATATCATTTTAGTTTTTAAATAGTTAAAAGTGTTTAGTTCTTCATACAATTTTCAATTACCTCATCAAAGTAATGTAACTGATTACTTTTCATTACCATTAATTTAGTCTGTTGGTGCCCTGTAGAAATTTCACAACCTAATGATCCCTCCAAGTTCATATGTTATGAAAACACAGTGCTGCTCAGTGCTGTTCCTGCGCGGCCAAAAGATGCAGAGCAACAGAATGAATGTTATTTTCTACATATTAGCATTTTACTTAAAACAATGTGACCTTTTTGTAATCGCCAGCATTTTGATTAGTATCTTCACAGTTGGTACAAGCAGGAGAAATTACCACAGATGGTTTCAGTCTACCTTTCAAGATTTGGGATTTGGGTTGGAAATCACTGTGGAGTTTTCTTCTTCGTCAGCATCTAGTGGCCATTAGAGAAACTGCAGGTTAAGACACAATAGCCCTCAGGGCAAATCCTTGTGGCTGACTTGCTAATGATACATTAATGTCTCATGTATCTTACTAGAACACTTTGACACTGAGAACTATTGCTGCTGCAGGGAACATTTGTCAAACCTTTTTATGCCAACAAAAATGATGCTGCTGTCCAATGTTGAGACAACTGTGCCTCGAAAGCCTTTCACAAACCTTTTTGTGCATCTCCCTCCTAAGTTTAACAATTTATCACATGTGAAGCTATCAATCAGGGCTGTGCTCTTTATTACTTACTGGGTTATTGGTTCGGTGGCATGTAACCCAGAGACAAGAGGCACCCTGCCATTATAGTGAAAACTGAGAATGAATAACCCTGTGTGGAGCCATTTAGTCCTGCAAAAGAAAGCGATGTCTGGCGAAATAAAAGCAGCAGAGTTTATAAAAGACCAACACCATAGAAAGGTTTTACCTAGTTCATTATTTCCTATTAATTGGGGCAGTTTGTGCATTTCAAAAGGCACCTTACAGCACATTAAAGGCGGTATAAAGAACCAGCTACACATGAGGAGAACATGAGATCAGGGGTTAAGACGTTTATCTTCTGCAAGGGGAGCTATCTGTAATAACTGGGGGGAAATTTCCTGTCAGCCATCAAGTCGTGGCATCGGTATATATATACATTTTTTTTTCATATGAGCGGTTGTGGAAGTTTTGGTGTTAAACGAGCTGCGGGGACTTCTCCGCGGCTCGGTGCTGAGCGGACCGACTGACGCCCCTCCTGCCTGCCCCGCTCGGGTAAAAGGCGCATGTGTGTTATTGCTGTGATGTGAGTTGAGCCGCATCCAGACGCACTGGCCGCCGCTGGCTCCCCCCCACCCCCCACCCCCTCTCCTCCTCATCTTGGTGGTGTGTGGTGTTGTGCGCAAAATCTCCAGCGCCGGACGGACGGACGCAGTTTGACGGCACAAACGAGCGGCACTGCGGGGGGATATCCAAGAAAAAGCCATCAGAAGCAGACATGGATATTTAACGGGCATTTATACGGTTTTTTATTTTTTACCTCTTTGTTTTTTCACCCTGTGATGTTGCTTTTGCCCCGGGGGTGTTAATTAAACCTGCTCGATGTCTCTCATCAGTTTATAACCGAAACAAAATGAGGATTTCTTCCCGCGACTGGTTTCTGTTGATGTTCTCGGGCTTTTGGGGACTGACGATGGGAGCTTTCCCGAGCAGCGTTCAGATCGGTGAGTGTGAGCCTACATGTTAATTCTGAGCAGAAAATGAATCATGTGGATGAATCTGTGGACGGTCCTGTCTGCTGCCTCTGTCCTGCCACCCCAACACCTCAGCACTACTCAAAGTGGAAATTGTTGATTCCCTCCGCGGTCTTTTTTTTTTTTTTTTGTTGTTTTATTTTGCTTCTCGTCTAAAATAATTACACACAGACAGGATTCTTTCCTCTGTTGATGCTGTTCATGTTTAACACACACACACACACACACACACACACACGCACCTAATGCGCTTTGTATCTGCAGGCTAGAGTGTGTATCCCAGTGCACTCCGCCACTGCAGCAGATCAGAGCAGCAAAGTGTGTGTATTCCCTATGCAGGCTGCCTGTGCATTGACTGCCGTTAACACTCTGGCAGACCCGGGTCCTGGCGCTGCAATAAAGCTCTTCCACGGTCCCACAGGCCTTTACAACATCACTGTTTCCTCTTCTCCAGCTGCACACCTTTTTTTCTCTCTTTTAAACATCTCCATGTTTGCATTTAACAAACTTAAAAATGTTTGTCATGGGAGGAGATAAAGGTGATGGATTTCTGGTTCATTTCACTGCTGTAGCAGGCAGATTGACCCGCATGATTTAATGGCAGGGAATGAAAAGAGGGGCAAGCAGTGACCTCCAGTTGTTGATCATCACAACCCTCCCAAAGAAATCAATTATCAGAAAAGCAGTCATTCACGCCTTTTCCTGTAAAAACCACCTCACAAATGAATCGTGTTTTTGTCTTGACAGCCTGGAGAATGTGTTAAAACTGTTTTTCTGGGATTAGATATTTTGCTCAGACTGACTTTTTTTTGTGGGTTTACCCTCTACTGCATCCCTGCTTGTAGCGGACTTGACGCACATCAGAATCAGTCAGGCTGATGAAAAATGACAAGCTGTTCAAATGATTCTCCTTGTCCTTTTATATCAACGTGATACTCGAATTCCCGGCACCCCTCCAGGGAGGTCAGAGGCCAGGGTCTGTTACAGAACAGCACCCCTGGAAGTGAGGACGCTTGAGCTGTGTGGGGGGTTTAAAGCTGCATCTGTGGAACTGCTGTGACATCATTGACAGACATTCAAGTGATATTTTGCTGCTGAATTAGGCAAAAAAAAAAAAAAAAAACTGGTGTGGAAGCGTTTTTGCTCATGATTCCTCATGATTAGAACCACTTCTCGTTATCGTAACAGAATTACTGCCAATGAGAACAAACACTGTTGATGTACTTCTTGTGTTGTCTTATTTCCTATCTCAGCCTTGTAAACCACCTTGAGTGTAAAAATCCACAGTCAATGTGTCCTGACACACAAGATTTCATTTAATAGTTTCGAGCAGCTTCAACAGCTTTTCTACAATCAGCTGTTATCTGTTCCGGATAATTGTCACTGAAAAATCAACACTTATTATCGCTGGGAAATGATGTGTTCACATGCATGCATCACAGAAACGAGTGCACCGACACAGTCATTGCAAACATGCTCTGCAATCTGCAACAAATTAATTCGGACACTAGAGATACATGAGAAGACTGATTCTGAGAATTATATTTGCTTGCACTGATTTCTTTTGGTGGGGCTGCAGCCTATGTCAACATACATTACATGCAGGGTGTTGGAGGCGGGCGTCTTAGACAGGAAGTCAATCCACAAAATAAAAAGGAGAAAAAATATGTACAAAAATAATTAAAAGGGCAGAAAGTCTAGATTCGATATGTTTGCAAAGCACATACCTTTAAATCCACCTTCAAAGTGAATCAGGTTTTTGAAAGTTGATATTCCAAGCCACATTAAAAGGTTTTTCAGAGTTCTGTAAGGATTTACACGTTCTGTCTGAAGGATCCTGGAGCTCTTGTCACTTCTGAAGAAGATCCTAACGTTATCTGAGCTGCCTGCCTCAGTGTGTGTGGATGTAACGCTCTTAAGACCGTGACTCTGCAGAGGTTATTCACTGAGGTTAAACTGGCGTTGCCATATTCTCAGACATACCGGGAAGAGTTTTGTTTTTGACAAACCATATGGTGTTATTGTCTTTCTTGCATTAGGGAAAGTCATAGCTGAATAAACGCAGCTAAGATTTTATCCTTGTGATCGGCAGTGAAGATAAGTTTTCAAATCTGAAATATGTGAAGGGTATTCCTTCTGACTGGGAGCCAAGATGTACAAACTGTTCACACCTTTATTTGTAAATCACACTTCCTGTGAGCATTTGGTAGCAAGTGTGAGTCAATGGGGCATGAAACCATCACACTAGAAATGATATGTAAATCAAAACAGCTCCAATGCTTTATCTTTACCAGAGCCATGGATGGGATTTATAAAGGCATAAAATATTCTGAAGTTTACCTTTTTTAAAGAGGTCGGCCATGAAAAGAACACACTGGCATTTTGCTTTAAATGACATTTACACAGTCTCATCCCAAGAATTATGGCCTTAAGTTAGATTTTGAAATGTGAAACAAACTGAGTCTAACTTAAAACACCACTGACATTTGAACAACCATGAACAGCTTAGTCAAGATCTTTGTAAATGAGCAAGGCCGTAATGAAAAAGAAAGGGGGTGGGGGGGAAGAAACCAAGAGCAAAGTCATATATGATATGTTTGATAGTGGAGCTACTGTCGATTCAGCAGGGAATCTGATGAATATTATATCACTTTTTTCTGCTCGCATTAATATGAAACAAAGGTGATTCACATGTTAAACAGGCTGTGCCACAAAGCCTAGAGGTGCTTAAAGAGCCATGACTTGCTATATTGCAGCATTAAGGTTGAATTGTCAGCAATAGGATATTGGCAAAGTGATTTACCACACCAATATTGGCTTTTCATTACGTTTCATATATTGTCCAGTCAGTTGTGTCTACTATGATGGAGATTCCTCTGTGACCAAACCCTCTGAAATGGTCTGTGAAGCGCTAATGAGCTTTAGGTGGACACATAAGAAAAACGGCATTAATTGTTTGTTCAAAGGCTGAATACAACCTTTGTTTACCTGTCAACGACCTTGGTTTCTTTTAACGATGACCACAGTCCTTCACAAACCTTAACCAGGTAGTTTTTAAGCATGTAGGGATTGCAGTGTCACTTGGTTCAGACTGAAATTCCTCAGCAGCTACTGGATGATTTGCAGTGAAATGTGGTGCACACATTCATGGTACCCAGAGGATGCCTCCTACTGACTGTGATCAGCTGACCTTTCCTCTAGCACCATCTCTAGGTTGACATTTTTAATTCAGAGTGAAATGTCTCCACATCTGTTGGATGGACTGCTATGACATTTCCTCCAGATGTCGATGCCCCCCTCAGGTTTAACTGCAATGACTTTAGCAATCTCACCTCTTTTCATTTAGAGCCATTGTCAGGTCAGAATTTCAAAGTAATGACATTCCCACCAGCCTCAGCTGTTTAGTGCTAATTATCAAAGATTAGCAATGTTAACACGGTGAGTGGAGAAGTTAAGAATGATAAACATTTACATTAGCAGGGTTAGCATTGTCATTATGAGCATGTTAGCATTCTGACGTAAGCATTTAGCTCAAAACACCACTATGCCTCTTCGAACTACTAGTGTGGGCTTAGACTCTTTGTCTTGTTTTACCTCAAATCACAATCTTTCATGCCTAAATCTATCCATACCTACACCAGAGCAGTAGCAGATCAAGAACCAGTCACATAAATAATTATTTTAATTAGTGTGGAAACGTATTCATATATCTGTCATAACATATTATAAATTTAAGCTTGACTTTTTTTGGTTTTGCTTTGACAGTGTTGTCACATAATCACAGAACTTTGGTCATGTGATAAGAAGTGATGACACAGTAAAGGGTACGGAAAAAGCAATGACATATTTTCCTTCTTGATTCAGTTCTACTCCTCCAATCAGGGCCCTTGAGGAGGCTCCAGGTGGCCCTCAGCAGGGGAGTAGCTGCTGAATCTGGCTGTGATTTGGAGTCTGAAATCCTCCCCTACAGATCATGTATAAGAATCACATTTGTGATGAGTTTCATTCTCATGACTATTTTCTTCAAGTAACTGAACAAGCATTTTACCCACCTGGCAAAAGAAAACAGGGACTCTAATGCACATGTGTTTGACAACCCCTCAATCTCAGAATCTTATCTGTGTTTAGACTTTTGGACATTTGCAGATGGTGGAGACTGCCACTTGTTTCATGTCTCTGTGCAAGTCAGGAGTAACTGAACTGTGTGTGCTGAGGTTAAACGTGGTTGAGAGAGAGTGGATTCTTCTCTGGTGCCTTTTTCCACTCTATATGCTCCTCATCAGACTTGTGTTTGTGCCCCCCCCCCTTCCTCTGTTCAGGCGGTCTGTTCATCAGAAACACTGATCAGGAGTACACGGCCTTTCGTTTGGCAATCTTCCTGCACAACACCAGCCCGAACGCCTCGGAAGCCCCGTTCAACCTGGTGCCTCACGTGGACAACATCGAGACGGCCAACAGCTTTGCCGTCACCAATGCCTGTAAGTCGCTGTCTTAATTTTGTGTTCATGTGCTTGATTTTGTTTTTTTTTATTACAGTAAACCAGGAAAATTGGGTTTCCTCTACAACAAAGTGTAGGATGTGATTTAAACAAACAACCATGTGTTACAACTGGGGTCGTAATTTAAACATCCAATCAGCAAATAATACAACTATACTTACCAAGTGAAAGATATAGTTCATCATTTTATTTGTAGCAGGAAGCTGTAGATGGGATGAAGTTACAACATGTAACTTCCTTTAAAACCACATTTACATTTCTGTTTGTTCATGGATAAAACAATAAGATGTAGGTAGGTGTATTTTTCAACTTTGGAGAGAGCCACTGTAGCTGTTTCTACTTGCTTCCAGCCTTTTAAGCTAAGCTAGGCTAACCTTATCCTGACTTCATCTTTGTACATAACACAGGTATAGGACTGAGATCAATCCTCTCATTTCATTCTCAGAAAGAAAGCAAATAAGCTTTTCCCCCCAACACCAACATATTTTGCTTATTACCCTTATCACATGTGGTTTCATATGTGGTTGTCAGATGTTTAACATGTGAAATCACAACCTCACATGTGAACTGAAACACTATACATGTGAAATGTTTCAGTTCACATGTTAAATATTGAATTTCACATGTGCTTTTTTTTCTGTGATCTGGGATGTGTCAACAATATTAAAATAAGGGCAAGAAAGACAAGTCGTCACACAGGTTGTAAACAAGCACCCAGGTGAGTCAAACCTATTTGGAAGAGAAAACATAGGCAAAAATTATTGTTGTAAACATCCATAATGGTTTACAAACCAACTTCCTGGTTCAGCTTTGACTCACTGTATTTACCACTGTTGTATGTACACACTGTTCCTGTGCAATGGGGGAACACTTCTGCTGTAGTCATCAGCGGTTTAGATAATCTGATTAAACTGTTGGCTTGTTTGATGCTTGTGTATCTTGCCATGTTGGGTTTGGATGTTGTTGTGTCCTCAGATCTCAGCAATTACATTTGTGAGTCCAGTGCTATTATAACTAATAGAAATAATGCCTCAAAGTTGTAACAGGAATTATCCTTTAAAGCTGCATGTTCTCTGGCTATAATATGATAAATAACAACATCAGCAGTCAGGATTAGTGCCAGTAGACATAGTAATGGTGTAAATGCTAATAAGGTTCAATTATAGTGATATAATGGGTGTCATCCAAAAATGACACATAGATGACACACATTTTGGTTGTGTTCTCATTCTGCCACTAAAACAGGTTAGTGTGTGTGTGTCTGTGTGTGAACGCACAGTACATGTATATGTGTGTGTGACGTGTCAGTACAGCTGTGTCAGTGAGTTTCTGCTGGTTCACATTTGATCTGAGCAAAGCTGCACACGCTGAGGGCGACAGCAGCTGCACACACACACACACACACATACAAACAACAATCATGCACATTGCTATGGTAAGATCTCCTAATAGTAGTAGGCAGTGATTTTTAGTGATGGTCCCTGGGGAAATGTCCTCTTTCTTTCCTTCTTTCTTGCTGTCTGATTCTGTGTGTGTGTGTGTGTGTGTGTGTGTGTGTGTGTGTGTGTGTGTGTGTGTGTGTGTGTGTGTGTGTGTGTGTGTGTGTGCGCAGCGTGTGGGGGTTCCCGCAAAGACCATAAAACACAGCAGCCTGATGTCTTGTACTATCTATGGTGTGATCTGGTGTTAGAAAAATCAATGGCTAAATTAAGCAGAGAACGAAGTGCTGTTATGTTTGCTTGGTAATCGTGTGTGTGTGTGTGTGTGTGTGAGAGAGATGACCAGAGAAAGATTGTCAGAGATATTTTCTCATTCTGTGATCCCATTTGGAGAGTTGGCATTTTGAAGAGTCTTCTCTTGCATTTCAATTTCTCCAATATTCCCCTTTTAAATTTACTGTTGACCCTCAAATTACACCAGTGGTTACCAAAGTAACACTTTGGCAAATAAGCACCATTAAAAGACATTAACAGTTTCTATTTGCAGTGTACCCATGGATGTACAGACAACTATCAATGGATTAATGTGATAATGAATAAAACTTAAAAACATGATGATTCTTAGGAAAGTTCTGTTCTTAGAGTTATAAGGAATGTGTTTTTTTTATGATTTCTAAGTAGATTTATAGATGTTATACACAGTGGTTTATTTATACATAATAATATCAAAGTATAGCATAATGGACACAGAATCTAAAAATATGTATATCTAGTTGGTTTCGTCAGTTATGGCTCCAAGAAGGATTATGAATTTTTACCCATTCAACTCCCACTGACAGTTTGAAAACCTCTGATTTGCAATGACAGCACTGCATATGCTTATCATCCGTCTGATTGTTCTAGCACATAATTCAAGATGTATTACAGTTATTTGACATCTTGTGCAATTTTCTACCCCCACAAAAAAAGTCTAGTTTTCTTCTTCAATATTACACAGTATATTCATTTCTGTAGTGGCATCATTGAAACCATGCTGATGTAAGCATTCAGCTCAAATGCTTTTCTAACTAAAACCACTGTATCTAAGGTTTAGTGACCTCTAAGATTAAATTACAGTAGATGAAACTGTATTGATCTCTGCGGGGGAAATGAGCAGCAGATAGAAAAATAGAAAAGTAGGTTATGAGCACAAGAATGGAATAAGAGATGTGCAATTAAAACTAATATTATATAAATGCATGCATAAATATACAGCGGATAGTTGCAACATATTTAAAGTGGATTGCAGGATAGAGCATGAATATTAATATGGTCTTAGTTTAGTACGTTTGATTATTTAGGAAAGACCTTTGCAGTACATGAGGATAATGATCCAGATCGAAACTACTTCGAGGTGCGTGAGTATTTTTTATGAGCTACCTATAAAATGCCAATAATTTTCACATAAGTAACAACTCTGTTATAATAAGGGCTGTAAAATCTGATGTATCTTTGTTTTAATGATCCCTCCATATTTACTTGTTTTACTTGCAAGGTTGCACCATCCTTTAAACAGGCGTTTTGTGTCAGCCGGTCAATACAGACGCTGAGATGAGGCAGTGAGACAGGAAACCACAGTTAGAAGAGCTCTCAGTGACCAGTGCAATAGAATGAGGGCTATCCAGTGGTCGTGGCACGGGTGGGTGTAAACTGTGTATTTCCAGGAACAGAAGAAACTATGGGATTTTTCACCTCTAGTCTAATGGCTGCACGGTCACAGGAAGTGAGTCTGCAGCCCATTGATTGGCCAAGCCAAATCAGAGCAGAATTACATGAGCCAATCAATGGCTCTGATAGCTCAGGGCCAGCGGGAAATCTGAGATCGAAACGCATTGCTTGTTTTCACCTCCCGTTTTACATTTCTGTCTTTTTTTTTTTTTTTTTTTTTTTCCTCTTTTCCTTCTCAGCCCCTGTTTGGTTACATTATCAAAGGCCCTGAGATAATGGTTATAAATAGGCAGTATTACTATGTGACGTTTAAGGGCATGGTGTACATTTGGGAAGGGGAGATGAGAGACGGAGCTAATTTGTGAGGAGCGATTAGGCCATTCAACGTGTGTGCGCGCCGCTGTCAGGGAGGCTGACGGGGATAATTGGTGGGAAGACGAGGACAAATGTTGTTCTATGTTCCCACTGTCATTGATAATCATTCTATGGACCCTCTGATAAATTCAGCTGTGCATGTTTGATTAACAGTGCAGCCGTTAATTATTCACAGTGGGGTTACTGGTGTTACTGGGATCTAAATCTTCCAATAGAAACTTATCTTGCTGGTCATCTCACAACTTTCAAAGGTCCTTCAGTTAGAAGTCGACGCAGCAATATCATGTATCATTCTCAAGTTAATTGTGACACCTCGGTGTAATTACCATTAACAAATGAGACAACGGTCAAGACATTTGTTAGTCCCTGTTTCTCAGCGGTGGTGCTCAGTGTTTCCTGCAGGCTGAGAATTTATTTGTGGTGCTCAGCTCTTCAGGGGAAATTGGGCTTCTGCCAATAAATGGACTTTTGAGGATTATTTGTCTCTCACAAAAGAAATGGTCCAAGATTTATAAACGCATTAACACGTTTCATTATAAGACAATAACAGGATCCTTGAATATTATATTTTACTCAATATTTTGCTCAGTTTTTCCAAAAAAGTCAATTTTGTTAAAGGAGTTAAATCACTATGTGTAGAATTACCATGTGATCTACCACAGTTCCCTTTTTTTGATACTAGCATAGGGGTCGTCAATGTCATATTTTAAACTGTAGACATAGGATATGGCTGGTGATATTCTATATTTTTGTTATTAAGAACAAATCACATGAAAAGACCAAAAATGAACTGGCTCTGCCTGTGTATCCAAAGGCTGATGTGTTTAATTCCACAGAGCTCCATGGCTACTACTGAAAACACATCAATGTTCCCTCATTACTGTGAGCCTGGGCACTGTAGTAATTTACTTTGTAGCAATCTCACATGCTCTGACCTGCTGCAGGAAATACTCACCAGAGCACCGCGAGTATCAATCCACAGCTGAAAATAGTCCCCAACAAATACAGTTCAGTCCAGTTGAGTATGTAGTTAAAAACTACCAGTGCCCCTCTGTTTCAGGAGGTTACTGAGCCTTTTTCAAATCTAAAACTAAATATTTGCAAGCTGTTTATTCTTTAGTTTTATTTTCTGTAGGAACCGATGGAGTTGGGCTAAGTTGGTTTCAGTCCCATTGTAATAACACTTCTTCCTTTTACAAGTGTAAGTACTAATATGCACTTTTCATGACTCCATTTGTTTATTGACAAATTTTACTTATTTGCATGTAGTTAATTTTAGTTTTTTTAAAACTCTATTAGTGTATTAATTGTGTACTTGTGAGGGGTCAATTTGTTCCTTTATTTAATGTATGAGTTTTTGTTTGTTTTTGTTTTTTTCAGAGTGAGACCTGCCTGCACACTGGTTGCAGATTTCAGTCTCTTTGTGCTGGTATTAGGCAAGAAAATCCCTGTCTCTCACATGTGAGGAAGGCCTGAAAGTAAAGTGCCAAAGCAACAGACTGCCTGGTTCATTATGAAACACTGAGCCAGCTTGACAATGATTTCATGGATCTCTGCCTTGCTGTCAAGGTGCCATTGCCGGTGATGTGCTGAAGTTCAGGACGGTCAGAGTGACTGTGTTGGAGTGTGCAAGTCCTTGAGCTTGAACGGCTTCTAAAACATTTGTCCCCTGGATGTGAGGATTTGTCCTTCGGGGATTCAGAGTGAAAGTCAGTCAGAACATCCAGGTGATTGTGCACAAGCACGGAGTGATCAACAGTGTTTGAGGAACTTTAACATTGGTACTCGTGCAGTACTTCAGAATTTGGTATATCCTGTGTATTTCAGTACGATCCAGCTGATACACTGAGAATATTTTACCTTTAACCAGACTTTGCAGGATAATTCTCTAATCTCAGATTCTCCACGCTGAAGTGGAACCAAAGTGAAGAGAATACGTGACGGGAATAATTGAGAGGAGAAGTCGTCTTTCTTGACGACAGGTTTAGACTCCGCCCACTGGATTTAACTGAGAGGGACAGTTCATATTGTCATGACTTATGAGCTGAACCACATTCAGTGACCTGCAGGCTAACCTCATTGTTCAGCACCCTTCTTAAAATGCACACAAAGACCTACAATAGATACATACATGTTTGTCTCATATCCCCAAATTATACCTTTAAAGTTTTAACTGTGATGTTCTGACTGACTTAATGTACAGCAGTTACATTATTGACTTTCATTTACATTAGTTTTTGATATTGTGAAGAAAAAAAAATTGTGTTTTGAAATTTTGAAAAACTATTTTTTCCAGTTCTTTTTCCAGTTTTCTGAACTTTCAACCACATCTCTCAGTCTTTACCCAGTGAACAGAGCTGAGGCTCAGGTGTAGATGACACCTGACCCACAGCTCCTCAAGTATGGTCCTTGGGGTCAGATGTGTATGAGATGTCACCTTGATCTTTCTCTAGTCATCAGTGAAAAAGATGAGTTTGTGGAATTAAAGGAAAAACTACAGTTTATTACAAATTGGTTTAATTTTCATTGGTCTGTTCATTGGTTCTCTGAGTAATAACAACATGCACTTCAGGCATGCGTGTCGAATTTTCATAAAAAGCCTTTATTACTTACATGGCTTGTTCGTGACTGGTTTTGTCCTGTGCAGAGCACTGCACTATCTCTCTGACAGTAATAACTTCTGATTTACCAAAGAAATTGCTGAGATGTTGGGATTTGAAGAGATTTCTAAAAATGGGTCCAGTGGGGCAACAAACACGAGTGGTAATCACACAGGATGTGAACAAACCTCCTGGTAGCCACCGTCTGATGTCGACATCCATCACAGCTGAGACACTGACGTCTCGGTTCATCTTATCTGCTGTGGTTTTCTGAGCAGTGGGGGACAGTTAACATTTACGGTCATTCTTTTGTGTTTTTGCCTATTGGACCTGTTTTAAGTGATGTGACATTCAGAGAGCTTAGTAATTGTACTGTGGAAAATGTGAATGCTAAGAAACTTCTACAATGCTGAGATCATTCGAACCAATGACCTGCAGTGGACACGTGGATGATTTCAGTGTCGTTTGTTTTCAAATTCCTTGATGAGACAAAATCAGACAGTATATTCCTCCTATAAGTTGAAAAGACAATGTGGAGACGGTTGGATGGAAGAGTTGAGTGAACTGAGAAGGAAACATGATTTTTTTTTTTCTCTTTTTTTTTTTTTTTTGATGTAGCAAACGGCAGAATGATTAAAGGGTTGGAAATAGGATATTGAATAAATTCACCTCTGAGCGATGGACAAAGGGTTTCAGAGAGCTGTGTGTAATCGAGGTTCACAGTCTGAAGGAAAGTGAGTATTAGATCTCCTTCCCTTCATTACAAACTCCAAATTAAATAAAGATTTAGACGGACCCTAACCACTATCATGTAGAAAATAAAATGAAAACTAATCAATATGGCTCTGAGCAGCTGCAGACCTCTCAGCAGCGGTGTGTGTGTGTGTGTGTGTGTGTGTGTGTGTGTGTGTGTTACCTTTTCATCTGCAGTTCATTCATCCAGCTGATCTTCAGTGTCTGTTTCGTGGTAGCCCCTTAACCACGCAGCCAAACAAAGGTTGAAAAAGGAGTGTGGGGGTGGAATGGGTTAATTTGACCTCCTACATGCTGCCCCTGCCTTCGCCCTCATTGAAACAGTGACATCTTAATCTGCATTGAGTCATTTATATTCAGCATGGCACTCTGACTCACTCCAGATCCAGATAGCGAGCAGCCCGTGCTCCTATATGCACTCATGCTGCATAGGAGACTCTGCATTTCCTCTGCTGCTCACACATGAACATATGCCTCCCTTGTCTGTCCTTGAGTATGAAAAAGCTCTCTCATTTGAGCTTTAGGCGTGCCCGCATGTTTGTGTCTGTGGGCATGCACGCAAAATAATCCAGCTGTGCTGCATGTTAGCCCTGTTTAAGTCTATTATCTTTTCCTCCATGGGCTCCTTTCAGAGGGGCTGTAGAGCTGCCCTTTAAATGGCTGCCTGTGCCCCTCATTTGTCTGAGGATTCTTCTGAAGCGGGGGAGAAAATATACAAGCCTTTTGGCGATGCATACTCGTACGTGTGCGTAATGGCTGGTGTTAGGAGAAAAAGGATGGAAATGGAGAGAAAGAGGGGGAGGGGGCTGCTAATGAGAGATTAATGTGGCGAAGCAGGGAGGAAGATGGAGGATGGAGGGGTGAGGAGATGTGGGGGGTAAAAGGACAAGGAGGTGATGGTGGGGAAAAAAAGGGATTTTTACAAGAAAGGATTTATTAGCCTAGTAAAAGGTAATGTCTGAGCCATTTTCACTTCTTTGCAAGGTAAAATATGACTTCTCCTCATTCTGCTTTATTAGCATTTATAACCTGTTCCTGGAACGTGTGATAGTGCAATGTTAGTCATAGGTAGCTAAATTTAATCAAGACATTGTGATGAAAAGTGACCTCTGCATCACAGTTCATGTGGTGGGCAAAACCAAAGAACATCCAACGAAAGAGTCGACTTTGCAGTCAGAGACTCGGCGCAGTCCTCTGCCCTTCACATCACAGCCGACCAGGGTGGCTTGACCAGTAGAAGCAATGAAATACACCATTTATTCATGGAGTCAATTACCAGACCTTTTCCTTTATTGCATGAAAAAAACTGTTAATATCACAAGGTGGAAATGTAGATAGATTTATTTTCTTTGATGTATAAAACAAAATGTGCGAAAAGTATCCACGCTTAGAAGTATTTATCATGTGTATGACTCATTCAGCATTCCTGATAACATAATTGAACAAGCTGAAGTGCACCAAGACAGCTCGAGTTGTCTTTTTTTTTTTTTTCTTGACACTGCACATACCCCACGAGTCCTTAATTGAAAAGGAAGCTTTTATCTTTCACTCACAGCACAGAAGTGATGCGTCAAGTGTACAACTAACTGCAGAGAATCTTAAATGTAGTTTATCTGTTGATTCCGTCTGTGTTCCTCATTCCACTTTGTCTCCTCACCTCCCTGCACCTCCCTCTCCCCCTGATCTGGGCACTGGTTATGTAAGTGGCCCCCTGAGGTGTGTTTATGCATATGCATGTGTGTGTCAGTGGAGGTCGCACAGGTTGAGGAAGACCTCTGAGGAGAGAACTTGCACTGAGCAACAGTGTTAAAACACAAAGTGACCCTTTTATTCATGCAGCTGATGCTCATCTGTAGGGCAGCAGCTTGAGTTACATATTTAAGGAAAGAAACAGCAGAGAGAAAAAGACAGAAATATCAATTACCAAATTGCACGTCAAACACTCCCCTTCTATATTTAGTACAAGACACCTGAATTGTTCTATTGTTTGCACATTGAAAGACAGCTGAAGTGTGTCAGCAGGCCCTGCACATTCTGCAGCCTCTGTCATTTGTGGGGAATTATTGGACATTTAGAAGCCATCAGGGGTGTGAAGCAGCCTCACCACCTTCTTACTCAATTAGAAATCTATTTTTGGATACGAGCATGTTCTGATGGATTTTCTCCAAACTAGGACAGGAAGTCATGCCAGTTACTTTGTGTGAATCATTTAGAGATTTTCTTTTCAAATTTCAGCTTCTTTGAGCTCCCATTTGATTTTTAATGCATCACTGCAGAGGGAAATAAAGGCACAGAAAACAGCACTGGGTAAATATTTATGATAAGTAAACAAGTCCCTAATTTCTCATAAAGTAAACTTTTTTTGTCATTTTGGGACAGATTGTCCAGTGGGTAATATGGATTTATTTGCTTTATGATTATATATAAAAAATGAATTTGAATTGTGGAACCAGATTTTGTATGTAGAGCTCTGGAGAAGAGATAAGTTATTTTGAGCTTTTATCTATTTTATTTTGTGA
This sequence comes from Trachinotus anak, assembly GCF_046630095.1. Classification (NCBI taxonomy): domain Eukaryota; kingdom Metazoa; phylum Chordata; class Actinopteri; order Carangiformes; family Carangidae; genus Trachinotus; species Trachinotus anak. Next base: position 2,927,006 of record NW_027273871.1, read on the forward strand.
CAAAACCTGTTTCAGTACTGTAGCTTCATATTCGTTGTCTTATGAGTCCCTGTTGGTTGGACAATCTCGTCGTCACAACCTTGCCTTAACCTGATTTAAAACAGTTTGTCCATGTCCATGAAGAGTGAGGAGACGGCTGTGTCTTTTTGTGCAGATAATTCTTACACAACCCCTGCTAAGAATTTATTGATGCCTACTGATTGCCTGGACACTCACATAAAACTAGTCAATCAAAAGCAGGGTATGGTGAAGTACACTGGTCAGAAAGTCCCACTTTCTGCCTCTATATAATGTCACTATAACTAAGAGTTGGACGACCCAATATCCTGAGGATATTGTTATTCCTAAACTCATGGGCAAGACCAAAAGGGTTGCTTATGCTCAAAATAAACTGCACCACCCACCTGTGGTGCAGTAGTTTGCTCTGTCACCTCACAGCAAGAAGGTTCTGGGTTCAAACCTTCCATCAATTCGTCCTTTCTCCCTGCGCCTGTGTGGGTTTCCTCTGGGTGGGTTTCCTCTCCCATGTTTTTCTGTCTAAAAAAAATCGCCTGTAGGTGCAATGGTTATTTGTCTCTATATGTCAGCCCTGTGATGCACCAGCAACTTGTCCAGTACCCCGTCCTCACCCAATGTCAGCTGGAATTGGCTCCAGCCTCGCGCAACCCTATAAGGATAAGCGGTATGGTTAATTCATGAATTAACGTTGGTCGACCTTGTCTGAAATCAAATGCCCATAGCTGTTGTTCAGGGCCACGCTCAAAGGTGGAGGGAAAAGCCAGTCGGCATAGAGATGCACACTGTTTAAATCTGAGGATAACATGCTGTATAGACATAGACATATAGTGTTGCACTTAGTTGTTCACATGAAAAAAAGACAAATAGTTGGCTCATTTCTCAACTCACTGATCTATCACAGCCTGAAATGGGAGTGAATGTCAGAGAGGGTGCTGTTTAATTCAGAAAGGTGTGGGGGGAAGGAAGTTTCAGATGCTATTGGACCATTTCACAAGCAGTTCTGATGAAACATGCTGACATCTTAGGTTTGTTGTGAGACTGGACCTCCCATTATCATGAAATATGTACCTTGTGTGTGTGAGCATGTGTGTACTGATGGTGGTGCCAGAGGAGAGGTTTTCACAGAGGTAATGGTTCATCCTCTGGGGAGGAGGAATGCGCCGAATAAAGTTAATCGCAACCTTAAAGCTTCTGTGTCCAAGTGAAACATTTGACCTGATTGTGGTGTTACAGGAAAGGCCAAAGGTCAAGGTAATAATAAGGATTCATCCTTTGAGTGTGACTTTGAATTTAAATATAAACCCAGCTGTTATGCACTAATGCATCGGTCTAAAGGGAGGTGTGACCTAAAGATGGTGCAAGAAGGAAGGTCAAGAGGTCACTGAAAATAAACATTTGAACCAAAGTCCAATGGATTCTGGTGAACAGATCAAACAGAAAATACTTGATATAATGCATATGATGCAGTTTGATTTATTACATATTTTTTATACAGTCGATCAACATTGCACTACAGGAATTCACCTGAACACACCCTGGTCAGATTCCCTGAGCTTCCCACTGTTCTGATGCCCACTTTAAGACATCATTAAAAGTACAGGATATTGGCAGGATAGGACGGCTCAAAAGCTTCTGTGCAAAAACTACAGCAGCTCATGTCGACCTTCAAACAACCGAATGAGTCATCTGCTAATATCAACATTGTTCATGCAACATTAACGCTAATGACAGCCTAACGGATTGAAGTGAACTGCTTTGCGAGACAGAGATGCTCAGAATATTTTAAGAGACTGACAGAGACGGAGTGGGAGGGAAATAACAGTAGGTCTGCTCTCAGATCACAGTGGATGAGTCGTGTGAAATCACAGATGGGTTTTAACAGGAACACACTCTGGCCAGGGGAGTTGTTCTCACATGCTGGAGGATGCTGTTACAGCTCGCACACATACTCATACGTACTGCATGCATGAGCTACTATCACATTTTTTAAATGACAGGAAGTAGCTGCAACACTGCCATCCTCAGATTTCAAGCTGCCAGAGATTCCTTTGGTATGGAGATCAGGTGACGAGCCTCGTGTTTAGCTGTGAAAACCTTCATGTTGAAAGGACTGAGAGGAGGCTGAAATCAATAAAGATGCATGTAAGCAGTCTCGTAATTATGTTATTGAATGGACATTTTGCCCTCACCTCTGCATTTTTATTTGTATCTTATTCTGAATAGTTTATTCTATTACAAATGACAAATTGAATTCATGAGATATAAACCAAACATTCCTCATTTGTGGGGTTTTGCTGCGACAGCTTGACCTGGTCTGGTATGAGCAGTAGATTACAAACTTTAATTACAAAAGTGAAACAAAACACAAAATCATCATCATAATCAACATCATAGAACCTCACAAGGAGACATGTTGTTTCCTGCCGGTGGTTCCAGTCCACTGGCTTTAGTCAGATCATCTTATGATGATGTCTTTAAAGCTGCACTAATCAATATATTTTATTTGAAACCAATCAATACAGAAATTTTGAGGTTGATACGCGAATGAGATATTCTGAGAGTTAAAAAAAAAAAAATAAAGAGCAGATATGTCTGGCTTGGTGGATATTTTGGTTGCAATTCTTCAAAAAACCAATAAAAGATATTCTTATCAAACATATATGTTCATGTGAAAGAAAGAATATTGGCTGATATATCTGCCTGGTCGATTGATCTGTCTGTCTTTGGTTTGGTTTGGTATTGGATGACATGACATTGTGAACAGACATTCGGGGTCCCCAGAGGATCAGTTGAAATCACGTCACTCCCATCAGCCTCAGCTGTAGTTTCCATTTACAAATTGGTTAATGTCAGCATGATAACATGCTAAACCAGGATGATAAACATTCTATGTGCTAAATATGTTAGCATTGTCATTGTGGCTATATTAACATCTGTTTTCAGCTAAACAAGTTAAAGTTGGCGACAACTTGGTGAACATAGTGAAGTCAGATATTTCCTTATGAGTTGATAGCGACCAAAAGCAGAGTGGATATTGGACTTGAGGCCAGTTCATGGTTTTGCCTGCCTGCGGACTGTCGCGCCTGTGTGGACCTTAACTTGGGTAGATAACAAAATTTACGCCACACAGACCCACGCAGACCCTTGCAGGACCATGGAGGCAAAAGGCATGAATGGGCTTTATGTTATTTTACTCCAAATAAATGCTAATGCTGCTCAGTGTCTCCAGGATGTGCAAATAGACAACTGCTTGCTAATATATTTTCTCTAAAACTTGTAAATATGCTGGAAGATGATGTGTTTTCATCTTGTCCAAAAAGTAATAATGGAATAATGCAGCCTAACAGCAACATGCTGGTTTACAGTGGCAGTTTCCATTTATCACACGAAAAAGAGCTCATTCGGGTTATTTTTCTCAGTTTTTACCTAAATTACTACAACATGTGTCAAAAACAGATGTTATTATTAAGTGTGATTTTAGAATTAGCTTTTCCTATTTGTTTCATCTGCACTGCATGCACTTGATGTCTCTAAAAAGTTAATCATAACAAATATGTTATGGAAATGAGTAGTAAAGCTGTGATGACTCAGCACAGTTTCATGCAGTATTTTTCACTCAGTGTTAATGAGGTAATTCGCCATCATCAGCGCAATGTCAGTAACGTGCTGTGAACACTGAAGACAAATGAGTTACATGTCTGTTGCTTTAATGAGTAGGTGTGTCCAAACAATTAGCAGGTCTGCTGTAATGGTCATTATATTTCCAGTGTGAGTTGAGGTGCTTTGATGGAGAAACCCTTGGAGGACTTTGTTCATTAGCTACTGTGTTCATTAGTTTGAGGTCAAATGGTCAAACTCCCACTGAACGGCCCCGGGAGGGAATGGATCCTGACCTGACGTTCCCCTGGCACACAGCTATGACCTCCTCACCTTTAACCCCGCCTCCTCAAAAATAAAAATGGAGGGGAGCCAGATGGTGTCTCTTCATCATTTTTATAGCTATAACTGCATAGATTGGGTTAACAGTTGACCCATAATCACTCAGCCGAGTCTCAGCAGGATTGGAAATGTTGAAAACAAAACCAGGATCCTAATCAGATTGTGACATTTTGATGATACATGTGTAAAATCTAACTTGGATCAATGTATAAAGTTAAAATCAGGGAAGAAAAGAGTCTTGCTGGATGCTCCTGGTGTTCGTCCTACTTTTGTTTCCCATGTTGGAAATGTCTTTTCTTAGCTTTGATAAACAGCTGCAGTAAGTGATCTGGGTTCCTCCATCATTTTCAGTGGTAAATTATTCCACAGATAACACATAACTTCTGTTAGCCAGCATTTGTAAATGCTGAAACACTCATCCAGAATATCTCTAATTAAAAATATAACACAGCTATTAAACAATGAGTGTGATTTTGCAGCATTTATGTATGTCCTTGTTTTCTTTGTGTTTGCAGTGCTTTTCTTGGTGAATGCACTCTTGTTTTTTATTTATTTTCTTTTTTTTCTAAATGTAGCACATATATTGTCAAATGGTGAAGGTCTTTTTTTGCAATAAGCTTCCATTGTTTTCAATATACAAAAAAGTAACTTTATTTAATCAGGTAGTCTCAGTGAGATAGAGATTTCTTTTTATCATCAGACAACCACACAACCATCATGAAAGAGCAACAGATGTAAAGCCAGACATAAAAGCCTCATAAAAGACATTAGATAGTAAAATTTTAAATCTCCAAAGGGAATGAGGAATCATGCTTTTACCACTGTTAATTACCAAAGAAAAGAAGGCAGCTTTAAATTTTCATCCCTTTTTAAAATTTTTTTTTTTTATAAATGTATTTGTAGTTGGTTTTAACCTTTGTTGTGTAACCTTTGGGGCTTTTTTTTTAGTTTTCTTGAAACAAGTGTTTTGTCCATTTTTAATTAAAAGTTGTGACAATTTTTAAAGCATATTTTAAATTAAGTATTTTTCACACCCACCTTCTCTAGATGCAGTCTTCTTCTTCCTATCTTTAGTTGGCACAAGTTCCTGCCACCAACTGTTGATCAGTGTAATTAGTGTGAAATTGGTGGCACTGATGTGTATTGCGTCGTCCACATGCTCAAAAGGTTTGTTTTGTGCGTGTGCATCCTTGTATGAAACAAACAAAACAGGGACCTGCTCATGAAAAACATTTCTCCATGGTCTTACTTGTGGTCAAAAATTAATACCTGCAGGACTGCATCCGTGGTGTAACACGTCTCACCAGCCATGTTATATCAATCAGCATTGATTCTGTGAAACAGCTGGACAACTACGTGTCTATAGGCAGACATACAATCAGCGATGAAATACAGGACCCACCTCAGCAATTACCACACTCTCTCACACACACACACACACACACACACACACACACACACACACACACACACACACACACACTGACCTTTCACCCTGTGCCACTACTGCTTCGTATAATGATGAAACTATTATTAGAGCAGATCATTACTAGTTACCAGTTCTTTGCAAGGCATTCACCCTCTGTGTGTGTGTGTGTGTGTGTGTGTGTGTGTGTGTGTGTGCACGCTCTAGCTGCTTGTTGGGTGGCCTCACCATTTCAACTCTCTCCAGCAGGCTACCAGAGAAGAGGCCGTGATTGCAACATGATTGGCCAATTATTGCACTTTTATCACACCAGATACACCCACTCATTGGTCGGCAGTCGCAGGGAGGGAGTGGATGAGCTGATTCAGAGAAGTTGGGCATTTCTGCTGCTGTATTTGGTAGCTTAATGGGGTTGATAACTGCGATTGAGCTCGGGATGCTCACTGTTTGGTCGCTGAAGAAAAAGGAAACAAAACAGGCAGCTGCTTCGGCTAAGACAGGAAGCTGCTGCTGCTGTGGCAATGTTCAAATCGTAAATACACAATGAACTTGTCAGTGTGTAACCGTCTCCTTCTTTGCACAAACCAAATTATTGGGGATTGTGAAGAAAAAATACTGATCAAACTACTTGTTTACTTCATCAGCTTCCAACAGTCAAAATTATGCAACAGACTTGGACACAATTGTTTGAGGTTAATAACTCCATAGTTACCATAGTTACCACTGGTGTGTCAACCTTGTCTCCTAAGAATTAGATTATCATATCAGCAAAATGTTCACTGCTAATGAATCTCATTTGCTGTCCAACAGTACATGCTCCTGGTAACTAAAGCATGGTTAAAGTTTTGTTAGTTATGTTTAGGTGCCTGGAAGCAGGAAAAGCTCTAATCCACTGTGTGTGAAACAGTCAGGGATGTGTCCCATGGAAAAACTATAGTGGCTGTTGTACTGTCCTTTATCGACGGTGGGGGATTTAACCCAGTGTATAAAACATCCCCACCGTCTCGTCCCAGACACACTTAAAGTGAGATTTCCATGTCTTTTTTGATAATAAAGCAGGTCTAGGTTCTTTTTTAATACGGAGAAAGTATCAAATCCTCAGTCCACAGAGAAATGCACACAGCCTGTATTCAGAAACTGAGCCTAAAAACGAGCTGTCAGGACTTTTGTAACTTTGTGATATCACAACAAAGCAGTCACCACCCACAACCATGCTCAAAGCCCAGCCCACCTGGACCCACCATCTAACCTTGCAGGATTTAGTTTATCTGAGTGTTTAACTGAGATGTAAAACTACAATGAGGTGGTTTTTGGTACTTAAAACCACAAATATATCTTCTTATGGATATCAACACTTCAAATTAAACACTAGAAAAGTGTAAAACATGGGACTTTTAAAAACAAAGATTTATAAAAGCATTAGTGTAGAAACAGGGCAAGACAGGGCAAAGGAATGATTGTTAGATATTGAAAAAAGTAAATACTATCTTGAATCACGAGACAGAACCTGTTGATTTTGTTCAGTATTTAGCCCAAACCACAACTGTTCCTGAACCTTACCCAGATTTCATAGTAGCAATAAACCGTATATTTTGGAGGAGGCGATGATGATGTGCTTGAAAATCGTTAGATGCTTGTCATAAGGAAACAGTTAAATCGTCTGCCGCATGTGCTTTAGCTGAGACTGTCCACTGTATTTTACATTTTTAGCTGTTTGTTTGCAACAGTTACTTTTTATTTTTGAGCTTGGAGGAGGAAGTGTTCCTTGTGGAGGGCTATATATAGCTACATGCAAACTACGCTTCATCCCCAATTAGAAATGGCTCACCCTCCACTGTGTGTGCAAAACAGAGCGGTAGTTTTGAGACAGACCCTGGGATATTGTCAAGGTCAGAAGATCTACGCTCCAGAGATGTAAACTGATCACACAAATGAATGTTTCTTGCTTTTAAAGAATGAATAACATCTGAATAAAGCATGATTATATTCTGTTAGCGGTAGCGCTAGCATTAGCTGTGGTAGAAGCAGGAGCGGCATTAGTCGTAGCTGCAAGCAATCTGCTCTAAATAAAGCTTTTTTTTCCAGCTGTAATGTTGCTTTTGGTTCTTCTAAGCATAAAGATAAAATAAGAAGAGCATGCAGGACTGATTAGATTTTTTAGCAAGGCTCTGTTTTGCATTCCTCTGTCTCTGTACACATGGATGCACATTCACACAGCTGATGTAAGGGCTCATTTTCTGAGACAGCTTGTAGTGGATTTGGAGAGTGAGCGGGGAAGCGGCTTGTTTATGTGATGCCCTTGACATTTCTCAGCTCCTCACTTCAGCTCAGTCAGAGAATCAAAACTCGCATTATTGAACGGAGGTCCTGCAGCCCACCCACCCCCCTCCCCCCTTTGCCCTGCCGCACCCTGGCTGTGATAATGAATTGTCCTTGAATCCTGACTGGGGATCTTAAACCCCCCTCCTCTCCACTCAGAGAAATTCGCTGACTTGCCTGATCCTGTGGGAACAGACTCCATGATGATGTACATTAATGGCCCAGAGAGAAAAGACATTTCCATATGACACCGCATGACTGGGCCCAATGTGATGTTTGATTGTGAAAGAGAAACAAAAGAAAGAGATGGAGGTGAAAATGAAGAGGGGGTTAGGGGATAAGGGAAAGGATGGAGGGAGAGAGAGCAAGACAGGAGAAGGAGTGGGAGAAGGGAATAGCATGGCAATGATTTGACATATTATTGGCTGAAAATGCAGATGACTGCAGAGAAAAGAAAAGACGGAAAGAAAGAGGATCCTTTAAAAGCAGAGTAAAGGCGTTCCGGGTTTTCATGACTTGGTAGGACAAGTTAAAAACAACCAGGTCCCTACTTTACTATGATATTACTGGGATAAGTTGTTTTGAGAATTCAGACTTGGTTGTCATCTGTCAGGAAGAACAAGGTGAGAAACACTTTTGTTATGCAACACTGACATTTAAAATTTTCAAGAAGGTAGTGTGAAAAGATGCCACTGCAGTGCAGACAGCTGGGTTTGGATTTAACAGTAAATCATCTCTCTGTGCTGGGTCTACCACTTCCATCAGTGCAGGTATTAAATATGAAAAACACTACACTGCTTTTGCTGTGTGCTAGCGGAAGGATTGTGTACTAATATAACTTGAAGGGAATGGATGGCAGAAACCATTTCTCACTGACAGTGTATCTGTTTGAAAGCCAGCCAAGCTTAAAACAGACCAGTTTGAGACATCAGCCCAAAAACCTTTTCAAATCAGCAGAGGATGGTGCACAGTGGGGTGACGACAACAAGGCCATTGTGTGTTTTATAATGTTATGAGGTTTCAGTGGAAAGACCTCATAGAAAGATATAAAGTTATTATCCTGAGTGTTTTAGCATCACCTGTGATTAATGAGATGAAACCGTATAAAAGCTTTTTATATCACAATTACAGTGACTAAAATGATCACAGTTATCAGTTTTATCATGGTATTGTTAAAATGTGCTGAAAATGTTTAAAATGTAGGCTAATAGTACACAAACTGAAATAATTTCCCAAAGATTCATAATCACAATAAGATAATTAGCAGCACATCTTTACACATCTCAAAACTCAATTTTAAAAACCATGTTCATCAGGAACTGGAACAACAACATATTGATCAGAATGATTTGTGCATCTTTATACACCAAAGCCAAACAAACCATTGGCTCAGAGGGTTCATGGAACCATCTTATTTTAACTTAGGAAGCAACTCTGTCTCCCGGAAATTACTTTTGTATACACTATCACTAAATTGTTTTCCCAATTTAGTTCTGATGACAAACATAATGGCTGGCTGGATTAACTTTTTATTAACTGCAGTTGAGTTGCCAGGAGGTGGTCAGGGTGGAAGGTGGGCATACAAAATGCATGACCATGGTTTAGTTTAGGCAACAAAAGCACTTGGGTTAAGGTTAGGGAAAGATCATGGTTTTGGTTAAATGTAAATAAACATGTTGTTTCTGACATCACTGTGAACCTTTTCTCTATTAAACCTGAACAAGTGTTGTGAGCTCTGCAACATAACCATAAAAAAAGTTTAATAATGCTGCAGTTACTGGGAGTGGATGTTGTACTGCAAGATTGGATATTTTTGTAGAAAAAAATAAGCAAGATTTCCTCAGAATGATGATAGGAAACATAATGTGGCTGTGCAGTTCTGCAGTAATTCTTTCTGTGGTTTCTCTCACCCTCTTGCTCCCTCTCTATGTACGTCATCATTTTATGTCTCTCCCTGAGCTCCTTTGCCCCATTTTTCTATCTTTTGGACAAACACACATTCACACGCGCACACACACAGATACACACACTCACCCATCATTCACACCACTCCATGCATCCAGGCCTCCTCCCAGTGTTATTTCCTGTCTCCGTGGGGAGCTGAGGGTGGGTTAATGAGGCAGACAGGCCAGATGATGCTCCTCCTGGTGAAGAACATCCAAAGTTCCTTAAACCTGCATTATACAAGAGCCGTGTCTAACGTGAGATAAAAGCAGTTTGAAGCTGTGTATATGAATGTTTGTGTCTTTTTCAGCTTAAAATACTTGTTTTTGTATTTCTCTGTGTCTCTTCTACAATCTCACTATTTACATCTACATACACTTTGAAATTTGGTTAGCCTGGAAGCTATTGTCACATTGTTGTGCATCATCACTACACTTACATAGGCTTTTAAAACAAAGTGGTAAGCATTGAGTTAAACTGAAAGCAAACACAGATAGTCCCCTGGAAATCCCTGTAGCTTTTGTAGCATACTTGATAGCAGTTGTAAAGCAATTAGCCACAACTGCAGTATCTCTTTATCTCATAGAGTCAGTCAGTGAATGTGTGCCTTCCCTGGTCTGCAATTAGAAAAACCTGCAGACAAGATCTTCTCCTCTTTAACTTTGCTTCAAGTCGAGCATGTGCACAAGCTGGTTTGGATGTGAGCCACTGTGCATGAATGTGGCATCTAATACATGTTCATGTCAGAATTACGAGATTCTGTCTTGTAAAAAGTCAAAGCTTGTTAATGTGCAGTATTTCTAACCTTCATTCACTTAACCAACTCTGTCATACAACTATCCTGGCTTGACGAAGTTGTTAACATGGGAATTATTTATTTATGGTTACTTTATTGAGATAAAAAACATGTATTTTACAATAGAGAGGATAGCAGCCATACAAACAACATATTGAAAACATATTGGAATATAGCATAAAAGCTCAATTACCACATATACAACATGACAGCCATTTGAACTCAATGGCTTCTTAAGGAAAACAACAACAATTCTCATTCACCACATTCTTAATGATGACTTTAAAATGTGAATAGATATGAATAGAATAGAAAATGCAGTTTTTCCCAGATCAGTGAAAACAATAAAAAGCAACCACCCAGAGGAACATAGCTGATAGCTGCCCAAGCTGAGGCAAAAGTGGGTAAATTGTTAAGTTTAGGGTTATATACACAGCACCTGTGCATATAAAAATACACAGGTGCTGTTGTCTGCAAGTAGTTAATAAAGAGTGAATCTGTCCCTTATTGTCCGGTCATATGAGGTGAATGCAGCATATGTTCACCAACATACAACAGCACCAGGAATTTACAGAGCAATACTCTTTTTATTTTTTGGTCAGACTCAAGAACAAGTGTTTGAGTTATTTTCTCTTAAGTACAGTTTTTCCAAAAGCTGAAGGAAGCTCTCCTCTAGATGTGATTAGTAAAATGTTACATGATCAATAGTCACAATGAACAATGATATAAGAAAAAGACCCAGTTTTCCCTTTAACCAAGTTATCCTCCATTTATGTTCTCACTTTAACATGCTGATGTTTAGCTGGTGTAATGTTTACCATGTTCACTGCCTTAATTTAGTGTGTTAGCACTAAACCAATGCTAATGTAGCTAAAAACAGTATTGGTCTTCCTTAAGTTCCCCCTGGAATACTGTGTGTGCCAGAGTGTGTTTCTGTGTAATATGTCTAACCAGTCTTTGAGGGTAAATGCAGCAAACCCCAAAGATGTGCATCCTCGCTGGATGGTTTAGACAGACGTTGGTGTGTGTTCGGGCGACTGACTGAAAGATAATAGGCACAAAAACACAGCAGAGCAGGAGGAGGTGGAGAGAGAGTGAGTGTGAGTAGGAAGTGTATTCAGGGGATAGAGGAGGTGGGGGGAGAGATTTTCTGATGCAGTTTGACACTAGCCTAATATAAAATGTAAACACATACACCTGCACACACACAGGGCTTCTCATTGATGTGGATCGGTAGCAAAGGGGGAATAGAGTTGTGTTGATACTGCACAAAACTACAGAGCTCGATGCTGGACCAGATCCAGTCAGGTGTTCTACTCCCTTGCAGTGTCTGTTTATTCCAAGACCTTAAGAAAAATGTCGAAACTTTAATGATCTCTGCAGGGAGATCGATTGTTACAGCTGCAAAGTAAAAACAGGACAGAGTGTTGGAATTAAAGTTTGAAAAGTCAGAGACAATGGAAGCAAATGTTTTATTGCAAAATGTGTTTACATTTACAAGTGGATACTGTTTTACTATTAGTTTTCAGTTGTACAGAAAGCTCAGTTTTGGATATATGCATTATTAATGAGGGACCTCCCAAGCCAATCCATTGGATCAGGTTCAGAACCGATCAAGGCACTTTAATTTGATCCGTGTCGGTAAGATCCTGATCCATTCTCAATCCTTTGTTTGTTGTCCATGCCCCGGGTACACCAGCTGTCAGAACGGCAAGAGAGTGAACAGCAGAGCTCAACAAACAAACAAACAAACAAACAGCAGCCAGCAGTTTTAATTAATGATACCCACACTGACAGCAAGCTCACCCACTGACACTTACAACAGACTGGATTTCAGTGGCAGTTTTTGAGGGTGCGTCACACCTTTGACGGGCTGCTGTTAGTTGGAAACTGCACCTGAACTTCAATAAAATGTTCATGCTGGAGACGCAGAAACACTGTTCTGCCAAAACACTTCCCCTCTCCACAGATAATCCGAAACACAACAGGACACTGTACGATGTAGACAACAACCAAAGGAAAGCTTCCTGTAATCTTTGCAGTAAGAAATATGAATTAGACCGTGTGTTGTGTTGTTCTCACCGGCCAAGTCACCATCTGTTTCATCCTCAGTCAGTGGTAAACCTCCGGGATGTTTTCCATCCTCTGTCCTACTGTGTCCTCTCATTTTGGATTCATTCTTCAAACACACTTGACAGACAAAAGAAAAAAAACTTTGAGAGATCATCTCTTCTGTGTTCATTGTTATCCCTGTACTGTAGCTCTGCTGTGACAGGAAGTTGAGAGGTTTTCTACAAAACACACAAAGCTTTGATCTGGATTTGAGGATCCTGATTGGAAGTTTCAAAATGAAGCTAATAATGTTAAGTAAGAGGTCTAGAGGGGAGCATGAAGTCAGAACAGTCTTAAGGTAACATTTTGACTTGAATCTTAATCAAACAACACAAAGGGACCAAAGAAATTAATATTTTAAATCACTCTAAATGGCTTTTAATTGTCAGGGTGACTTTTATTTTGAAATGATCCCCTAATTCATTCAGTTGCATTGTCATAAATGTTAATTTTCATAACACAAAAACCGAAAGCGGGCATATTAAACAAGTGATGAAGCTGTTAGTTAAACAGGATCTTTTTAGGCATAATTAATGGTTTACTCACTAGAGCTTATGGAAAATTTTACCCCTTGTTCTCAGTTGAATTAAAAACCTGTGTGTGGAGCAGAAATTACAGGCAGCTAAATCATAGTGACAAAATAATACAATGTAGCAACCCAGCAGTGCGGCATATTTGTTTGTGTCACATATTAAATACTGTAGGTTCCCTGTTGTGACATGGCAAAGCCTCATGGGAAATGAAAGTAAAATAAAAGTCTGGATAGAGCAGCAGTGGAAATGTAAATGTAGTGTTTTACATACCTGATGTTTGTGGCATGGTAAGAAATTGGCAATACATTAATTTGATACTCCGTGAGGTTGCACTTAGGCACAGTGATGCTTTGAGCTAAGTGCTAATTTGCATTAAACGCAAAGTACAGCTGACTGAAGGGAAAGTCATTAGTTTTACAAGTATTTTGTCACAGACTAAATTAACCCTAACCCTCCATTTGGTGATCAAGAGGACATTCTCCTCATCCTCTGGGGACCATGAATGTCAGTAGAAAATTCATTGCAATAAATCCACTGTTTGTTGGAATATTTTAGTCTGGACCAACGTGGTGAATCAACCAACACAGATTCCTGTCCTCAGAGCTGTGCTGCCAGCATGGCTACAAATGATAAATACACACATAGATATGAATCTCAGTTCACTCAGTTTTCCAGTGCTTCCAGATGAAAAATCCTGAATCCTTTCATTTTTGTTTATTTTCTGACATGAATTGACCTTTACATCTTAATGAATATCAGCTTAAACACAAGCTACTGGCAGACATTGGTCTTCATTCAACCTGGTCTGAGCTCTGCAGTGAAAACATACAAGCTCTGCAGAACATCAGTTTCAATGCAGTGTGAGCTGCTTCTGTTCATCTGTGAGGCAAAAGGAGCAAGGGAGTAGTGGGGGGAGTGAGAGGATAAATCCTGAGCCCAAATGGTGTTGATAACGCTTGTTACCGGCTGTAATGAGGTCAGAGTCGCCACTGTCTGGCTCAGATGGAGATTTATACAGAAATGAAGAGGTCCAGCTGTCTTCCACTGCACATACCAATAAAGACAGATCTACTAGAGTTGCTTGGAGCATGAAGGGTGACGGGCATGATGGAGAATGTAGGCGGTCTGATACAGAAGTGAGACAAACATGCAGAGGTATTGATATTGCACAGTGAGTTAAATGAGGTACAGTGACCCATTGTTTTTGCAGATTGGCCGTCCAGCAGCTAACTGTGCTTTCACATTGTGAGCAATTTAAATACTGTGTCACTCTTTTCTCGACCATCAGTGGCTGGTGGGAGAAGCAAATCACATACTTTTCCTAGGAGGATAAAATGTTGAATATCAAGATGGTCATGGGATAGCTGAAGCCAAAAGGGTTCCTCCTCTGGAGACCATTAAGGTTCTCAACAGTCTATTATAGTTTTTAGTATTTTTTTTATAATAAATAATAAATAATAACAAACTTTAATTTTGTAGTGCTTTTCTAAACCCATGTTACAAAGTGCCGGTAACACGCAGGTCATATAAGGCAACAATTAAAAACAAGCAATCAGAAATACAATGAAAATTAAATGGTCTTAGCATCAGTGCAAATAGACCAAAGGCAGTGTCAGCTGCAAGAGGGTGACCAGTGAAAATCAATAAAACCAAAAAATAAAAGTAGTCAATAAAATTAAATAAAATCGGGAAAGGCTCTACAAGAAATATGTGCAGCTAGAAATGTTGGTGTAGGAGCAGTGTGAGGTTTCTTTGATGCTGACGTCACAAAGAGCCAATTTACAGATTACACAGGCTTTAGCAGTTCAGGAAATCCAGCTATGTCTGTATTTACATCCACTTTCTATGCTTTTTATTCACTTGTCTCAGTGCCTCTGTGTATAGAGCAAAGCCTTTTGTTAAAGTTGAAACATTTTCAAGTCTTTGCCTGACCACCTTGAGCAGCTAACGGTATATTTTACTTTTGGACTCTAAGTGGATCATGACTGTTGGTCATGACAGTCTTGACTGTGCTGGAGGGTCATTAGCTCCCCTTTGGTTACTGCACTTTAGCTCAGGGTCACCAAGCTGCAGGTGGGCATCGGGCAATTTTGTGGAACTGGATTATTTTTGTGAGAGTGAAGTGCCAAATTCTTTCCCAAATGAAATACCACCGCAGCGCCCCAATCATCTGACGTATGAATCTCTCCGTCTGGGCCAGCAGGGAGGCCTCTTGGAAGTGGAAAGCAATTAAACACACAGGCTGAACCAATTCACTGCACTGAGCTTTACTGAAGTGTAACAGCAGCAGAAGGAGGAGAGAGACCAAAGGCCCAGAGTTTCCCACCACCATGTCATCTCTTCTCCACAGTGAGAAAGAGACTACATTTAGTAGCAGAACAAATACAGAGCGAAGAAAGGGATGGGCTGCTGGGAACAGACGCTTTCACAGTAACCTGGGAGGAGAGAAAGCTGCAGAAGAAGGGAGACAGAGGATAGAAAACACTGGGGATAACAGATGGAGTTTGCAGGTATATACAGTATCTGCTTTGGAACTGAGCCAAGTTTTCCCCGTGAGGATAGAAGGTGACATTTTACCAGATATCTCATCCATGGGTACAAAGTAAAGTCTTCTGTGAGACTGGCCAACTGCGAGTTATTGGTACAGCTCCCAACTTTATCTCAGTGCAATGTGGTGGACCCGACAAGATCCTTGACACTGCCCTGTCTCTGCACTAACAATGCATATAGCTGAAAATGCCTCTGCAGCAGAACGTGTTTTCTCCAACCTTGAAAACATCCAGTTAAAACCCACTCAGCAGTGCTGCTGTCTACTGCCAGGTTAACCTGCAGCACCTCATGGCACAGTGTACATGGATGTCGTTACTTTCTGTGTTCATTTCGTCAAATGGCTAAATTGGTCAACATCCTGCATTAGTGGGTGTAAACTATCCATCATGATGTTCATACATTTTCAATTAAACCACAATAAACAAACTGATGTTACTTTCTGTGTCCGCGTTGCCACAAGGATCTTTGCCAATTTTGTGATCTCTGCTGTTCATAAACCTCAGTGTGACCGCCAGTGCTCAACCCAAAATTTATGGCTGGGGCTGTCCTGACTGTCCTCACATGTGACGACACATCCACCCATTGATTACCCAGTGCAGGATAGACCAAACTGTGCCTGTCTGCTGTCCACATCCGCATTTTGGAGTATCTCAGGCCCTGATATCATTTCCTATACGGGTGTATTACTCTCTGTGCGACCATGGTAAATGTAGTGACGATACTTTTCATCACAAATTGAGTGGGTGATAAAATCCCTGGACCAGTGAAACTCTCCTTTATTTGTTCACCTACAAATATGTTTAAAGTCTGTGGGCTCCAAATTCTTCTAAAACTTTTTAAAAATAAAAGCAGCTGTGGAACATGTATAGTAGCAAAGCATTGTGAAATGTCTTTTCTTGGTATCCTAACCTTGAAAATAATAGCATATTGAATTCCTAGCTTAGACATATAGTGACCATGCTGTAAATAAAGGAAGAACATAAGAAATAGACTTGGGAAATAATAAATTCTTTTAAAGTAGGATTTGTGGTTCAGTCAGTAATAAGTATTTTCAACACTTAACACTAAAAAGAAAAAAAATATAAATATGTAAGACTTTCTGAACACAGGCCAGCTTCTCGTTTTCAAGGTGAGAGCCGATGCTTTGATTGTGCAGCGATTTGGACTGAGGAAACAATTCATGTTGTGTCGTGAGGCGTGTAAATGCAACACGGGGTCTGGGTTATTCATGGTCTGAGTTTTAATAATGCATGGTGTTTAACTTTACATTCGCTGCATATTTCACAACAATAACTGTGGAAGTGAGATGGAGCTGTATGTGTGTGAGTGTGAGAGAGAGAGAGAACACTTGCAGCTTGACAGTTGTCTGTTTAAACCCCAGGAAGTGCTGGTGGGAAAGAAAAGTCTTCTCTCTTTCAACAATTACTCTTAAAGACCTGGTAACAGTGTTGTGTCTTTTATGTGTGTGCGTGTGTGTGAGTGAGAGAGAGAGAGAGAGAGAGAGAGAGAGAGAGAGAGAGAGAGAGAGAGATTGGGTGTCCACGCTCCTCTGAGCATCCAGATGGTGTTTGCCAGTGATGCAGCTTTAAGCTTCAACCTTCAATCCTTCATCACACAACATCACATACTGTAAACCCTCCTCCACACACACACACACACACACACACACACTCCCCGCTGGGTCTTTTCGGTGCTCCCTGTTGGTGCAGCCCAACACAGAAGCGTCGTGTTCAGGCATGACTCTCTCCTCATTAACCCTCCCATCTGGTTGCAAGTTGTGGCCGTGTTTTAAATGGAAGCATGCTCTCCCTGCACCGTCACTCAATCACCACTTTCTCCCTCTCCTTCTCATTCACACCGGTTCTCGCTCAGCCTCTTCCTCTCCCTGGTTCTCTTTTAACCTCTCAGGTTTGTACATGTCAGAGGGTCAGACTGAAGATTAAAGCTGATTGTTGACATTTCATTCAGTATCAGAGATGGTCCAGTCACTGACTTTCATTTCTTACATGACGCAGTCGCCTTAAATGAGTAATAATTAGTGGTTTTGGACCAAACAGTTGTGGGGACTCCCTGAGAGGAAGTGCCCACACATACCCTTGAGGGCTTTTTGTGTTTGCATTCACATCGCCTATAGGAACAGTAGCAGGCAGCTGGTATATTAACGTCACAGAAGATGGAGGACGCCGTGGGCGGAGCAGTGTGTTTGCTGTTGGTCATGGGTTTGGTGATGAATGAGTTGGAAACGAGACATGCAAGCAGTTATGAGCTGTTGTTTACACAGTTAATGTTTTACTCTGGTTTTCAAAAATGGCGGTTGCTACGATTGTTCTCAGGTCTCGCAGTGTAGATGTAATAAAACACATTTGGGGGAGGAGGGGTGTCTTAAAATGCCTTTTTGCCATGCTAGTATCAGAGTCCGCTGCTTTGATGTGGACTGAAATATCTCAACATGTCCGCCTCATAACTCATCTAGCACGATCAACAAATCATAATTTTAATTTGTCCAGTACTTTGTTTATGACCTGCAAAACTAATGACTACCCCACCCACCTCAGCTGGTCTACTAGGTGCTGTTTGTTTGCATGTTATTATTCGGAGCCCAGGAAGAAAAGCTGCTGTGGTAAAGTAAATGATGAGGAACCAATTAAAGATGTAAACACACAAACTTTAGTTTGTTACTAATTTGCATTCTATCAGAGTTGGATGTTAGCCTGTAAACACAGTAAACTAAGGTACTGAACATGTAACATTACCTGCTAAACATGTTATTAATGTCATTGTGTTTTTATGGAAAGTGAAGCACCTTCCTCAGCTTTCTGTGTATCTTTAGCTCACAGCTCCATTTGTTTGTTTGTTTTGTGTTTTCTGTATTTTTCCTCCATCTTTCTCATCATGTCTGTATTTAAGCTCTGTGTCCTCCATGCACACACTCAGCATTTATTAATGTGGCCGTGTATGTGTGTGAGAACTGTGCTGGTAAGCCTGAAGGTCATTGTTGGTTTCTGTCGTCTTTTTCATCCACCCTCTGACCTTCTGTGTTCACCACCCAGGGGTGAAAGCGTTTCATTACTGAATTAATTACTTTTTGTGCACTTTCACTTTTTTATTTATTTTTTTATTTTTTTAATGACTTTCTGTTTTATGCTCTGTGTTTGTTGTGGTGTTTCAGCTGTTGTATGTGGAATGTGGATTTGTACTACAAACAGGCTTTCTACTTTTTAGATATTTTTTCTTTTTTTGTTGTTTTCTTTTTTGATTTTTATCAGAAGTCTTAGGTTGGGGGGGAATGTTTCCCCTCAGAGGAAATGAGTAAAATTCAAACTCTCAATTGCAGTTTTCACAGTCTCTTTGATATATGCTGATATAAAAAATAGGGAATGGGAAAAGATAGGATTGCATTATGTAGTACAAGCATACACTTAACACTCAGCTAGCTGCTGGCTGCTATTGTTGTCATTGAGATGATGACCTTGTTACTGGAGTGTGTTTTCTTTTACGTCCTATTTTTTATTAGCTGTAATGTAAATCCACAAGCACCCTCCACTGATTTCTATACTTCAATAAAATATACAGAATTTACATAAAGCAGTTGCAGAATTTTCTCCTTTTTTTCTGGTTTTGATAAAAGGCGGCAGGGAGATTGGTGCTCCTCCCAGCATTCCTTGGCAATCCAAATGACGCTTACTTTAAGTTGTAAATAACTGCCCTCCTCCTCCTCCCTCTCCCATGCCTTTGCTGGGTAATTCTGCAAATATATTGTGTGCTTTTTGATATTTTTCTGCTTGTCTGAGCTGCTTTCAGCGCCTTCTAAAAATAGGACAAATATCTCTACAGTGGTTAGTGCAAGGTAGCGGCAGGACAGAACATGTCAGCTGCGTGACAGCAGTGCTGGGACAGGGCCACGTTCCTACCAATGTAGATGAAACGTGTCTATATATCACGTATGTATCATGTTGATTTGCATCTCGAAGGCACTGGTCTATAGTATCTTGATAATTACACTGTTACACACCTGCGCAATGTAATATGAACTAATACAACAGCCCTGAAGCAAATCTTTGTGAAGATTTGAATGTTCTGTTTTTGACATTGTGTCAATCAGGTGTAAATTTATTTCTATACCATTTTTTAAGGCTGTACTTAGTGATGGTTTTGTCCTAAGTGTTGTCTCTAATATTTGGAGCTCTTCACAGTTGCAGGGCTTTTAGGTCAATAATAAGTGGGATGTTTTTAAAGTTGCATTAATTGATTTAAATCTCTTTGGCCACTTGGTGCAGTGGAACAAGTTAAAAACATCTGACATACTATCACTGTATAAACTGAACAGATTAGCAAACAATGGTCCATTTTCACACCCACTTACAGAGCAATGTTATGATTTATTGGGAGTCATGTTTCTGACCACATAAAGATTACAAGTCTAATATTCACTGTTTTTTCTCCACCAACTCCTGAGAAAAAGTATCTAGCTACTGAGCTACAAAACACTCCGATACACTCACCAGCTAGTTACTAACTTCGTCTGTCCACCTTTTGGTGCTGGGCAGGATGTGTACACTGGGTTTCTGAAAAGCTCTTTGGCTTTAAACAGCAGTCTCCAGCACAGGTTCAGAGCGACACATCTCACATTATATATGGTCATTTGATCCATCGTTAATATATGAGGATATTGATCGGTGTAGGTTTAAAGTTTTGGCCACCACCATCAATCCTAAAAAGCAGAATACAGATGGGAACAAGGTTGATTCAGAAAGTGTTGGACAGAGCCAATAACATAGTGATAATTTAACTATTCTTAGAGCTTTGCCAGCAGTGTGGCTAAAAGTATAAAAAAAGAGCATAATATTAGAAAAAAAGGCCTCATGCCTGGGTGACCATGACTGTGCTCTGCCAACTCCATTGTAGTCGACGCACTAGATTATGATATTTCAATGTGCAAAGATGAAATTAGATAAAAGTCATTAACTGTCCAAAACAGAAAGTGCTCATTCCCTGGGGAGCATGGATGTGCTCAGCAGAATTCACAGACGTCCTGAACATTCGTTTTCCAGATACCTTTTTCATTAAGAAATGTGTTGATCAAGGGGAAATTTTGAACTGATGGAGACAAGGTTAATGTGTTATCCTCTGAGCACTGACCACGAATATCTACACCTCATTTCATGGCGGTCTGTAGCAGTCCTTGAGATATCTGTTTCTTCTCCAAAGTGTTGGACGGACAGAGAGATAAAAAGATTGAATGTTGGAAGGACGTCACCTCTGCCCTGCCGCGAGCAAGATAAAAATGAATTCATCAACACAATCCTGCTCTTTCTTGTTGCCGTCTGAAATGAAGGCTCGTCTAATTCTTTAAAAAAAAAAAACGAGCGACCTGGATTAACACGACTAATACCGTCATGAATGGAAGTAGGAAGTGTGATGTAATTGAAATACAGAGAGTGAGGAGGAAGGTTGAATCATGTAGGGAGATGGGGTATAAAGCTGCAGTCTTGGGGGGAGGTAATGCCTGCGTCTCGATTCTGGTCTGTTATGGCTACTGAGATATCACTCTCTGTACTGCCCTCTCTCTATGTCCTGTCCTCTTTTTGCCCTGAACCTTTTCATCCTCGTGTCCCTCCTTCTCCTGACTCATAGCTTTAATTTACAAACACACACACTGCACGCTATGAATATTCATCTGTTTGTTTGCCTGAATCCTATTCTCTCACTGTTTACTCCATTGCTCTTAAGACAGAGCTTGAGGAAGTCCTGATATATATGTGTGTGTAAGTGTGTGTGTGTCTGTGTGTGTCTGTGTGTCTGTGTGCATGTTCACAGTGAGTTCCATGCATCTCTGAGGATGAGCGGATCTGACAGCATCAGCCGAAAAAGAACTGTTGTCCTCAGACCAAGAATCTCCCAGCTCTGCTAGTGTGTATATGCGCGCACGCGTGTTGGTGTGTGTGTTTGTCTCCCTCCATGTCTGTGTGTGTGAGTGTGGGCGGATACGCTGTCTCAAAAATCAGTGAGGCAAAGTGTTTCCTTAACCAGTGTGCTTCCTCTTTCTGAACGCCCTTCCCCATGATGTCTTAGTGTGTGCGCGCACATGTGTGTCCGCTCATGGGTGCACTTCTATGACCTAAAACAGATCCTATTTATGATAATATTCCTCTGTGGGTAGCCATTCAGGGCCCTACGGTGCAGCTCCAAGCTGGGCCCTGGGACTGACAGCAGACCAGCAGCCACCTGACTGATTGGGGCAGGGGGAGGCCTCGTGGTGCAGCTCTTCCCCCAGGCTCAGGCTGTGCTTTCTGACCATCCAGTGAGTCATAAACCATTAGCTAACATGTTAGCAGAGCCCCATCCTCCACCACTGGATCCCATGACAACACATAAGACCCTATAATATCTTATACTTTACATTATATGTATATGGCACTCACCACTTCCCATACACGCAACCTTAAAGTTAAAACTATTGTGTTGTTTTCTTTATTAAAATGCCCACGTTATAAAAGAGTATTTATATTCAATTAGTATGAAAAAAATTATAGTTGCAGCAGCATTACATGCAAATGGACTCATAGTCCCTGCTGCACCCTGCATGCTCATACATTAACACTCTCACGCACACATACAGTATACACACATGGCACCTGGTGCCAACTGTTGTGTCTGGCTGTGCCCATGCTTTGTCCTTGTTTATGACAGCTGCTCTGCACTTCACTCAGCTACTTTTCCTCATTGTTCCCTTTGTCAATACGTCTCATGACATTTCTGCATCTTCAGGTGTTGATGTGTAACATAGCTGATGCTGCATTCAAGGGTTACGGCGGAGCATCGGCAGCGTAGTGGAAGTAAATGTGCTTGGGACATTTTGAGCATGAGTGGATACATGATTCAGCAAATACACATCCAGTTTTAGAAATGTTTTCTTATTGTTTGATGGTCTGACATGGCTGAATTAGAATTCAGCATTTTATGTGCAAGGTCAAGGGGAAGAAGAATTATAACAAGACTACAAATCTACAGCTGAGCTACTGGCTCTGCGGTACTTACATTTCTGTAACACTAACATGCTCATGTTCAGCAAGTCATGTTTATCACCATCTGCTTACATTTGCTAATTAGCACCAAACACAAACAGAAGATTTGGAAAAATTGAACCTTTGACCTAATGATGGCGCTCGCTGAGAAGATGGGGAATCACCTAAGGTCCTTAAAGGGGACATGGATGCTGATACCACATTTCATGGCAATCTGTTATGCCTTTCAGTCTGACCCACAAATGTCAACTTGCTGTTGGCGGCAGATGAAAAGTCAGGGTATCAAATCAAAAGGATTCATCACCTGGGAGCTGTTAATGTCCAAACGAATTCTGTGCTAATCTATCCAGTAGATGTTGAGATATTTCACTGCATAGTTGGACATTTTGACCTGCTGGTGGCAGTAGATGAAAAGTCCTTTGGAGATCCCAAAAGTTTTTGTCAAATTTCATGGCAGTCAGTTGAATATTTGTCAAATGGTCAGCTGTGGGCTACAGTCTGAGACAACATTCACTGGATTACTCTGAAACTGAAGAAAACAAGTGCTAAAAACTATAATTATTCTGATTTCTGAAACAAATTTATGAAAGTTTAGTCATGATGGACATAGAGACAATGATATTTTTAAAATCAGCGTGACTCACATCCCAAGAATATGTGCAACACATCTGTGTGTGCTGAGTTATGACTCAGAGATGGACTACAAACGCAACATCTCATGCCTCTCCTTCTGTGACCCCCTTCGTCTCGGGGGGTGTGCCTCCCAGTTTTGAAAACCTCTGGACCGTAGATGTCCCATAATGAACTTTCTGTAACTGCTGACATTTCAAAGAATGAAGATGCGATTTAATACCAACGGCATGAATCACGCCATGAATGAAATTAACCATTTTCTCTCATTTTTTGAAGCCATTTTACATGAAAACACACAGTAAAACAACATGATTTTCACCATTTATAACAGAGGAGTTTCTATTTGCTTATATTGTTCAACATAGAACAATATGGAACAATGAAATTTTGAGAAATGTATCATTTCATTCTGAAAGTATTGATTTTTTTAATGTATTTGTGGACGAACCTGACCACTATATCAGCCAAGTCACTTGTGGAGCAGAGAAATGTCAGCTGCTGTAAATCAGCCTGTACAGATATGAAGCGGCAGCGGTGGTGATCGTCAGGGGAGCTATACTGCAGCTTATTGGTTTTCTCGCTGATATGCTCACATGAGTGTGTGTTTGGGTGCAGTGGGAGAGCGTGGCTTCCAGCTTCATGTGAGGCCTGGGCCCATTAAGGCTGATAAGGCCTTATAGAAAAAGCCCCCATATTTCAAATCATAATAACATTGGGTTCACGTTTATAGAGAAGAAATAAAAGCTGGGTGGGACATCTTCAGGTGAGGAAGAAGGCTGTAAATAAATAAGAAACACCTTCCTTTATATACACTATTTCCTCCTGTTTTATTCTATTCCCGGGGCTCCATACTGTTGGAGGTTATGAGAAAGGGAACGACAAACTAATGAAATATATAAATCAAGACTAAACAGTCAGACCTGCTGGAGTAGAGTGGTAGAAAAAAAAGAAAAAAGTGGACTCCACTGCTCAGAACAGTAAACAATGACCTTTAATGATGGATGAATCTACCAGTATCATTCATGGGCAGAGTAGCTACTGTTAAATTGACGAATATCCAAATATGAATAATTTTTTCTCACTTAGCTCGACTTAACTGTGGGAAAGATGACCAAAATTACAAAAAGAAGTCATAATAAACCAGAATTATTAAAGTTTAAGTTATAATCCTTAAAATTGTGTCTGTTGTGATACTAATACTTGATATAGTTTTTATTGCTAGTGGTGGAGTCTGCCATCAAATTGCCTAATGCACATTGCTAATGCAAACCCAACATTTTCTACTACTGCTAGTTCACATTAAAATCATTCAACTGGCAAAATACTGGATGACCTTTATTGTGAAGCAGCACAGGAATCCCAGTGTACTAACCAAGGTCATTGCTGACAGAAAAAGAGAGGGGGGACACACCCTGTGCACATACACTGAAAATATCAATGCCATACTGTGGACGATGTAATGTGAAATAAGTCCACATCTCTGCGTTAAAGATTTGATGCTTTAGCTAAAAGTAGTTGACATTCATAGTTTTATATGAATTTCCCTTTAGGTGAAAGAACCCAGGTGAAGATATTAATTTGTGTGTGAGTGTGTCTGAGAGACACCAGCTAACCAGTTTTTCACACTTTTTCAATATTTGGCTGCCATCTGTCTATCAAACTCTCTTCCTCTGAAAAAAACAGGCTGCATAGTTAATTTCATTAAATTGAAATTTCCCACACTCTCCAACACTCAGCACCTCCGCAGCGTTACCAGTGTCGGTCTTCTGTCCAGAAAATAAAAAGTTGTGGTGGTTATGATAACACAGCGGTCAGACGGGTTATTAACAAACCCTCAGGTTAGTCAAACTTCTTTGGCAGAGAAAACAAAGGGAACAGTAGAATTATTACCTAAACTGTCTCTTACACTTCATTAAGTAGGCAGTTGTGGAGCAGGCAATAGAAAAAGTGGTACAGATATTGTTATTGATTTCCTTTCACATTTAAGTGAACATGAAATATATAGAGTTCATATTCTGCCAGAACACTGCCAGGGTTGGCACAAGCCAAAAACAGAAGAGGCCAGAGCACCAGACCATTTTACATTCCTCTGCACACTTGGTCATCCTCTATTTTTCTTTTTTTTTTTGCCTGGAATGTTTGTCTGTGTGTTGTATCCCCATTTCTGCAAGACATTGTGTTTGTTGTAATCATCCCTGTTGTGATTTGATGACCAATCACAATCGACAGCAACATCTGACAATAGCTTGGATATAGTTTTGGCGCCTGAGCAGAGCCTAAATTTAGTCGTTGGAACTCATCCCCAGAGCGAGCTGGGGAAATCTGGCTGTATGTTATGTTTCAGTGCACTTCCTGCTGTTAAAGAAGCCTCTATGATATCAAAGATCTGATTCGCAGAAGGTGTTACGACATGTCACAGTAGGAGAAGCACGGGTTTAAATAATAAAATTAATGACGGCTGAACAACATTTTGCTGCTTTGGTTTCAGAGTCCTGGTATTTCTCCTGCTGGCTCACTGTCACACTGTCACAGCTCACTGCAACACCTGAATCAAACAGAGCCATTGAATCAACAGAGCCTAATGTCATTAGTAACACCGGTGCTGGTTCTCCTATGACTAATCAATGTCTTCTCTGAAACAGCTTTATGGCCACAAATGATGTTATGCGGTGTCATTTAGTGCCGATGCTCAGCTGCCCAATTTCATCTCGCACCTCGCAAGGAATGCATTTTACTCTGCAGCCTCTCTTTCACCAGCAGTTTTTCCTCCACGAGAGCAAGAAAAATCTCAGCGGGAAGTCTGAGCGGTTTGATTGGCTGTTATCTCCCAATAACTTTCCCTCACTCTCTCCCTCTGCCTCTCTCCCGTCCCCACCCACCTCCCCCGGTTAGCTCATGTTTTATGGATGCTAAGTGGTAAAGGATTTACGAGGAGTTTAGTTCACTCATCCCTTGGTGCTTGCACTTTAAATATTCACAGTTTGCAGCGTTTTGTGCCTCTTGGCAATACCTCTGAGGATCTCTGCTACATTATTAGCTGTTATGTTTGTTGCTTTTTGATGATTTTTGATTTGGAAATCTAATGCGTGTTTTACCCCTCTTTCATAAAAGTATAGCTAGTATATAGGGGGCTATGGGCCAGGTGGCTGCTGTATGGCTGACTTACAGTCACAGCTGTATTTTACCCATCTGTCATGTGCTTTTTCCCACAGGGGCAACAGCTTAGGTAGCAGGACTCCACTGGCTGCAGCGTGCACTTACTGTGATTGTGTAGCTCCAGTTCAGTTTATGATTGTGTGATTTTATGTGTGTCACCAATATTTAGTAACATTCTGCCAATACCTTGGGCCAGTAGCCTCTGATATGATGGCTATGATGCAGTTTGTTTGATTACATTTATTTACTGCAGGGTTGTAATGAGCCTTCCTGAATAGATTCCACACATAAATATATTTTGCTGTTTATTTTCTTGCTCTAACTTTCCTTAAGGTTTTTTATCTGAATGTAAAAGGTTTGTCCTTCTTGGTAGGCCCAAGAAAATAAAAGTTGTTTTTCAGTGTATAATGACAAGATTTAAAAGATAAAATTCTGGTGGATGTGACACCCTGGGTTTAACCAGCCTTCTCTTTGTACATGCACACAAGGCTACCTCTTCTTCTCTTAGTATTCAACCTCGGGCCACCTGATTTTATGACAGGGTGGAGGGAAATGGATGAGGAGGAAGAGGAGGAGGAGGAGGAGGAGTGTGTAAATGATGTGCAGAGCAGAGCTTCATCTCCCCTCCTGCCCTGCACCACCACTCTTTAACCCACGGCATGGTGGGAGACAAAGTCAAGCAGACAGAATACAGCACTGCACAGTGCATGTGTGTGTTCATGTGTACGTGCATGTGTGTGTTCGTGAGACTTGGTCTGTCAGTGGCATTCATGCATTATGTGGAAATGTGCTGCAATGATGTCCAGTGGGGGTCTCTCTCTCTCTCTCTCTCTCTCTCTCTCTCTCTCTCGTCTCTCTCGTTGTGTGTGTGTGTGTGTGTGTGTGTGTGTGTGTGTGTGTGTCATGCCAAAGGAAAAGTCGTAAGCACAAATGCATATATGCATGCAACATGCACTTGAATGCACCCAAGCACATGGCACAGATGCCTTATTCAATCTGACACACACACAGGAAATAAGGCAGCAGTGTGCTGTAAGGTGCCAGGTTTAACTGAATAACAGCAGGAGGCAGGGAGATGTGATAAGTATGTCTCATACACAGTGCTGTTTTTTTAGTGTTTCCACTTTTATGTACTGTACATGTCTGTGTTTTTGCTGTCTGTCACCTGGTGGTGCAACAGAGTGCTGCTTTAGTCCATAGCACAGTTACAGCACAGTTACTGTTCTTGTTTTGTCTCCACAAAGGAGGTTATGCTCTCTGTTCCATTAAGTCCGGGAAGGAAGATGTTTGCTGGAAAGTTATGCAATGGACCATGGAATAAGAATAGATCTAGTTACACATCCAGGAAATGTTTGAAGGAAACTGTGAAATACACGTCTGTATTTAAATGAAGATAAAGATGCAGATTAGAAACATTTTACATTAATAAAACAACAAATTCAGCAGATTGTGCAGCTTTGATTTTAGTGCATTCTTGTAGGGTTTCACACCAGCGATGGCCCATAGGCTGTAGGAAATCATGGTGGGGTCATGTCACATTAGCCACAGCAAGCAGGTGCACGGATGGAAAAATGCTGACATGTATGCTCATAATGAAAATGTTACACGCTGATGTTCAACAGGTAACGTCCACCATAGTCATCATCTTTTGTTGCTCTACTTTATGAACAGAGCATTATAAACTTGTGTCATATACTATGTGGATTAAGCAGAGACTTTTATTTTGAAGGGTAGACCTGCACATTAACATTTCAGGTGTCACATTTCCTCATGCTTTGTAAAATCTTGCTACTACAGTCTCTTCTTGGGGTTAATGTGTCTTTATACTAAATGGAACAGACAGGGAATATTCTGTGTAAAAGTATGGAAGCCTTTATTTTATAGTGTATATATGTTGCACATGTTTTCTGGGATTTCTCCCATTTATGCAAGAGAGACCCTATGAAACAGAGACAGTCCCAATAGAATTTGCTTATTAGCACTGAAAACAAAGCTTAGGCTGATAGGGTTTTAGTTGCTGATGCAGGTATTTTGTCATAAATATTTTTTTTTGTTTTATTTAATTATGGATTCTGACTCATCCTCTTGAAATAATGAATGTATTAAATTTTGTGGCAACCCATCCAGTAGTTGATATGCTATTTCAGTCTGGAACAGGGGTGGACTAACAAACGATCTAACTGTATCATCCCTTGATGTAGGAAAGTACTTTTTCAGATGAACTCTTGCCACTGTTTTAATAAATCATCATGTATAGTTCATCTTTTGTCCGGTGGATTTTCAAACTCTGAATTGCTCACGATGTCTTCATGTCATTGAGTCATTTGCCAGATCTGTCCACTGAGTGTTAACACTGGACCACCACCTATTTGAAGGTAATAAAGATACAAGTTGGTTACTTTAACTGCCATAATTCACCTCTTGTTATGAGGCAGTTTTACTGTTGTGGGTCAATTGCAGTGATGTTGATTCTCCACTTTGACCTGTCTGTCGTCCAGCTGACACAGTGAGTACCCATTCAACCAAGTAATTAAACCTTTAAATAAACGGCTGCTGAGCTCAATGAAACCACTGTATTGTGTCTGACAGTAGCTGTGTCAGTGGAGGTGTTGAACAGAGAGAGGGAATTGAGCGATTGCTCGCTGCTGTGATCCTGTTCAAAATGGCTGCCTGCCCGGCTTGAGCTCTGTGTACGGTCTGCAAAATAGTAATGCTTTCTTTTCATCCGGACTGCTCAGACAAGAGACCCGTATTGATTTGTACTTCACTGAAACTATTACAGACACAAAGGGGGCTTCATTCCTGTCCTCTCCATGCTTTTTCATGAAAGACCTCCACTCATGTTGCTTGCCTCTTTTGTGAGTCGATGAAGATGTCTCACTACAATCACACGCACTTAAAGAGCTGGTGA
Source organism: Trachinotus anak (assembly GCF_046630095.1). Lineage (NCBI taxonomy): Eukaryota > Metazoa > Chordata > Actinopteri > Carangiformes > Carangidae > Trachinotus > Trachinotus anak. The sequence goes on from NW_027273871.1 coordinate 2,956,368, forward strand.
TGATAGAAAATACCGTCATAAATGGCTTGTCGCAGTAATTCCAGTTACCACTTCATACTTGAAAGGTTTTCAACACATTTGCTGTTGCTGGAAAATGTCCTTTTGACACTTTGAAACACTGCTATTTCAAGAGTTTAAACAGTCGGCGTCAACGTTATTTCGGTTCATTTATGGAAGTGGAAAAACCTCACAAACTACATCATAGTTACCCAAAGTAGGAAACTTCCCAGTTGATGGCTCATATTAGCGCAATGTGCTATCAAAGTTTCTCCCACTGTTTGGGAAAATCAATGTAAAGACAAAATGTGAATTTTCTTTTTACCATTCCTAAAACCATTTATTACATATATAGACAATTGTTAGCACATTTCTACCTTTATGTTGCCATAAATCTGATATGTATAAATATGGTTCTTTATATATGTAGCTGTTCTTTGTAGCAACTTTAACCATAGCATTAGCATAGCAAATATTTATAGACAATACTTCAATGGCAAGAGATATATCAATAGGCATCCATATCATTCATACTCACAATAAGACAACACAACCCCTATGACGCACAACAACCAACACCAACTCAAAACCTATCCAATCCACTCAATAGCTCTATTTAATAATTTCATTTCTGTCCCTTTCCTTTCTTCAGGAAAACAAAACAAGAAAATTCTTATAAACAAGGAACTCATAGTGCTATTACTATTGCTTCTGTAAACAAATACAAAATTAACTTTTTTTAAAAACATATTGTACCTTTTTGTGTTAAGAAATTTGGTTGTGTGTGTGTGAGTGTGTGTGTGTAAGCCGTATACTTAGGACTGTTTATCAGTCTCTGTTCCACCTGTTCCCTGAATGTAAGAGATTTAAACAGGTTGTATTACAGACAAGTGACTTGAGATGCAAAGAGTTTGCCATAACTCAAAATCAGTGGACTGGCTCCCCCGGCAGTGAGCACTGGATGCTTCTGCTCTAAAACAAGTGGTAAATAATGGAGGTTTGTTCTGTGCAGCTGAGATCGATATATTGACGAGGCAAAGGTCGGGGGCAGTCATCATCAAACTACCCTGTGCTGTGGGTGGGGCCTGACACCTGGGGGACCGAGGGAAAAGTGTGTCACTGGCACTAGACCGTGTCCAACCGTCCACTGATTTACACAGAGCACTGATGACAAGGCAGTTTAGCTGCCCCAAAGTCCTGCTGGTCAATGGGAGCAGATTAGGAAAGCTTATCTTACCTTAGCGTAGCTTAGCATAGCTCAGATCAGCTCGGAGGGCTGAGTTTCCCATGATTCAGAGAGAAGATGCACTTCAGCCAAATTCACTCACATGAGGTTTATTTTTGCTTGAAGTGATGTGAGTTGATTTCAGACAAGTGTTATGTAAAATGACAGGAGAGCTTCTGTTGCATTGCTCTGTTAGTGTGTCACACGCAGAATGTCTGGCCCATTGATCAGAATGAGCTGCAGTGAGTGTGTGTGCGCTCTGACCTGTTTGTGCAGTGGAGTGTGAGGCCAGCGGATGCTGTTTCAGGGTCACTGCTGGTGTGGGACTAAATGGACCAGTCCAGGAGGCCAGCCTGTCACTAGTGGCCGCCCACTCACTGTCAGTACTACTGCTGTCACATCACGACTAGGTCATACAGAGCAAACTCTGTTTGATAAAGCTTGACTCTGATGGATTGCTACCATTGGTCTGTGCTGTCTCTTTGCACTGGAGCAATCCTGCTCTGGATTTTCTGTGAAGCTGTGCGTCTTGAAACACATGTGGGAGACGTCACATCTCAGACTGAGGACAAGACAATTTGACATTTTTGTAAAAATGTTTCCTTATTTTTTCTTTTTTACGGCACAAAATGAGATGTCTTGTTTTCCTGCACAGTCCCAGAAGCTACAAACATCAGCATTAGATAGCCGAATGATATGACTAGTTAATGAATTATAAACTGAGTTAAATATTTAAAAGAGCTGAGTATTTTTTACCATTAGATCCAGTCGGTTTCACATATTTAATTATGTATTTCACGTTTTCCTGTGCAGTCTTTTCTGCTTTTCTCAACTTTCCAAGTTCTTGTTATGTGTATGATAATATTAAGAGACAGAATAAAACTGCTGAATTCAGTATGAAGAACAACATGACATTGTATAACCTCACTTACTCGAGTGCTCTTACTTTAATCCCCTGTATTTTGGAGAAACTCTCCTTCAGTCTAGTGAAGAGTTTACTTTCGTTGTACTACCTCTGTCAATAAAATGAATTGACACAGACAGTCGTTTGAAGTCTGCGTCTAATGGGGACGCTCTGAAAGTCATAAAGTCTGTATTTGCCTCTCATTGGTTTTAATGAATGCTGGAAGTTTGTTTGTTAACTTGGACATAGAACAGTCACTTGAAACACTCCGTGTCATTGATATCGTGACTGACTGAACATGCAAAATTCATGTGTTAACACTGCATTTTTTGTCCACTTACAACACTGACATATCACATCATACTGTAAAGAAAATGTGCTAGCAAACAACATTTGATACATCCAGCACACACAAAGCAAAGTTCTTCCTCATTTGGAGTCGTGTTTCTGGCCAAATGACAATCGTCAGACAAATATTTACGACCCTTATAGCTCATTTTTGATCTCGACTGACTCCTGAGGGAAACATCTGGCTCCTTAGCAGAAAAACCTTCCCATGCTACTAACTTCGTCCACTGTCAGGTGTGTAGGAACAAGGTTGATGACAGAGGGGAGATTGCACCAAAATAATAAAGTTTGTGAGCCTTAAAGTCAAAACAATGAGTTGAAAGACACTAAAAGGGGGATATTGAATAGTGTAGCTTTAAACACAATTCAAACATGGCATCCTGTTCACTCCACAGGCAGCTGCTCATACAGGACATATGCCCTTACATTTTTTTATTTTCTTATTTTCCTGGTCAACAATATATAAATGACACCAACACAATATGTCTTTATATGTGATAAATTATATTGCACTTCAAGGCTCAAAGTGAGATAATTAAAGAATTATTTTTCATGGGTGACAGGAAATTTTCCTCATGGATATACAGGCCTTTCTTTTGTAAAAGATTTGTATTTTGAAATGTCTTTCTGGGCCAGAGGTGATCATGTGATCCAGATTCGACTTGTCTATGCCTGAATGGCAGCGCAGCGGTGTTTGTATCAGCCTGTCAAGTAATATCTTATGTTCACCTGGCCTCTGCTGTAAAGTGACGTTTTGTGTCTTCACTCGGGGATGTTCGAGTTGTGTGCTAGATTAAATAAGAAGAAACTATGCAGCCTGACAGAGATGTGCGTCCTGCATGCAGACAATAAATTCTTTCTACTTTTGTGTACAGTGACGGTCTGAATGAAAATCCAGAAGGGATCCTTATGTTTGTCATCAGGAAAACTCACTGGTGAGCATGCCTGAAGGAAGCTCTTAGTTCTTTATGGTTTAGATGGATTCCTCCTTCATTGCTGAGGCAATCTGTTTGAATGAAATTGATTACACTCATCATTTGCCATTTGGCATGAACTGTACCTCACTGCTGTGCTGTCCACTGTGCCAGAGACTCTCTGGGCAGAATGGTCTCACTGGCAGCTCCTGAGTGTGTGGACGTGACCTTGAAGCAACCCTATGTTATGATCAGAGTTGGACTGAACTTGTATAGTAATTAAAATGTATGGAGGTGCCACATCTAAAAGGCTGCCTCAGGATTTACCTTATGCTGATGTTTTTGTGGCTAGAAGGTTTTTCTTTTAATTATTCCACACTTCTTACAACCAAGACACTTTTAAGTCTATATTTATGCACTGTGTTGTTGTGGACAAAGACCACGTTTCCTGTGAATTCAGTTGTAAGGAAACATTAACAGCTTTCACAGAGTCTCTATTACTCTTCCCAGGAAGAAGTCCAGACTGAGAGGATGAAAGAGGAGAGAATAATATGCACTAACATTACAAAAAGGGCTCAATAAATTCTCAGCAAATGAATAAATAACCATAATACGTTCATTCTGAAAAAATATTACAACAAAAATATCCATGCATGAACCCATACTTGCAATCTAAAACAAACAGCATTCACAGTGTCTCTTGCATTTATGCTCTGTGGCTGTTTAACACCATGAACAGTCACTAAAATCACCATGCATGGAAATATATTTACTACCATAAAAATTATATATTGCAACACTTCAGAAAGTGTGAAGACGAATAGAAAAAATAACCAGAAATAACCAAAAAGTCTCTGCAGAATCCACATAGGATCTTACAGGAATTTGTAGAATAGCAAAAAGTCCATCTGAGTTTGTTCTGACTTGTGTTGTTGCAATTTACTCCTCCTGGTTATTTCTGTCATATTTGTCCTCTGTCGTACAACATGTTTGTAAATGTGACCACGAGTGTGCTAGAGATGAATGGCGGCAATATTATGATAATCAGTCTCATTGCTGTTGGTTTATTGGTCCTATTTACCTGACTGACTCTGGGCGAGAGTGGCAGCAGATGGATGTTTACCAGGCACATGTGTCCACGAAGCCACTCCACATTTAACTGGATGTGATATGTCATTATGTGAGATGGTAGCATTTAAAGACATGGTAGCAAGTGTTGAAATAAATTATTATTTGTAGTAGTGGTATATAGGCAGATGAGCCTGAACCGTGGTGAAAACAGGCAGTAATTAGAGACGAACACAGCAGGGGGAGACAAAGTTTGAACAAAACTGTCAGGTTTTGATATCAGACCAGCAGGTTTCCTCACATGCATATTGATGTTTTATTACTCAAACTAGTGTTTGTGCATAATAGCTATGTAGCATCTGCAGAGCGGGTGTGGGTTGACACAAGGATTCAGGGAAATGTGTGTGCCTGTGTGTGCTTGTGTGTCTATTGATGTCATCCCATCCCTTGAGGCGACATCAGTGGGCTGTGTGGATTTTCCAACCTCTGGACTCCTTTCTTGGTTGAGTGGACACTCTCTCTACCACGAATCTACTCCTCCCAAGAGCCTTCATGCCTCAGTATGGACACACACACACACACACACACATACATACTTGTACTTCTATCTTTGTGAGGACACTCATTGACATAATGCATTCCCTAGCCCCTTACCCTAACCTTAACCATCACAACTGAGTGCCTAACCCTAACCCTGACCCTGACCTTAACCTAAACCTAATTCTAACCATAACTCTAAAACCAAGTCTTAACCCTCAAAATGTGATTTGAAGGTGTCTCAAAAAGTGAGGACCGGCCAAAATGTCCTCACTTTCCCAAAATGTCCTCACTTTGTTAGTAAAATACTTTTTTTTGGTCCTTACTATGTAGCAAGTACAAGTACACACACACAGTAGATGTTGATCACTGTGTGGTCTTCAGGGAGCAGGTGCGGCCATATGTGCAAAACAACAGCATTTATTTGGGATTTTAATGCAGCATTTTTCTGGTCAAGTACAATTCTCCAGCTCTGTGTACATGGAACATTTGTAGTGACGTCTCCTCTCCCTCACTTTAGTCATGATACAAGGTAAAGCAAACTTCAGCTGTGATATCACAACAAACCCCGCTACAGTACAGTCTTGACTTTCCATCTCTTTCCTGATGCTGCAGGTTACCAGCACCTCCATGTACTTTAATTGTGTGTACAACAGAAGAGGCATGACTTTCTTTCTCTCTGACTGTAGTCTTGTTTGTCTCACTGAGGGAGGAAGCTGCAGGCAGATCAGAAAAGACGCAGACTCTCTCTCTTTCTCTCTCTCTCCCTGTGTCTACAGTAGAGTACTGCACTCTGCATGGAAACAATGGGTTTGTTAGCAAAGCAGCAGCCTTGTTTACTTCCCCGCCCCCATTTTCCTCTAACAACGGGAACATCTTGAGCTTTTCCTTCAGTTTGCCACTCACTCTGATTCTCCCCGTACCCGGAAACTGGCAGAGGTTGCTCATTATCTTCCCTCTCTGTTGTTGTTGTTTCTTTTGTGTGTGTGTGTGTGTGTGTGTGTGTGTGTGTGTGTGTGTGTGTGTGTGTGTGTGTGTGTGTAAAAAGTGGGCAATTATAGTACGGCTCTTGTAGACAGCCAAACCTTTCTATAATGAGGAGATCTCCTTAAGCAGGACACACTGTATGTGTGCACAACACGGCCTGTGTAGACTTTATGCAAATTAAAAGTTTCCATTTAATTCAAAGTATGACCAATAAAACACAATAAATGCAGGTTCAGTTTGCGCTGTTTTGATGTCATGAAGCGGCACGGCACAATGTGTTTTGTTGATGGGGAATACGTCCCCTGGAATGCATCTCCACAACAGAAAGGGGAATGATTCAACGTGCTGCTCAGAAATGTTGGTGCTGTTCCTGCTGCTGTTTAAATGGGGAAAGCGAGCAGCTTTTGAGATGAAAGCGTCAGAGGAAACGGATGCGTTTGGGTTTGATCTCTGTTTACGGCATTCAGCGGTTCTCTTGAAAGGATTTAAAGTGGTAATCAGTGGGATAATGGTTTGTTACGTTGTCTCCAGTCTTGGTGCGAAGCGCTCAATGCTGTGGTGATTTCTGCACTGCATTTCCCAGCAAGACATTGTCATTCAAAACAGCAAGTGGTTTTTTTTTTTTTTTTGTTTTAGTTTTTTTCTCATCATCCGTTCAGGTGCATAACTCAAATGTCATGGCTGTCATTGCTCATATTAACTACCCAGTTCTTCTTCTATTCATCTGAAGCGAAACATCACTTCCTGTGTGCTGGGAATAGTTTCCTGGCAGTGAGCCGAGATTTGTATCATTTAAAAAATGTGTTTCTCAGGAGATGAGCCCTCATTGTGTGTGTTGTTGTTTTGCTTCTACACAATAAAATTATCATGGGAGAAATGTGCTTAATAAAAGATAAGTATACTCATTCACAACCTGACAATGGCCTTGTTGTATCAATATGTGAATACTTGAGTTCAGAATAATAGCTCGTAAAGAACTTATTTTTCAAATAGAAGAGAGAAAAAAAGCAGTAATAACTCTGCAGTTCCTATCAGCTCTACTGAGCGTTTTACTCTCCTTTGGCTCTTTGTTTTGGTTTCCAGCCAATAAACTTAAACAAACTTAATCTGCTCTCATCAACCTCATTTCCAGCTGCAGCAGGCAGCTGTTTTCAGCAGAAAAGCTTTAATAAGCCAACCCTACAATGTTGAGGACCAAACAGCAGTTAGTCACTAGCTTGTGAACATATTGGAGCACTTAATAAACTGGAGGAAAATATAGAAGGAGCAAAACCATTGACTGGTTGGAGTGGAGTAAATTCATTAAATAAATGACTGTAGAGAAATAAAAGGAATTAATTGAATTAACTGTTTTTTATTGTTGTTGTTTTCTGTTGCAGTTTGCTCCCAGTACTCCCGCGGTGTCTTTGCCATCTTTGGCCTGTATGACAAGCGCTCGGTCCACACGTTGACATCCTTCTGCAGTGCCCTGCACATCTCCCTCATCACTCCCAGCTTCCCCACCGAGGGCGAGAGCCAGTTCACCCTGCAGCTCCGGCCATCCATCCGAGGCGCACTCCTGTCCCTCCTCGACCACTACGACTGGAACAAGTTTGTCTTCCTGTACGACACCGACAGGGGTGAGTGATGAGGACAAGCTTTTTGTCTGTGTTTTGGGCACATCTTAAACTGTCTAAAAGTTGAAGATGTGCCAGAATGCGAGTGTACTGCGCTTCAACGTGTGTCGCATCTAAATAACAACCTTTAAAAGTACTGTTCATCGTTGTAAGTGAACACATGTTTTCTTTTTATTTATTCTGACACATACAATACAGGAGTTTTCTGATGCCCCAGTAAACAGGATCTCCTTTTCAAAATTAAAGTTTTCGGATCTCATACTGCAATTTTTAAAGTTTGGTTAGATTTAGGCCCAGTCAGCTTAGTAAAGGTTAACAAACATTGTGGTTTGTTACAATAATAGGTTTGGTTAAGGTTAGGAAATAAGCATTGTCTTGGTTAAAAGAAACCAATTTTTTCCAAAGCAGAAGGACTGCGATCTCTAAAGTCAGACATTTTGTTGACCCATCCATCCACCCAACCTCTCCATCACTCAGCTTCCTTGCCCTGAGGATAAGAGTCATAATTACTATGGCCATTAGAGGGCTTGTCACTTGTTGGTAAACTTATGAAATGAGTGATGCACTTGATTTTCGTGGGGCGACTGCCTCTTTTGTTGTGTAATATGCACAAAAATGAGATGTCTCTGGGTTGTTTTACATGGCAAAGATATTCAAGTGTGATAATTTGCAGAATTTTGTGCTGTGTTTTTGTAATAAATGTAATTTTAAGGAATTCATGATGTCCCAAGTTTCAAAATAAGACTCCTCCCTAAAGAGGCATAAATACATATCTCAGATCTGTATCAGGAAGGTATTTAGTATATCCAAGTTCTCAGTCATATTTGGTACAATTTTGCCCCCTGTGTGAGGTGTGAAGGGCTATGCTTGTAAAATAATGGTTTTCTATACACAACATGTCATGGCCAGCAAGTAATCAGTCTTGGAGTGTAACTGCTGTTACAAGTGTGGTGGATATTGTTGGATCTCTCAATCAGTCTCTCTTTCCCTGGCTCGACCTGAGGAAGAGCACCATTTACAGTATTTGTCTCACCTTTTATATTTCTCACTCTTGAGTTTTCTGTATGTTTTTCTCTGTTTTTTTCTTCCCTTTTTTTTTTCTTTCGCCCACCCAAGCTTTGCCTCTTGAAGGTTTGTTCTTTTCCACCCCCAACCCTCCTCATGTCACATTTCCATTACAAGACAGAATGGATATGGGCTACTGCTTGGATCACATCTCCACATCTCACTTTCATACATTTTCCAGAAGGTGGTCATGGGTTTCATTCTTTCTCTCTGCTGCCGTGGGGACTGCAGTGAATGTTTGAGCAGATTGGATGTATAGGGGCTGCAGAGTGAGGGCTGTATCAGTATGGCGTCCATTCAGAACAACTCATTCCCTGCCTCCTTCTCTCTTATCTCAGGTCGTACATGCTTGACTGGATAAAAAGCCTCCTCCCCTCTCAGCAAAACCAGCTTGTATCTGATAAATTGTTCCCCCAAAAAAGCACAACAAAGGTTTCTGCCTGTAAGACTAAGCTGCCATGCAGATGGGCTGACAATGCGCAACCTCACCGCCTCAATCTGGCATCAAAACTGATTCTAGATCAGCATTAGGAATACAGATGATCTTATGCTGTGTGATATTTCAACACTTTAGTCTCTTGCCTTCTGATTTGAAACAGACTGAAACACTGAACACTTTAGATCAGTGGTTCCCAACCTGTGGTCTGGGGCCAACCGGTGGGCCATGAATGTATTGCAAGTGGGCCGATAAATCATTTGCAAAACGGTACAACTTTGGTGAAAAGATGTAATTATAAAAGAAAAACAAACTTAAATATAGTTTTTTTATGATTATACTTTTTTTTGTATTAATACCATGGACTGTATATAAAAATGGATGTAGATCCGGGTCTGGAAAGTGAAGCCAGTGCTGAAGAGCCTTAAACCTGCATTCTATCTAATGACCATCAGGGGGCGACTCCACTGGTTGTTAAAGAAGTCCAATTATATTTGAGTCTAAGGGAAAATAGCCCTATATGTCACTTGATTTATTACCTCAGTAAACATTTTACTAATAAGTTTAGAGTCTCAATCTCTAGTTTCAAGTCTTCTTTAATACAACACGATGTTCATTTTTTAAATTATAATCCCTAGAGGAAAATAAACACCAAAGCAGGGTATGCATGAGGGCATGGCTACTGTGTGATTGACAGACTGTGCCACACACGGCGACCTGACAATCAGGATAGAGTACAGAGCAGGTCAAGTCCACCCCTCACTCCTCCTCAGCGCCATCTTCTTGTCCAAATATTGTTTCCTCTGGTTTCAAAAACCAAGATGGCAACGGCCAAATCACAAACTTGAGGCTTCAAAACAGCCATTCATAAACCAATGGATGATGTCATGGTGAATTGCCACTTGATTAAGACTTAACAATGTAATAAGCCAATGATAGGAATTTTTATGTTGTCGCCGCCAGACCACATTTTATACTTGTTTGCTATCACTCTGATTGTGCGCTAAAGGATGACATATATGACAAGACAGTTGTCTGGCCATAAGGATCTAGCTCTTGTCAAACTGGCTCAGGTCTTTACACCTTCCCATTCCTTCAGCATCCTGCATCATGTTAACTACAAGGACCAACTGTTCATTTACTGTCTAATATATCCCAGTCCTTGACATGTGCCATAGTTACAAGATAATCAGTGTTAATCCCCTCATTTGTTAGTGGTCATAATCTTTCAAAATACAAGTCAACAACATCTTAAAAACAGGAGCAAGAGAATTCAAACATACAAAAACGGAGGCAGTGGTGTTTTGGGATGTGACACATACAAGCCTGTCAGAGTAGATACATTTGTAGAAATAAAAGCATATCAGCTGTTCCATGAGACAGATGACTGATGGATGTCTAAAACTCTGCAGAGATGCTTTGAAAACGATGTCAGTGTATGTTGCCCTTTAGTCTTCACTGTGTTCCTGTCTGAGAGCTTGTGCTGTTGAAGTCCTGGAAAAGAAGAGGGTGAAAAGAAAAATTCAATCTGTAATGATCTGTTCGAAATCAAAGTTTTCAGCATATAAGCACAGCAGGCTTTAGTTTGTCGCCTGGAACAGTGGGTAACAGGTTATTGTTTTTCCCTTTGTCAAAACAAAATAAGAGAAAACAAGTGAGCATTGCTGAAAAAGTAATCACAACACCATCTGTGCATTTCGTTTCTGACATCCAAGATTTATCTGCACCTTCACAACCTCACCTTCATGAATAAAGGTCAAGGGCTTTAATACATAACTTGTTTACTGTTATGTTAACTCATTCATGCGAGGCGGTATAAGATTTTACTAGAGTTTAACTGGCAAAATCTATGTGCACTGAGGCAAAAAGCAGACCAGACAGATAAATAGCAATGGGTAGTGTAGGAGCACTCCTCAAAGTTGTAAATTATAACACTTAATTGTTGTTACCTCTATATGTCCTTTCCCTCAGTGCAGCCATGCAGGTCCCTCCTTCTAATATCATTCAACTCTGCAGTTATATAAATAAGGACATAAACAATCAATATTTCTATGCAAAGTGAACGGGGCAGTGTCGTATCATGGTTTGCAGAGAATACACGTTACTGTTACTCATAGAGATGGATAGGGATCCCATTAATATTTGATGCTGAAAAAGATACGGTGTCATACAAATGTTATCCAGATGAGCCCTAAATGACAAAGTTTATACCTGATATTGATGTGAAGTTGTCATTCTGGAGTCCACGGTGTGAAATACTGCTGAACTGTGCTCCAGACTGCAGCATCTCGCTGGATTTGATTTTTGTCTGAGCAACAGCCCCAGTGAGAGCTCTGTCCATGGTGCTGAAACCAGGCAGCAGCTCATCTTAACTGACTGATCGCTGATGTTCTGGGCTCCGTGGAAGCTGCTGTCATACTAACAGTGGGAAGCACCGGCTGTCAACTGTATGACACACTGAATACAACTTAGCAGCTATCAAAAACATGATCTGCAAGCCAACGGTGCTGTTACCACAGATTGTTGAATGAAATTGAATGATAACATGGAGTACTCAGAGTTGCATGAATAAAAGAGTAATTTTGTTTGTTTTCTTCACTTTAAAGTTTAGCATTTAAAGTAATTTTCAAAGGGAATACATTTTTTGCATTATTCATATTGTAATGCATATTTACAGTAATTTATTGTTTTTGGATATCAGTTATCTGGTCAGTTTTTTTCTCATCCTCCCTCTCCACATTTTTTTTCTTCAAGTCTTATTCATGTCGCGTATAATTTCCTTTCGTGTCCTTTACTCATTCACTTCTCCTACCAGCTTCAGCTGATCAGTTGAAATCTGTTTTGCTGCCTGGTATAGCATGAAAGCAAATCTCTGCACAAGCAAAACCCAGATAAACCTAAAAAATCAAGAGGCCCTCTTCCTGCAACGAGCTAGAAAGGCAGAGTAAAAATGACGAATCACTATTACTTTATGAACTGAGGCACCGCCCTCAGACCTATTCTTTTTTTTTTTGGCTTTGTCGCTGAGTTTTTTACTACACACTATCCAGTAATAGGTAAGCATGGAGGGTTGTGAGTAGGAGTGTTCTCAGTCAGAGGAGATGGACTTGCATATTTAAAAGCCTCAAATATTGTCATGAGGTGTTCTGTCTTTGTGTGTGTGTGCGTGCACGACAGCAGTGCTTTTCAGAAGGCTTTTGGGTGCAGGCTGCAGCACTTTAGCCTGAGGATTTTTTTCACACACAGGACCAGGCATTCATCCAGTATTGACTATAATGTAGAATCAGCCCACGCATGGCTGAGCTCAGTCAATGAGCGCCAGTCTGATTCCCTGCATCAAAGCACCAGAGATACAAGGGCCTGGATACTGTAGCTGTGTGTGTGCGTGCGTGCATCTGCGTGGTTGTCGTGAGTGCTTTTCCCATTAGCTTTCCTAGATTTCTCATAAATACACACACAGTCACACAGAGGAAAAAGAAATAAAAGGTAATAGATTAAAATACAAAAAGAATCCAGGAAATGCTTTAAAAGAGAGAGTCAAAGGAGAGGAGGAACAAGGAAAGAAGGGTAGAATACAAAAAATGAGTTACATAATGAATCCAGGAAATGTTTTTAAGAGGAGATGAGGACACAAGAGGAGAGGAGAGAAAATGGAGGGGCAGAAACAAGGAGGGGAGAGGGGATATAAGGAACGGAGAGGGGTGGAAAAGAAAGAAGGGCAAGGACGGTATGAGGAAAAAATAAAGGAGGAAATGGTGTAGAGGAGAGGAAACAAGAGGAGAAGAGAGGAAATGAGAGGAGCAGAGTCTAAGGAGAAGGAAAGGAAAAGAAGGGAGAGGAAAAAGTGGGAGAAGAGGAAAAGAGGAGAGAAAATAAGGAAGAAGAAATGGAAAAGAGAGGAAAGGAAACAAGTGGAGAGCAGGAAAGGACAGGAAGGGAGAGGAAAGGAGAGGAGGAAATGAGAGGAAAGGAATGAGATGAGATGAAGGGAAGAGAAAACAAGATCAGTAAATGAGGAAAAGAAAAGAAGAAATACGAGAAGAGATGAGAAAAGGAGTGAAGGGATAAGAGGAAGAGTCAAGGAGAAATGAGAGGAGAAAACAAGAGGAGAGGAGATTAAATGAGAGGAGAGGAAAGGAAAGGAGGAGGAGAAATGAGAACATGAAAAATGAGGAGAGGAGTCAAAGAGGAAGTGAAAATAAGAGCAGAGAGCAGGAAACAGGATGATCTCTCTCCAGCAGACGGACTGGTAGCAGCAGTTGGTACAGGCTGTGATGAATGGCTCTTTTTAAAAGCATAAGTCTCTCTGTGTGCTCTCTGGAGAGGAAGAGGTGAAAGGAAAGGAGCGGTGGAGGCTCAGCAGTCAGACTCTGACAATGTGTATCGCAGTGGAGGGTAAAGACGGGACAACAGGGAGGGACAGATAAAGAGGAGGCAGGAGCTGCACACATGAGCCCAGATGTGCACTCACTTTCCTCTCCACATGCTGCAGCTGCTTCCATCTAGTGTCCGGCTCTGCTCCAATCAGCACAACATGCGTTAGCGTCAGTCTGCACACTGGCCTGTAGCTGTGTCTTTGATGCTGATGCTTATTGCGGCTGGCTGCTGCTCCGCATACGGCCCCGAGGCTACACATTTATCAGCTGGTAATCAGCTGGCCCTTTGCACGCTTTGCTTGCCTCGGCAGCCGCCGCTGCAGCTTCCTGTCCATACACTGTGTAGACCAGGCAGCACAATAGGACATGATGGAGTATCAACATCATCATTGTTACTCACTGTACATGCAACTTAATGCAGCTGCTGATTTACATCTGGCAGGACGGTGTGAATTTTGGCTCCTGATTTTGGTATAGTTTAAGTTTTAGTCTCTGGATAGACATTAGTTGTATTTCACTTTGAAATATAATATATGTGATAAAATAAAAAGGTTTTTTTTTGATGGATAACATTAAGAACGCAGAGGCTAAAGTATATTTACCAATCCACATTTTTTGAATGTAATAACTGTCAGATGTGTTGAAGTGCGACTCTGTGCCAGTTAGCTAAACATGGTTCCTTATCTGTGATCCAACATCAACACCCAGAAATTCATGCCAGGCTTTTTGAATTTTGTGATAAGATCACAAACAGTGAGTAAGGCTCCTAGTCTCCATTTCACATGTGTGACATGATGCGGAGGAGTCTGTCTTCACTGACTGAAGGATCTACTGTGTGTGTTTTAGTCATATTTTAGTGGTTTGATTAGTTTTAGGTTAAGTCAGGGGATGACTGACAGTCTGACACAGTAACTTGTGTTAGACAGTGAGATTTTGCCAAACTCCCACCACAGGATAGGCTTCAATGAGTAATAGTTTAATTAGACTCTTATTTATAATTATGTTTGGGTTTAATCTGCAATACAAGAACAATGCTGCTCCTTTATTTAATAATTTTTTTAGCATTATAAAATGTATGTAACCATCACACATACAAGTTTCAACAAATCAGATGGAAATATTAATTGTCAGCTGAAGGTAGTAATCAGGAATTTTAGCATCAGCATTAACATACACTACGTAGCCACAGTTAATAACAACTGTCAGTGACAATCATTGTTGCTGCCAACAAAATCCACAGTTGTCAGCTACAAATTCGAAGCCTGCTTTTTTTGAGTTAAATAGTTTCAGAAATGACAATGACAATTTCAAGTGACAATCTTTCACTGCCATTATTATAAACAGATTATTGTCTATGCAAGAATGAGAAGTTTGACAGGCTAAACAATAGTAACTACAGGGGAGGGGCTACGTGACGTGATGTTATATTGTTAATGCAATTTCTGACTTTTTGCAACAAATGAATTAATTGCATCATTGAGACTCCTCATAATAAAGTATTACTCTACTACTCTGGGATAAGAATGTATGATATACTGTATATATAGAGTTCAAATCAAAACCAAAAGGATGGCAGGACACCACTGTAATGACATAATGTATGGTTAAACACCATAGCACATTAACAGTGAGCTGAAACAGCTGCTCATTTGTAGTTGAAGCAGCTTCAGTCAATACAGTCAATACGTGCAAAGTAGCTGCAGCTACCACAGGGAGTCGTTTTTACCCTGTCTGCAGATCCCCACCCTGCACACAGACCGTCCTTTTCATTATGTTGTATTTGTCAGGGACCATCTGCAAAAGCTTAAAGCTTATTCTCAAGCAATAAGAGGAGACACTTTGAATCAGATTTAGGCACCAGCTACTATCAGTGTGCAGTCCCTGGGCAGGAAACGCAAACACTGCAAAGTAAATGTTAAGATAAGGAAATAAAGCATGCTCACACCTGGAGAACTGAAGACACTGAGTGTCTGGAAAGGAGGCCGAGTCGTTTTTCTGTTTGGTGAAAGCAGGGTAGTCTCAGTTTTTAGTTGTGGTTCTGATATCAGTTAATAATAATGAATTATGAAGTTGAAAAAGCTTTTGGGAACGACTGTAGTGGTCTGGACCATATGGGAAGGTCTGGCTTCTTCCTGTAGGAGTAACTGAAGGCTTCCTGAGGTGATACAGTACAGGCTTGTGTGCTGAGTGTGTGTGTGGTTTTTTTTTTTCCACTTGTGCGTCGCCTCAACTAGCAGTCCCTCCTGGCACCGACATCCCTCTAATGGGGTGCAAGGGGCTGGGGAGGGGATCGTTGAGGTGGAGAGGGAGCCGGGTTGCCAGAGCACAGGTTAATCCACTAATTGGGAGCAAAGGGAGACGGGTTGCCAGATTGTGATGGCCACCAGGAGGGGCCGTTTAAGGGGGACATCTGTTCCTGCTGGAGAACAGCCGCCCTCACAGCTCCCTAGTTTCCTCTCTGACACTCATCTTCTTTATACACAAACCTGACAGAGGGGGCCATCCCCCTCCCCCCTGTAGAGTCGAGTGGCACATCCAACTCATGGAGATGAGCCTGTTTTTCCCCAACTGGACCAAAAGCCAGGATGCGGTTGGAAAAGAATAAAAGCTTTAGAGGAGTTTGTTGAGTGCAGTTCCTTTACAATGGCAGAGAGTTTGTCTTGCCAGGCGTGTTGTGTCAACTGACGCCAGTTTGCTATTTAAACCAGCAATTATGAGCAGTGTGTTTTGCCCGATGTGCCATGTTTCAGCCAGGACAATATGAGCCTCAGTATAACCAGCAAACATATTCAGGAGCTGTTACACTGACAATGAAACACATACTATTATTATTACTGTTATTATGACAATAGAAAATGGTTGGATCATTTGAAGCTGGATTAAAAAACACAGTGATAACCCTGGTATACATGCAACAGTTTTCTCTTTCATTCATCTGAGTGTAGTAGTTTATTTCATTATGAAAATGTTTTAGAATTAAATGATAAAGGTGATAAAGGTGAGTTATTGGCCACTGGAGCAATGATATGGTGAGTAAGTTTCACTTGTGTCTTGTTTCCAGAGTATGGTAAGAAGACTCATATATACATACACAAACATGCAGGAGAGGCAAGCTATACATTACTGCCACTGGTTTCACTCAGTTCCACTGATGTACAGTTGGTGGTGTTAATGCACAAAGGAAAATAGCAATGTGACAGCAAAGGGTGGGGAAGAAAATGCAAGTTCCAAAATATTTTCAAATGAATTGTTTTCTGATGAAGAAAATGCATTATTCACATTATTAAGCCTCGAAGAGACACACGATAAATACTGACATATTCTCTTTGTAAGAAAGCTCCAGGGTACTGTAAAAAAAATCTGAAACTAAACAGAGATGTGCAAGAAGAAATACTTTTTATTCCTTACTTGTTTGTTGGCATTAGGTTAAACTCCACCAAACTTTATTGGTATCTGTCATCTTGTTTTTTGTGATAATTGCAAACAAACAAATAGGACTAAACAAACACTAATACCAGACAAAAATGTTCTTAATTGTTAATTGTCTTCAGTGACAACTTTTTTATTATCTTCAATGCCAACAATGTCATTCTTTCTTTCTTCAATATTTGAAGATAATGGCCACTTTATGGTGAAGGAAAGATTTTGTTTATGGAAAATAAACTATAGTCAAGGTTTAGTTGTGATTGAGCAACTAAAACACTTATTTAAGGTAAAAGAAAAGTCACAGTTATGGATGTGAAAGTCATCTATCCATTGCTCCAACCTCCATAACCTTACTTGCTGCCTCACTCTACTTCCTGCATTGACATTGACTGTAAATTGTTTGTTGTGGAACTGACCAATACCAGTAATTACCTCTGTTGTTAATACAGGTAATTATTGGTCAATTTTTCTTCAATTTTCAGTTCCATCCACCGCATTCATTTAGAAAATTGCCATGTCATCTGTTTGTTTATGTTGACAAAGTGGAGAGTGCCAAAGACAAAACTAAGTATGCACAGATAATGGTCAGTCCTTCAGTCCTTGACGTGTCCTCTCCTGTGTGTCTGCCTGTAACAGGATACGCCATCCTGCAGGCCATCATGGAGAAGGCGGGACAGAACAACTGGCAGGTCAGCGCCATCTGCGTCGAGAACTTCAACGACGCCAACTACCGACGACTGTTGGAGGATCTGGACCGGAGACAGGAGAAGAAGTTTGTGATCGACCTCGAGGCCGAAAGACTGCAGAACATGCTGGAACAGGTGATGCTACCATGACATCTGCATTTAATTGTTCTTTTCTTCAAAAGAAAACCTGATTATTAAGATCTGATGCGGAAGAGTGTTGAAGCCTGCTGTTCATTCAAACATCTACTAGCTGCTGAGGCACATTAGCTGCTGCTCTTGTAATGCTGTGCTGCTTCCCAAAGCTATCGGACCAACAAACATGCAAGTCTTAATATTGACGTTGGATGCTGCTGATGAAACATTGAAGATTTCAGCTTTAACAGTGTGTGAACATAGCATCAACATAGAAGCGCCAAAGTGGCACCGTAATGACTGTTGCCTTCTACACAACCAGTGACAGCTGAGTGGACTTCACACGGTCGTTTCAGGCAGAAACATCCTCATAAAGTAGATTTGTGTTGGCTGATCTGGGTTTTGGCTTCATTGGTTTGTTAGCTCGCCAACGAAGCAGGCCCATAAAAATCCTGCTAATATGTGTCAGCTATTCAACATATGGAGTGCTGATGGTAATGGTGTTTAATGGTCGATTGCATACGACTGAGACAATTTAGCAATGAAGTGAAAACTGTAAATTTCCACTACAGCTGGCTGGCAAAAGGCAAATCACCTGAGATATTAAAGGAATACTATGGATTATTATAACTTGCGTCTTATTTTGAAGGGTCTTGCCATTGGTTCTATTAGTGCTTATTTTGACAGGTCTTGCCATTGGTTCTATCAGTGCTAATATCACTGTGGTCATCAAAGTAATTACTGAGTTGTTAAAAATTGTCCAGTTGAGCAACAAGTGAGCAGTGAAATGATCATACATGTTGTTTTTAGTTAGAAAACTGTTTACCTGTTAAATACAAGTGGGGTCTTATTTTTGTGGTTTTGTCCATTCTTCCTGTTGGTTATGATGAGACCTACATTACCGAATTTATTCCTGTTCTCTGAGATGCAGGATCCCAGAAACTAAACTTCTGCAAAAAACACAAGTTAGTTCTTCACACACTCACTCAATGTTTGTTTCACTCTGGGTTTTTTTGAATGTTTGTGCTAATTAGAAAGTTTTGAACTTGAAAACAGTCTGTTCTGATCTCCGGTGGTGTTATTTGGCATAAACACACTCAGAATATGTTGTGCGTCTTCCTCCTCCTCCTCATCCTGCTCCTCTTCATCCCTCCATCTTTCCCTGGAGCTACTGGTGTCTCTGTAATTGTTCAATTATTCAGGAAATCTCCACTCTGACATCTGTCAGAGTTCTAACAATTTGCGTTGCAGATGTGTGTGTGTGTGTGTGTGTGTGTGTGTGTTCAAATCTCTTTGCCCCACAGAGCAGCAGACATCCCACTCCATCCTCGCTTGATGCAAGTACACAGCAGAACATCTCTCAAGTAGATGTGATGGACTCTGTCAGATTTAAAGCTTGTGGGATGACACACTGTTTTGTGCAGCATTGGTCAGAAATACTGCCAAAGACGTAAACATCTATTTTATCCAGTATTCATTCCAACTGTCTCCCTGTTCGTATTTATACGGTGCCAAATTACTCAGATCCAGGACAAATTATTCTGATCCAGGACAAAGATTTGAATTCATTACTGAGTTTCATTAGCTGCTTATCAACAGCACCATCAGAACATATCAAGGCTCATAAGCAACCAGATGTTACTTTGGATGTCAGAGCATGAAATCACTGAATGCAAACCTGTTTCATTTACAGATGGAAATGTAATTAGCTGACAGCTAATTTGCAAGTTGTGCAAACTGTGTCATAGCTGCAAATTAACAAAGGAATAAAAGGCTTAAAGTCCAGGAGAGCTTAAAGTGAACTGAATTTCACCAAAAGTGTCTGTTAAGCTTGCATTACATATATGTGTCAGCAATTCATCATAGTAATAAGTCAATTTTACTTTCAAGGACCAATGTGTAAGATTTAGTGGCATCTAGTGGTGAGGTTGCAGATTGCAACCAACTGAATCCCTCTACCCTCCCTCTTTAGGAGAACCTGCATTGGCCTTCAGGTAATGTAAAAACACAAAAGACCCTCTCTAGAGCCAGCGTGTGGTTTGTCCACTCTGGGCTGCTGTAGGAACATTGCAGTGCAACATGGGTGGCTCCATGGAGGAGGACCTGCTCCCTGTGTCGATATGAAGGGCTCATTCTACGCCAACTAAAACACAAAGAGTCTTAGTTTCAGGCAATTCCACACTAGTGAAAATATAATATAATGAATATTATATTCAATTTCTGCCAATAGATCCCCCTGAATCCTACACACTGGTCTTTTAAAGCCACAGTGGCAGGCTGAATTGAATGTCATCACATTATCGAAAGGCTGCAGCAGCACAGGGTTAAATATGCATGTCTTATTCTGCCTTACAGAGCACCGTAATTAATGTATCACTTAAAAAAACAAAATGAGTTCATTAATCCATGAAGCACTGTGAAAGAGCCAGTTTGAAGTTGCTGAGGAGATTCTTCTCATATCGGATCAGTCTATTAAAAGGGGTTCTCCCCTCGCAGTGCAGGGGAAAAGAGATGAAGAAGAAGAAAAAAAAAACAAACGGAAAAATTCTGGCACAACCACAATAATGATCAGACCAACACTCTCTCCTTTAATTTTTAATTTTCATCCACGCCAGCTGCATGGAATTAAACGAGCCTCATTCAACGCTTGTGCACTGCTGGATATTATAAAAACAGGCAGCAGAGTCTCTATCTGATAATATTTATTTGGTGATTGTCAGTGAGAAGCAGGGTGCAGGTGTCCCTCGCACCTGCTCTGGGAATTTTATTAAGGCTTCAACAAAAGATTTAAAATCCTCACTCACTTTTCCTGTTTGTGATTAAATCTTTCAGCTGTCCTCTGCGTCTTTTTCCGTAAAGGTCCTGTCATGTCTGAATAAAACAGAATGTTTACACACCTACGGTACGTTTGATTTACAAAAAGACATGATACAACAGACAGATGAAGACAGCGATGTTACTTATTCATTCCATGACTGAAAAGCGCTCATGTAAGTGAATTTTGTGGATTTTAAAACCTAAACCCAGCAGCAGAATTAAAAATAAACCATCCGTACTCCCCCACAGACTCTGAATAAGTTTGATTGGAGCAGCAGTTCCTATGACAACTGTTGGGTAAACCAACTCTTTAATATAAGCTAATTAATTTGCAGCCTCTCATTGGTGGATGCTGATATGTAAAGCTCCACAATGTGATTCAGATTGATGTAACAATGTATTTTCATGTTTTAAGCAGCTGTGAGTGTTCACTGACAGAAAAGTTTCCCAATCTGATGCTCAGGTCTTCACTTCAGTGATGCTGTTGGGGAAATGATATCAATCAAAGCTTTTCTTTTTAGGATTGATTATTATTAACTGGATGTCCAGTGGGATTTCCCAGCAGATGTCAGCTTTCAAAATCAGTTTATGTCACCGTGATGCAGCTCTGTGGTCGTACTTGCGTGTGTGTGTTGTGTAGGAGTGTCGAGAAGCATTGTCATGTCTGTGAAAGCGTGAAGTGTTTACCTCCTCCCTGAGACACTGACATGACTGCCTGTTCATTTGTTTAGACGTCCGATCTTCTACGGATTGAACCCGACGGTCCTGCTGTGTTGGGACGCACGCACTCGCCTGCCACATGCATCATTTAAAGTAATTAACGTGTGCTATGCTGTAATCCAGTCAGATTAACGTTGAGCTGTGCTCCGCCTCCTCGCAGATCGTCAGCGTCGGGAAACACGTCAAAGGCTACCATTACATCATGGCCAACCTGGTGAGGGGAAAATCACACTTCCTCATATTGTTTGTCTGCTTCTTTCTGTCTTCTCATCTCTCTTGCCTTCACAGACCTTTGTTCAAACAATGTGTTTTTGATCTGTAGACCGTGTCCCAGTGTCTTTGAAGGTCTGGCTGTGGGAGCAGACTACACTTACTACAAGTATTTACTTAGTGGGCCTCCCAGCCAACAGTGGCATCCCTGTGTGGAGGCTAGGAAAGGATGTAATAACTAGAAATCTATAAGCTACAGAATACAGAGTACGGGATACTAAAGTTAGAATTTAAACAGCACTGCAACATTTCATCTTTAAAGCCATCTGTCTGAAATAATAGGGTGTGAATTTCCCTCCATGAAGGTAATTTCAAGTCATGCAATTTCAAAAACCTGATATTTTCCTTCTGCTTCACAACTTCAGATATAAAATTTGAGCGTGTAAGTTTCCAGTAGCTGATCAAAAACATCTCTCTGTTAGATGAAAGACTGACAGAACTTACATATTAAAGTGCTTTGTTTATTGTTACTTCAGTTTCTCTGAGCATTAAAATGAAAATGTAAAGACCTACAAGCATGATTTTGTGACATCACAACTAGTTTTGGAAACCAGTCATGGTCCAATGTGTAATTGTTGATTGTGTGTGATATGAGAAATTGAAATCTCCAGCACATACACAAAGAATGGAAATGGGAGACATCAGCCTGTGAATTTTAACCATTAAACTTTTTTTGTGGAAAAATCTAATTGTTATTTCAAGCAGAGTATTTTTAGATGTGCTAAAACAGGAATTCAGCAGTGGCCGAATTTCCTAGTTTTAAATTATAGTGAACTTGATATCTTTGGGATTCATCAGTTGGACAAATCAAGCAGTTTGAGTGCTACTTTGGGCTCTATTAAATTGTGATGGACATGCTTCCCATGTTTTGTTATGTTTCATAAATTAATTAATTAAATGAGAAAATAAATGGAAGATCAGGATCTGCACATATTTTGCATTAATTATCAATGTCATCTATTTTCAGGAACCTGATCAGGAAAATGTTTATTACACAATCAGGAGCTTGCACTCATTAAAAGATGACTTCGTTATACATTCTATAACTTCTATCCATCTCTGGACTCAGACCATGACCACCCTCTCCTCTTGTTGTCCCTGAAGGGTTTTAAGGACATCAACCTGGAGCGCTTCATGCATGGTGGAGCCAACGTGACGGGCTTCCAGCTGGTCGACTTCAGCAACCCTATGGTCATCAAACTGATGCAGCGCTGGAACAAGCTGGATCAGAGGGAGTATCCTGGCTCGGACGCCCCACCCAAGGTATGTCCTACTGTGATCTGGTACTTGAGCTGTGTGCAAGGATCCTTCTGAAAACTCATAGGTGGTGGATTCAGAGGAGCTGGCAAGCTGTCACAAAATAAAATCATATATATATATATATATATATATATATATATATATATATATATATATATATATATATATATATATATAAGCCAAAAAAAAAAAAAAGATTTTACAAAGGATTAGTCCCTTCTCATATCAAAAAAAGTTGGTGTTCAGAAACCTACTGTGAAGTCTGAGGTGTGAGATTTCAAGCAAGTTTCAAATGTTTGCAGTTTGATTTTCAGACTGTGGTGAAATGAACTGAATCCAACAGCTACCTGTGGCTGTGTCACCAAACAACTATGGCTCATTAGATCCCCTGGTAAAGTAAATTAGTAGCTGGATGCTCCAACATTTCCTCCAGTTTTCTCCAAGGACAAAACTGAAATTTTTTTGGTGCAAAGGAAGAGAAGTCAGTGCTCAATGAAAAGTAAGAATCAAGCTAGAAACCTTATCCTCGATTCAGATCTGAATTTCAGCCATCACATTGAGTCAATAACAAAATCAGCCTCCTATTGCAAGGCTCAAAGACTTGATGTCAAAACTGCATCTAGAGAAACTCATACATGGATTTATATCTCTCAGGTTGGACTACCTCAATGGGCTGTTTACAGGTCTGTCTGAGACGGCAGTCAGACAGCTTCAGCCAAACCGAAATGCTGCTGCCAGGGTTGTAACAAGAACCATAAAAAATCTCAGCACATAAGTCAAGTTCTCAGATCACTTCATTGGTCAACAGCCTCTAAAAGAATTAACTTTAAAATCCTACAACTGGTCCATAAATCACTGCACGGCTTAGGTCCAAATTACTCATCTGATTTGCTCAACCAGTATGAAGACCGCTCAGGTCGGCTGGTGCAGGATTACTGGTTGTTCCTATGGCCTTTGGCCGCTATGCTGCTTATTATTGTTATTATCTATAATTTTTTCATCTGTGGGCTTTGATTGTTTTAATTTCCACTTGCTTGCTTTTGCTTGCACTCTGTAAAGCACTTATAAAATGTGTTTTACAAATAAATTTGCCATATGTTTGAGTATTTGTGAGTGCAAGCAGTAAATTTCATGCTATTTATAAGTAGAAGGCTAAAACATGCAAAACCGTGCTCCTTTAATCATACCTTTGGGGTGACTGAGAAAATATAAGTAGGTACAGAGCAGATAAAGTAAAGAGTGTATGAATATATTGCAGCGTGTTTGCAAGGTGTGCAAAACAACACTGAGACAGAAAAACAGAGAAATATACTTGACGCAACAACTAATAAATGGCAGCTATGAAAGAAGGTGTTCATGAGCATATACGTATAAGGAGCAGCAATCTGCTCCACTTTGTCCACCACTGTCGTACACAGCGATGTGACAGACTGACCCACTTTACATTCTTTTCAGCCACGCAGATTGCAAATGGCACTGGGGCAAGAAGGCATCACGCCATGGCGGTCAGCAAACCACCTCCCCTCCAGCAAATCTGTGTCCAACAAAGATTTCTATTTTAAAATCCAGATGCGGTGGAGTGGAAACGGTGTGTCAAGGAGACAGAGAGTGTGTGTGTGTGTGTGTGTGTGTGTGTGTGTGTGTGTGGGGTATGTGTGTCTGATGGTTCAGGGTGGTTCAAATCAAAAGTTTACACCACTGCGATATCACATGATATTGTGTGTGTGTGTGTGTGTGTGTGTGTGTGTGTGTGTGTGTGTGTGAGTGTGCACGTTTGATAAATTGCTCTCTCACCTGGAAATCCACTCACACTAAATTACTCTGCTCCCCACTAAGTTTGTCCACAGCCTGATGTATTAACATGGCCACTGAGTTAGGTCTTCTTCTGGCATGTTTACTCACTTTGCAAAGACAAATGTGATGCAGCGTGTTTACACGGTCCAAGAATCAGCAGGAAGTGACCTCATAAGAGATTCCTCAGAGTCCTGGAGATATTAGACTTGACATCTGCTATTATCATGTAATCTGTATCTGGATACGTTATGTGGATAATAACATCTGATCTGGTCTTTGCATTTACACTTGATATTAATAAGTGCTCTTATTATCTTCTTTATGCCTGTATCATGATTGGCTGTCAATATGCAAACTGGGAAGGTGGAGCTGATAGACTTTTCAAAAAATATTCCCAAATTGTTAGGGGCACTTTCAAAGGACAATTTGACGTACAAAGTGAGAGTCACATAGCAGTAACCTCGCCAACTAGGCTAATTTTTCTTATGATATATGAAGGCAATAAATCCTGGGGAAAAGCTCACTAGTACAAGTGCTAGCTCAGCTTCCCCCCACAGTCACATGTCCCTGATCTTGCACTTTGTAGTGGCGCCTCAAGAGTCTTTCAAAACCACGTTGCACTTATTTTTCCTTTGCTATGGAAAGTGTCATCTTGTACCTTTTTAATGAGAGGCTTGAGATAGCAAGAAGAGCCCAAGGAAGGTAACCTTTAACCGTTTTCAAACATCTGCATTTGATACCAAATACAGATCATGATCATGATTAGAAGATTCATTAAAAGTAAAATCCTGTGTTTTTTTGCTCCATCATGACAGTTGGCTCAGATAAACACTGACTTAACAACATTGATCAGTTCAGAGAGCAAGAGCCCCCTTTAAACTTTATGAAAACTTTCAGTCCTACAAAAATTCACCTCAAACATTTGTCTTTGAGTCTAATCTAAACCAGAACTGTACTGCAGTCAGAAAAGTGAAATTACTGCAGCCTCGGTGCCAGGGCTGCCTTCATGCTAACACTGCAAAAGCAGAAGCAGCAGTTGTAGCCACGCCCTGGTTGAAAGCAGCTTCAAGACTGATGAAACTCTGCCTTGCAGGCTACTACACTTGAATATCAACCACATTGTGGAGGCACAGAGTGGGAGGAAGCTAGGGGGCGTGGCATTGTGGTAAGCTACCAGGACTGATTTCATCAGTTGGGGGGCAGACACGTTTTAGCCCATGCAGGTCAAAGTACCTTTAAGTCATTAGCAGATGTACCGGGATCAGTGGTTACATCTATCAGCCAACAGTCTGCTCAACCTCAGTTTTAACCTCTAAAATCAGCATGTGGAGTTTGGCTCCTGATCTCTGATCATTGCCCACATCTTTGGTCTGGTGTTGTGCTCATCAACATGTTGTTTTTCCTGGTTTGGGGAAACAATCAACCAATCAGAGCTGAGTAAGCAGGATTAAGAGAGGTAATGTCACCTTGCTGCTTTGTTAGCTAACTAGATATTTAGCTGAATTTATGGAAAGTAGCGACAGAAAAATGGCAATGAGTGTGAATGAGACTGAAGCAGCAGTGCAGGTTGTTGTAAGTCGACTTGCAGAACAAATAACAAGTCTTAAAATTGGGATATTTCTGCTACATGCTGATTCAAGAAACAAACGGGTTTCATGTCTGACTCATGTCATATGAGCATCACTCTGCTCTGAGGCTCGTGGAAAGAATGACTCCACCACCGGCCCATGTTTGTGTCCCCGGCAGCTTTGAGCTGATCGCAGTGAAGATGGTCCTGATTGTTAGTTAGTTTATCACGCACCTCCATTGTTTGTGTGTACGTGTGTGTTACTTCAGGCAGCTTGTCAAAGAGTAACCGGGGGATAGAGTGCAGCAGTCTCCGTAGAGAGCCATAATGTCACAGAGAGTAGTGGGCTAATGAATAGGATTCACCCCCGGCCGGAGGCAAAGTTAATGAACTCCTGCTAGCTGGGATAATTAATGCCAGACTGCTACCCGGCTGGACAAAACACTCGCCTTTTTCCTTTCTTTTTCCCCGCCCGCTCTCCATCTTGCTGCCTCTTCGTCATTCACTCAATTAGTTTTCCGCAGTGCCAGAGGTGAGTTTTAGGGAAATATATGGCTCATGAGGGAGAGAAGGATTTTTGTAGATGCAAATAATCAGAGGCAACACGGAGTCTTCAGGTCAAAGACAGATTAGGGGAAATTGGGAGGCTTACACTGTGGGGAATATGCGCTTCTCCTCTCGCCCGATCCTCCTTTCCATTCCCAGAAAATAATGAGCAGAGTGAAACTGCTGCGTCTCTGCAACAGCTAGACCATTACAGCGTTACAGCTTGGCCCTGCAGAAACTCAGCGTGCTCTCAGAGGCAGCCTTGCGCAGATTGTTTTTAAAGAGATCTGACCAGCAAATATTACAGAACATTCCTCCTGTCCAGCTAAATCAGCATTTAATTGGCCTCATACCTTTTTTTTTTTCTTCATGTTCCCCCAGTGCTGTATATATCCAAAACAGACAGAACAGCAGGGCGGGCTCCAGGTTGCAAAGACTGTAATTTACAAATCACATGCTCCATCCCTACTGGGCTTTGATTTCCTTTTTATAAATGTAATAGGCCTGAGTTGAACCATAACTCCTCCTGTGGTGTTTTTATGTGATGCTAAGTTGTTTTTTTTAGCTGAGGAACCATGTAAATAACCCAGCTGTGCTCACAGATAGTAACATCTGCATCCCTGATACACCCACTCTTCGTCCCCCAGTACACCTCAGCGTTGACATATGACGGGGTGATGGTGATGGCCGAGGCCTTCAGGAACCTGCGCAGGCAGAAGGTGGACATTTCCAGACGGGGGAACGCCGGCGACTGTCTCGCCAACCCCGCCGCCCCATGGAACCAGGGCATCGACATGGAACGCACTCTGAAACAGGTCAGTGAGAGGAGGAGGAGGAGGAGGAAGAGCAGAGGGGAGGGGAGGGGGGGGAGGTTTACAAAGAGATGCAGGGTGTTTGGGAACTGGCTTCAGACTGCTGAAGGATAAGACATCCAACGCTGATGTAATCTCAACCTCTCCTTTTAGAGACAAACACTGGAGATTTCACAGCTTCCTTTCTTTTTCTTCTCTTGCAAAAGAGAGAACTCCAGAAGAAAAACATGGTGTGCATTTTCTTGAAATAGTTGCAGCACATAGTTCCAACATAAAACCACAAATTATCCATTTTAGGTTTCTGTTTGAGAACAGACAACAGTAAATGAAATATAACCTGGTCGTTTTATTTTTTGAACGTTGGCCTGAGCTGGACGAGCTGTTTCTCCCACTCCCAGTATTTGTGCTAAAATATGTCTTCTTAATGCAGACATGAGACTGCCAATTATCTCCTCTCAAGCTAGATTTATAGTTGACACAAGGGGTTAATAAGAATCCCAACCCAGTTATAGTTCAGCATTAGATTGAGAGCGACGCCACAGCTTCAGATATTTGTATCAAACACAATCAGGCCGTATCGTGCTTTAATTTAAATCCCCTCATCCTCTGTATCCTCCCCGATGGAGTGACAGTTGTTTCATTACTGAATACAGGGTTGTTCTGTGCAGCTGCTGCATTTACTTCCTCTCATTCAGTAATAGAGGGCAGGGGTCGCAGTGAAGCAAAAGGTTTGATTTGTTATCTTCTTCTTTTCAATAACACACACCCAACAGTCTTTTTTTTTTTTCAACTTGCTTCATGTTGTATTCACTCTGATCTTACACGATCTCCACGGGCATCAGAAAACACAAGCAGGCACAGGCCCCGTTATGGCACCTCTGCAGCCTCTGTAGCCCCGACGTGTAGTTAGATTAATGAAGAGGTGTGTGTCAGCCATGGTGGAGATGCAGAAACTGTTGACGTAGCTTCTAAGTACGGCACAACCTCTTAACTCAGTAGTTTTAATGAAGCTGCACTCTGTGGAGAAGAGAGTATTTCCCAAAATGTTCAACTTTTTTGTAATTCCCTCAAAACGGTTGTTTCAAGTGTTAAATGAGCTTCTCGCTCCTCAGTGTTACACCACAGTGATCTCCATCTACTGCTTGTGGTTTTGATCAGGAGGGAGGAAACTGTTAAGTGTCATCTGCTTATTTGCTCATTTCCTTAACTTCATAGATGATATTGATCACATAAATTGTCACGGTGATGGTGACATTCTTTATCGTCGTATTGATCTGCTTTTTTCTTTCCTGTGATGAGCTGTTGACCTTCGTGCACTCTGTATAACACATGCAGACTATTTGCCTGTTTTCGTCAACAGTTTCATTTCATCTCCGCGTTCTCCTCTGTGTGCAGGTCCGGCTGCAGGGATTAACAGGTAATGTCCAGTTTGACCACTATGGCCGCAGGGTCAACTACACTATGGACGTGTTTGAACTGAAGAATAATGGACCCAGACGGGTAAAACATCACACCACACTGCTTTCATTTGTTTTGTCATGCATGAATATTTGTCAGGAACACTGTGTGTTTTAGCTCCCACAATACATTCTGTGTATAGTTTGAGACATGTGCAGACTGCTGTCATGTGAAGTGTCTTGGGGCTGTGACTGTAGAGTTTCTAGTGTGGCATTTTCTATTATCATAAGGAGGCTTCCATCTCTGCTGCTGATATGACAGGATGGATGTCTGAAGATGAAATTCAGGGAAAATGGGGGGGAAGAAAGGGCGAGAGAGAGAGAGAGAGAGAGAGAGAGAGACTTGTGAGAGTGATCGCAAGAGGGTGAAATGAAATGGAGAACAATCAAGGTAGAGGAGGAGGAGGAGGTGGGGGTGAAGAAGCAGAGAAGAGTTCCCATCAATCAAAAGCTGCTTTGGCCCGTCCTCCTGCTTGCAGTGCAGGTCCTCTCAGGACACGGTGCGTGTGTGTGCATGTGTGTGTGCATGTGTGCGTGTGTGTTTGGGTCACAGCCTCTCTCCGACATTTTACATGTTCCTCAATCATCCCAATGCCACAGCACACGGAAGATATCAGCCAATCAGAACTCCCCCTGTTCCCTTCTGGCTCGCCACCAGCAGCTGCCAACCAGCAGCCAGCCAGCTGGCTTGCTCAGCGTCTCCACTCTTGCTGACTTATAGCTGCTTATGGTTGCTGTCAAAGCTCATGTCTGTAATCAGATCAATACATCAGTTTGACACAGTATTAGTTTTGCAGATATGTATCAGCTTTTTAAGTCATGTATCAGGCGGCCGGTGGTGGGCACCTCCTCTTCTCAACGTCCTTTTGTTAGAAGATTTTCATGTTGTGACCACAACAGATCACGTCTGTCAGTTCCAGTCAGTCAGCGTGACCCTGAAGGACTCGTGGAAGACATCAGTGATGTCAGCTCAGCGTGAAACAGCTTTAGACAAAAAGAAGCAGCACAGCATCGATCTTGCATGAGACCTGGCGATAAAACATATCTCTTACTGTCTTTGAACACACCACGATGTGATGATGCTGGTATTTATAGAACTGATACAATTTTATTGACTAAATTGATAAAAACAGTCAATTTGTGTTAACATTCTTGTAAATAGTTGATAAAATGATCTGCGATCTACCTGCTAGCTTTAGCTTTAGCCAGAGCTTTCAACTGCATTTCACAGGCTTCATCCTTGGATAGCGCTTGTGCACCTTTTACGAAGCCATCGTCATGACAACAGAGCGCATTCCATCTGCTGGCAAAGACCATAAGACGTGGTTTAAACTTCAGAAAACAAGCTATTGAAATCTATTGACCTTGAGTTGGATTTATTTTTTAGATTAGATTAGATTCTGTTTAAAAACGTTTTGAGATTTTGAGAGTAAAGGTCTGATGTTTTTAGAATAATGTTGTGTAATGTTATGACAATAAAGCTGCAATTTAGAGGGGGAAAAAGTCAAAATATTAGGAGAAATATATATATAAGAATTGATCAAGCCTAATCCTAAACCTTTTCAGATCTACCAAACTAACTAGTTTTCTACTCTGGGGTATCTGATTATTTTCTTTTGCCACAGTATTAATGACATATTTTCTCATTACATATTATTTGTTCTCCTTATATAATGACTTGCAACTTTATTCTTCTCAAAATTAGGACTTTTTTCTCAAAACATTATGGCTTCTTTCATTCAAGTTCATTCTTGACCTTGGGAGTCTCATGTTTTCTGGTGCTTTCATCAGTGTATGGAGCTCGCTCACCTGTCAACAGGTGACCAAAGTGATGAGCAGAGTTATTACATGACAGATATTATCCCCTTTGGTCACATGATTAAACCACTTCTCTTTCATGATATGTGTCAAAACCCAGAGATACTCAGAGTCTTTCGTCCTTACTGACTCTCTGTTGTGCTTACACAGTATATTAGCTCACACACATGAACACAAGCCCACTGTGGTATAGATACACATATTTTCTTTTCCCTGCAGATTGGTTACTGGAACGACGCAGACAAACTGGTGCTGATCCAGGACTCTCCACTGCTTCCAAATGACACTTCTGGCATGGAGAACCGCACAGTTGTAGTTACGACCATCATGGTAAGAGACCGGCATGCGCTTGCCAACACACACACACACACACACACACACACACACACTCTGAGGCATGCACTCATATTCTTTACAATTTGTAATGCCAGGAGACGTTATTATGTGGGGCTGCTGCAGACGACACTGAACATAATAGCTGAGGGATATGCAGAGTCAGGAGCCTGAGCTTCAGTGGCTACACATCTCACATCCTGCCGCTAACATCAAACCCTGCATTCAAATCTCCGACCCCGGCCAGCCCCGACAGGAAAGTGTGGGGGGGTCAGCTGCACCACCTTTTCCTTGTTAAGTGCTTCAGCTTTTTCTGAGGCTCTTTACAAGTATTTCAACATTATTAGCAATTATTTGAACCTTGTGTTCTTGGGTAACTTCTTTTGTTCGATGCTGTATTTTAACATTGATGCAGGCGTACTTTTTTTATTAATGAAGGTGGAATGATGAAAATGCATATTTCAGTGAAATGCCCAGAATTTAACACTTTTACTCCCCTTGAAGGCCCTAATGTCGTGTGCTATGACTGACTAAAATGCAGGGATCACAAGCTTTGTTACAAAAGTACATTTTCAGTGAAGGAACCCTGAAGGAAATGGGAATTATTTTTATGACTCCAATAGAAACATCAATAAAACATCATGCAACTCCAGGTCTAAATACCGTCACTTAGATTTTCTTTTATTGCACCAATAAACATCTCAAAAAGCAGCCAGACAGCTCCACCACCAGCTGCCGTCACTGAGGCTTGATGAAAGAGTTCATAACAGCTACAAAGCCAATCAGAGCATTTTTTTTACACATGATAGAAATGAATGGCCTTTGCATGGCATGTGAATCTCTGGCTGTAACAGTGACTCTGACATGGCTGACGTGAGTAAAAGCAGCCAGATGTTGAGCGTACATGTAGCAAGCTGAGTGGAGGAGGAGGGAAGGAGGTGGGAATGGAGAGTCACAGCTCAGCACAATCCTCCCTCTTTTCAGCCCCTGATGAGGAACCCCATTTTAAGAAACTGAGCCCCCCAGTTGGACGCAAGCAGGATATGAAAGCCCTTAATGGCAGAGTGATGGACACAACAGCCCGAGCCAAAATGAAGCCCTAAAGACACTGGGCGACAGGAGAGACACGGCAACTATGTTAATGGACGCCCCGTTCAGAAATGTGAACAAGAAACGGAGCTGCTCAGAGCCATAATGGAGCCCCCTCGAGAGGAAAATGAAATGCAAATCGAGGTCTTTTTCTTTTTTTCCCCCCTTTTTTTTTTTTAAGGACGGTGCTTTGTGGACGGACACCCATTGAGGCTCAAATGGGTCCCCAACTCCTAACAGCACAGAGTCTGTTTACAAGCAGAAACAAGCTCCCACTACACCTGTTTGTGTGTTTGCTGGATTCATGCATTGTCATGCCCCCGTGTGTTTGTGTGGCCGATCACAGCTTGAATTCCATCCTGAATCTGAAGTTGTAATTTTTGCAAAGCTCCATGGACCCTCGAGCTAAAAAAAAAAAAAGTGAGGCGTTACCAGTATACATTATGTCTGACTGAATTACTGTTTGCTCTAAATCTGTCACTTTCTCCGAGTACCTGCTCTACCCTGCAGTACATTGCACACCCAGAGGGCTTCCTGTGAGCCTTAAAACTGCTTAAAAAGACTAATGCGCCCATAATCATCCCAGTTCATATCCATCATGCTTTTATGCAGCATGATATTATAGTTACATTGTGACGGCTGCCTTTCACTCGCGCTTTTAATGTTTGCTCGCTGTGTTCGTGAGAGTAATGTTTGTTTAGCATGAACTTAATGAAGTGTCACAGTGTTATATTACAGCCAGGCTGCCTCTGTGTCTTAGGAGCTTGTAAGGAGCACTTCAGCATGCTGGGAAATTTCCTCGTCAGTCATCAAACATAGGCTACTTGCCTCCTGGTTTCAGTGTTTAATAAAGCTAGGCTAATTATATCTCAGACCTGTGTTAGCTCTGTGTGCACAGCAGTGAAATCTATCACTTTTGTCACCTGACTGTAGTTTTAAAGGCAGATCTGCTGCGTAACGTTGTCAAAGCTCACCATGCGGCTTCTCTTAACTTGAACTTTAAAGAAGCTTTTGAGGCGAAAAAGAAAAAGTGGAAATGATATTGTTATTGATTTTCTTTCATGTTTATGTGAACATTAGATATAAGTTTAAGTGCAGACAGACAAGCCAGCAGGACCAGGACAATCTGTGTGGTTGCCCTAAAGAGCCTCAAACCACCTCAGTTTTTTTTCTAGGGGGTGCCTCACTGTCTGCATTGCCAGATTTTTTTTCCCTTGAATCCTGTTTTCCCTCAACTGTTTAGCTGTTTGATGCTTTCCCAGTTCTACCAGATGCCAGACATTTGTTTTGTTTTTTTTTAATTATTCTAGAGATCTGCACAGGGCCTACAACCGAGACCAGAACCAGGCCAGTACACATGACTTTCAGACCCGACCTAACTGAACCCAGCTGGTACTGGATTTCATAGGCTATTTTATTTTGGTTATTTTGGT